>NW_023425449.1:15526751-16199251 GCF_014108245.1 Pipistrellus kuhlii
ACAGCATGAATTCCACAGCTTGAAGCTTTCCTAAACTGTGTAAAGGACATTTTATAGATTCTTGCAATTTTTTCTTTTATCAAATTTTATGAAGACTTGATATGTACCATAGGGTAGGTGAGTGGTGGTAGTGGTGGGATAAAAATGAAAAAGATACAGTTCCTCTTTATTATTATCTCAGATCCCAGAAAGGAAAATGGACATGGAAACAAACATTCTCCTTAGTGTTTGAAAGGACTAAGTTAGGAATACCAACAAAAGGCCATAGAGGAACTAAAGAGTGAGTCACCAGTTCACTTGTATAGGAAGGGAAATTTGAGTCAGGCTTCCCATCGAGGCAAGCATCTCCAACAACCTGCTGGCTGCATGGAGCCAGTAGTTCTAAACAAACACACATCTTGTTTCATACCCACATTCAGCAAAGTCATCCCGATGTGACAATCTGAACTAAGAACCATATGAGATACCAGGTTCAAAAATTATGACGTGAAGAAGTTCCTTAGAGTCTTAAATTTTTTCTAACTCAGCACCTGCCCTTGTCACAATCAGGAGAACTTCAAAGAACTTAAAAACACATATAACAAAGAAACCTCCTTATTATGTACAATTCTATGATACATTTTCTGTATATTGTATTATGGGTTCATAAAAAGAAATTCTTTTAAAAAATATATTTTGTTGATTTTTTACAGAGAGGAAGGGAAAGGAATAGAGAGTTAGAAACATCGATGAGAGAAACATTGATCAGCTGCCTCCTGCGCACTCCCTTCTGGGTATGTGCCCGCAACCAAGGTACATGGCCTTGACTGGAATTGAACCCAGAGCCCTTGAGTCTGCAGGCCAACGCTCTATCCACTGAGCCAAACCGGTTAGGGCCTCCAGAAATTCTTAACACTCTTTGGCTACTGGCATTTATTTACATGGCAACCCTATATAATAAAAGGCAACTATGCAAATCAACCGGACAGTGGAACAACTGGTCCCTATAATGTGCACTGACCATCAGGGGGGAGATACTCACCACAGGAGCTGTCCCTTGGTGGTCAGTACACTCCCACAGGTGGAGTACCACTCAGCCAGAAGCTGGGTTGACAGCTGGCAAGTTCAGTGGAGGTAAAAGGGACACTCTCCCCCTCTTCCACAGCAGCAATAAGGATGTCCAAACTAATGGCTTATACCTGTTTTCTATATGGAGCAGGCATAAGCCATCAGTCAGACTCCCCCAAGGTTTCCTGAACTGTGAGAGGACACAGGCCAGACTGAGGGACATCTCTCAAACCCCCCTCCCCAGCCCGGAGTGCATGGATTTTGTGCACCAGGCCTCTAGTTTAAATTTAATTCTTTCTGTATAGGAGGTACACATGATTTAATAGAATTGTTTCCTTTAAATAGATTGAATTACTTAATTTCTATCTGGGTAGTTGTATGTTTTAAAATCCATAATCTGAACAAATTACTTCTTTTCTCAGAATATGCTCTAACCATAACTGGTATTGCTGGTGGAAGGATGAGCAGAGAAGTAGGTAAAGTAAGAAGAAAAAAGTTAGGAATTTATATGAATAATGATGATCTTTTTTTCTGCAAGGATGCTTTACATCTTGGGGTTGTGAATTTTCATTCTTAGAATTAAATACTTCTTGTCTATGTTCACATTTGAAGATTTGAAAAGAGCCTTAGAATTTAAGAAAAGAGCATTTTTTGAATTGCCAAAATCCTGCTACCATTTTGGTAGCTACTTTAGTGATTACAAGTCACAGTGATCAATACAGGGATGGATAAAAGTAAGTTTACAGTTGTAATACAAATTAAAAATACAATTATTAATAAATAATAAAACAAGAATAAACTCTTCTGTGTACTTATTACTATACACCTACTTTTGTCCACTTCTGTATTAATTTTAAATTATTTGTTTGAGGTATTCAAACTTTTTTATGTAAAGGGATAGGAAATAAATATTTTACATTGTGATAGGTATATGCTCTTGGTCACAACTAATTCATTTTCTTATTACCTTTGTAGTATAAAAGCAGCCATGAACAGTACACTCATAGTGGACATGGCTGTGTTCCAATAAAACTTTATTTGCAAGAACTGATTTTAGATTTGGCAAACTTGCAGTAATTTTCAGACCCCTGGCTCAGATATAAAACACACTAGCTCTAATTTGTTGTGGTGCATAGATAAAAATTGGTTACTGTCCCTTAAGATCAGGAGTTGGTAGCTCAGCAAATGCACTTGTTTTGGTCCCAGAAACATAAATGTCTTCGGATAGAAACTTATCTACACAAATAGAGTCAGAACTTACTGAATGGGAATGAGTTTACAATGACAAATTAATGCCCTCCCAGCATTAAAACAAGATAAACTAGTGGGTTTCCATTTCCTTGGAGATTTTATATAACACAGTGGCCTTTTCACTCTGCCATTTTAAGTAATTACCATTAGCACTGAGGCTATTAATTCAATATAATCAAGGAATGTAAAGGTCAGCTAGCATTACACAGTATCCATCACTAAAATTTCCCTATATTTCCCCACATTTTATAATTGAGTTTTCTTGTCAGACTTTTCAGTATTATTTTGATATTTGACCATTCCTACCAAAATAAAATAGGATAATTAAAAAGAAATATCATTCATTCACATTAAAAATTCCACCTAATCTATTTTTCCTGTTACATTAAGTGGAAGAGGCTTTCATTTATTTCCAATGTACCCTTGCTTGGTATGGGTGAATGGAAGGGACATTATTGATCTCAGTCAGATTTAATGAGAACAGTTACTTGTTAGCTCATGTCCTTTTGTTGCCTTTTTCTTCTCTTGTTCAGTGACCCAAACAACCATTATAACTGACTAGCTTTGTACATTTATCATGTCCTTACCAATTTGGCTGCATTCAAAAGTTAAGCATTTTGAGCTTGCAACTCTAAAGAATGTTCACATACTTTCACAGCTGATAACTCAACTTTCACTCCTTTTCAGTGGTTTGAAATAATGGGTGAAGCCACACTAAACTTTGAATAAATAAAATGTTCCTAAAGTTCCACTAAACTTTTCTATGGGGATACATAAAATATAAAGTTTATGGTACAAACCATGCAAGAATTGAATTGAGGGCACAGAAACAGGAAATGAAATGATTCTTGATGTTTGTAATTCCATTGCTTTGTCTTATCAGCAGTGCCTGGACCAGAATGGTCATCATTGAAAACAGACATTGAAAAAAATTTTTTTTTTTCATTTCTGTAGATTCTTTTAAATTTTGAAAATGAGTTGTATGTTAATAAACACTATAATTATTCAAAGTATATATACATACATTTGGGACACCTTGAATATAATGCTACATTTAAAACATGATCGCTCTTCAGCTCCTTAACAAGGAAATAAAATTGGAAATTATCCAATATAATAAAAGGCTAATATGCAAATAGATGGAACTGTAGAACAACTGGAACAGAACTGGTTGCTATGAAGTGCTCTGACCACCAGGGGGCGTGTTCAGAACATGGCGGGCATTGACCCGCAGTAGGATAGTGGAGCAGGTGAGCAGGGACACCAGACCAAGGCGGGGGTGCTGGTCACTGTCATCGGGGCGAGCCTCTGGTGGTTACTGAAAATTCTTTGCTCCCATGTTCCAAGGTCCTACCCTGCACTTGCACCTGCTGCTTATGTCCGATGCCATCACAGGTGTGAGCAGCGGCTGCTGGCCCTGATTGCCCCTGAGGGCTTCTCCATCTCCCCCTGCTCTGAGGGGAAATTGGGGCAGTAGCTGCCTCTCGCACCTGCTGACAGTGGCCACCCTCACTTGCACCACTGTTGGCACAGGCCCCAATTGCTCTGTGCCATCAGCAGGTGCAAGTGGGGCCAGCACCATCAGTGCGTGGGAGTGGAAAATGGCCTAAGACCACCCCTATGCCTACCTCAGTCACTCGGCCCATAATTCCTTTCAGGGTGCATGGGGCCCCTAGTCTTCTTCATATAATCTATGGCACTGAAAAAGCAAACAAACATTTAATAGGGAAAATACTTTAAAAATTGCCAAGAGCAAAGACTTATTGTAAATCCCAAAATTTAAAAAGGTTTTCCAGAAATCTAAGTTTATCTCCATAAAGTTCATACTAAAAGCATCTCAGAAATTTGATTTCATGGAATTTCCTGGGGACTAGGTGCTATCATGTTTCTGAATTTTGTTATGCCACTCTCTGAGAAGTAGTGAACTCAGTGAGTCACAGTCTACTGATAGGAAAGTGGGTGATATTGTTCACATGGTCATTCTAGCACCTTCAGGTCATGTGATAACAAAAGCTTATGGATCCCACTTAATAGTCCTTATAAAACTTTACCTCTCAATCCCTATTCTTTTTTTCATTTTCCTTTCCCCCCTGTCCATTTTCAGTGATTTCATTCATTTTTCATTGTTATATATCCTATTGGATTTATCCGCCGACTAGTTTAGCTATTATAACATCCTCATTGACTTCTGTATTTCTTCCTTCACACTGTTATCAAACTGACTTATTTGCAAAAATGATTATGTTACAGAAAACCGAAGAAGAACAAAGCAATACTTAGAGAGTTGGAGTTACATTTTATTACGCTCGGGCCTAGAGGAAAATGTATCTCAAATTCTGGGCCCCAACATGCAGGAATTCTCCCTATTTATATGATTTTACCTTCTTTGTCTCCAAAATATGGAGTGTTTCTGGGCCCCCTTTTGCAAGATCTTAAAGAGCTAGTGTGTACTGGGGCCTTAAGACCTCAACCAGAGGCCTGGCCTGGCACCAGCACTGATGACCTTGTCTGGGGAAGGTTAAATCCACAGAAGCCAAACAACAGGGTTAAAGTTTCAAACAGCAGTTTTCATACAAGATGGATGCTTCAATTATGTCACCTTGCTGTTCAAAATCCTTCAAGGACTTCAAATTGTTTACAGTAGGGGTGTCGAACTCAATCAGAGAAGGGGCCAAAATCTAAAATCCAGCCTAAATCGCAGGCCGAATGGTTTACTGAACAGTCATAAACTGTCATTGTGATGGAAACGCAGCGGAGTGCAGTGATGACAGCGCGGTGCGGGCTACATTGCAAGGCCTGGCGGGACGGATTTGGCCCGCGGGCCTTGTGTTTGACACATGTGGTTTACAGGAAGAAAATTTGGGAACCTAAGCATTGATCTCAGTCTAGGTTCATTGGAAAACACAGCTTAAGACAAAGACCTTTATGCACATGATTAATTTGGAAAGTGTGGATAAAAAGGGGTCACATGCTAAACTGACTAACTCCAGTGGGACCAGCTCAAAATCCCCATTTCAAGTCAATAGTGAGCTACAGGAACCATGTTTGGAGTAATTTTCCGCATGACTCTGTATGCCAACCCACACATGTTATGAGCTAAACCATCATTTCCCAGATTGTTATTAAACAATTACATGGATTTTAGTTTAAAAATGAAGCTGTTTGTGACAAGATATATCAGTTCTGCCACTTTTCTTCATATACAAAGTGCTTCATTTTTGGCACGAAGAAGAATTTGATTGATCTCGTGTTATTCTTCCACAAAATAAGTGTGAAAGGAACTTACATATTTCTTTGATGACATAAGGAATTATGACTTCAGTTGTTTTTTTAAGAAAACCTTATTTATCTTTCAGTGGCTTAAATCTGATTGGTGGCATCTTCCAATATTCTAATCGTTGTTAGGGTTGCTGAGTTTCATGCCTGCATTACTATATCTCTATTTTCTTTCACTTTTTCCTGTGTTGGGAGATCACACGCGCACAGCTCTTTTCCTCCTCCTTCTTTTTAAAATAAGTGTCTAAATTACATGCCTTCCCTTTTTTTTAAAGAAGAGTTCCATTTTTAACCTGGACTTCTTGATGTACATTACATAGAATCAGTGCTGCTTTTTATAATTTAAAACCCTCCGTTGATCATATAATGTGTTCGGCATATGTAGGGGGGCGATGGCTGAGAAGATAGACATTTCAGCAACAGTTTTTCCTGAATCTGAGGGCTGCACTCTGATTTGGTTTGCAAATCTAGTCACTAGTCATTTTTAAAAGTTCCTTGAAGATCTTCAAGGATAGAGAAATGCCCTGAGCCTGCTAAGTATCTGTAGATCTGCTTTCTCCTCTGGCTCACTGTTCATGCAAATCAACTCCCCTGGTGCTGATCCATGAAAGGGTGGCCCGAGACTGCTCCTTTCTTGCTTTGCTTGTTCTTCAAGGTTGTGATGTTGGAAAACATGTTTATGGTTCACTCGGAAGTGGCTTCACTTCCACTGTAACTGGACAATCAATGGGTTTGGGCTGCCTGTCACTACTTGAGCCAATTCACAGAGACAGGGTTGAATCATTTATGATAGTTTATTCCAATGCTGCCAGCAGTGAGGGAGAGCTGCAGGTCATCCACAAAAGTCTGCTCTGCACCCACCACAAGCCAGCTGCTTGTATTGGGTATGGGGACAAAGATTACATGGGGAAGTAAGCAAAAGGTTATGCCACATGGGCAGTTTACAGGTAATGCAGGCCTGAAATCTGCAAAGGCCTGTGGGTATGCAAAGGCTGGGAATCTTCAAAGGGCTGGCAGCTCTGGTTTTTGCAACAAGGTTGTTGATTTTTCCCTGATAACAGGAAAGCTCCTGGATGGAGACGATGGGCCACATTTCCAGGTGAGCCCCCAGGTCCCAGCCAGGTTAGAATGTGCTTTCTTTAATCAGAACAAAACAATCATGGTTCACAGAGTATGATGAATGCTTCTTACAATGATAGCTGGTCCCCAATATTCAATTTCTGCCCCTATCCCAATGAGGCATCCAGGAGAGGCTTAGTATCTTGAGCAGTAGGCATTCTTCTCAGCTTCTCTGGTTTATTGCAGAGGATTGAAAGGCACTGGCCACTTAGAGAATGTGACCAGAGATGGGTCTATCGGATTCTACCCTGAGCCTATGAAGTTTATGATCAGATCTCAGCACCGTGAAGGTGTGAAACCCTTTAGAGAGCCTTATGAGATTCTTAAAAGAAATTTGGAGTAAAATGTTTTTGCTCTAATTATATTACAATTGACATGAAAAGTAATAGTGATGCAGAATTTTTGGTCTGGAACCAGATTCTTTGTCTGCCAGAATAGAAAGATGAATCCACAGACAGAAGAAGGTATAGCAAAGGTGGAAATTTATTAATGAACTAGAGGCCCATTGCACAGAGATTCTTGCAATAGATCTTCCTTCCTTTGGCTTTCAGCGTGGGTTTTCCTCTAGCATAGGGGTGTCGAACTCAATCAGAGAAGGGGCCAAAATCTAAAATCCAGCCTAAATCGCGGGCTGAATGGTTTACTGAACAGTCATAAACTGTCATTGTGATGGAAACGCAGCGGAGTGCAGTGATGACAGCGCGGTGCGGGCCACATTGCAAGGCCTGGCGGGACGGATTTGGCCCGCGGGCCTTGTGTTTGACACATGTGCTCTAGCACCTGGGACCCAGGTGTTCACTCTGGCCAGAGTCTGCCAACTTTGTCTTTGCTGCAGACTCTGGAGTTTGCAGTCTTGTCTTTGCTGTGGCACTCAGCTCCTATAGATCCCTTCGCCCCCCCACCCTCCCTCTCATAGCAGGCATCCTGCCCCGCCTGGACAGTCTGCTCCTGGAGCAGTTGGGAGGCCGCCATCTCTGGCCTTCTAATTTGCATACTCACTCTGATTGGCAGTGGGCATAGCGGAGATACAGTCATTTTACATGTTTGTCTGTTACTAGGTAAGATAAGTACTATTATAGACTCCTACATGTGGAAAGGGAAAGAGTCCCACTGAGTTTTTTCCCCTACAGCTTATAAAGGCTGCAGATCCTGGTGCCTTGATATCCCCTCTGATTGGTCATTATTCCTTGGACTGGTTACTATAATATCTCCTCAGTGAGCCTGTGAGGTCCTCCCCCCTCCTTCCTTATTGTTTTCCTATTCCCTTTGGGCTTTCTTCTTCTTCTGGATGAAGGGCTTCCTTTTCTTTATTTTGTAAATATAGACCCTTTGCTGCTCCCAGCTCCCTCATTCTATGGAAATATACCTGTTGCAGCTTTTCAGCTCTCCTATTCTATGGAAATATACCTTCTGCTGCTCTGCAGCCCTGTGCTTCCTCCATGGCCCCCTTAATTTCAGAAATTTCCTACACCTGTCTTTTTTACCCTGAAAAATTCCTGTTTTAATAGAATGTCTCTTGAGATACTAAAAACTTGAAGACTCACTAAGTTGCTTAATGCTATGAACAAGATGAAATTTAACTATTAAAATACTAAAAGAGGATTATATTGTTTGTGACACTAGCTCACTGGCTTATTGTGCAATAGAAGATTAACCTTGCCCCCAAAATTGCCCAAGACACTTCTTTTTGGAGCATTTTCTTTATCTTGAAAGATGCAGAATATTGGCTTTCTGAAGAAACAGCAGTAGAGGAAGTATTTAGAACAAATAATTTTTTATTGCCTGTTTACGGTGGCCTCACTGGATCATGAAGTATGAAAGGTGTCATCTCTAATACAACTCAACATTTGTCCTCAAAGGAGAGAGTTCAATAGAATTGGGAATAACCTCTCTTCATTAGGCTGTTTCCAGTGGTTCTCTTTGAGGCTGTATTGATGTAATAGCTTTCTCTCCACCCAGGGGAGAGATCTGAAGCACTTTAAAATATGTCCTTGAGAAGAAATTTTGGAACCTCTGGGAACCTCACCAGAACCTCCCTCCTTCAGTTTCACATACCACCGTTTGCTAGTCTTCCTTTCTCCCCAGGCTTTTGCCTCTTTATCCAGCTTTTTAAAAATATATATATATATTACTGATTTTTTTTTAAACAGAAAGGAAGAGAGAGGGATAGAGAGTTAGAAACATCAATTTGAGAGAATCATGGATCAGCTGCCTCTTGCACATCCCCTACTGGGGATGTGCCCTCAACCAAAGTGCACATGCCCTTGACCAGAATGGAACCCTGGACCACTCAGTCTGCAAGCCAACACTCTATCCACTGAGCCAAACCAGTTTCGGCTATCCAGCTCTTTGAATTTAACTTTTTATTCCCCTTTTAGTTGTAGACTCAATTTCTCGCCTTGGATTTTTGTTTTGACTTCATGTATCTCTCCACACTCTCATTACATGTATTTTATTACATATCTTCCCTTGTAGGGTGAAAAGCTATGTTTAGAGGGTCCATCCTTGTGTTTACAGCATCTAACGTTATGAAATATAGTAGCTGCTTGGTAATCTTTTATTGAATTAATAAATTAATGAGCACTAAGCCCATTCCACTTTCACGTTCAGAACTGCCTTGCAGGAATGTCAGCTTTGATTATGGATGTGGCACCATCAGTTTCATGGACGGAGCATTTTGAAAACTTAAGGGATATGATACAATAGCCTTTTTTTTTTTTTCTTTTCTTAGCTTGATGAATAAGAATGTCAGCGAAAGTTTTTGTTTTCCAAGAAGATGGCAGAGGGCTAACAAGTCCTGTAGTAGAATATTTATTTAAAAATCAATACTGAACAAGAAGATCAGAGAAAGAACAATTGCTGCATACACTTTAACATAAAAATTGGGCCACTAGAAGCAGGAGAGAGGGAAATAGAGAGCCTTCTTACAAGTTGTCATTCTCCAATTAGAGATTACATTCTATTTTGGTAGTGTGTCTTCACCGAAAGCGTTCCCACACTATTTAATCGTTCAGTCTCAGCTGTCAGGAACATTGGTGTTAATTTTTCCTGCTCAGCACACATAGGAGCTGCTGGGCCTGCTGTTTGCAGATACTAACATTGGCTTGTAATAATGTGACTGAAAATGTCCATCAAGTATAGCTGTAAAAGTTTCCTTCTGTTTCCTGAAAAAACAGGGGATGTTTTAACATTCATCTGCTGGGATAGCAAATTATCTGAAAAATCAAATGTAACAACAGACCTATGTAGAGATTATCTTCCTTTTTGTACATTAGTAGCCTGGTGAAATGAAGGCCTCATTATTATGAGTTTCTGGGAGAGGGTGATCTGTATGCCATCCCGACATTAACTACACGTGATGATAGGTATAGTAAGCATTAGATAAAGGTTACTCCTGCATCTTTTAGTGAATCCAAATGCTTCCCATTGTCAATACTCTTTTGAACCTTCTGCAGGAGGGTTTGTTCATTTGCTAGTGTTGCCATAACAAATTACAACAGATTTAGCAGCAGACGGTATTCAAACAATAGCTATTTGTTACCTTATGGTTCTGCAGGTCAGAAGTACAGGTGCCCTGCTGGTTCTCTGATCTGGGTTTCAGGAATCCTCAAATCACAGTGTTGGCAAGATGCACTCTTTTCTGTAGACTCTAGGGATATGTCTGCTTCCAAGCTGATAGGGATTGTTGGATGTGCTTAGTTCCCTGGGCCTTTAGCACTGAGGCTCCATTTCCTTGTTGGTTGTCGGCCAAGAGTTCTCAGCTTCTAGCCGCTGCCAGTATTCCCTGGTGGGTAACCCCCCTTTCTTCATCTTTACTGCCAGGAGTGGAGAGCCAAGTCTTTTTCATGCTTTGACTCTTTCTTACCTCTCCTTCTGTCTCCTAGCTCCTCTGCTGAATTCTCTTCTAACTCCAGCTGGAGAAATTTCTATGTTTTTAAAGAGATCAAGTGATGATATGGATCATCCTGGACAATCTCCATATTTCATGATCAATAATCTAATAACACCTGCAAAGTAACTCATGGCAGTAACTGTCTCATTGGATAACCGGATATCAGGAATCCTGGGAAGAACATCTTTAGAATTACATCCAACACAGGATGTGGATGGGCAGTGGATGAAGCTTCTATGCTGACCAGAGGTATTGATAGGGCATGAGTTAAATAACCCCAATAACCACCTTACATGTAGTCCTGCTAGGATGTAGGCACATTACACATGTGACTTAATCCCCTAAACCCATGGTCAGCAAACTGCAGCTCTCGAGCCACATGCAGCTCTTTGGCCCCTTGAGTGTGGCTTTTCCACAAAATACCATGGCCTGGGCAAGTGTATTTCGAAGAAGTGGCATTAGAAGAAGTTTAAGTTTAAAAATTTTGGCTCTCAAAAGAAATTTCTATTGTTGTACTATTGATATTTGGCTCTGTTGACTAATGAGTGTGTCGACCACTGCCCTAAACAACCCTGAGGAAATGTGTTATCATTTTAGTGATGAGAAATGCAGATCCAAAGATAGAGGTATTAGGAAACTTTCCCACAATTGCAGTTTCCCAGCTGTAGAGCCACTTTTTGAGCCCAGATCTGAATGGCTTGGACCAATTAAAGGAGACAATGCATGCTCGGCAACCAGCAGAGTGCTTGACCTATATTTTATAATAACTGAGTGGCAATTAATGGGTTCTTTACAATTTTAACTTTTTTATTCCCACTATTTATCCCCTAGCCCTCTTTACCCTGCCGCATAATTGTCTTCTCACTGTTGACTTATTACTCTCACTTCTGTAAAAATAAAGGAAGTGCTACGCTAACCCATAAAAAAGAAAGGAGGTAGGAAATTCCAGATATTAACAATACACTGTATGCCAAATACAATGCTAAATATTTTTCATTCTTTTTTCATTTATGTGCATCACATTTGAGGATGACTATGGGGTTAATGCAAGTGATATTTTAAGAAGATGGAGTGGTGTGTGGAGGAGGAAATTATATTTATTCAATGCCCTTTAGATACTGTGCATGCATTTTATAATTCTGTCATTTGATCTTCCTAATAATCCTGAAAATTAATTTTTATTGCTTGCATTTTAGAGATGAGAAAACAGATACCAGAAGGGGAAGCCACTGGTTTAAAGATACAGTGATAATAAAGGGATTGATACTCTCTTAAATTCTAAACACCATTTCAGAACTTCTACAAATAAAGGTTCCCTGCAAAGTAGGAATCCTGGGACTGTGTTCTCAAGTGACCTGGCTGGCCAGAGGAAAGGGGGTAGGAAAGGATATCGGGGAGATAAACGGTGGTGGAAGGAGACTTGCCTTGGGGTGGTGAACACATACAACAATATACAGATGATGTATTATAGAGTTGCATACCTGAAACCTAGATAATTTTATTAACCAGTGTTACCCCAATAAATTCAATAAAAAGAAAAAAGTAATATTCACAGAGATTAAAAAAAATAAAGAAAATAAAAGATAATTGGTAACTTAAGAAGCTAACTAGAGGGATAGGAGGAGTCTTTTAGGCAATAGGAATAGCATCAAGGCAAGAAGTATACGTATTTTTACACGATGTGTGTGCATGCGCTCGTGCGCGCGCGCGCGCGCGTGTGTGTGTGTGTGTGTGTGTGTGTGTGTGTGTGAACTCAACTGATGTCAAACCATGAATGAATTTTGTTTTTCAATAAATATTCCCAATTCTATCAAATATCTTTCCTACTGAGTAGCTGGTTTTTGGTTTTGTTTTAATATATCTGGTTCAATTCTTTAAAAGTCAATCCTAATAATTGAAGATGGCTACAATTATTCACGTCCTCCTGCACTGTCTCTCTGGGGCAGTAAAGACTAGTAGCAGGTGGTGTGTCCCTTCAGCCTTTCTTCCTATATAGCTCATCCTTCTCCAGAAATCTTTAGGTTGTGGAGACCTTTGCTTTCTAGTCTATTCTTTTGGTTACCTTTACCTTTTGGAGGTAAGACTCATCTAAAGCTAATTTTTGTAAATAATCGGCTCAATCAATAGTTCCAGTTTTCCTTATAACCCAGCTCAAATTCCATCTTACTCTGTGAAGTCTTTTCCTATTTTAGGTATAGTTATCTTCTTCCTTCTCTCAGAGTTTTGCAGACATCTGTTACCAATTACTTGTTTAGATTTCTTCATGTAGAGAATAAACTTTCTGACAGAAGATGCATCATTCATCATTGCATCCCTAGTACAGGACCGGCATATAGTAGGTATTTAAGTAACAAATGTCTTTTAAAATTAAATAATTAGTTAATTTAATACAGTTATGAACATTTTTAAGTCGCTGACACAATACTTAACAATGGCAGTATTGATTACTTGAGTCCATAGGCCCAAGATGCCAATCTTGAAGGGAAACTGTTGAAATTCTGTAGTGGAGCTTAGAATTTAACACAGTAGGTCCATTCCCTTATTATTACTGTATCATTGGGAGTAAACTCCACATACTGCTTTAGGAGGAGAATAGCTTTCATGTATGTCTCATCAACTGAGTTTGAAAGGAATTCTGAAGACTTTTTTTTGAGCAATGGCAGCACCATTACTATAAATGTATAATTCCTAAGAGAGGTGATTTGGTCATGATGGGAGAGCCCTCATGAGTGGGCTTATAAAACAGACCACAGATATATTCCTTGTCCCTATGTGAAGTTATAGTGAAAGACGGCTATGTAGGAAGATGCTACGTAGAGATGGACACCAAACAGGCCAGTGTCAGAACCTCAAACTTCCCAGCCTCCAGAAATGTGAGAAATAAATGTTTGCTGTTTATAAGTCATGTAGTCTGTTATAGCAATCTAGATGGACTCTGACAATAAACTTATAAAATAAAGTTTTTATCAATTTCCTCTCCCCCCCCCCATTAGAGTTTATGGAGAGTATTAGGTAAAGTAAGGATGATATTACAAAGAATATAATAGTAACAATACAAACATCACTCACCGAGAATTTGGGAAATTTCATTGTGAATCTTCTTTTAAGATTTTATCAAGTAGAGTAAATTTGGGGGTTGTAAATATTATTATGCAAAAATTAAATCAAAATAATGGATATTAAAGTTTATGCAAAAATTAGACCCAAAATATGGCTACTTTTATGTACATTATGCTAAACATTCTACAGACTGTTGTAAACTAGTGAAAGCTTTTACTATAATAGATTAGATGAGGGAGGCATGCTTGATCGAACTGAAGTAAATTAAAGCAGAAAAGCAAGATGTCAGACTTAGATCTGCTAGTTTTTACTACTATTTTAATAGTAGATTTTTTCAATTTTTAAGGTATAGTTTAATTCTTTTGCCAAATTTATTCTTTCTATAAATGTTAACAAACTGTTAACATCTAAAATATGATGCTGGTGATTATTTGACTGACAAAGGATATCAATATTATTATCTCACAGGGAAATAAACATCCGGACATTTTAATTGAAGTATAAGATAATTTTACAATAGTCTGTTTTTCACAATGTGACCCAGCTGCCTTTGTAGCTGAAGAAATTATAAATGAGATTTTATCTCTTTGTGCTTCTCAGCAAACATGAAAGCCATTATTAGCTCCAAATGCAAGTGTTTTAGATAAATAATTTGAGGATAAAAATACAGAATTCTTATTTAAAATATCAAATTTTAAAATTAACTCAGCATCAGTATATTGGCTATCGTATTTGCTTTGAAAGCTCTATTGTTACTCATTTATAGAAAGATTCTAATCAAGTGTGTCTGAAAGACCGTGAGCAATGATTGACAGCCATGTGAATAATAACGGAACTGAAAATTTCCACATGGTTTTGTAATATTTTATTCTGTTCAAAAGCAAGATAAGGTTTCCTACTTTAAATTCTCTGTTAGTATATGAGTAACATTTTGCTGATTTGTTGCAGATATTTTCCTTTCTGAAAGTCTACCCTGTGAGTATGACATCTGGTTGATTCAATAATGTTTGGTTGGGGTTCATTTGAGTTACTCCTGACTGAAGTGAAAGTTCAAATTAATAAGACAGGTATAAAGATTCCCCAAGTTAGCCGAAACCGATTTTATTCAGTGTATAGAACATCGGCTTGTGGACTGAAAGGTCCTGGGTTCGATTCCAGTCAAGGATATGTACCTTGGTTGTAGGCACATCCCAAGTAGGAAGTGTGCAGGAGGCAGCTGATTGATGTTTCTCTCACAACAATGTTTCTAACTCTCTATCCCTCTATCTTCCTCTCTGTAAAAAACTCAATAATATATATATATATATATATATATATATGATTCTCCAAGTTAGGTTAGTCAAGAGTTTAAAATTCACAAAGTGAATAGAGATAATGTCACCCCGCTACTCTAAGGAAGGAATGGGTATACAATTCTCCTTTTTCTTTTTAACTGCATGCAGTACAAGTTGTTACTTTTTTTTCTTAATGTATGCATACCATGAGAATTACATTATATTTACACAAAATCTCAGTAGCCAGTTGAACAGTAAAAAATTGAAAAATTAACTTAATGAGTTATTTGAACTCCTTTGGTAATTGACTGGACAGATATTTTCTTCCACTGAATTAACATGAAAACAAAGTCCTTTTAGCAAAGCAAACAGTCTGCATTCTGGAAATATGGAACTTTAAGGTGCCACTCCCTCTTAGATAATTGATGTTTTCTTTGGCATCATGGAAATGGTTAAATGTCTGTTATAGTTTGTAACTGAAAGAGAAAAGACAAGATGAAACCTATAGGACCAAAGAGAGCTGACAATTAGTTGATAATCATCACTAGAGGCCTATTGGTTATGCAAAACCATACACATTGATTAATGATACATTTTTGTGTGGTTTATAAAAAGTTACTTACATTGCCAAGTTTCCCTTTACTTTTTCTGTGGGAATATTCTGATTCTAAACACACACACCACATTTAAAATGAGTAAGATCACAGTTTTATATTCCTACCTCAAAATAACTCCACAGATGGTCTTCACACTTTCCAAGAAAATAAACTTTGGAAAGAAATCAAACATAAGATTTTCCAACCTAAAAATACACCTCTTAACCCCAATGAAGTTATGGATATGAGGTAACTGGAGATGATATGGTTTTGATTTTCACCTTCCTAGGATTGAATTCATGATTTTAAAAAATATACAGTTGAGTTAGTACAATTATTTACACATGTTCAAGATTTGAACATTTTAATTTTATTATCAGCTTTAAATCAGCCTTATCTTAGTCAACACCATGATCATTGCTAGCAATTACTGAGGAAGTAGCATTTGCCACATACTTGACCAGCTGTTCTACATATTTTTCTCATTTAATATTTAGACACTCATAAAGGTAGTATCAGATACTGAAGGGGATTCACTTAATATCTATTCTCATTCCCTTTTTCCTTATCATTGTATAATATAGTGATTAGAGAGTGAACTATTAAAATTCTCGATGTCGCCTGTAACTACATGTGCCCATGTGATACAATTCTGACCAATGATATAGAAGTGGAAATTTCTGGGAAAGGATCTCTTCCCAAAGCATTTCAAGGTGATTTTTGCCCTTCTCCTTGCCCCATGTTTATCTACAACCTGCCCTGATGTATACAAGTGCAGCAGACACTTTGAAAACTCGAGGAAACTAGCATGGTAAGGAGAGAGAGGCAGGAAGAATCATTGGGAACAGCAGGTAGTTTATTTAGGAAGTAACATCAGCCAAAAGCAAAACACTTTGGTGGTAAACAACAATTAAACCAGCTAATTTAATCAGAAGTAGATAGATTTGATCTCTCGAATATTTCTCAGATCTTTGCCCTCCTCTCCTTCCCTACTGTCACTGACCCCACCTTGAACTTGCTTTGCCATTTCTCTTCCCCACATGAGTTTCACCCCTGCGCTGACTTCATGAAACTACAATTTCGCTCTGGGATTCTCAGCCTCTGTATTTTTAGTTATGTGAGAACAAGGAAGTCCTTATTTAGTTAGACCGCTGTGGTTGGATTTCCTTCTACAGCTCAACACAAGTGTAACTAATTCAGACTGGTTCTACTCTTTCTGTTTTATAGATGATGAAATGGAGGGTCAGGGAGATTTTTGTATCTTAACCGAAGTTGCACAGGTTGGAAGTATTTGTAGCAAGATTCAAATTCAGTCTAGAGACTCTGAAGTTGATCTTCTTTACATTGTATCATTTGAAAAAAATATTAGGTTGAGCTATTTAGGGGCAATTTCATGTGATTCATCCTAATTTGTTAAGTAATATAATAACAACACATAATCACCAGAATTTTAAAATTGCATCTCTATGTTTTCTGGTCAACTTGTTAAAATGAAGATTTGAATATTCTGTTGATGAATAAGGAAATACTGTAATGACTACATTATTTCCAATGCCATTAATTTTTCGTATAAAGCATCGTGTCTAACACTGATGTGGGCTCCAAAAATATTAACTGAATAAAAATATTTCTAATTTAGCAATCTCCTTTGCAGGTGACTTTTAAAACAACAACATGAGTATTGATAAAGGAAAGATATTGCTTATAATAGGTTATCGGTCTGAGGTTCATTATGTTATTCTTTAGAAACAATTCACTAGTTTTATCAGAGGTATTCCTCCTCACTTGATCTAACACACTCTTATATTCTTATTTTAAAACATTGGCTCACATCGTCTTTGTTGTGAAGTCTTCCTAACATCTACCCCAGTATTACTCTGTACTTGTACATATATCTATTATTACATTAATGACAATCTCAGGTGAATTTTCACTCATTTGTGAGCTATTAAAAGAAATAACATGTTTTCTTCATCGTTATATTCCAAGGACTTAGATGGCACTTAATAAATATTTGATTAGTTAAATTTACTGTTAGGATTCAAAGTTATTTAATGGCAACTCTACATTTTATAAAGACAAATTTATCTAAGAACATTTGCTTTCAAGTTTTAAAATGAGATTTAATGATAATGTTGGGGGAAATATGGGAATAGCATTTATTTGAAAAGAAAAAGGAAGGTAAGGGCGAATTTAGAAGGGGCATTAGAATATTTGGCCATGTAACAAAACAATTCAAAAAAGGAAGAAATGGAGAAGTAGGTGGCAGCAGCTGTTTTTGTCTGTAAAGGACACGCAGGCAAAGCACATCTGTGATTTCAATGACACTTCATTGCTTGTCATGTGAAAGCAATGCAATTTGTCAAAGGCAGCTGAAGGCTGCACATGAGCAAAAATAAAGGGAAGAGCTTGATGGCTCTGAATATGGTTAAGTTTGATCTGCTTTAGAAAGTTCTGGCATGAGGTCATCGTCAGTGGAATCAGGATCCAGGTCTAAGATCATGTAACTCTCTGTGTGAGAGAAATATTAGATGTATGGTGGCTGAGCAAGGCAATCAGCTACATACAGGCCCTGAGCATCTCTCAAAATTCTTGCTGAGTATTACAGGCCTTGGGGCTTATATCCATTTGATACTGATTCATCTTTGTAGCTAGACACATAGGCAGCCATGTAGCTCAAGGTTACCGGCATGGCTCCCATGTAACTAGATGCTCCTCCAGGAGAGAGGTATTGGGTTGTTTGCTGACTGCTGCTCACTGAAAAGGTGCTGGGGCCCTTGGCCTCTCCTGTGATGCAACCCACTGTGTGTGGAGGTGGCCTTCCCCTTACCTTTGGGAACTGGGGTAAATATGCCGCAGGTCATGCTGGTGGCTCTTCTGTGCTGTAACGAAGTCCTTTGTCTTTGCCCAGGAATCCCCTATCTGCTGTTGCCATGACAGTCTGACAAACGAAATTGTTACCTTGCAAGCAGAGTAAAAACTCATATCCTTCTCAATTCTTGAAAGGTGATGTCTCCTTTATAAAAGCCGAGCTCAAAGGATAAATCAAATTTTACATCAAGGTCGAGCGGTATTCGAGAGATCATCTGAATCCAGGGACATAATACTTGCCTTTGAAAATGAAAGCTACCGTTGCCGGTAAACTGATGAACAAAAACAGATACAGAGACAAAGAAGCATGGAACAGACTGTCAAACTTCAGCGAGAAGGCAGGAGAGGGTTGGTGGTGGTGGTGGTGGTGGTGGCAGTAAGAGATCAACCAAAGGACCTGTATGCATGCATATAAGCATAACCAATGGACACAGACACTAGGGGTTGAGGGCTTGTGCCGGGAGGTTGGGGAAGGCCAGCGGGAAGTCAATGGGGGTGGGGTGGGGTGGTGGAGACATATGTACTACTATTTGTAATACTTTAAACACTAAAAAAAAAAAAAAGAAGAAGAAACTGAAAGCTAACATAGAGAACATTGTGACACCGTGGGGTACAGGGACTCACGTATTCTGATCAATCTGTATGTTTATTTTTCTGCCATACTGAATGAACATATTCTTATACATATGTGAAATGGATTTTTGAACTAAGTACAGGATGGGGCAAAGTAGGTTTACAATTAGGAGTATGTGAAATGCAGAGTTTATTCTTGTATTATTTATTAATTATTGCAATGCTTTCCATATGAACAATTATAAAGCTACTTTTGCCCCACCCTATATGTCATTGAAAGCACTGAGTTTCAGACTATGATGAATTTGGTAGGTAAAAGGCATAGCAGAAACCAAAAAGGACTGAGTAGTTACTGGAACATTCAGGTAATTTCTCTCACACATATATAAAAATCAGGAAGTACACAGTTCTGTTCAAAAAGAAACAATGTGCTGAAGGTCAACCAAGTGAGTAATGCAATAAAAGTCAGATGCTTTTATAGACACTGAAGGACATGGTTATACATATAAAAAATACGGTAAATTGTCCTCTTCAAGCACTAACACTGTATTCAAGGGCAGTCAAATGAGTAATGAAATAATAGGAAGATGTTTTTATAGCATTGCAAGACATGGTTAGTTGTATTGTAATCATTGCCAACTTGTGAGTATTTTTAATTGCTTCAAATGTTGCATCAACTATTCTAGTAAAAAAAAAATGAGCATTAACAAATGCAAATTTTGGGGACTACTAACAAAAAACAAACTATGGGAATTAGAAAGAGAAAGACAAAAGAGTCAACAACTTAAGCTTCCTAGCATATATGAAAAGACATGCCATAAAAAAATGTTCATTAATTCAGAGACTTTCACGACAGTGAGAGGAGAGATTCCAAAGTGGGCAGATCTATTTATAAACATTTAACAAGCTAGAAGCAATAGCTACCCAGGGTGGAAGAATTTTAATCAAATGCCTAGAGGCAATTTGAAATGATGTAAGTGAATGTAAAATTTAAAAGGAAGTAATCAGTTATAATTACAAAAATAGTTATAAGATAATTAGACGGAATTTCCATAGTGATATAATTAAGTGACTGGCTTGTTCTTTGGTCTCTGGTTCATCCATTCAATAATTGAGCTGCTCTAATACACCACTCAATGTTCCTGTCTTTAAGCAGTTCTTATTCTAGTGGGGAAGAAAGTATATAAATGACTGCCTATAATATGCCACGTTTAATGAACTATTCTAATAAACATATGAAGATGTTTTGAGACTAATTTCTGACAAAGCAATCACAGAGTCTCCATGGAGAAAGTAGCATTATTTTTCATTAAGACTTGAAAATTAAATAGAATTCTTATAGACAAAGGAATTGGAAAGGGCATAATACAAGAACACAAAGGTGTAAAAGTGCTGGTCAGGTTCAGGGAAGGTTGAATGATTGGGAATGTTAGTGGAATACTGGATTTTGTTTTATTAGTCAATCCTAAAATCTCTTTTATTTCTCCTCAAAAGATGAGTTAGGCCCACTTATATTACTGATATGATAAATGTTTGGCCTCTGTTTTGCCATGTAATTTTATGTTATGACTTGTTTATTATTGGTGGTTTATTTACTCAAACTCTCTTTTGGGAGCATATATTTTTATATTTTAGGAGGTTTTTTCATTTTTTCCTAATAATTACCTTTGTACTAAAGTCTTTATATAATATCCTATTCTCTTTTTCCCTCCCTCTGTCCCTCTTCCTACTCCCTTTCCCCTCAGTTTCTCTCCCTTACTATTAGCTAAGGGTTACTTACTACAAACGATACTAAAATTATCTAGTAAATTCTTTTTCTTCCATCCACTTCCTTTCCCCTCCATATCTTACTTGAGATAATATTGTCTTACTCACTATTAATATCCTTTTAATACTCAAATTAATCCCTTTAATACTCAAATTAATACCCACATCTCAGTTAATATTTAAGCAATTACTGGGTTTACTTTTCAATATACCCCTTCTCATTCCTGCCCTGTCACTCATTTTTGGGTAGTTGAAATACATTTATATTTTAGAGCACATGGACATTTTACAGGTGCCCCTTTGCAATCATTATTTAGGTAAATATGTTTTTTTTTTTAATGTTCTTCACCAGTGGTTTTTTTTCTCTGAAATTTCTCTTATATATTCCTCAAGGGGACAGTATTTCCTAAGTTATTTTATATCCTTACAATTTGTCTGCAGTCTTTCATACTTGGAAGTTAGTTTGACTAGATATAAAATATTGACTCACATTCTCACTTCTTGACTATCTTAAATACATTTTTATATTCTTTTCTGGCCTTAAAAATTGCTTTAAAAATTTTTAATTATAAACTAGATTTTCTTTTTCTTCAAAGTTCAATGTATTTCCTAGAACAGGGACTCTTGAATCTGGTCTCAGGAACTTCTTGTAGTTTTAGAAAGTATTGAGTATCACCGTCCTAGCCTGTGTGGTTCAGTGGTTGGAGTGGTGGCCCTCACACCTTAAGGTCACAGACTAGATTCCTGGGTTGCAGGTTTGATCCCTGGCCCCAGTCAGGACATATGCAGAAAGCAACCAATTGATGTGTTTCTCTCACATCAATGTTTCTCTCCCCCTCCCAGTCCCTCCATCCCTTTTACTTTCTCTAAAAATCAATGGGAAAAATATCCTTGAGTGAGGATAAACAATACATTTTAAAAACTAAAAATACCCTCCCCCCAAATTATTGAGCATTTAAGTGACTTTTATTTATGTGAATTACTTCTAATGACATTTACCTTATCAAAAATTAAAATAAAATAATTAAAATACTTATTTATTAATGCAGCTAATATATAACAAAATAACTATTAAAAATAATGTATTTTCCTTAAAAAACATGAGAATAATTCTTTCTTGTCAAAAAAGAATTGGGAATTGAAATCTAGTGAATTAGTAGATGGTACTGTGGCAGTCTTGAGTAATTATAGGAAATAGCCTTTTGTTCCAAAATTTAAGCTGTCTGAATAAAATTTTACATAAAAGAACCATATGTGATTTAAAAAAATTCTAAGTCTTGCCTTCATGTCCCCAATTTAATTATCATCTTATTTACTAGTTTTATGTGACAAACTGTCAAAGCTTGGGTTATAACCTATTTAAATTAGATTGAATAAAGTATATCTTAAAGCATCTATTCCTCTTATTTTAATGTGTAATGCAAAGCAAGGGCTGATGTGGCTAAGGGGGAATCAATTAACCTTTAAGTTTGCAGCAGGAAGGGGTTGTTGGAGATTTGGGAGGGTAGAGGAGGAGACAGAGCATTTAGAAATGAAAGAGATGGACTCAAAGGTTCAAACAGAAGACAAGCATAAATGCAATGCAGAAACATCTTGGTGACAAAAAATTGTTAAATGTAACTTTAAACTTAGCATTTTTTATGGGGATTGGGAATGAATGAAGAAAATATTTTTGGCATATTTGTTCTTGAAATGACATTTGAATTTTAAAATATTTCTAATATTTTGAATTAATTCCATTTTAAAAACCTTATAGGATAAATATAGATTATTATTTTGTGAAATATTTTAATGATGCATTCTAGCTTCAACATTCAGATTGGATTTAATTTTTTTCTTTAGCCACATAATCATCTCATCATATCAGCCACTGGGAATATTATTTTCCTCTCCAGTTTTCATTTGCAAATTTCATTTTAGCATGATATAGTTACCATCTGGTGTTTCTTATATAACATTATACTTAGGCTTTTCAGTTTTGAAATAATAATATTTTAAAGCAAAGTAAAATCTTTTCTGAGAATATGATTTCATGTAACACACTTATAAAACATAAAATATAATTTAAAATTATAATTATTATATCAATACATATTAAAAATATGCAGATGAATTGTAAAACCACATTGGTTTTTACTAGCTTATTATTCAATCTATCAAGTTCTTTAGCTTTTTTGCTTAATATTACATTGTCATTTTAGTTGTCTTAAAGTCTGGAAAGCTTTATTTATTTATTTATTTAGATAAATTGATTAAAAGTTTATCATTCCATAAGGGTTATTTAAGAATCTCTACTAAATAATTATCTTGTAAACTTGTAAAGTAGGTTTTTGGAATGCATAAGCATGTGAGATTTACATCCTTTCTTTCCTCTTTTCTATATATATAGTGGCCAGATTATTATGATCTCTGAACACATAATAATCTGGTCACTCAGTGTGTGTGTGTGTGTGTGTGTGTGTGTGTGTGTGTGTGTGTGTATTAGAGGCCCGGTACATGAATTAGTGCATGGGTGGGGGTCAGCCAGCCTGGCCAGGGGGAGGGGACATGGGTAGTTGGCTATCCTGCCTGCTGGTCGAACTCCTGGTTGAGGGGACAATTTGCATATTAGCTTTTTATTATATAGTATAAAATATATAGAAACAGTACTCCTAATAATTTTCAGTAAAAATTGCAACAAAAAAGAAAGAGTGCTAAACTATACTCAGTCTGCATCATTTGTTTTAAAGAATCCCTTAAATGTTGCTGCTCTACATGTATAATATATTCCTATCTTTAAAATGCTCTGAATGTCTAGAAATGGTCTTATATAAATTTAGTCAGTTACACTTTTGGTGCATGACTGACATATTGTCTTCCTCAACACTTGGCATTGGATAGGAACTCCAAAACACGATTCCTGTACTTTATTAGCTAAATTTAGAAGATATATACATAAACAATTGAGTATATGTAGTAGCCAGATTCCAAAGATAGTTTCCCATAAAGCATTTGGTCTTCCTATGAGCTGTCCCCTCCCATAGTCATGCCCTTGTATAGCTTCCTTCCTTTGAATTAGGATGTAACTAATAGAATAAGGCAAAAGGGATGTTGCAACAAATTCCAGTAAGTGCCTAGAAGAATAACAAAGCAAGGAATGGGGACAATCATTGCTGAGGTGTGGGTGGGGAAGAGGGGGAAGGGGAAGAGTAAACTTTAAGACAGTGAAGCCAGGGAGGGCTTCATTGAGAAGGAGACACTTGAATGAAGGTCAGGAGAAGAACACCTCAGACCCAGGAGACACCAGCTACAAAGGCCCTCAGATGGGAGAAACCTGGCACATTCAGGAAACACACAGGGGAATCAAATGGTCCGAGAAAGGGTGACAAAGGACTTTCCAGAACTGCCGGGGCCGGGAGGGGGGGGGGGGGGGAATAAACTTAGTAAGGAGATACATAGGTATATCTTCAAGCTTTAGAAGTCCTTAGCTCAAAGACTATTTTTTAGTTTGGGAGAGAATAGAAATGCCAGAGTTAAAAAAAAAGAAAAAGAAAAAAAAAGTGTTACAGAGTATAGAGGGGGGAGAAGTCACCTCTTTAATTACTAGGTAATGAGATTGATATTTTGGAATGATTATTTGCATGTAAATTGCTTTTCTTCATCAAAACCTGAGTCTTAATTTGTCATGATATAGAGATAAGGTTATAGCCCCCTCTCAAGCGAGTCCAAGAATGTGGCTAACATAATTATAATATTAATTCTCAGGGTTTCAGAGAATAAAGAAGCACTTTAGCTATTTTCCCATCTATATTTCTGTTCTTTGATCAAGTTTCCTCTTCCTTCCCAATTTCTCTCCTAAACCGCTTACATATAGAAAATTAATGAGAGAGCACTTAGTTAAAAAAACAAAACAAATAAAAACAGACTTTCTGGAAAAATGGTAGTTACGGGCACATTGAGTTAAAAAGTAGAGCCCTGGCCTGTGTTTCTCAGTGGTTAGAGTGTCAGTACGTTTTAAAAATATAATAGTTTAAATTGCAGTGTTAATAACTCTCATAATCAGCAAAATTCACCGGGCCACTTCTTGGGGAATAAATTTGGACATGTATTTTAAAATAATTAAGATTTACATATAATTTTTAATTCAAAGAGGACAATTTTCACATGTTAAATTTAGAGTTAGATTGCACAGAAAATAGTGGTGATGGAGAGTAAAGGCAGAAATATTAAAAACAGCATACACTTTGTTCCCTGTGACTAACACAATATTATTTACAGGCTTGGTTGCTGTGGTGATGATCTCATATGTTCATCTTCATCCAGAAACCCAACAGAGCTTTGCTAGCAGTATAAATAAATTCCAAATTAAACATTTCATTTTAAGATATTTAACTTTCATGAATACAGAGAACATTCAATTATATATAATGTTATTACATTACTACTCCTTTATTGGAATAGTAAATTAAAATAGGTATTTAAATCTGTAGCCTTCAAAGACTATATTTGGAAAAAGGGATTCTGTATTTTTTCCTCCTCTGGTACTTGGCTTTGCATATTCCTGAAATGCTATGGCTTGGTTCCCTTAAGGTTGGAGACTTGTAAGCTTTCAAAGATCTGAGAGCACAGTTGCAACCAGGAACTTCTCAGTTTAAATTTTTAGTGCAGTTGGAATATAAAGAAATATGTTGGGAAGGTAAGATCACAGATAGGCAGCCAATATAGAAAAAAAAAATGAGCAGAATGTTAGTTTGAATGAATTATGGCTGAGATATTAATCCTCTTTGTATAAATGTTCAGTAACTCAGAGGACTAGTGTTTTTCTACATGTCAAGCTTTCAGCCTTATAGGGACCTACTTTCTATTTCCATTCCATATGGATATTTGATGTAGAACTTTAAAAAAATATATATTTCATTGATTTTTTTTTACAGAGAGAAAGGGATAGAGAGTTAGAAACATCTATCAGCTGCCTCCTATACATCTCCTACTGGGGATGTGCCTGCAACCAAGGTACATGCCCTTGACTGGAATCAAACCTGGGACTTCTCGGTCCACAGGCCGACACTCTATCCACTGAGCCAAACCAGTTAGGGCTTGATGTGCAACTTCTTATTTACCTTTGAAACTTCTTGGTATATGAAATCCAAGGCTGCTGTCAGTTAAGTAACTTCTCTTCCTTTGCCACTGTCATAATTTCCTTGCATTGATTTTGAGGGCTAGATCATTTAAATGTGCCATCTGTATCCAACTGAAGGATTGATTGACTATCTTCATTTTTTTTGCATGTTTCTTGATGTTTAGATTAATCTATACACAATATTCATCAATTTTGACAGATGGTATATAATTTTTCTTTGTATTCATTGCTCTGTATCAACTATTATAGCTAATTGCCATTGCACTTGCCAAGCTTGAAATTTTCTAGTCTAAGTTGCCATCAGCATCTGAAATTGTTAGTTTCCACAATGATCAGTTTATGCAGAAATTAACAACTCAAAATCTAGTAACAAATTATCTAGAAATGACTGCCAAATGGTTATGGTGGAGAGTTTAATTAATGAAAGTGTGAAACATTTCTAAGTTAGCTGTGAATATGGCCTTTATTTCTGCATAAGGTGAATTATAGTAACAGCAGTTAATTTAATGCCTTCCTAAGTAATAATATTCATAAAATTATAACATTTATATACTGGTTATCCTTTATAATAAAAGGCTAATATGTAAATAGAACAGCAGAACAACCTAACGACTGAACAACCAGTTGCTATGAAATGTTTTGACCACCAGGGGGTGCATGCTGAACATGGTAGGCACTGGCCATGGCGGGATGGTGGATCAGGTGAGCAGAGGTGTTAGACCAAGGCAGAATGCCAGTTGCTATCATGGGGCGAGCCTCTGGTGGTTTACTGAAAATTCTTTGCTCTCACATGCTGCGGTCCCACCCAGCACTCACACCTGCTGCCTTATCACCCCTTAGGGTTTTCCCACCTCCTTCTGATCCTGAGGGGCAATCAGAGCAGCAGTCACAGCTCACACCTGCTGACAGCACCAGCCTCGCTTGCACCTGCTGCTGGTGCTGGCTGCAATCTCTCCACCCTGTGATCTTCTTTATGTTGTTTAATTTGTAAAGTAGCTCTTCCCTTCAGCATCTTCACTTGGAAAACTTTCATGACATTTTCTACCTACTTCTCTTGAAGCAACTGTGACATTACATTTTATGTACTTGGTTGTTAATATGTGTGCTTCTTCATAGACTGTGCTTCTTGGATAATATCTGTCTCATTGCTTTATTGAAGCCAACTCTTAAAGATTTACTATTTACTATGAACAATATTTCCAAATATCAGTGATTTTTGAGTTTTTGTATTTATTTAAGTAAACACCGGCAAATCCTTTTCTTTTTACTTTATTCCTTGACACTGGAATTGTGACATACTCATTAGAGAAAATTTGGAAAAAATATTAGAAATTCCTTTCTGCCAGGCTGACTGAAAATCTGAGGTTGTTTTAAAGTTGAGCAATTACATGCTTTTGCAAGCCAGTTTAGTGAATTTGTTTACAATACGATTTTTCTTAAAAACTTAGAACATCTGGTCTATTTGATTCTTGTTGGTTATGTGAAAAAGTAACCAAAGCCAAGGATCTTGCCTGATTATGATTAATAAGACTGGGAATCTCTTCTTTATTTCCTGATTTTTATGCTTGGTCCATCACTTGTACAGCAGTTAAGATGAAATAATTTAGCATTAGTTAGAAGCTAAGCTTTCACTATCTGAGAGAGGAGTCTCAATGAGATATGATTAAGAGAAGTCACCTAGAAGACTTATCTTCTACTTATGCTACAGATGCAGTTGACTTTTCTAATCTTTCCAAGTCCCAAGTTACTGGACTCTGTCAATATCTATTACAGTAAGAACTCAGAAAGCTGCTCTTGGCAGCACTGCTCCATCTCTGCTTGCAAACTTGATAACACTTGTTTGGCTTCATCTCATCTCTTCTGTACTTTGCAAAAAGCAACACCAAGCAGCCAAACTCAATACTCTGACCATATCCAACAATTTTCCCTAGATCTCGAGACAGAGAAAATACATTACCAGCTTTTAAAATTTCTGCAGTAGGATAGTCAAGTCCAACAGCTCTCCAGTTGTCAGTAACTATTTCCCCATTGTGTGTTGTCCAATTCTCACATGGGTGACACATCTTTAGGTTATTACTGTACTAGAGGCCCAGTGCACGGTCTGCACCTTCTCCAACCTGGGCAAGGGGCCTGGGATGGTTGGCAAGGGGCCAGCCATGCTCCCTGGACCCAAGCAGAGGCCCTGGTATCTGGGATTTATTTATCTTCTATAATTGAAACTTTGTAGCCTTGAGCAGAAGCCAGGGCTGGCCAGAGTGGGCGGGAAGCTTGGCTGTCTCCATTGCTGTGGAAACCCAAGCCTCCTGCTTGCTCTGTGGCTGCATCAATCTTGGTATGGGGTCAATTTGCATAATCACTCCTGATTGGCTGGTGGGCATGACTTGTGGGTGTAGTGGAGGCACGGCCAATTTGCATGTTTCTCTTTTATTAGTGTAGATTCCACTTCTAGGTACTTATTTCTTTATTAACTATGATATAACTACCGTGTTTCTCCGAAAATAAGACATCCTCCGAAAATAAGACCTACTTACAGGTTTCCTTCTGAGTGAAATATAAGGCATCCCCCCGAAAATAAGGCGCCCCCTCCCCCCCAGGCTAAACATGAGAGATTTGGTCCACTGATTCTGAAAGAAATGGAGTCACAAGAAATTCACCAGGAAATTCAGGAATTGGATTGTTATGATGATGTTCCAGAAGATGATGACATGATTGTCATTGAATAAATGAGTAAATTCTTGATACTGTAGGATTCACAGTTTGTCTGGTTTGTGTTGACAACTACCATACTACTGTAGCGTATACAGGTAATAAATTCCCTTTATTTTCACTTAACAATAAATGTGTACCGTATTCTTCTTCATGGAAAAATAAGACATTCCCTGAAAATAAGACCTAGCACATCTTTGGGAGCAAAAATTAATATAAGACACTGTCTTATTTTCAGGGAAACAGGGTAGTAGGTAGAGAGGATTTAGTGAGAGAAAAGTTTATTTCTCTCTCCTGTAATGATATGGAGGTATGAATAAATGGATTCATACCACAAAACCATTAAAGGGACCGGGCTCCTACTCTTTCTTCCCCTATGATAGTGAAGGTGCCTATGAAATCTAAGGGATATAACTGTGGGCAAGTGCAAATGCTAATGGTTTCCATTCTCAGTAATGATAGAATTAAACACTAACTATACCTGCATGTCAGGACTTATATAATTAGGCCTATTAATCACTTAGAAAGTTCCATATTGGTCATTCAATCGGTTGGAATATGAAGTTTCCCTCAACTAGTCTTTGCTTTCTTTAGAGGCTATTGACTTCAGATTTGACAGGGTAAGTAAGAATACCCTAGTTGAGTGATGTTTGGGGGGGTAGAATCTCTTCGGAATTTGTCACTGCTTACAATCTCTGCGGTACCTGGGAGGGTGATGACATGTGTAAAGAGAAAAACTAAAACCAAAGGAAGACAGTGAAAAAGGGAAAAGCAGGTGTTTTTT
The DNA here is from genome assembly GCF_014108245.1 of Pipistrellus kuhlii. Lineage (NCBI taxonomy): Eukaryota > Metazoa > Chordata > Mammalia > Chiroptera > Vespertilionidae > Pipistrellus > Pipistrellus kuhlii. The sequence continues at coordinate 15,556,087 of NW_023425449.1, forward strand.
GTTTTTAACACTGAAGAGGAAATGAGTAAAAATCCATTGCAGATGTTTGTTCACTTGTCTTATTTTCCAAATGGCTCTTCACGGTATTCTCAATCTATTAGATTATCCAGGCAGAAACAAAAAATGATTTAAATAAGACATGAAAAGTAAAAGAATAAAAATGCATTATATTTGTGTGGCAGTTTAGAATTTCTACCTTGCCTAAGAAAATGAAACCTAACCCTTTGGCAGAACCACGTAGAAAAAAGCAGCTTAAAAGCGATAGGTTCTGAAAAGGAATTGTCATTCCGACAAGCAAATGCTTCCTATAGGAACCACATGTTAACCCATCAATTTTGCTCAGCCAATGAGATGACTCAACTTCCAGCCTTCCTGTGAAGGAAAATAGATGGAAATTTTTATTGATCTTGATCAAGGAGATTACAGTGGTGTTGAATAAGCAATACAATAAGATTATCCTCTTAGATTTAAAGGCCAAACTAAATTGATCTATGTTTATTCATGTAACTATTTTGTGAGCTTCTTTGGAAGAAATATCTTTTTAATACAAGCAAAGAAATAGCTAGTGCCCTTTGAAATTATGCTGATATAAAAAGAGACCAAGTAAGCATGAGAAAGAAACAATCCATCTAGGATTGAGTGATTAATCAAATGATGCAGAATTTTATTAAAAATTTAAATAAGCATTTTATTTTTAAAAATTAAAATGCAATTCAAAGGAAAATTTTTTTAACCCTCATGTCATTGAATTTGTAACTTTCCCATCTCTGCAGTTTAAAGGGCTGCATTATTAAACATTTAGGCATATCTTGGTCACCAGACATATCAACTGAATTATTTAGAGGAGTAATCTGAGACTTTCTTTCAGTGAATCATGTGTCTCCTTTAAAATTTTTCCCCTATGTAATAGACATAACACATATTTTGATACAAAGCTTATTGTTAAAGACAGAAACATATTAATACATATTTCAAATCACTTCATTTTTAAAATAAAGCCCAGTGTTCAGAGCAGTTTTGATTTCCAGAAAATGGAGAATACAATATAGTAGGTTCCCCTATGCAGACCCACAAAGTTTTTCTTATTATTAACACCTTGGAGTAGTGTAATATATTATTACAAGTAATGAACCCATACTGATGCAATATTGTTGATCAGAGTTCATAGTTTAGTCATACATCCTTAGTTTTTAACTCCCGTCCTTTCCTCCTAACTCCAGGGCATCACATTACATTTAGTAGTTTGGATTGACCAAAAGAGTTTCCTCCGCTTTTCCATGTTTCTGATGTCCTTGATCGTTTTTGAGAATTGGTCAGGCATAGTGTGAGATGTCCCTTTCTTGGAATTTGTGTGACATCTTTCTCACAATTAGGCGGAGGTTATGGGTATAGAGGAGAGCCAGGGTACAACTATCAACTTGGTTTACGCATTTGATGTTGACCTAGATTACATGTCAGTGTTTGTCAAGTTTCTCCACTGTGAATATTTTGCTGCCTCTGCCTATGCTGTAATCTCTCAAGGAAAGCCTCCATATGCAGTCAACGCAACGGATGCGGAGTGCTACCCTGTTCTTTAGGATGGAGTAGCTACCTAAAGTATTTGGAATTTTTTTCTGCATGGAGGATTTGTCTCTTGTCTCTCATTTATTAATCTATTCAATCATTTATTTATATCAATATAGATCCATGGATATTTATGTTATATTTTGGGTTAGAATATGGTATTGCTTGATTTATTTTGTTGCTCAAATTGTTCTAGCTTTGGCCGCTGGGAGCTCTTACAGTGGGCTCTGTCCTCTTCACATAGGCCTACAACATGTGTTTGTTTTGCTTTCTTGCTTTTTGGCACTATAAAATGTTCTTGGCTCTTCTGTTTATTTCCTGCCTCAGGTCTAGAATTGACTATTTCTCCAAAGATCCGTGTGTGTGTTGTGTGTGTTATGTGTGTTGTGTGTGTGTGTGTGTGTTTAAACTGAAGGATAATATTAAAAAACCCAGATCTTAGCATTAGGTGTGCCCATTGATACTCAAGTGTTGTTCCTTTTAGCCCTACACCTCACAGAGCAAAGATATATATGTGTGTATGCTAACTTATTTAGGTACACATATGCATAAATATTATTATATGTAACCATCACTAGCTATAGTCAGCTAAACATTAATTCATACTATGTCCAACTCTCATCAATCACCAGATGGATCACTCCAGCTCCCTCCGCTTACATATCTGTGTATTTTCACTCCAACAATGAGAAACCTGGCTTCCACCATCTGTTATCTATTTTCTTAATTGTTCTATTCCAATATTGATGTATAGCACCCTTAGAAATATGAACGCCTACCCCTATGGGGAACAGCTTTCTAGAGTATAGCCCGCATGTCCAGTTCCTTCTGCAGTTAGTCTTACAGAATCCATTCATTTCCAAAGTTAGGTCAGCGCTTTTTCTCCCACCTTTTCAGTGCATTTCCCCCCACATATTTATAATGTAGCTACATTCTCTTGTACAGTCTGCTTTGCTTCCTGGAGTCCTCAACCTTCTAAATTATTGTTTTAAAGATTTTTGCATACATTAGAGATTATTTTCGGTGCTGTCAAATTTTATGTTTTTTTAATAAATGCATAATGTAATGTATCTATAAGAACAATAGCATAAGAATAATTCCACTGTACTAAAAATTCTCTTTTCTATACCTAGTTATCCTCTCCCACTGAGTATGAGCCCTGGGCAACCACCATTTTTAGTGCAGTGAAATTATTCTGTGTCATATTCTGTATGATATTGGATATATATATATATATATATATATATATATATGACATTATGCTTTTGTCAAAAAAATTTATTGATAAATCTGAGTGACACTTAGGTACTCATCATAGCATATTTTTCTTTTAGTATTAATAGCTGCTGGGTTATTTTTGTTTCATAGTGTTGAGTAGTTTATGTCCATGCTCAGCTTAGTTTAGGAAGTGGATTAGGGAAAATGATACTGACATTGTGATGAGGGAGTAGGGAGACAAGTGGGCTATGTCAAATTGTAGTACTAGAATCTTACTGTAGCTCTAGAGAAAGAACATGGTTTATAATTTATGTGAACTGTATTTTTTCTTAGTAACTGCACAAGAGATTCAGGAGCATACTTTTTATGGAAAAATGTTTTATTTGTGACAGTACTTTATGCACTTCATTACTATAATACTGAAAAACATCAAATTTTATTTGGTTCTAAGGCAGAATGATGGAAAGGAAGAAATTGGTCTTTCTTTCTGACTGGAACTTCACCTGTGGCTCTTCTGAGTCTTTAGCTTATTTACTGAAGATATTGGGACTTGTTAGTCTCCATAATCATGTGCCAATTTATTATTTTATATATATATATATATATATATATATAAAATAATAAATTTTATTATTTTATATATATATTATTTTATATATATATGTCATATATATATATGACATATTGAATATACATACATACACACACACACAAATATTGGTTCTGTTTCCTTGGAGAACCCTGAGTAATTATTTTATTATATCAGCGTTTTCAAATAATAAAGAAATTGCAGTAAAAATACACTTTACAAAGTGAATAAGTAAACTCATACATGTAAGATAAAGTTTGCCATTTCTATAAAACCAATTTTATATCAAATATTCTATTGATATCTAATAGCTCATGAGAAAGATTCTTAAACCACCTCCCTACAAATTAGAAAATATTTAATTTACCATGATAAGTGTTTCTGGTTGTCCAGAACACATAAAAATAAAACTATGCATAATATTTATGCTTGATTAAGATTTTTTCCCTTTTATTCCTCCATTTCAGTCAAGGATGAAAATTCTGATTCAATTAAGCAAGTTGTGAAAAAATAACAGTTTTCTCTGTCTGTTTTACAATACAATATATTCTTACTATTAAACCAAAATAACAATAAATGTAATACCTGACAATTATCTTTCAATATAAATGAAGAAACAAATTATAATGAAGTATAATAATGAATGAATTGTAATAATTTATTTCCTTTAGTCATGAAGCTTAATTCAATTATCGATGCAGGGTTTTGAATAGCAAATGGATTTTCTAAAAGTTTTTTCTATTTTCTTCAATAAAGTAATGATTAAAAGTTTGAGACAGAAATAAGTTGTAAATATATTTTTAATTTTATTTAATTCAAATTCCCTTTGTTATTCATGTCCTCTTCAATGTGATGCTACATGTTTTGGGAACATGTAGGAGATAAAAGTGATGACTTTGAGTTTTGTTTGCAATAATAATAGTAATACTTTTGGAAACATTTATATACAGTATGTATAGTTGCCTATAAGGAATGTTTAAAATGTCAGTTAAATACCATAGCAATTTTATTACCAAATCACCACATAGAAAATATCTTCCAACTGTGGTTCATTTACATAAAAAAATTCACTTTGAGTTCATGATCTGTCAAAAATTGTGAGGTTTCTGAGATTTCCCCCTTCTTGTAAGCTAACAAGTTAGCCTGCCATAGTTTCAAAAGACATGAGACTCCTGGGACAAACTTTGTATTTCTTCTTGCTTCCCAAATCCCATGGGGAGGCATGGAGGTTGCATTGGTTAATACTGCACATGCAGCGAATGTGCCACAGATGAGCAAGTCAAGTACAGAAGAACCTAATCTTGTAAAAGGCTTCAAGTGAACATGTTCAACCTTGACTCAAAGGGAGACATTATCTTTATTATGCTGGGCATCATATCAATCTACGAAGGTCTCAGAGAAGACATGCTATTTCTATTTTTCAATATTTCGTGCTATCCCGACATTCCTGAAGATATTCTAAAATAAATTTATCAGTGCTTCCATTTGCAAAATATGTAGAAATGCAAGAGACACATGGCAAATTGTCTCCCAGTGTAATCTCTCTTAGACCTTTTCTGGGACAACCAATACATTTCAGGATGATATAATGTCTAATTTTAGGCAAAAATACTGGATATTATGTTATCACTGAGAAGTATAGTTTTGAATTTTCAATTAATATATCATATAAAATTATCATACATCTCATTTCCAATCATACTGTAGGAATGATTCTTTAGAAAGTTGTTCCAAATGATACAGTAAAAATACCTTTTTTTATGAGCAGCTATAGAAAAGAAATTATTTAAATTAATATTTTTTCTTTGAATACATTTTAGGGATTTAAAAATATTTTTATTGATTTCAGAGAGGAAGGGAGACAGAGAGGGAGACAGAAACATCAATGATAAGAGAGACTCATTGATCGGCTGCCTCCTACATGGGGATTGATCTTGCAACCTGGGCATGTGTCCTGACCAGAACTGAACTGTGACCTCCTGGTTCATAGGTCAACCACTGATCTACACCAGCTGGGCTCGGGCTATTTTAACAAGTCAGTTTGCTGTATTTCCAATTACTTTTCAATGTTGACATTTTAAATCTTTCTTTTACAGGGATATCATTAAAATTAACCTGTTGAAATTTGTTGTTTTTTATTGAGGTTTGTACAGTTAGCACAACTGAAGCAGGATGGCTTTATCAAGAGAACAATGCAAATGGAGAGGAGATGAGGACTAGGATTGACTGACCACTTCAGCCAGAAAAGATGAATGAGCAGTGGGGGGAGGGGAAAATCAGGAGAGTGTGATGGGCTGGAAGACAAGTGAAGAAAGTGTTTCAAGGTAGAGCTTACAATTATCCTTGTAGATGCTGCCAGTGGATCCAGCAATATAAAGTATGAGAACTGACTATTGGGTCTAGCACTGATGGGGTAATTGCTGACCTGAAGAGGCTTTTCAAAAAGGAATAGGAAAGAAAGTGAATATAAAAATGTTGAGAGTGAATATAGAAAATAATTTCAAGGAGTTTTGCCAAAATGGAGAGCCTGGAATCGGGTGTTTCCTCAAGACTGAAGTAGATTTGAGAAGTTTGTTTGCTGGATTTTGTGTTTAAGATGGGAAAAATAAAATCATGTTTTTATGCTGCTAGGAGCAATCCGGTAGGGAACGTGATGGTGGCGTAGTGAGAGGGAAAGGCCTTTCTGAAGCAATGTTCTAGAATTGCAAAGAAGGGACAGGACGGACAGTTTCATCCTAATACCAGGAGGAAAGGCACATCTGGGTAAACACAGATAAACGCAGGTAGCAGCCCTTGTAGCAAAGCTCTTCTAACTGATTCTATTTTCTAAGTGAAGTGGAATCACAGGGAGGTGTTAGAGGTTTATATTTACTGAGAGAGAGTGGATAGATTCCGAAATAGCAGGATGATTGCCTAGCAGCATTAAGAAGCTATTCGGGATTGTGGGCATGAATGTGAAAGAAGAGCAGTCAGCATACACTTTTTGTTGTTGTTGTTATCATGATCAGCTCTTTAGGGGCAGGAACACATTGGCACTGGATTGAATTGAACTAGGATTTGGGTTTCACCAGTGGTATGGCAAGAAGGACCACAGGGCAATGGAGCTGAGGAGGTAGATAAGAGGATTATTTTAATACAAGGCAAGTAAAGGCATGAAGATGGTGAGCATCCAGGTTATCTCATTCTCCCTGAAGACGTACCATGTAAACAATTGCCAGTGGTGTTTGTGAGTAAAACTCTCCTTGTGTGACATTTTAATGCTATGTATCAGTATGGCTTGGAGAGAGGTTTGGGCATGGGGGTGCTTTGTGAAGGAAACCGACAAAGGGAAGCACTGGGCCACATCACCAGTCAACCAATATCTTCTTGAATCTGAATGGAAAGACTGATAAGACAGAGATATTCATGGCTAATATTTCCAAAGAGCAGACTTTCCATGTTATCAAAGTGTATCAGTAGAAATATTTCTCCAATCAGTAAATTTGCCTATGATGTTTTGCTTAGATACCTTGGGCCATCATGTATATTTTCTGCAAGAGTTAATAAAAATATTTTAATGACAGTAAGAAAAATTCCACACGGAAACACAGCACTGAGATCTCTACCTCAGTTAATTTCTTTGTGCATCTCAGACATTGGACTTAATGCTAATTTTCATTAAGATGACAAATGAAACAATTTATTGTATATATTGGAAAAACAAGAAAATATGAACATGATGCCTTTTCTACCAGGGATACCTCATTCATTTCTTAAAATAGCTCTTTTAAAAATGTACACTCAAAATTTTTTTAAATATATTTTATTGATTTCTTACAGAGAGGAAGGGAGAGAGAGAGCGAGAAACGTCGATGAGAGAGAAACACCGACCAGTTGCCTCCTGCACACCCCCTTCCGGGGATGTGCCCGCAACCAACGTACATGCCCCTGACTGGAATCGAACCCAGGACCCTTCAGTCCGTAGACTGATGCTCTATCCCCTGAGCCAAACCGGTTTCCAATGTTTTAATTAGTATTCTGAGAGCTTACAGAAAGCCAGTAATTCCATTATTTATCTTACCAAAAAGTGAATATTGTTTTGTAGCAATAATTCTTAGATTTTAAAAATAATGTCAAATATTTTTAAATTATTGGATATAAGATTAACAGAGTTTCTGCTTTGTTTTGTTACTTAAATTTGGGTTGCTTATATTGGTATGTGCATGTGTTGAGTAACTCTACTGGTATTTTAACAACAAAGCTGAATAAACATATTTAAAAATTTCTTTGAAACATCCATAACATAGATGTTTAGTACAAAAACTACATAAAACATAGTTGTTGTTTTTTTTTCCATTTTCCAACTTAATTATTCTAAAAATAATGTTTGTCCTCTTTCATAATGACTATAAGGTATGAGAGCAACTTTTCCTTAAAAGCACCATTCCATCTCTGAGAATAAGCTGATTTCTTTTCTGAGGACATATTAAACCTCTCCACCTATAAGAAATTGGCTTCTCTGCCTAAGGCATCAATACCCTACAAATAGGCTATTGGAGATATGAAATCTATAATGTGACCTTTAGGAGTATCATTTCCAGCAGATTGGGATTCATTCCTGAATCTTTCACCTGTGTATGGACTGTATGAATGTGGACAAGTTACTTCAGCTTATGCCTCGGTTTTGCCATCTATATTCCCCTCAAACCCTCGAATAGAATATTAAATACAAGAGAACAGGACTTAATGTGGTTCAACAAATAATCTCTAGGGCTAGTACACAGATGGATTCTGAACAAGTATTGTTGAATGAATAAGTATACCAACTACAAGAATAGCAAATGTATAATAGGGATATTGTGAGGCTAAAGTGACGTGATACATAATGAGTATAGAAGTCCTAGATTAAAGTAACTATTCTTATTGAGCAGAGTTCCAGAGAAGCCTGGGTAAGTTTGCCTTCTATGTCCAACCTCTATTTCCCCTTCAGATTGTGAATGGGATTTAACTAGTGGCACTATGGCATGCTTTAGCACTGGAAATTGTGTAAAACAAAATATTTATTCTATTACTACTCATAACTTCCTAAATCACAAAATTTAGGAGAAGTGGTAACAAACCAAGTGAATTAAAATATTGTAGCCATATAATCTAAAACTCATGCCATCAATAAAAATGTTTTTAGGGCTTAAGAATGCATATCAGAAAACCAGGTAGTATATATGATAGTTCATTAATTTTAATATGTATACTTTAAATTTTTACATTTCCCAACTCTGGATGCATTTTATACTCAATGGCATCTTACTAGTATACTTGATTGGGTTCTCATTTTTACTCCCCCTTTTTTTTTTCCCCTCCCTCCCTCCCTCTCTCCCTTTCTTCTTTTCTCCCTTCCTTCCTCTTTTCTTTCCCCCCCTCCCTCCCTCCCTCCCCCCCTCCCTCCCTCCCCCCCTCCCTCCCTCCCTTCCTTCCTCCCTTCCTTCCTTCCTTCCTTCCTTCCTTCCTTCCTTCTTTCCTTCTCCTTTGCAGTCCATCATATAATAGAACTTCAGAATAATTGATAAAATATGATATAGTCACACGTTAAAGCAGTATTGCTCCATATTTATTTCTTATCACCACCCAACCTTGGCAAGAAGCTCTTAGCCATTTTTTCTAATTTCCTACCCCATTAAATTTTAATACCATAGTTATACTCTTTATCTGTTAATTTATTATACACATATATGTGGTTTATGAATAAAGAATAGGATACTTTTGCCCTGTAAGAACCTATTTTCATCCCATTATTGGCACTGTTACACCCACTGAGAATACAGGTATTAAAGTGATACTCCATATTATACTTAGTTTTAAAAATCTTTCTTACTGAATATTGGGAAACATGAGCTAATTATTAGGTTTAGACTCTTGGCTTTAATTATATGACAGAATGTCTTAGAATTTTTTTATTATCATGAATGTCCAAATGCTGTAAAAATGCATGCAACGTTTGAACATTTGTTATTTACCCCTATAGTCAGATAGTCATCTGTAATGTTTTTTTTAACAAATAAAAGATCTTCAAGTGGATCCAGTGGTATCACTCAACATATGATTCTTATTTCATAAAATTAGACTAATTAATGATTTCAGTATATAAATTTAAAATGTTCACTACATTTTTACATGTTCATGTTTTTAAAGACATGACTTGAACACTACATTGATAAAGATATGTTTAAAGACCATCTAATTTCCATGGAATACTAAGAGATATCTGCTTTACACTCAACATATAGCCCTCAGTGGGAGGATGAAGAAGTGTGATTCTTAAAGCTACTGTGTGGCATTCTTCTACTGAAGTCTAAGCTGTTGAGAGACCCATCTATGGTAACAATGGTGGAATACAGAGCTCAGTCCATTTGTGACCAGGGTATGCACCAGGGGAAGAAATGACCAACAGATCAGGATTTTTCTTTTGTAAATGTAATATCATAGTTGTATTCAACAGCTTTAATGGATGAAGAAAGGCATGATTTATTTACTTGGGGAATATCTTTAAATAACAAAATTGTTTAGTGTAGTCATAAATGTTCACTATTCTTTTTTCTGGGCTTGGCAGTTTAACATTCTTTTCTTTTTAAAAAAATTAGTACTGCAACAAACAGCGATGCATAAAACTTTTAACTCTTGCATGTATTGCGATATTTTATATTTGCCAATTCTGACATGTTATATTGGTCTAGTTGTATTGGGTTGTGTTAGATGGTTATTTTTGAGACTCAAGTGTATCAAAATACAGTTATTGGGGACTGATGAACTATCCTAGCAAACTAAGCAATGTATCAGCAATAACGAACACAGGGAGTACTCAAAAGAGACTCCACAGCAGTACACAGACAACCATATCAAGGCTTTATAGATTGAATTAGTTTTACATAAGCTTCTGTAAATAAACTAAATGAAAGTGAATTCAGAACCAGAAATCATCTCCTCCACTGCTCCTGGTGCTTGCTCTTTCCCTGCCTTTTAGTCGGAGCATCTCCATGATGCTGCGGGCATAGATATCTCTCAAGTTCACGCTGATGTATGAGTCCGTGGCTAGGTTCTTGGTGAGCTTCTTCAGAGCCTCATGCTGTCTGGCAGCTGCTTCCTTGAGCTTCAAGGTAAAATAGCAAGCAGAGAAGCGGTCGTTAATAATAGCAATAGGCAGAGCCAAGACGAGGATTCCCGATAAGATACACATGAAGGCCACGATTTTGCCTGTGGTGGTGTCTGGTCTAATGTCCCCGTAGCCCACCGTAGTCATGGATGTGGTGGCCCACCACCACGCACAAGGGACACTTGTGAAGGTTGTGTCAGGGATGCTTTGCTCAGCAAAATATTCCACCGTGGAGAAGATAGAAATCCCCACAGACAGAAAAAGGAGCAGTAGGCCGACTTCTTCATAACACTGGGTGATTGTCATTCCAAGGGAGCGTAATCCTGTAACAGAACATTTGCTGTTAGTCACGGGCACCCCTCCCCTCCTCCTCCCTCTTCCCACCCTTCTCTCCCTTCCTTGCTATCTCCCCACAAATATGCATTTCATATCTGCTAGGTCTCCAGTACTGGGCAGTGTTCTAGGGTACATGGATGACAAATCATAATCCTTGTCTTCAGGAAGCTCATAGTCTAGTTGGTGGGGCTGGATTGAGAAGGATAAAAAGAAATATAATTAGACCCATTCACTCACGTGTGTACTTGTTAAACACCTACTATTTATACAGAAAAAAGTGAGTTACGGAATAAAAAGGCAGGGAGGGGTGTATGATTGGAATGTGTACGTAAGTCTGTACAGTGAGAGGTCTTTGCAGTGTTGAGTGGGGAGTGCTCACTAGGTTAGACTAGTGCCAGACTTTGACACACTTTTCTCAAGCCAATTTTATGCTGTCTACTTTTCTCACCCTCCCAATAACATTTAACACAATGAGCGCATCATTATCTGAAAGCCAGAGGCAGTAAAGGACATAGCCAGGAGAACGAAGTGAAGCAAGTTGGGCATCAGTGACACAACCGAGGTCAGAACATCAAATGCACATTCAGAGGATAATCTTAGAGGTCAGCCAGGAGGGGCTCCTGAACTCCCATGACAGCCTTTGAGATTCTAGTCCTTCACACGAAAGCTCCAGGAAAAATACTTCCTTTCAGTACATAGAATTTCTGCATTCTTGTAAGGAAGCAGACCTGAATATAGACTATCCCTCCATTGCAAAAAGGTATGGAAGAGTGGAGCCATTAGGAAATGCACTCATTGGTGAATTCCTCATTGCTGTCCTGAGGATTCATTGGGCCCTTGGGAGACAGACCCAAGAGAGGCCATTCCCATCTCTGAAGAGAGTAAGCCTTGGGGAGTAAGATGCGACTGTAATGGGACTGTTATTTGAATAAGGTATCTTCCCCAACACTAGAGAGACACTGCTAAATTTGTATGTACCCACATTTTGAAGCCATATCAACCTGATGTCACGATGATATTGTCTCCAAAGTCCAAAGCAATTCCTCTTAGAATCATTTAAAATTTTTATTCACTCACTAGAGACTACTTGAGATGCATTAAAATACTAGTGATGCTCTCATTCTTTTGAATTTTGTTCTTAAAATGTTAAGATACTCTTGGATTATTTACCAGCTATGTTTTCAGATCAGTGAATATTAATTTTGAGGCTTAACTTAAAAAGAAAACTTTTTAGAATATCTTCAGAATACATTTTAGAAAATTGGCCTTGATGTGTCTGTATTGAGTTGTATTTCTGAAATAAATTGACAGCATATGAGGAAAAGCATATAGTGTTTGGGGTGACTGTTTTCATTTCAAGATGAAATCTAAACCAGTGGTCGACAAACTGCAGCTCATGAGCCACATTCGACTCTTTGGCCAGAGTATGACTCTTCCACAAAATACCATGGCCTTGGTGAGTCTATTTTGAAGAAGTGGTGTTAGAAGAAGTTTAAGTTTAAAAAATCTGACTCTCAAAAGAAATTTCAATCATTGTTACTATTGATATTTGGCTCTGTTGACTAATGAGTTTGCCGACCACTGTCCCAAACAATTTTGTAAAGAAACATAAAGTGGTCTGAACTTCTTCATGTTACATCTATTAACTCAGATTATTATTAAAAAAAATAGGAGATAGATGTTGTAATTATTATTATTTTTTACACACAAGAAGACTGAGGCATAGACAGGAAGCATCTCTAGTACAAGGCTACAGAGCCAGGACTTAAATCTGGGCTCTCTGGCTTACCATTGCTCTAACTTATTGCAAAATACCTTTCAATTTGTACTTATAGTTATTACATAGGGGAATATGTTATCTATGCCTGTATTTTTCTAAATGTTATGCTTAGGTTAAAATTGTCCAGTATTTGTTCAAGTGACCATATCTTTTCAATAAAAGAAGATTCCATTAATACTTTAGAACTGAAAAAAAATCTTTGAAGAGGTGACATTGCAGAAATTACTATTATATTCTTTTTTCCTTTCTTTTGGGAAAAATGTAGTCTTTACTGGGTGTTTTTAAATTGAATCCTGTGAAGAGTTTATAAATACTAGTAGCAAGCATCCTATTATGTGTGTCAGAAAACAAAGGGTAGTACTTCTAAAAGTTGTTGGTAACCCCATTATCAAATCCTTGGTAGTGAGACTAGCTAGGAAAACACACTATCAAAATTATATTAAGATAAGTCCCAATTACTTTAGAGATGTGAAAAGATATCTGAGGTTAATTTCTCTCTATATGGAGAAACAATTATCATAAACTTCGCTTAGGTGATCTGCCAGGCATATATCTAGAGAAATAAGATGATAAAGGACTCTCTAGCCCAATTATTTGTATTCACATGTAATGCATTAGTATGTATGATAATATAGCATTCTACTCCAATTGTTTCTTATTCTATTCCCGTGATGATAATGCCAAGGTTTTTGTTCAAGTCCAAGGACCACCTACATCAAAATTACTTGTGAGCTTGTTAAAATGTATGATCCTGGACCCCAAATACTAGCATTAGACTCTCTAAAGACTGAGCTAAGAATTTGCCTCATAAGAAGATTTTCATGGGCTTCCTCTTTGCATTAAAGTCTAACAGAAGGTAACGTATGTAGTCCAGAGTGTCCAACAGGCGCAGGGCTGGCCTTTGAGAATCACTGCCCTCAGACGGGCAAGATCATTCCTAATGGATTTGTGTGATTTCCCCTGGCATTGGCTATCATTTTTAAGTACAACTGTGTGGAGATGTTTCTAGGGAGAATGTTTGTTCGATTACCTAGGCTTTATCCTACACACAAAAAGCTAAGGAGTTCTTGTTCCCACCTCTCTCATGCATCCCAGTCAAGAAAATTCTCAGACACCAGATGAATTAGTGCCTTCTGCTTTCTCCCCCCAAAAATATTTCCATTGTTTCTTAAAACCTTCCCAGAAGGCCACCAGCGCCTGGTCCTCTCTCTTCCTGTGTAGCCAGCGAAGACTCAACAGGGCAAGGCTTTCTCTCATGCCAAAGAACATGTGTGGACACTGAAGAGAAACTGGCTTATGTCCCTAAATCTCATATGTAACCTAGGCATGTAATTTTATGTGCTGCTTATGCATATTTAATTTGGCACATTCTAGAGGCAGTGTCTTTAGTATTTTATTTATATATATATATACTTATATAGTCTTTTCTGGGCACAGGGTTAAACCAAATTGAGATGAACAAGTGGTCAAATTATATCTCCACTGCCTTGGGGGGAGAGAGTGTGAGAGCAGTTTCCTTTGTACCTGTGATAACAACTTCGAGGTTCTGCTTCCCAATAACTTTTTGGAGGTCATGGTTGGGTGGGCACAGGAGTTGGTACTTTGCGTGTCAATGCAGAGTCGCTTCCCTTGGAATATGGGCCCAAACCCCCCTGGATGCCTAAAAAAAATAACAACGAGCTGAAATACATCAATGAGATCCGAATACCTGTAGAGTGCCTGCCCAGCTTTAGCATGCGCAGAGCCCTGAGCAGCCTCAAGACCTGGACGATGCGCCCCACGTTTTCCAGATCCTGCGTGGTCTCGCTCCCACTCAGGCTCTCCACCAGAAGGGTGATGTAAAAGGGCAGGATGGCCAGCAGGTCTATGATGTTTGGCACCTTCCTGAGGAAGCCGCACCTGTCCCGCACGCACAGGAAGCGCAGGGCGAACTCCCCGGTGAACCAGCTGATGCAGAAGTACTCTAGGATCTCCAGCACCTGCAGGTCCAGCCAGCTCAGCTCCGCCGACATCAGGGCCATGTTGACGATGGACACGGCCACGAAGATGATGGAGATGACCCCGAAGACGCGGGAGGCGGTGGACGACCCGGGCTTCTCCAGGATGTCCCAGAGCTTCTGGCGGATGGTGGGACAAGGTCCCTGTGAGAAGTCTTGCTCGCTCTCGTGTTGACTCTCCTGGTCTTCGGTGTCCTTCTTGAAGTCTAAGGTCTCACTCAGCTCTTTCCTCCTGAAGTATCTTTTAGAGAAGACAACTTCGTGATTAGTCAACTTTTTTTTTTTTAATACACAAGTATAAAAGAGAATTAAACGTGGTCGTGAGGTGATGCTTCTTATTTTAGCGAAAGGCAGAAAATGCCCATTCCTATCTCACCCAGGCTGTCTCCTGCCTACAGTATTCTATCTTTATCATTTAGGCTTATTATTTTTAAAGTGGCAATTTTGTGGTAGAAGTTTATACAAAAGGATTTATGCAGAGCAAAGCTGCCTCAATGCATTCTTACTCATCTTCTTTGCAACAGAAACTGGAGTTTGCCAGCATGGAACTTTGTGTGTGATGGAAAGGGATTTTTGTGAAGAAATGACGGCAACAGAAATATAACAGCAAAGCGGTCATAAAAGCCAAGGAATCAACTTCCCATTTGTGTGTCTAAAACAGAGTCCCAGCCAAGTGTTTAAACGAGGGTCCTAGACTTGATAAACGATAATACTTCACAGTGAGACTGACGTCCCTCTATATGCCTCTTCTGGAGCATAGCTTTTGTGACTCATTTAATCACCAAATATTTATTGCAGGCCTGGCCTCCTTTGCCTTGGACAAATGCTCATTTAAAAAAGAAGGTTCAGCCCTAACCAGTTTAGCTCAGTGGATAGAGCGTTGGCCTGTGGACTGAAAGGTCCCGGGTTCGATTCGAGTCAAGGGCATGTACACTGGTTGCGGGCACATCCCCAGTAGGGGGTGTGCAAGAGGCAGCTGATCCATGATTCTCTCTCATTGATGTTTCTCTGGATCCCTCTCTCTCTTCCTCTCTGTAAAAAATCAATAAAAAGAAGGTTCAACAAGTTCCAACCAAGAGTAGGCTCCGACTCTTTCCAGCCCCCTGCCCCCTACCTTCCAGCTCAGAAGTGGCCAAATGGTCCTAGGCCACGGTTTAGCGAGGCTTGTGCAAACCCTCCCGATCTTCACCTCTGGCGCCCCCCTCCGATGCCCCGGGTCCTCTGGGTACCTGTCCCTGCAGCAGGCGTCGATGCTGAGCTCGTCGATGCCCCAGTACTGGATCTCCTGCAGGAAGGACAGCGCGCACAGCTGCTCCATGACGTGCAGGCGGCCGGTGCGGTAGTAGTGCAGCACGTAGCGGAAGGCTTGCGAGCTCCGGTCGAAGAAGTACTCGTTGTCCACGGGGTTGGCGTCGTCGCAGAAGTCCAGCGGGCTGGGCGCGGCGGCCAGGGCCCCGGGGCGCCGGCACGAGGCCACCAGCTCGGCCAGCTTGCCCAGGCGCGTGTGCGGGAAGCAGGACAGCGCCTGCTGCGAGAGCACGAAGCGGCTGCCGCCCACGTTCACCGTGAGGCTGTCCCCCGCCCCGAGGGGCTCCCCTTCGCCCTCGCTGCAGAACACGCTGGACTCCAGCGAGCCCAGCGACACGCTGTCCGGCGGCGAGTCCGGCGGCGCCGCCCGGCCCCGGGGCAGCAGCTCCATCCCGGCGCCCGCTGCCTGGGGGCGCCACGGAGTTGGGGGGGGGGGGGAGGCTTTGGCACGGCCCCTGGTGGCGGCTGGGGTTTCCCGGGATGCCGAGGGGGTTGCCTCCCACCCTCGCACCCCTCCTCTCAGCCCCTTGGTGCTTGGGAGCTGCCAGTGCGCGGCGGCTGCAAATCCCAGGGCAGAGCGCGCAGGCGAGGAGGGAGGGTCGGTCCTCCCCAGACTTGGGCCCCACCGCCACCCTGACTTTGTAAGGAGATCCCGAGCCCGCGAGGTGCAGGGATGGAGAGCCTGGTTACTGGTGGGGGCAGCGGGTGTAGAGTCCAGGAGGAGGAGGAGACCAGGTGACTCTTGGCGGCAGAATGCAAGACTCACTCCTGCAGGAGGGCAGCCAGGCGGAAAGTTCAGGAAGCAGAGGCAGTGGTACCCGGCGTGATCGCTCCTACTCCCCGCGAGTGCCCCCTTGGGGAATGGGGGGCGGCGGGTGGGTGGGGAGGAGGAGGGCCTTGGGGCCGGGGCTCGGGGACAGGGCGCCACCTCATTTGCGCCCCTTCACTCTCCTCCTAGTCTGACTGTCACTGCCGCTCTATTTCCCTCCCCCGGCTCTCTCCGGGTTTGGCCTCCTGGCTGAGACCTAAGGAGCACGAATGATGGCTTTTCAGTGAAGTCTCTGCGCCCCCGGAGTTAGCCATCTCGGTGGCTGCGGGTCCCCGGAGGAGAGCAGAGCAGGAGTTCTGGGCCCTGCGCACAGCGGAGCCCGCACTTGCGGAGCGGGGACCAGAACGGGGGTGCAGGGGCCCCCGTGTGATGGGAACGAGGCCTGGGTGCAGGGAGGAGCCAGCGGCGCGTCCAGGTGAGCCCGGAGGTGTTGCCCCCGGAGGGAGCGGCGTCCTGGCCGCCAACCTGTTGGACACCGGGCGGGCGGCGTGGGGAGGAGGGCCGGGCACTCACCTGCCCTCCTGGCCCATCCAGGAGGCGCCAGGGGGCGCCGCTGGTCAGGTAGCTGTGCTGGGTTCTTCCCGTCTGCACTTGTGGTCCCACTTGGCAGGTCCTGGAGGAAAACCGTGCTCCCAGCTGAGCGCTTCGGAGGAGCTCCTTGCCTCGTCTCCACCTCCCACCTGCTCCTGCTCCGTCCCCGTGGCTGAGGCAGGAGGCGCCGCCCCCACCCTCGCTCCTCTGGCTCTGAGCCACTCGTGGTCCCCGGCACAAGCTGTGGGGAGGGCAGGGAGGTGAGGTGGGAGGAGGCAGGGAGGCGGTCTGTGACTGAATATTGTATTCATCCTGAAGACACCTCCAGGATTACCGCATTCGATTCCCGTTTCCCTGGATCTGTGTGCTCCCAAATCCAGGGAACAAAAAAGAACAAAAGTGCCTACTTGCCTAAGTCTGCTAAAACCAGGGTTAAGGCAGTTATTATATTATCTGCTTTGTGTGGCATGATTCAAAGTTTTTTGTTTGTTTGTTTTGTTTTTCATTTCCAGCAGGCACTTGGGAACACTGCTTCCCTCCCACCCCTCCACAAAAGTCTTTGCAAGAGAGAATGAACCACATCCAACCCCCTCTTCTTCTCCCCCCACCCCTCCTTGTAAATAGTTTTAGAAAGTCTATATGAAGAAATAAGCAGGCAGCTTGACACACCCTGAGAGCTTCTTCAGAGACCGCCTTGAGATGTGGCTGTTGAGTTCTGCATTGCCAGCTGGCTGTGGGACCTTCCAGGGCCTCAGTGCCTGCCTCACTGAAATGCCAGGTTTTGATAAAACACGCAGTGCTTATTGAGTGCTTCTTTTAAGCCAGGAAATTTTAGGTCATTTATTCATTTAGTACCTTTTAAAAAAAATCATAATAATAGTATGAGGTACCAGTATATCCATTTTACAGATGGGGAAACTGAGACGCAGAAGAGACATTACTGGGTCAGTCATACAGTCCAAATTCAAACTCAGGATGAATTGTCAGAGGCTCCCCCCCATGAACACAATGACTGGGCCATCTCATTTTTGTGTGATTTTTTTAAGGTAAAATCGAAGTGTCGTTGCATTTATTTATATCTTAACTGATCTTTCACAAATTAAAAAAATTTTTTTTTTTTACATTTCCATTATGTACTAGGCACTATGCTAGGTGCTTCAAACAGATCCATGAAGAAAACAGGCAAGAGTTCACCGTTCTGTTGAGCCTTATTCATTACTGAGTGTGGATGACTTTAATCAATGATTAGCAATGACGTCTGCCCGAGCTTCACAGACTGTGGTGAGGAAGGGGGAAACCTTGCAGAGGAGAATGACAGCTTTGGGTGAGAAGGGAGGGCTTGGGCAGGCAGGAAACCACCCCCACCCCTGCCCTGCCCTGCACCCGGGCATTCAGTTGTAATTAGTGGTGGTGTATAAGTCACTTTGACAATAAGCACTCCTTAAGTGAAAGGCTCTGGCTAAGCCTCTGATCACATCACAAGGATCCCAGGAGGTGCCGCCCTCCTCTATCACAGAGCTCAACCCAGAGGCTCACAGGCACTGAGGACCTTTCTCAGTCACTCAGGGAAAAGGGGGAGAAGTGTATGAAAGGATTAAAACCAGTGTCTTTCTGACTCCAGATTTCATCTCAAGCGATAGGGTCCTAACATCTTCACTTGGGCTTTAATTATTGATGAAAACAATTTCCACTAATGAAAACAATTATAACAAGGGAGATAATGACTCTGTAACTGGGAGCATATAAATACCAATGACCTCGTTTAAAATATAGAGTCTCCTGGGTAACAGAAACCCCTGCCTTCTTCCCTGCCCAACTCCCTTACATTGATTGCCTCTCTACTTCCTCATTGATTGGCCGGGGTTGAGTCACAGGCCTAATGAAAAGGATGTGAACAAGGGGGAGAAAAGGGCTATCCTGTTCAAAGGATAGCCCTCCGCGTGTCTGATCTTGACCTGAGATTTACCCTAAAGTATGTCAAGAAGTGAAATGAGAATTGCTGCTAAGTAGCTAGGGGTGATGAGGTCTTGCTTTTGATTTAATTCCTATATAGATTGGGAGGAATGTGATTGTCATGTGGGAGGAAGCACAGTACTGACATGTGAAAACTCCACAATCTAATGGCTTTGGGTATATTTCCCTAGTCACCAGAGGTCATACTCAAGTGATTTCCATTTATAGTCTTGTTACGAAATGCTCTACTGTTATTTGGCTTTAGGTGTCAAGTCTTTGAAATATCAAATTGCATATTAAATCTTCAGGTACAACTACTCTTTGTAATTCTTCCAATTTTTATGAATATGTCTAAATTTATAAGTGAACAACATTTATTAAGTCATGTTTTAAATTGAATTAAAACAAAAAAAATCACAGCGTACTTTTTTTTTTTTTCACAGCCTACTTTAAGTGTGACTCTCTTGTTGATAATTCTGAAACAAAAGTTAAAAGTAATTTGTGCACATTAGAAACTCCTCTTATTAGAAATCTAGAGCAGCCCAGGCTGGTGTGATGTCAGCCATCGTCCCTCGCACCAGGAGGTTGCCAGTTCCATTTCAGGTCCAGATTGTGGACTCCATCCTTGATGCCTCCTAGGGGGCCTGCAGGAGGCAGTCAGTTGATGTTGTGCTCTCACATCTATGTTTCTCCCTCTCCCTCCCTCCTTCTCTAAAAATCAATAGACTCTTCTTTAAAAAAAATTTAGAGCATTTCATTTGTTTTTGAAAAAATGAGAATGTAAATTTTATATCAATATTATAGTTTCCTTTTCTGTGGTTTATTTAAGTATATTATGATGTTTCTGTGAAATTGTCACCTTTTATATGAATATTTAAAATAATTACACATATATGATCATAAATCATTGAAACATTTTTTAGGGAAAATGTACTTTATTAATATACAAAATAAAATTTACATTTTTTTAATTGAATAGGGGAATTATAATGAGTGAATAATTTTGAGTAAAGGGATTTGTATAATTCGACTTGATTAAACTGTTACCTTTTCATTTTTGGTACTCTCTCTGTTCACTCAGACATTTACACTCAAATCCTTTTAACTTTTATCATTCATTAACAATGTGGAGCATAGTTCATGTGAAGTGTGAATGCCTAGTGTTGAGTCTGTGTTTGATTCCCTTGAGAGTGACAACCAGATGAGCTAATTGTAATGATGTGTTGTTGTTTTTTTAACGAACTATAGAAATGATCCCTGAAAGTATAGTCTTTGTTGTTGTTTTTTTAAAATGCCTTTAGGTATAGACATATGGCTTTGTCCCAGTTCCCTTGATTACACTGGGATATGTTTAAAGGTAGAGAGAAATCTGACAAATTCTATCTGTTCATCTTTCATGTGCCTTCTAGGTGCTTGGAATGAATCCTGGCAATTGTGTAACAGCCTACTCGAACGCAGAATTTAGCTTACTGTGGGCTCGTTCTGGATTCCTTCCAAGGGGAGGCAATTATTTTTGGAAGTACCCCAAAACTCATCTTTTAGCCCAGTCTGCTAAAGAGATCACTGGATGAGTTGATGGTGATGATGAGGATAAGAATATGATAATTATAGATGCTGCCTTCACCTAGTCAACCCCTGCTCTGTCTTTTATTAGCTATGTGACATTAACAAGTTTCTTAAGCTCTCTAAGTCTCACATTCTTTATCTTTAAAATAGGGGGAACAACAGTATTTACCTTACGTTGTTGATTTAAAATTAAATGAGATAATCTACGTAAATGATTAGTGCAGTGTCATTGTTCTTGCTGTCACTTTCATCATTACTATTTCAGGGTGTTTTTCTAAACCCACTCCTTACTGAGTAATATGATAGGTACCATGCTAAGACCTTCCTTCATTTATAATTCACATAACTCTATGAGGAAAGTATTATCAGCATTCTGACTTTATAGGTGAGAAACCAGGATCACAGTGTTCAAGTAATGTCTCAAGTGTCATCTGACAGTTGATATAGACTTGATCACACTTGTTTGACTCAGCCTCTGAAGGTCATGAATGTGAAAATAATATGAGAAATCACTATTAGAAGTACTCGTCTCCTTTATAAAAATCCTTTTATCACGAGAAAATGTCTGTTCTATGCTTCAAATAATTAAGAGGTCATGATACTTTTACATGTTACTAAATTAGATCTTTCTTCTAACCACCCTTAAGGAGATAGTTGATTGGATGGGGCATTAAGTGATTCTCACTCAGCCATTATGATTATGCTAACGTCATAGTCAAACTTTTCCTGAGCTACCAAGAAAATGTGTAGAATCAGGCACTTATTGTTTACTTGATTAACTCCTATAATTACACTGAAATTCAACGTTTATAAACAAGATCTAGAAGCAGTGGAGCAAAAGCAGGGCAAATGCTGGGCTCATCATGTTCTGAAAGCTGTTAAGTGAACCCAATATTGAATTTGAAAATTCCAATTAAATCCGTTTTACTCAGCTCTATTGAATTCTCTTCTGTTGATAGAGAGGTTGAGTCGTGCGGAACCACTGAAAGCTGCTTCTCATCAAGTATATGTGATTTATTAATATTAGGAGCAAAACTGTGTTTAGACTCATCCTTATTCTACTCGGTACTTTCTTTCATTATCAAGGAACTGTAAACTTAAATTTCCTCCAGAAGACAGGTCCTCTCTGTGTTCCATACAAGAATTTTTAAGTTGCATTTCCATGATTTTCCTGAAATCAACTCAAAATGGAGAAGCTTTCCAATCAATAAATATTTATAGAAGTGTAATTTTGCAAGCTCTGAGGGTGTGGTTATATTTATGTGCAGATAAAATATTTATCTAATTTACATGATTATATTATATATATGTAAATACACACACAACATATGCACACATGAAAGAATAAAAATATAAAAAGGTTAACAATGAGTTCTGTGTCAATAGATCACATTGTTATCACTCTATGCAAGACAACTAGTGAGTTATTAGAAGTAATATAAGAAAAATAGTAGAGATAAGAGGAAGAATTTTTCTTTACAAAATAGTTCTTAGTTTTATAGTGTAGTTTCTTTAAATTGTATCTTCATAGCATTTAAAATATACCTAATTAAATAAAGTATAAAGTGACTTTTTAAGAAAATATATGCTGAAATCCATGCCAAAGTATTTTTGTTAACTTGATTATAAACCTAAATAGAATAGCTGTCACTATAATCTGAGTTAAAATACATGGAACAATTTAATTTAAGTAAATATTTTATATATTAAATCCCATGCACACAAATGGGAAAAAACCAATTCTGTCTGAGGTCAAAATTACTGCTTTTTATCTTTAACCACATGTTTCATTTATGCTTTTTTCACTGATTCAAAAGCATAGAAAAATGGGTTTTCAGTCAGTACACAATAATTTGGCTGATTTGAAAAAAGAGCCTTGGATCAGTGCATGTACTACAAAGTATATTTCTCTATACAGTATAATTACATCACTGAGAGCTGAACAGAAAAATGTGTAATTTTTCAATATGAAAAACAGCAGTGAGCCATATGGCTTCTCTTTTACAAGATTGCATCTGATTGACAGCTCAGCTATAGACCCAGCCTCCCAGTTCTCTCACAAACAGATTTCCCAGAAATCTAAGCCAAATGAGAATCCAGAGATAAGTCAAAGCACAGAAAATTTATGCTATATACTTTTTTTTTTTTAAATTCTATAAGGTCAAATTTACTCATTTTAGTAACTGGGGATGTTTTATTCTCATGGAAGAGGCAAGGAATGTTCAATTCAGTATCACATGATATTTTAAATGAAAATAAGTCTCAAATAATTTCTGAGAAGAGAACTAAAACAGAATTTTTTTTAAAGGAAATCATTAACTTAGTAAAAGGTTCACTATTTACAATAACTCTAAGCCATGTGTGTTTTACTTTTAACAGCAGAAGCTTATGAAAAATCAAGAACAGATAGTTACCATATAGAAGTTTTGAGAATAAAAAGCAGTTATATGGATGAATATGTATATACACTGAGTGGCGATTATCATGATCTCTGAACGCATAATAATCTGGCTACTCAGTGTATATTTTATATAATAAAAGGCTAATATGCAAATTGTACCCTCAACCAGGAGTTCAACCAGCAGGCAGGCCGGCCAATTGTCCATGTCCCCTCCCCTTGGCCAGGCTGGCTGGACCCCACCCATGCACTAATTCATGCACCAGGCCTCTAATATAATATATATCTAATATTTAATTATTAACTAGATAGTAAAATAGTTCATTTTTGGTGAGCTTCACTTTTATTCTGTTAATAGCATTACCAATAGGCAACTAAGGGCTTTGCTAAATGTTTAGTGAATGATTAAATGTAAGTAAAAGTTCTGGTGAACTTGAACAAAATAAGGCGCTTGAATAAGACCATGACAGGAGAGCACGTGGCCCCTTTCAGCGTGGTGAACACAGGAAGCAGACGTGGGAAATGGTGATCTATTTCCATCTCCTCTCTGAATGAATCTCTGGGCAATGAGTCACAGAGTGAGTGGGTCTCTCTTTAGTGAATTACTAGTGATCACTTTCTTCTAGAATATGTATTGGATAAGGGACACTATTAATATATTTGTTTTCGAGGTTCCAGGTTTTCAAATATGACTTTGATAGCCGATGACTGACCCATGTTTCAAGGCAGACACATCTATTGATATTTATCATATTAATAATTAAAACAAAAATTTTAAATATTTATTATATCAGTAAAAAATTACAGCAACAGCTCAGGACATGTTAACAAAATAACATATTTTTGAAAATCAAATATTTTTCCAGTACTGCTTAATTCAGGAGAATAGTGATATTACAATAGTTTATAGTTTTTCATTTCTCTTTTGTATCTGGCAATATTGAAGACAGCAATATTTTCACATCTGCTTCTTCATTCAAACTGTTGCAGTTTGATATTTTTGTCAAAATTGATGAAGAAAATCTGGTAGCAAGAAGATAGGTAGCTGGAAAAAAGAGAAGCATTTAATTGCTTTTCATACAGTTCTGTATACTCTTGTGCTACCCCAGAACTTGACATGTTAGTTCCAAAGTGGAATATGAAACTGTGTCAATGAGCTCTTCATATTTAGTTCCATTAAAATCCATTGGTCTATCTTGCCCTTGAACTGGATTTTTAAAAATCCATACATGATTTTATGTTATGCATTGTTCATGTGGAAAATGTTGGTTCCTTGGTTATGCAGATCTCCAAAAAGTGACATATCAAATTAAACAATACACACACAAAAAATCTCATTTGTTAATATCACCACCAATTTCATCAGAAAAAATTCAAGTATTGGGAAGTTATCAAACTTACGGTGGTAGTAAACAGCTTTCCAAAATTCTAATTTCAGCATGGAAATTCAAATTTTATCATCAGCAACAAATATTGTCAGCTTTTCTTGACAGTAACCAGATCCATTCATTCTTTTTAAAGAAGCTATTCATAAACCTGGGAGTAACTATAGTTTTTATGTCAATCATGTTTTCAAGCAAAAAATGGTAATTCATGGGGAAAAAGGAGGCTAGTTCAGCTTGTAACAAAATAACCACACAAATGTTTGTTCTGGAGACAATCACATACTAAAGTGTGCTTCAGTACATTTAGTCAAATAAATTTGATGAGATTTAATAAAATTAATATTTTAATGAAATTAATACCTGTGATTATTGTTCATCAAAGATGTTTAAGTGAAACTGGCTTTGTTTCCCCTTGCAAATGTGTGAAGAATACAATGACAACTAGTATAGTTTGGTGCCACTGCTTTGAATTGTGTTAAAAACACAAGCAATTTTACCAACTTCCCTCCATTGCTTTTATACCATTAGAACAAATGTAGATTCAGTGAAAAATACAAAGATGGTCTTAGAATATGAAAATGTTTTTAAGTCAAACACTCCTAAGGAGGTCTCAGAAAACTTTAGGGGTATATAGACTACATTTCAAAACTGCTGTCCTAAGAAATATATGTATTTTATACACTATATAGAGATAAGTATATATACATACTAGAACCTCCCAAAGCATAGATTTTATACACACACACACACATACACAGGAATGTGACCATACGAATGTGTACAGATGGTCCTTAGCAAAAAATAATTCGACTTACAATTTGAACTTTGCAGTGGTATGAAAATGAAATGCAGTCAGTAAAAAGTACTTTGAATTTTGATATTTTTCAGGACTAGCAAGACAATCTTTGTGATGCTGGGCAGCAGAAGCAAACTGCAGCTTTCCATCAGCCCAAGATCATGATGGTAAATAACTAATATTTCACTGTATAACATTAAGTGCATTTTGACTTATGATATTTGAACTTATAATAAGTTTATTGGGATGTAACCCATTGTAAATCAGAGAGCACCTCTACATATTTTCAAATATGCAGAGAAGATGCGACTAATTTTGGCTCCAATTGATGAGCTATTTCATATATGTTTCTTCACATTGGATATCAGGTAAATCCTAGGTTTTAGTTAAATCATGTAAATTTAATATAATGCGAAAACTATTTTTTTAGATAATGTATAGTCTTTTGGGGGTAAAAATGCCCAGTCTCTTAGATTTTTGGCATCCTTTATCCCTCACTCAGATGGGTAAGCTATGGCCCAGGAAGATCAGATTCTCCGATATAGATTACACTAGAAGCCCGATGCACGGAATTCATGCAAGGGTCTTGGCCCTCATAGCCACAGCTTTGTCCGGAAGGTTGTTCAGCTGTCTAATTAGCATATTATGCTTTTATTATTATACCAATTGGATAGTGACTGGTTAGTAGGAGTGTGTATGGGACTAATGAAAGCTGGGTGATGCATGGCCTTGGTTGGGCATCTGCTTCTGGCCTCCAAATTTCACCTCACTTTTCTCTTTTCTTTTCCCTAGTTCTAAGAGGTTAGGCCTCTCAGGCTGCCCATCTCTGTCCTCAGCAGTGCAGGGAGCCACTTCTGGTTTCTCTAACCGAGGTTTATTTGCCTATAGTTTTCCATTGTTACTTCCTCATGATCACACCTGCCCCAAGTTGAAGTGGCTGCAGATGGGGCCCCTCCTAGGAAGATTGTAGCTTTTAACTAAAATAATTGGTATAATGTTAACACACATTCCTGGGCTCTCCTATATCTCCTGGAAATTTCTACAGGTCCCTCTGGGACCTCCTGGGGTTTACCATAATGTGTGTTTGTGGGGATACAGGAACCTTGAAGCCGATGCACTTGATGTTCCTATCTCCCTCTCCCCATGTTTTCCCTTATAATTATTCATGTCCCCCCCACCCCCTACTTCTATGTTGTTAGTTCTCAATCACGCAATCTCCCTTTAAAGAGAAACTTGGGAATGTGGCCATGGTGGTGGTGTGGAGGGGGAAGGTTTTTTTTTAACCTGTATCAATGATGGCAGAATATTACTGACTACTTAGTAGCCAGACAGAATGTGTACTTACCACGTGTGGGCAATAGAATCGCCATTACAAAAATGCTTAATAGTGCTCGCATGATCTCATGAGAAGCATTGCTCTAGGATACAGATTCCTCATATCCTAGTCATGGTCTCTAATGACACACTTAACACTAATTATCTAAGTCTTGTCACCATCCTTCAGATGGATACTTTGGGCTGACTGAAAAAAAAAATGTCATGCATCAGAAATACAAAAAGTAATATTATAATTTTATGAAATGTACATATCAATACATTAGCCTTCTGAATTATACTACCAAAGGGATGAAACATTAAACGGAAGAACTAAATTTATATATATAATGTACTGTAAAATAACATTGCTTTCTTGTAATAACTGTGGAGATGGCACTGATTAAAAATGGCACACATTTTAGAAGCAGCTTGTCATGTATGCTCAACAGCTGAATCTACAAGGTGTCAAGAAGAATCCATAAAAACCCAAGAATATTTTGGTCAGTTTTCTCAAGGACAGAACACCCTAAATGATTTCTGTGCTTACCCTGTTTCCCCGAAAATAAGACAGTGTCTTATATTAATTTTTGCCCCCAAAGATGCGCTAGGTCTTATTTTTCAGGAGATGTCTTATTTTTCCATGCGCTAAGTCTTATTTTCGGAGGATGTCTTATTTTTGGGGAAACACGGTAGATTCCTACCTAATCATTTTACCTCCAAAACTACAAATAGGATTTGCTGTTCCCAGAATGTCTCTGCTGTGATTGACTAGCCACTTTCCTACACTTCATCAGTCTGTCTTTTCCTTTATTAACTCAGTTTATCAACTGACTTCCTCACATGTGAGAAAAGAGCTTGCATGCAGAAGAAAACTAAAGGAGTTAGCAAATAATTAATTACACGTCCCTTAGATATTTTGATACTGTTCACTCAGAATATTCTAAACTTTAGTATTTAATAAATTACATATTAAAAGCATAATACTCATTCAAAATTCCTAGAACTCTACTGGCAAACATTGAATTCTGAAATCAAAATTCTTACAACTTATTTATATGATTTAAATTCCACTCAACCATCTCCACAAGTGACATAATCAAGGAACAGAGCTCTGCTGAAGTAAATCCTGCTCCTTCACAGTGGCCACAGCCTGTCCTTGCCACCAATTAGTCTGGGGAGAAATTCCTCCCATTGATGTGTCAACAGCAATCAAGACTCAACTACAAGATGAAGGCCTACACTGCCCACAAAACAGGGGGACAGTGTACGGAGTGCCCAGCTTGGGTGAATAAGAAGGCCACTGGACCCTATAAGACACATACTATATTGGGCCACTCAACCAAGCTCTGGAGATGTAGGTGCTTTACCTAATACATAGTAACAAACACAGGGAGGCTGCCAAAATGAGCAGATAGAGAAACATGTCATAAATGAAAGAATAAAACAAAACCCCAGAAAACAAACTAAGCCAAATGGAGATAAGCAATCTACTAGATGCAGAATTCAAAACACTGGTTATAAGAATTCTCAATGGACTTAGGAGAAGGGTAGGTGAATTTAGTGAGAACTTCAACAGCATAAAAAAGGACATGGAAACCATAAAAAAAGAAATCAGAAATGAAGGATACACTAACTGAAATGAAGAATCATTTATAGGGAATCAACCAACTGTAGAAAAGGTGAAGCTGGGTATCAAATTGGAGATTTGGAAAATAAGGAAGCAAAGGAATTGAAAATCTATTTGATAAAAATGACAGAAAACTTCCTTAACCTGGTGAAAGAAATAGACAGGTCCAGGAAACACAGAGTTCCAAACAAGATGACCCAAAGAGCCCATAGCAAGAAACATCATAATTAAAATGCCAAAGGTTATAGACAAAGAGAGACTCTTAAGAGCAGCAAGGAAAAACAATTACTTACCTACAAGGGAGCTTCCATAAGACTCAGCTGATTTCTCAAAAGGCATATTTTAGGCCAAAAGATATCGGCATGAAATACAAGTGATGAAAAACAAGGACCTTCTTTAAGTACAAGAAAAAAAAGATAAAAATATGAATAATAAATGCAATAAATACAGATCTATCAACAATTGAACCTAAAAAACAAAATAAACATACAAGCAGAACAGAAAGACTCATTGATACAGAGAACACTTTGACAGTTGTCAGATGGGAAGGTGTTTGGGGCAATGGGTTAAAAAGGTGAAGGGATTAAGAGGTACAAATTGGTTGTTATAGATTACTCATGAGGATGTAAAGTACAACACATGGAATATTTTAAATAATATTCTAATAATATATGTGGTGTCATTGGATTCTATATTTATCAGGATGATCACTTAGTAAGTTTATAATGTCTAATGACAGGCGTGTACATCTGAAACTAATATATGACAACTGTAATTGAAAAATTAAAAAAAGAAAAAGGCAAACAAAATAATTCAGATTAGATATTTTTAATTGGAATATGATCTATTTGCAAAGTTAAATCTTATAACTATTTTACAGTTTCAATCTATTTAATTTTTCCATCATGTCTTTTTTCCCCAAAATGTATTCATTAATGAGCACATGCTATGCCTGATGAAAGAGACACATTTGAATTGACTTTTTTTTTTTTTTTTTTGGAGAGAACATTAAAGGACTTGCTTGATGAGTATTTCTTGAGTTGTGATTCAGGGAGTATAAGTTATGAGATGTTTTAATTTGGGAAGACAGATTAAAGACAATAATGTGTGAATTTGCAAAATCTGTAACAATATTCAGTATTTGTGTATATTCCAAATGTGTTTTGCTGCCTGACAGCATGTCTGAGGTGAACTAGCTGTTTATTGACACCAATATCATGAGAGAAAGCCATGTCATCTTTTCGATTTTACATTTGGTTGATCTTCTACATCTGATTCTCTATTAAAATGTTTCATTGAAAATAAGAATAACCTTTGTCAGAGATTGACTTATTTTTGAGGCTATAAGAGATAACAATGTTGTTTTGAGTTAACAATATATATTTAAAATTTTATATTTTATTGATTTTTTACAGAGAGGAGGAGAGAGGGATAGAGAGCTAGAAACATTGATGAGAGAGAACTATCAATTAGCTGCCTCTTGCACACCCCCAACTGGGGATGTGCCCGCAACCAAGGTACATGCTCTTGACCGGAATCGAACCTGGGACCCTTCAGTCCACAGGCCGATCCTCTATCCACTGAGCCACACCGGTTTCGGCTATATTTTAGATTTTTATTGCTCACAAGTTTGTGACTATTGCTGTTCATTTGCTTTCACCTCAGTATTGATTTAGGAAAATTTGGGTAAAGATGCATTTGTGGTTCAAAGATACCAATAACCATAGTTAGTTCACTTAGAAACAAAATATGTAGAGAGTTCAACTAAGTGTCCATATATGAAACAGATGGGTTAGGAGCATTTTCCCTAAGACAGGTAAAGAGTGAAAAAGAGTGATGAACCCTGTCAACTGGGTCACCGGACCTTTATTTTGTTGGTGAAATCTTGATAAGTTTTTGGTGATTGGAATATTTGAGGATTAAGTGAGATCATGTATTAAAGAGGGTAAAAGTTATAAAAAAATTATCATTTTTTTTTCTCTCCTGGGCATAAAAAACAAAGGAGTTAATGATATCCCATGACTGCTATTTGTATGTTTGACTGGGGGAAAAAATGAAGTCATAAATTCTCAATAGTCATTTTCCCCTGCAGCATATTGTAGACACAAAAGATAGTTATTTTCCTTATGATTTCAGTCACTGTTAGCATCTGTCTTCTTTTAAAATTGATTTTTAGACACAAAAAGAGCCAGTTGGTCTCTGATTACTGCACACCTGGCACGATTAACCGCTGTTCCATCTAAGCATCCAGGCAATCTTTTTTATGGCCTTGAAACTGTGATTCAGCACACCCTTAACGATATTTGTTCGCTTTTTCTTGCTTTGCCTGTTGATGGCTCAACTTTAGCTCACCATAGATCTTCGATGTCTGGATATCCTGACCTCACCATTCTTCTCATATTTTAACCCAGTGTGGTTTGAAGTTAGATTAGGGCTGCCTGACTTCTCATTTTATCAATAGGACATTTATTATCCATGAGTCTGTGAAGTGTGTTGTAAGAACAGTCCTCCTATGAGTTTTTGATGGTCAAGGATATGAATGGATGTAGTTTTGGATGAGCCATTTCTACTAACATTTCCCAAGTCTTCTGGAACCCTCTCTGACTATTGAGGTGTCTTATGAAAAATGTACTTTTGTCAAATGTGTCGCATTTTTAAAAATTAAAGAGCTTTAGTTTTTTTAAAAAAATAATTCACTTTTCTACTTCACGGCTATTCTAGTCTATCAGCTCTTGGTATCCATTAACTGCCTCCTTGTGCCACTCTTCAATTCTACCAAATGTCTATAGGCTGTATCATGATACATAAACATTTTAAATCATACACTATGGCCCCCTAATTGAAAGCTTTTTTCTCTTCATTGTGTATCTCATATCACAAAGCTCAAATAAATTTATTGGTAGGAAATAAAGTAGAAAGTTTTAGAAAGTGCATCTCTATTAGAGTAAGCTATGTACAAACTATTATTCTCCTCCAGGTATATTATTCAATGTGGAATGTGTTGCAAATTAACTTCCACTTTTGGAAGGTTACTTTCTCGAACTGAACCCAGAGGCAGCCAACCGAACATGTTATATGAAGATTAACTGTGCCTTATGGTATTACATTTAGTCAATTATGAGAAGTGCTTGGCATTCCCATAGACTTCATTGAAAGTAAGAGTAACTAACAAGATGTTCTAAGAAGTACTAATGAAGTAATTATCTTCTCATTTTATATCCATAGTAAGGGATTATAAACAACACTCGAGACTTCTTGTTCCTCAGTTTTACAAGTCATAGATTATAATTATATGTTTTGTACATAAAATGTAACCGTAATCCATTTTGAAATAATGAAAATATTATATTAAATACATGAATTATTATGGTTTAGATTACTCAGATTACTGCTAGAAAGCTTCCCTAATTTATCAAGCAGACATTTGCTACTTAAGAGTTTTAGAAGATTTATGTGCACAAAAATTCTCACTAACTATAGTATATTGAATTTTCACCTATAATGATAAAAAATGCCCAAAGATGAATTAATTATGTGTAAAATTTGGCAAGATTAATAGCAACAAATAAGAGGTCTAATCAATTTCTATTTCACCTTGTGTCTACTGTTACTATCTTGGTTTAAGCCATCATTGGGTTTTTCATGGATTATTGTAATTGACTAGAGGCCCAGTGCACAAATTCGTGCATGGGTGGGGTCTTTCAGCTTGAAACCCGCAGTCCAATGCCACCTGCAGCTCCTACCTGCCACTCGCACTCATCCTGGCCCTACTGTGCCTGCTTTCTGGCTCGTGCCCAATCAGTCCTGATCAGGAGAGGCTGGTGCTGCCACCACAGCACTCTCCAGCCATGAGCCCTGCATCTGGCACCCTTCCAAAAAGGAGTGGCCTGCAAGATCAGGCCGAAACTGGCTATTTGACATCCCCCTAGGAGTACCGGATTGCGAGAGGGCACAAGCCAGGCTGAGGGACCCCACCAGTGCACAATTGGGCTGGGGAGGGATGGTGGGAGGGCTCCATGGCGTGTCTGGCTCATCTGGCTCAGTTCTGATTGCCAGGATGCCAGCAGCTAGCTAACCTACTGGTTGGAGCATCTGCCTCCTGGTGGTCAGTGCACATCATAGCGAGCCGTTGAGCAGCCTTAGCATATCATTAGCATATCATGCCTTGATTGGTTGTTCTGCTGTTGGTCTATTTGTATATCACCTTTTTGCTATATAGGATTTCCTTGACTAAAGTTTCACTTTCTCAGTTTCCAACATATTTGCCACTTAGCCGTCAGTGTGATCTTTCTAAATAGTACATAAACTGATGTCTTTCCCCTGCTTAAACTTTTCAAGGGATCAGGACCCTTTCTCAATTCATTATCAAGGCTCACAAAGTGGTTTAAGATCTATAAACCTCTCTAGTTTCCTCTCCCATTTTCTGTAGCCATCCTAAACAGCCCCTACTTCAGAGAATGGGTCCTTTGCTCTCTGGGCCTTGGTTATATCTATGCGGAACAACTTGCCTCTTCCGTTTTCATCTGCCTGACTCTTACATGGCTTTTTGGTTCCAGCCTAGCTATTTATTCTGCTGAATCTAGACTAGGTGCTTATCCTTTGTTGTTTGGCCTTTGGGGTTTATCCCATCAGAGCTATTGCCTATTTACCCATCTGCCCTTTTCCATCAAAGACCAAAATAAACTTTAAGAAAGGGGGTGTCTAGATCATCATCTTGTTTTCTACCCTTACTTAATAAGCACACATTTGTTTTTGTTTTTTTAGTAAATGAATGAATTTCTAGATATTATAAATATAATTTTATATTATTTTTAAATACTTCTTTTAAATTTACCAGATTATTGGCATGACCCCAATTGTTCTGTCTCAACTTGAGTTCAAATCTCTTTAGGTAAATGAAGCAAAGTCTTAGTGTCTTCAATGTATTGTAAAATCATAAAACACTTAATTTAACATGGTGCTCGAAACATAGTAAGTGCTTCTTCTTCTTTTTTTTTATTATTATCAGGATTGTTTAATTTTTGATAGCACATGTATAAGTAGCTCTGCCTTTGGGGTCAGATAGGTGTGGGTTCAATTCCTTGTATGGCTTCTTATTTACTGAATAAGAAGCTAAGTTCTTTGAGAGTCAGTTTTTTCATATAAAAATGGAAGAAATAATAATGTCCATCTTAACAGGTTGCTGTGAGGTTTAAGAAAGATAATGCAAATAAAACGCTGAGCACAATACCTGGTACACAGTGGAGGCTTCATAAATGTTATTATTCTCAAATCTATCTCATTCACTAGTTCACCAATTCACTGAATTCACAGATTTTTGCTTCATTCATCTTTGAGTTCCTAGCATCAGTGTTTTGCATTGGTCCCTTGCATATAATATTGTGTCTACATGTAAAAATAAACCTTGAACAGAGTAAAACACTGAACTACTGTTGTCCACTTACAATTTAGTGTAACTTAGCGTTAACCAAGTTGGGATATCTAGAGAGAGATGCCAGTTATGGGCTATCACTTTCGAATGTGGAGACATTTTTCTAACAAATACAGTATCTGGTAGCACTGTATTTAAAGAAAGGGACACCAGGAGCTGAGAAGAAATGCAGCAAGCTTACCTGGGAAAAATTCAAGGAAAATGTAATCTAATTGTCAATTATAGCTATGATTAGCCTTGGGATAGTTTCAGTGCTAATCCAAGAAAACAGAACAAAGGACTTTTGTAAGTGACCAGTTTGGCATGGTTTCACTGTTTGATGACAGGAATTCCATAGAATAAGATAATTTGGTAAATAGGCCCAGTATGTGTTTTAGAGCTGTGTGTTTTATTTGGATAGACTAGACAAAATGCCCAGGAGGCTATGCATTAATTAGTAAGCTATTAGTGTTAAATTGCTGCTAATTGGGTCTTATAATTGAAAGGAGCTAGAAGGCTACAGAATGGTGTTGACAGCACTTTTGAGACAGAAGGAAATTTGAAACATCTCATTTTTCAGTGGTAATAGGTTTGTTTCAGTTGAGCAAAGGAGCTGTTATTTGAACTTCCTGTCTCCCTTTAGAAATTATAATTAAAGATGGTATAGGAATAAGTGAGAGTTCTCTTCAAAGTTCAGTGTTGAATACACCACACATTGACATGGAAAAGTACTCAATATTCTCACGAAACCAAGTAAAAAACTGGTTTTTGTCCGCTTAACATTACTCATATAAAAACACTTCTCAATATTAAGTGCAAGTTTGTAAAGGAAGTAACCAACATTTCAATATGAATATGCCATTTAAACATGAACCCTATAGTTATAATTCTTGACACATAATAAAATTGAAGGCAAGTTCTACATCAAGTACAGGTAAGCTCTGTGGACCGTTTCCAAGGAAACAACCATAACTGGTGAAATATATATATATATTTTTAAATCAACAAATTAAAGTCTCTGGGAATTGTCCTAAGTGCAAAGTGAAAACGGAGGAGAAACATTTATTCAAGAAAACCTACTAAATCTCTGTAAGAAGAGTGAGCATGTATGGCACGTGAACCAAATCCCCTCTTCCTTCTCTGTCCCGACCCAGCTGCCAACAGGAAGGCTCTACTCTCAGCTGGTGTGGCCAAGAAGAGGGGGTGTCCTCCTGCTCCAGCCCCTCCTCAGGGACTATGACATCTCCCCAGGAAGGGCAGGCCACATCACCTTCAGTTTCTTGTTGCAGAGGCCAAACTACAGGAGGGTGTGGTCAGGTTATCTAGGAGTTCCCTTTCTCTACCTGGTCCCCAATCAGAGGAGAGACCTGGCCCAGATGCTGCTGTGCATTAGGCTGAAAGCACTGGCACCTCAGTCATCCTTGCCACACAGTTCTCTTCTAGTGGTATTAGTTTTGTGCTTGGAATATAAGTCCAGGAGAACAAAGGCTATATCACCTCTGCCCACCGCCCTTCTCCTAGAGCGGGGGTCATGCTGAGAAAAGCTGGCTCAGAGAAGCAGTCCCCAAGAGAACCCCGAAGCTCCCTCAAAAGGAACCCAC
This sequence comes from Pipistrellus kuhlii, assembly GCF_014108245.1. Classification (NCBI taxonomy): domain Eukaryota; kingdom Metazoa; phylum Chordata; class Mammalia; order Chiroptera; family Vespertilionidae; genus Pipistrellus; species Pipistrellus kuhlii. The sequence continues at coordinate 15,591,417 of NW_023425449.1, forward strand.
TTTATTTGAAACTGTGTGGGGGAAATTCAAGCCTAAGGATGCCCTGAAAACCAATGGGGATTTTGGTGGTAACTAACTAAAAGGAGCCTGGTAACTCCATGAATACAAACTTGCTCCTTTATTGAGAATCAGAAGAAAAGAAATTGGAGCCCTCATACCTGCTGGCAGGAAGGTAACATGGCAAAGCTGCTTTGACAAATAGCCTATCAGTTCCTCCAGTTTAACATAGTTACCTTATGACTCAGCAACTTCACTCTCAGTTATATATGAAGAGAAAGAAGAGCACTTTTTTTTTTAACATAAATATTCATAGCATCATTGATAAAAAAACAAACAAACAAGTGTTTATCAGCTGATGAATGGAGATTCTTTTGGGGGTGATGAAAATGTTCTAAAATGGATTGTGGTGATGTTTGCACAATTCTGTGAATATACTTAAATCCATTGCAGTATACACTTTAAATGGGTGAATTGGAAGTTATGTGTGAAATATATATGATTGTATACAATTGCCAAAACTCACCAGATTGTACACTTAACATGGCTGAAGATTATCTTATGTAAACTCTACCCTAATACCAGGGTATTGACTTCAAAGAAATCTGGTGGGAAAGTTAATTGTTAAGGACTTGCCTTGGTATTGCTCTAGCATTTGCTAGCTGGTTTTCATGAGACTGGCCTCTTCAATATTCTCCCTTGTTTCTCTAAACATTCCTCAATAGTAGTTACTTCATGTGATTGATTCCCATCATCCATCCTTTAATATTTGAATTATTCAATAATCTTTCTTAGGTCATTTTCTTACTCAAGGCATTTTCCTGCATGATCTCATCTTTACTTCAGTGTATTGAAGCTGACTGCTCTCAGATTCAAATAAAGTCATCTTGATAGTAATGAACAGTTACTGAGAATTTTTATATCCATGTACTTTCCTATAAATTTCACAGTATTCACTAAGTCCTCACAGCAACTCAAAGGTACTGTGATAATTTATTTCTACTTTATTAGTAAAAAGTTTAAAAGGTAGAATTTTAAGGAACCCTCTAAAGTAGGGGTGTCGAACTCAATCAGAGAAGGGGCCAAAATCTAAAATCCAGCCTAAATCGCGGGCCGAATGGTTTACTGAACAGTCATAAACTGTCATTATGATGGAAACGCAGCGGAGTGCAGTGATGACAGCGCGGTGCGGGCCACATTGCAAGGCCTGGCGGGACGGATTTGGCCCGCGGGCCTTGTGTTTGACACATGTGCTCTAAAGTCACACAGTAAATTACTGGTAAAGTCTAGACTTAAATTCATTTTTGTGCCCAAATATCCAACCACTATGTTATCCTGCTTCCCTGAACCTTTCCCGGAATTTCAGTCTGTTTTTTACTGCTTTCAAGTATCTTTAAGTTATTATCATGGTTTTATTTAAATTCAGCTAATGTAGTCAACTACAGAAATACAAAACTGCTTTAATATTTCCCAATTGTAGAATGTATTTTTTTCTAGTGAAAAACTTGTTTTCCAAAGAACAGGTTTATCTTATTTCCATGGCAACATTTTTATTTTTATTTTTTTATTATTGAAGGGTAGAAATAAATGAGGAAACTGAGTTTTTGATCTAGTTACCCATCCTTTCATTAATTTGTACAAATTGACTTATAAGAATGCAATAATTGTGATTATAGAAAAGCCATTTATAAGTAACCCCAATTTCAATCATTTTGCTTTTTAATTCAAAAGAATAAAAAATGTAACTCTTATGACAATGAGGATTTTATGAGCTGTTACTAATTATTTGAGTCAAGAGTGCACGATGTACTAAAATTTCCAGTGAAATAAAACTTAGAACCTGTTAGTTACCATTTGTACAATGGAGTGTGAGTGCCTTGTATTGTATTCAGAAACTGCATGGCACCTGGGCTTCAGTGTCTTAGTGCAGGGAGTGGCAAACTCATTAGTCAACAGAACCAAATATCAACAGTACAAAGATTGAAATTTCTTTTGAGAGCTGAAAACCAACTTCTGCCCATGGGCCATGAAGTTTCAATCGCACTGTATGTGTGCACCCACATGTGGTATTTTGTGGAAGAGCCACACTCAAGGGGCCAAAGAGCCGCATGTGGCTCGCGAGCCGCAGTTTGCCCACCACTGTCTTAATGCCATCTGTTGGGGTTTTGCAGAATGATGTAATGAACACTTCAGACTGGAACTGGGGAAAGGGCCTATGGCCCTGCCATTTCTTTGCCCTTGGAAGTCTGAAAATTATTAAATCTTAACTTGGTGTCATGAGTACTGACTAGGAACATTATCCTTGCAATCTTTCAGTAAGGTCAAGATTAGGAGCAGATGACATATTGGACATGAAAATTTAGCACTGCTACTTATTTAGGTATTAGTACTGGTCCTTTCTGTTATTTTAACTGAGAGTGAGACTGATGGAACTATAGTTTAACCCAGTGATTTTTTTAACTGACCGGTTTTCCCTAAGATTGTCAAATAAAACAAAGACAACAGCCAACACAACAATAGATGTCTGGTGTGAATGAATCAAAATGGCACCTATGTTTTTTGTCAGATTGGCCAAAAACATTTCTTTTGTGTGTGCTGCAGAATTTTAGTAATTAAAATTATTCAGAAAACTGATACTATTACTTTTTTACTCTGCCAAACCCTTTTTGACTTGATTGTTTTGCAAATGTTCTCTCATTTATACCTTAAGACATTTTGAAAAATGTTATAATTTTGAACTCTGGGAGAGGTGATGTAGTGATGAGCATATAGACTCTGGAACCATTTTCCTGAATTTAAATCCTAGGTCTGCCACATCTGTGTCACTTTATCAAATGACTCATCTCTTTGTGTCTCAGGTTCTTCATCTGTGAGATTTTAATAGTTATAATTTATAAAGTTTTAATGAGAATCAAATGAGTTAACATATGAAAAGTGCTTAGAGTAGTGTTTATTAACTAATGGATACACTGTGTCACAGAGAAATAAAGTGATTTTTCACTTTGTTAGTACTTGATTAAAACATCTTTTAAATCCAAATTTACTAACTCCAAATCTGCATTATTTCTATAATCTCAAAAGATAATTCATAATTTTTATTTTATGTTATGGTGGTATTTTCTACATATAGCATAGTGGAGAGAGAATGTAGAAATGGATGAAGTAGTCTAGCATTTTCTTTTTTGTTTCAAAATGGTTAAAAGTATGGAAATACTTCATGGGTCAAAAGAGATGGAATCCAATCATAGTTTATTTTATGTGCTTTGCGTTCATGGTACAGGTTTGTTGCATACTTTCACTAAATTAGAAGCATATGAAAAACTTAGAAGATTTGGTTACTGGAATTCCTGAGCCCACAGTGGTGATGTTCACCCAGGTTCTGCCTCTCAGTACTTCCTCCTGAAACAATATATTTCACCTTGCACAAGAGGACATGTAACAGGGAATTTAATTTTCTTAGTACATCACAGGCTTGACTGAAGGAGGGAATTACACAGGCCAAGAACTATCTTTGAAGGTAGTTTGAATAGAAAACTATCATTGTGTTTTAAATGCTAGGAGAATGTAGGAGAAGCAAGGAAAGATGTGGAAAGAAAACCTTAATATTAACAAAGATATTATTTTCTATAATAATATATATCATAGTCCTCTTAGGAGAATAGGGGCTTGGTGGGAAGAATAACATATTTAGAATTCTCACATTAAATTAAATACCAAGGGATGGAGAATTACACCCTGAATATTTTCTGATTTGTTTCCAGGCAACGTGGTTGATGTGCAAGGTAAGCACAGCTTTGCCAGATTTGATGAAAATATTTAATTCTTTGCCACCCTTTCTATGAACAAGATGTATCTATTAATAGATATCTCTATCTTTATTTCTATCATGGTTTATATCTATCTCTATATTAAGTTATTTGCCACCCTTTCCATGAATAAGATCTTGGATCTACCCGTGTTTCCCTGAAAATAAGACATCCTCCGAAAATAAGACCTAGCGCATGGAAAGATAAGACATCCCCTGAAAATAAGACCTAGCGCAACTTTGGGAGAAAAAATTAATATAAGACACTGTCTTATTTTCGGGGAAACAGGGTATGTCTTCTTCAGCTTGGCATCTCCAATGACATTCTCTGCAGGAAAATAGGTCAGCACTTATTTGCTCAAAGTAAGACTGAGTGATGGAGGGAAGATGGAAGTCTTCATAGGGTGGGCTATGGACAGTAGAGGAGATTGGATTTTGCATATTTCAAGGGGCTTTAGGGTAACAGTTGTCCCCGTGGACCCACTGTAGTTCTGATTAGATGTGGTAGTTGTTTGTATATTTGGAAGCTTTGAAACAAAATCAGCATGGCCGGTTGCCAACTTGACTTGGGAGATTTCACCTTCAACAATGACACTCTAATGAAGAGCTGATGCTTCACATACAATTGGACAATTACATCATCAAAGCTAAATGATCATTTAAATATTTGACTTGCTAACCATGTTGGAGGGATGCTTTGAAGCATCACTGAATAATCAGAGGTTGGGATTTGGCTTGTGATGATCCTATGTCTCTAGTCATTGGTAATAAAAAAAAATCTCTCTGGATTACAAGTAGGAGATACCAAAACTGATTTAAACAATAGGTCCACTTGAAGTGGCAACTAAGGGGGTGAGCACTGTTGATGTAATGAGTAATCAGCAGTTTATATTGTGGGTGTGTTTAATAACATTTGAATATTTGGCCAGCACTAATTATTCAGATTTGCTATGTCACATTAGATATTTTCCTAGGTGTTTTCAGATTATTTTGACTTTGTATTTCTGTTCTTTTGTCATTTCCAAGTTCCTTAAACTATCATTATTAGCAGGTGGTATGATGCCTTCTAAAATTTGCTCTCAGTAAACAACCACACATGCACATATGCATACATAAAAAAGTAGTGTTTTTTTTTTAACTTTTACATAAATGACCTCATTCTTTACACACTTTTTTTGCTATTTGTTTTTCTCACATATTTTGGACATATTTCCATTTCAGTGTGTGTGTGTGTGTGTGTGTGTGTGTGTGTATGTAATTTTCTATTACACTAAAGGGATATACACTCTATAATATTTTTAAAGTAAGCATACAGTATTACATTAGTTTGAGGTGCACAACACAGTGATTTGACATTTATATATCTAATGATGCAATCGCCACAATCTAGTAACTATCTGTCACTGTGCAAAGTTAGCAAGCTATTATTGACTACATTCCCCTTCAGCTTTTCCATCAATCTCCTTATCCCTCTCCCCTCTGGCAACTTATCATTTTCTTCTCTGTTTGAGCCTGATTCTGTTTTGTTTTGTTTGTTCTTTTATTTTCTGTTTTAAAAATAGGACTTTGTGTGAGAAAATATATTATGAGCCAATTTTTGCAAACTGTCAATATCTTATAACAAACAATGCAGTCTCACGAAATCAAGATGAGGAATGGAGCTGCAGTTTTAAGAGTAAGTTGGGCCCTAGCCAGTTCGACTCAGTGGATATAGTGTGGCCTGCAGACTGAAGGGTGTCAGGTTTGATTTCAGTCCAAGGCACCTGCCTCGGTTGCAAGCTCAATTCCTGGGCCTGCTTGGGGCACGTGCATGAGGCAATCAATTGATATGTCCCTCACATTAATGTTTCTTTTCTTTTTCTTTCTTTTTTTTTTTTTTTTTTTTTTGATTATTTAGAGAGAGTGGAAGGGAGGAGAGAGACACAGAGAGAGAGAGATAGAAACATCAATGTATGTACACAATGTACGCCCTCTCTCCCCCCCCTCCCTTCCACTCTTTCTAAAAAAAAAATCTAAGGATATCCTCTGATGAGCATTAACAACAACAAAAAAGAGTAAGCAGATCTGCCCTGGCTGGGTGTCTTGGTTGTAGCGTTGTCTGATACATGGAAAGGTTGTGAGTTTGATCCCTGGTAGGGGAGCATACTGGAAGTCAGCCATTGATGTTCCTCTCTCTCTCTCTCTCTCAAATCAATGAACATACCCTTGACTGGGGATAAACAAATTATTTTAAAGAGAAGGATCAATTGGATCCAACTACTGGAGTAATACTGCACTCATACACTCATGTTTTCTAACCATGAATCTTCTTTATAATCCCCTCACAACCCCCTACCCTCGCTCCATCCTGCAGAATCACTCATTCACAGGGCAAGAAAGTACATACAGTAATCGGTCTCAGGTATGTACACTGTACTTTCAGCTGCACCGACATTGATTGTTTATGTTTAGTTCTGATTCTAAATTCCTAGAGAAAGCTCCACTTTGGGCCAAGTAACTTAGTTGAAGGAGGATACCGTCATTGTGAACAGTGGCTGCTAGAAATTTCCTGCTATTTACAGAGTAATAAATGGTTCCCAGGACATAAATGGGTGACAGCCCAGTGAGAGATTAATTTGACATTTATTTGTCCAATTCACAATCATTAGGCATCTATGTTAAACTGTTTTATTATTATAAGGAATGCTATAATAAATATTTTTGTAAATATAACTATGGACGTGTTTATAAATCAATACTTAGGATACATTTTGAACTTGACATAATAAGTCAATGAAATGTCTATTTTCCAATTTTATGGCGACTAAATTTAGACAAGCTTAGATTTCCATCAGCATGAGTGTGAATGAGGATGTGTGTTTGTTTTTTGCAAAGGATGATCCATTTTTTAAGGCCTTGCCTATCTTACTGGTGAAGGTAATTGGTAAAGATAATTGTATTTCCTATCATTTTACTGACGATTAAACATGAAGTTTATGGATTGCAGGGCTGAATATAAAAGTATTTAAAGGCAGCCGGCCATCTAGATAGCTCTCTTGTTTTTGTGGATTCTGTGCTTCTTAAGACTGAATTTCTAGAAAAAAATTTAACTTCTAATTTGGAAATGTACACACTGAATACAAAATCAATTTCTATATTGCATCACCTCTCCCTGCCCCCAGCTTCGCTGATTCCTCTATATTTGTTGAATATCTATCTTTTACATTAAATTGTTCACTCCTTTAAAGATGGAAATTGTGTTTTCTTTATCTTTATAACTCTTAATCTCGGAGCCTAGCATAATGTCAATATACACTGAGTGGCCAGATTATTATTATCTCTGAATGCATAATAATCTGGCCATTCAGTAAGTACACACGTGCGCGCGCGCACACACACACACACAAACATATATATATCTTTAGCCTGGCCACTATCTCTAGCGCTATAACAGGCAAGTGCTTTTTCTTGAACCACAGTTTTCCCAATACAAACCATCATATAGTTCAACTAGATAATCATTAACGCTTTAAGAAAAAAATCTAAAATTCTATAATAATATTTTGTTCTTTATTACATGTGAAAAATTTCTGTATATATTACAAATTAATATAATTTAAATATGTTGCCTAATTGCAAATTTCCATCCTACAAATCTACAGAATTCAAACGCGGCATTACTTATAAAATGGACTGTTTCAGTGAGTTGTCACCTCTCTGCAGTGTGATAGCCCCATCTAGTGAATGATTAATGAATTCTCGAAAGCCAGTAGCATGTGAACAATTTTAAAGCGACTGCCGAACCATACATCTTCTTGTTTCCAGTCTTCCAGCCTTTCTGTTCCATATTTTGCCAAGGTTGAAAGAAAAATTTATTGTGAGATTAGTTTGGGAAATGTTTGAATGCCTTTATAGAATAGATTCATTTTAGGAGTGAAGCAATATGAAGAGTTGTTACCAGTACTTCACAAATCCCACCTTTGCTTCAATTTTTATTTTCACCAAGTATGTAAATGCATATAGTTTAGCAATATAATTGTATCAGAGACAAGCTAGGATAGCTCACCTTTTGTCCCAAAGGAGTTTTCAAAGTATTCTTTGCTTGATTTTCTATGTATTTGTCACTAATTCAGCTTCAAATTTCTTGCCCATTATACATCAAGGCTGTGGACACTTATATAGTTTCCTGATCCGATAGAAGGGTTCAGCAAGCTGGAGAAGATGCTACGTGTAAATTAAATAAAACTCCAGAGAGGAAGCATAATTTTGTCAGGTATTATGGAGAGCCAGAGAGGACTTTAGCTAAAGGAACTAAGTTCTCTTTTGTCTCAGGACCCCTTGCTTTTTACTAACACAAACTGACCTTAGGCAAGGTAGATATACATCAAAGGCCAGGGTTTGGCATACAGAATCTATTGTCAGATTGGAGGAACTACCTCTGACTATTAAGGTGTTTGGCCAAGTGGAGGCAATAATATTTAAATTGAAATGCCTTTAGCTATCTGGCAACAAGTTATCATTGTATGCATCCTTTTCAGGTTTGGGGAAATGCCCTCAGCCATTTCCAGATGATTCAGCCCTGCTGACATGCTGGAATTGGCTTCTGGCAGAACCCTGGAGAATGATAAAATTCAGAGGCCAAGAAGAGAAATATCAGCCAAGGACTCTGAGGAGGAGCAGCCTGTGTGTTAGAAATCCCAAGGCAGGAATATCAGAAGATTGATTTTTGGTTAGGGTTCTTCAAATACTAATAAATTGCCTTCCAACCACGGATTTTAGTTAACTTTTGCACATCCACAACACATTACCCATACTGAATTATTTTAAATGGTCCTCCAGGCAATAAAGGAACATGATATGAGCTCTTCAACCACTCAGACCTAATAATGCTGGATGCTCTGGTAATCCACCCTCGTCCACTCACCTTTCTTTATTCCTCATCTGCAGTGAGCTCCTGGCATATTAAACCGGGTAGGATTTTGCAGGGAGTCTTCAGGAGTGCCCCAGATTTGTGGTGCTGAGCAAGGATGAGGTGTTCACAGAGATAATCCCACATTACCACAAAGCCACACACTTTAGAGCAAATTACCTGCCATTCACCTGTTTGTAATCCCTCCTGAAGTCAATGGCAATGGTTGTTTAAAGTGATAATAGAATCTTATTAGAAAACAGGAGATGCTACAGAAAGAAAATTGCAGATGTCTTTTGCCTTAAAACTGACTGTTATAATTTGCCAATTTTAATTATAAGCAAATGGAAGTAAAAAAAAAAAAGATTGCCATTTAAGTAATATTTGTTCCATTTAAGACTATTTTAAATATTAAATTTTATTGATTTTTTTGTTTAGAAAATTTATTCAATTCAGAATTCAGTAGCTAGTTATCACAAATTATATGTATAGTTATTATATTATATGTATATGTTAAAATTTTAACATATACATATAATATATCACATACAAATTTATCCTAGCATAGGTAATTCCATTTTGAATAATTATTATAAACACAACTTAATATTTTTAAAGTAAAATATTAAATAAGGGGCTTAAATAAGATTACCTCAGAGAGAAAACAGGGGACTGAATTGCCAGCTGGTTGTGTATACATGTATATGCACATGCGTGCACATATATCATATGCATATTTAGTTAATCAACTGCGATCTTGATGTCCATGAACACAAAAATGACTATCAAATAAGTATTTATAAATGAACATATCTAAGACAGAACTATAATTTCTTTCTCTTCCCTTCAAAATAAAAGAATCTTTGCAATTTAAGGCCAGCCCCCAAACATTGGGTTATCTTTTACTCTGTTTCACCACAGTCTGCAATGCTTCTGTTATCTGTTGGGTTTCCCACTGAAATAAGTGTGGAGACTTAGCGTGTCTATGACTGCCAAACTTGTTGAAGGCATCATCAGCTCTTACATGACTCATTGCAATAGGGCTCCTCCCCTAGCACGTTTGTCTTGTCTTTCATCCTCACAGCAGCCAGAGTGATACTGTCAATCCGCTGCTCAAAATAAATAAATAAAATCAATAAAAAGATGGTATATTTTTTCAGTGAATAGTGTCACACTTTATGTTTTGCTTGAAGTTATCACACCCCAGTGGGCACATGTTAGGTTTGCTATTATTATTTATGTCCAATCTGTTCTTGTTCAAAAGAGATATACGTTTGTGGAGTAAACTGGTAGAGAGTATATATTTGCAACTATTTCTTCACTATTAAAACTTTTGGAACCTTAAATCATATATGTCAGATTTGAGAGCCCACCCTTTACCATTCTATTTTGCTTAAATACCCAAAATATTAAAGGTCAGCATGTACGTTCAATAAATTAGAGTATAATAGTAGAGTAACACATTGAAAAATAACATTAATTACATTTTAAAGCTTGCTGCTTACAGTCTTTGAAGGTACAGGCACAGAATGAAAGACTCGGTATTGTTATGTATAAATACTGCATTTGTTTTTCCAAGTGATAAAAAGGAAAAAATTGGTATTAGAATGCTATGTGAGCAGCTAATATAATGAGCTTAAAGTTCCTAAATTCTGCAATAAAATGTATAAAACGTTTAGTCTATAGGTTTGGGGCAGGGAAATAGGCATTTAAAAAAATTGCTGAATTTTATCGTCACCAAAAGCTATGAAGAAATCGAATCCATTTTGTTTCAGAGTAACTGGGAGATGAAGTTATTGGCTTCAAGGGGAAATTAAACCCCCCTTTCTAATAGCAATTTGGTATCTATTTCTCTTTATAGGTACTCCTACGCCTCTTGCTTTAGTAGTGCAACTTAATAAATAAAAGTTCATGAGTTGAAGGAGATTGCACAGGCTGTTACATTTTTAAAAGGGAAGGTTGAATCATGTAGCTTGAGGCTCCAAACTTGCTAGATGTGGCTTAGCTTACCATGAACCGGATCTGTGACGATCTTGTGCTTCATTATAGGATGTGGTATGAAAGTTAAAGAGAAAGTAACTTCAGGACGGAAAACACTAGCTGTCATTTATTGAATACCTAGTAGGCAATAGCTCGGATATCAGGACTTTATGGAAAGTGCCTTTAACTCAATCATCATTGACTATTTCTATGCATATCGTTATTTAGAGGAGAAGAACCTGTGGCAAGGAAAGTTCTTGTGAGCTTCTCAATTTCAACGAGTCAGAAAAAGTGGGGTGCAGGTCACACTGGGGTGTGTTTGGTGCCTGAGTAAGTCACTAAACCAGTCCTACTACTTGCATTTCTGGACATTCTCATTTACCTTTGTTGGATACAGATTTTACTTTTGCACAAAAAATAGCCATGGCTGAAAGTCAAGGTCTGAGACAAAGATTGTATCAGATGCAAAAACATTTAAAGGAAGGTGAAAAATTTAGTATACCATGTGAAAAATTTATCACTGTTATATATTATCTCCAGACATGTCCAAGTTAAGGTAGAATATAACTCCTTACACAGCCTTGAATTTACAAGGAATGAGATTTTCTTTTCTAGGCACCTTTCTGCAGCAAGAGAATCCTGGGCAATATCTTTTAACCCCAATCTTCTCTTCTGTTTTGGTCCACAGCAAAGACATAAATGTCTCCTTGCCCTGGACCTTGGTTCAGGGATATGTCTCTTGCATTAATCCATTTGCTGCTCTGAGTAAGTACTTGACTCCTGAGGTAAGAGCAGACGAGTCCAGTGCTTTAATTAGTCTATTATGTGCTGAACGGCACAGTGAAGAGCCCTGTGCCCCATTCAATTAGGATTTAGATTGCGGGGTGAATGCTCATGTGGTGAATGACAGAAAATACTCTCCTGGTCACAGCACTGGACTGGGCATTACGGAGTCTGGCTCTGCTGTCACTCGCTGTTTCAGTCTTGGATCATGGTGACTTGTATCTGGTGTTTTCTTGGATGGTTTGCACCATGCATGGCTAATGCAGCTCAAGTGACTTCTCACCTACGTACAAATTTAAATATGTTACAATACAGTGAAGATCCTTACAACCATCGCAATAGATGATGTGTTTGATTGGCATATATATTTAACTCAACAAACTCTAAAAAATATGAGGTATTCTTTCTTAACATAATCACTATAATATGTCAGTCTTTTAAGAATCCTCTTCACAAAGGTGACCATTCCTCTGTGCAGTTATGAGAAGACTTACATGGAAAGGAGAGTAATACAATAAAGAAAAATTGCTTTGAGGTCATGACATGAAATACCAAGAAATTGAAAAAAAAAATTCAATGGCATAAATCTATTAGAGAATTTCCCATGTTGTCTGGGGAACACCCACATCAGAATCTCTTGGGGCTTTTGGAAGAAAAGTATGAGTCAAAATGTGGATTCCTAGGTCCCACTCCTGAGAGATTTCGCTAAGATCTCTGGAGATAGAATGTAGGTTATCCTTATGGTCTCTAATGTTTGACTGTCAATGCATTTTGCTTTGAGATTAATCCATCCCAGTTCCATACCTTTCTGTACATTAAATGAACACATTTATAAAATAGTAAGGGAAGGGATATATTATATTGATAAGTAGGAAACAAAATCATTGACTATCTTTTACAGGCGAATTGCAAAACTTCATAATGATTGTAGTGAGGCTGAAGTTTAGCTCTTATTAGTCTCTCAGTCTTAAAAAAAAAAAAGTATTGAGCATCTAAGTTTACTAAAATGCCTATAAAGCATTTTAGTTTGATCTTGAAAAGTGTGATTGCTTTATGGTCAGGTAAACAGAATTAAAATAAGACCTTGGCTCTATAACACTGATGTATTATGCATTACTACATATTTCCTAGTTTAATAAATACAGATGAAAGAGAATTGATTTGGAGTCAGACAAAGAATTCAGAGTCCCTCTTAGTCTTAGTATTAATTGTTCTGTTTTACAGGGAAAACAACTAACTTGAGAGTTTTGTAAATGTTAACTGAAATGGTATATGTAAAACTCCTAACCTAGTGCCAACCAACACTCAGCAGATATTCAATAATGAAAGATAGCCTTATCCTATTATCCTTTGTATTTATTGATGACACTAGAGGCCCAGTGCATGACATTTGTGCATGGGAGTGGGGTGGGGGTGGGGGTGGGGTCCTCTCCGCCCAGCCTGCACCCTCTCCAATCCAGGACTTCTTGGGGGATGTCTGACTGCCAGTTTATGACATTCTGCTGGCAGTCGAATATCCCTCTCATAATCCTGGACCACTGGCTCCTAATCACTCACCTTCCTGCCTGCCTGGTAGCTTCTAACTGCCCCCCACTGACAACCTGGTCACCCCTAACTGCCCCCTCCCTGCAGGCCTGGTTGCTCCTAACTGCCCCCTTCCTACCAGCCTGGTCACCCCTTATTGCCCTCCCTGTTGGCCTGGTCATTCCCAAATGCCCCCCTCTGCTGGCTTGGTTGCCCCCAACTGCCCTCCCACCAGCCTAGTTGCCCCTCACTGTCTCCCGCGCCCCTCTCTCCCCCCTGCCAGTCTAATCGCCCCAACTGCCCTCCCTGCCAGCCTGGTCATCCCCAACTGCCCCCCACGCTGCAGGCCTGGTCACCCTTCACAAACACCCCCCCTCCCCCCACTGGCCAGGTTGCTCCATCAGCCTGGTGTTCAGTTGTTTGGTCACTCCTCACTAACTCCCCTGTCTCCCCTGCCGGCCTGGTCACCCCATGCAGCCTGCTTGTTCAGTCATTTGGTCATCTCTCATTAACGCCCCTGCTGGCTTGGTTGTAGGTAGCTATCTTTGTGAGGGTATGATGGTCAATTTGCATGTCAGCTCTATTATATAGGATATGATGAAGAAGAAGGCATTCTTGGATATGTAGCAATAGTGATGGATCCTGCTATCATTTGCATCACTAATTTGATTTTTAGTAGTTCACAGATATTTAATCAAATCTATATAACTCACGCCAGGTTACTGTGAGTCTTTCTCTTATCTTGATTTCCCCATACTTATATCACATTTCTCATTGCCATATTTTATGAAATTTTACATCAGAGCTCTACAAACTTTTATACATCAGAACTTTCTGTTTTGTGCAAGAATCATCCACCCTGTTAAAAAATTGTTTGGGTTATCTGATTCTATTTCTTCTTAGCATTTTTAAAATGTTAAGCCTACAATTTCGTTATTAATCTTTATATTGCTGCAGTTATTATTTGAATGACTTGTAGGTGAGTGTAATAGCAGTGCCTAGAAACAGAATATGATGTTTATAGTGTGCTGATGGCTCATATACATATGCATATACACTAAAATCTCATTTATCAGGCCAGCCAGTGTTGCTCAGTGGTTGGGCATCAACCTATGAACCAAGAGTTCGTGGTTTGATTCCAGGTCAGGGCACATATGCCCAGGTTGCAGGTTTCATTCTCAGTAGGGGATGCGCAGGAGGCAGCTGATCAATGATTCTCTCTCATCATTTATGTTTCTAACTACCTCTCTCCCTCCCTCTCTGAAATTAATAAAATGACCTAGAAAATATTATGCTAAGTGAAATAAACCAGTCAGAGAAAAAGACAAGTATCACATGATCTCACTCATGTGGAATCTAATTAACAAAATAAACTGTTAAACAAAATAGACACAGAGACATAGAAACATGGAATGGACAGTGGAATCTCAGAGGGAAGGCATGGGTGAGAAGAGATCAACAAAGAACTGGTATGCATATGTCTGGACACAGACAATAAGGGGAAGGTGAAGGCCTGGGTTAGGGTGCGGGGCAGGCTATAAGGGATTAATGGGAGAAAAAAGGGGACCTATGTAATATTTTAAACATTAATATATATATATTTATCCCAATCAAAAAACAACATTCAGTTTAGGTGTGTTCTCTTAAGTCATGTACAAGAACCAAGAATATTTTGCACCTGCACTCTCTCTGATTGCTCTTTCTTTCAATATATTTTATTGTTTTTTTTACTGAGAGGAAGGGAGAGGGATAGAGAGCAGAAACACTGATGAGAGAGAAACACCAATCAGCTGCCTCCTGCACACTCATCACTGGGGATGTGCCCGCAACCAAGGTACATGCCCTTGACCGTAACCGAACCTGGGACCCTTCAGTCCGCAGGCCAGCGCTCTATCCACCCAAACCAGTCAGGGCTGATTGCCTTTTCTTTTTACTGGGCAGAGGCTCAATCAGTAAAGGATATACATAGGCAATATTTTAAATAAAGTTTCTCAACATCAGGAATAAAAAAGGAATTTTAAAATGTACTTTTTGGTCAATGAAATACAGAAAATGAAAATGAACTACCTTGAATCATGTTTCATGACCCCTCTGTAATTTCATTAATAGTTTAAAGGAACATTTCAAGGAAATTTTCAATAATAGATTGAGGTTTTAGTTATGCATAGTGGTAGTAGTTATTCATATAAAATATCAATCTTTGGAATCTTTGGTATTTATTATTATCATCAAACATCCACCATCTGCAAGATGCTGGACTTAATTCATATTAAATCAATTTTCAGATGAAAGAAGGCAATTCAAGTTTTTAACAAAAGCTGACATGATCCTGACTCAGGATTTGTGCTAACAATCACAGTATTTCTGAAATGTTCTCATTAGACGTGTGTCTGCCTAAATCCCTCTAAAGCAAGGACATCCTAATGTTATTTTTATTCTATTTGGAGATAAAACTAAGGGTTTTAACTGGAGTGCCAATTTTCTGCAGCCTTAGCTTAGAATTGCACCTTTATTTTAAATGAGAAACATTTTAACCACAGACTCTTTTAAGTTTGGGGGGAGGGGTGGTGGGGGAGGGCGTAGAAGGGGGAAGGGAGGAGGGAGGTTCTGGGGGTGTTTGTGGGGTGGGAGGGGAGCATGTTCTATTCTGTTTGAAAACATTAACAGATATTTTCCAATTTAAAGGAACTGGCTTTTGAAGCCTAATTCAGTTAGGCAAAAATATAAGAATTTAAAAGCAGAAACCAATTATCTCTAACTTGTACGCTTTGTTGAAGAGGTATTAAATTGGAAAAAAACTTTGAGCTTCAGAAGGCACATTTAGGCTTCCTGTTGACAATAAGTACAAAACAAAAATAATTTAAAAATGAAAACCTTGACACATTAATCAGGTATCCTTCACAACTGAGGTCTTATATACACACAAAACCAGACTCTGTTCCTGACCGACTCATTAATAATACCCTTCAGCCTGGGGGCCCCTCACCTCACCCCCAGTTTATTTACCAAATATAATTCTATCAACACAAAATTCTGTCACTAGGTGGCTCTGTTTAGCTTTTTAAAAACAGTCTTCTATGAAAATCTGTTCTGGGAGCATTTCTGTTTTCATATTTCATCTCTTTTTTTTTCCACTTTGTAATACGTACAGCCTGTGTAGCTTAGTTGCAAACCATTAGCTGTGTGAAATTAGAGCCTGTGTGCAATGTGCTGCCAACTCCTCTCTCTAGTCAACAAATAACAAAAGGTGACAGATGACAATTCTACAGGACTATGGTTATTGGCTGGGTGCCATTGCTCAATGCCCGGATCCTTAGCAAAACTATTTCCAATCTTATTTTCTCATTCAGGGATCCATTTGAGCACCAAGGCATATTTCCTATAGTGAGAGAAATCCCAAGAAAGTTATGAGGAGAGGGATGGATATGCTTTTAAGTCCCTGATTAATTCCTGATCTGAGAAGAATGGTATGCGCTAGTGGGAAATGCCTCAGACTCAGAGATGAGACACTAGAAATCTCGTTTGGATTTTTTGCAGGTAGTTTAAAGTCAACTTTGCTCCCTATATCTCAGTTTCCTCATCCATAAAGTTGAAGGGATGGGCTAGATGATGTTTGTAATCTCTTCTAATTTTCCCCAAAATAAGGGATATCTCTAAAGGGATTCCTTAGGCAAAAGTGGCCTTGTAGGTAAATATTTACTTTCTCAGATTTTAAGCTCCCAAGGAAGAAGTGCCATAGACTGTAGACCCAGTGCCCCAAACAGTGCCTGGCACATAGAAGAAACTCAACATATACAGTATAGCTCAGTGAATAAACCAATTGCCTAGGAGTACTGAGTGAAGAAGTTTACTGGCCAAGGTTGATTCTCCACACTGTAACTCTATCTTATTCTCTCTGCCTGGGCATCGGTTTCTACCTTTAAAGTTACAGGTGCCCATTGATGAAGGCAAGTCATCTTAGCCTGAATTCTCTATGTACACTGTTGTGTTGTTTGCATTAACTAGCTGACGTTGCAGATTCTTTAAAGGAAAAGCCCATCTGTAGCAGTACATTTAAAGTCTTGGAGCATGGCAGTGATGTCATTGGCTAGAGACACTGTTAAGTGGGCTGGCTCTGAGGCTGCTGGGCCCAGGACTAAGGAAAGGGTGTGTGAAACCAAGTCCTAAGTGAAGGTGAGATGTGGAGAGAAGGGGTGAAACTTGGTAGAGAAGTGAAAAGGTACTTAATGAATTTTAATAGGAGGGTCCAATGAGGCATAGATACATGCAAAATATTTGGCATCCATGGAAAAAATAACATTGTTGAAATACCACTTTTGTAAGGAGTGTAAGTCTTGACAGCAGGCATGTAGGGCCAACTTGAGCCAAACCCCTAATCCAGAAACCACCTGGCAGGGACTTATGGGTAACAGTAACATAAGGGTGTAAGAATCCTCAAACTCAGTATGGAAAGATCAGCATACCACTTGCAATATAATTATTTAAAAAATATAAACAATAGATTAAAAAGCTATGAAATGTGGTTCTGACATTTTTCAATTATGTTCAGCTCTCAGTTATTAGCTATTTGGAAAGGGAAATATTTATGTAACATTGAAACATTCCATTTGATTTTTTTTCTGGGCTCCTCTGAGTTCTACTATGCTGTAGAGAATTGGAATGGCTTTACCCTGCTTGATTTTGGTAGGAAGGAAAAAAATTTCCACACCATTGCACAGATGCTTTTTTCTGGAAAACACTATTTATATATATTTTTTATTGATTGAAAACACTATTTAAATGCTCCTGGAGAGAATTCACTGCAGAACAATGCTCCTTGGAATGCAGGTCACAATGGGAGTACCACAAAAGGTATTGTTAAGGATATTGCTACTTGTTTTTATTAATGGGGAAAATATTCACACTTTGACAGAATTCTTGGAACTTTGCCCTACAGCAGTGGCTCTCAACCTGAAGGTTGAGAACCGCTAGCAGGGTTGCCTAAGACCATCAGAAAACATAGATATTTACATTATAATTCATTAACAGTAGCAAAATTACAGTTAATAGCAAAAAAATAATTTTATGGTTGGGGGGCAACACAACACGAGGAACTGTATTAAAGGGCTGCGGCATTAGAAAGGTTGAGAACCACTGATATAGAGTATAAAATTATATGTATGTAAAGTTTAAATATGACACGAGGATAGGAAGTATATGATGTGGACGAATAAAATTTTAACTTTGTTTCCTTGGGACAATGAGTCATTTTCTACTTGGATTTCTGTTATTTCTCAGCCTTCCCATTGCTCTGTTATGGACAACCATCTCATGCACTTGTTGTGATATGATGGGTGTGAAATAATTGTAAATGTGGAGATAACTTAGACCTTTACATTTATGCATGATCTGGATAGGTTCACATGACAGAAAGCAAGGGGAAGCTATGTAGACCAGCCTCTACAGTAGGCCCTCGGTAAAGGGCAGGGATAAACGAGTCCCTGGATTTATGATATGATTCAGCGTAGTTCACCCAAGCAGGGAACCTTACAGGGATGTATTTCTTTCTCTCATTCACACACCTCATTTTGGTAACCCAGCCAGAGTGGCAGTGGTTATGAAATTCCTTAAACAATAATTTGGGACTTTGGTATACTGGCATCTTTTACCATCTTACCACCCCCAACTCCTTGAAATTGTATCTACTTTTGCCTATGTATAATATGTTGATCTATTCAATATCTCTAATACATTATAGAATTTCCATCAATAATGATACTTCTGACTACAAACAAAGCTTTATATATTTCTCATGCATATATTTGCTATAATTATATGAAAAATGACAAATATCTTACTATAAACACTGTTAGACTCTTTGATTTTTAAATCGAGAGGCTTATTTGAAACAGCACAATGTGAAAGAAAAGGCAGTGGACTGGGAGGCAGGAAAGGCAGATTCTAGCCTGGTCATTGTTATGATCAGCAGGACCATTTTCACTTTAATAACTCAAGTTCTCTCCTGGACTAGTTGAACTCTATGAAGTGTGATCATACAGGCTCTTTTGCCTGGGACAGTTCTGGTTGGCACCCGTTATTCCAAAGTAATTATTAATAGCACCCTTTTCACTCTCAAAAGTGTCCTGGTTTGGATGATAAATTATATGGTTACTTTGTCTCTAAAGGTCCTTTCAACTTGGGCATTCTTTGATGATACTAAGGGATGAGATATGTGGAATCAAATGTCTGAGAGCATGTCATTGAAATTCTAGTCCTTTATTTTGAGCAGTGGTGAGAGATGAAGGTATTGAGTTTGATATATGGCCCAGATCATGAAGGTGTTATATTCAAAGACTTTTAATTTTATCCCGAAGCCTATGTGGAAGCATTTTAATCAGGGAAGGACCCGAGATATCACTTTGGCTGCATTTTAGAAAATGGATTTTAAGAGACTCTTGCTGGAAATAGCAATTATGCTAGGAGGTTATTACAATAATTCCATTAAGAAATGATGGAGATCTTAAGCAAGTTTATGACAATAGAAGAGAGAAAAATACTAATTAAAGAGACATTCAGATGGTAACATGTATAAGATATAATAACTGATTATGGGAGAGGATAGAGTGTAGGGTGACTTCCTCCCATTCACTTCTTAAATTATTGGATAGATAATGATACCATTTGTGGAAAGGGGAGACCATAGGTTTCAGAGTTTTGTACTAAAGAGATGATGGGCTCATTACTCAACTTGTAGAGTTAGTACATTTGTGGGACATATGAATGGAAATATCTGGTAGACTTTAAATCTAGGATAAGAACATTAGAATATTGTGTTCTGGTCTGGTGATGTAAATTTGGGAATGATTAGCACATTCAAAACTCTAAGAAAGATCCAGGGGACTATAAAGAGAGACAAATTGAACCAATGAAATAACTTTGGGAGTTTGAAGCAATACAAGGAAAATAAGGAAAAACATTTTTAAAAAAATCAACAAATTATCAAGTGCTGGCAAAGATGTGGAGGAAAAGGAACCCTCCTTTCTACACTGCTGGGGGATTGCAAATTGGTACAACTACTATAAAAATCAGTATGAAGTATCCTCAAAATATAAAAAATAGAGCCACCATATGACCCAACAATACCACTTGAGTATTTATCAGATGGAAACAAAAACACTAATTTGAAAAAATATGCACCATTAAGAGACTGGTATGGAGATACTAGACAAGTAGAAAGAAAAACCATCAGAGGGATATCAGAAGCAATTAGAGATTCCTTTATAGAGCACATACACCATGCTTTAATTTAGTAGTGCTCAACTGTTCTCAGTATTCCTTCACACTTAAACATTTTTGAGGAACTCAAATAATTTATGGATTACAGCTATTGGTATTTATTATGGTATTTATTATATTAGAAATAACATTAAAATTATGCTTATTTTATGTAACTAGAATTAGAGCAAATGTAGTGAATGTTAATGAAAGACATGATGGTGAAAATAATTGTATTTTGAAAAAAGTTTGTAGTGAGATATGTAACAGTGTTTTATAAACATCTCTGAAATGTAGCTTCTCCCATCTACTTTTGCATTTAATTTGTTGCAATATGTTGTTTGGGTTAAGGTAGATGAAGAAAATATGGCTGCACAAAGATATTTAGCTAGAAAAATGGAATATCTCATAGTCTTCTAAGATAATTGTGGATCTTGTTTTGATATTATACCAGATATTGACTAGGGATAGTTTCCTGAAGGTTAGTTACAAGGTGGAATCTGAAAGCATACCAATGAACCTTTTGTACGTATTGCATTAAAATCCCTTGTTATATCTTGAACTTTAAATCATTAACTCATGCATAGTTTTGCATCATCTCTTTTTAGTCATTTGGAAAATATTGGCTCACCGAATATGTAGAGCTTTCAAATGTTGACATGTTTCACTACATAATATTTTAACTGATCAATATCACTGCTGTTCTTATCAGAAAAGTATTTAAGTATTGGGAAACTGTCAAGTTCACAGTGGCAGGTGTAATTTTTCCAATATTCTAATTTTCTCTCAAAAGCTCCAATTTTATCATTGGCAACCCATTCTTTCAGTTGTTTTCATTGAAAGGATAGGTCCAATACATCTATTTTTAACAAAATGTTCTGCAAATATTGCAATATGAATAGCCATGGTGTAATGTGTTAGTTTTTTCCCCCCAAATATAAATTGTGTTCCACAAAGAAAGCAGCTAATTCAGAAGCTTACAATTCAATTGCACAAGTGCTATCCTTCGATATCCACCTGAATTGCTTAATACATACTTTCCATTTAGTCATACAGATTATTAAAACACCGGTACTCAAGAGCTGAGATTTAATAGAAAGCCAATTACTTTTTGCTGCTTCATCAAGGATATTTGGTGAAATTGTTGGATAGGACAAGGGTCTGGGCCATTCTTGCTAAATGTTAAGATTAGAACAGTATTTTGCAGACCAGATATAAAACAGGATGAGCTAGACTTCATATGTTATTAAATGTATGTTGTGGTGAAGAACTGGTGATACAGTGTGGGTCTCTGCTTTGGCTTATAATAAGGTGCCAGGAATTTTATCACCGTTGATTTTGCACAATCAGTGCAAATGCCAGCAGTACGTAAAAGGGCAATAACATCTTTGAGTTATTGTAAAAATGGTTTTGTAGATGCCCAAAAAGGGCCTTGGGCCTTCCAAGATGCACAACCATACACTGAGAATCACTGCTTTAACTAAACCTAGGGATAACTGCACCCGTCATCCCATGCTGCAGAGAGGTTAAGGCAACAAACAAACAAACCACAGACAACCTAAAAACAAGATAAAGGCTTCATTGGATTTCGCAACAAGGAGCACAGGGGTAGTCTTACCGAGAACAGCTCTAGGGCTCAGGTTTCCAAGTTAATGTATTTTTGTTATGTATCCTCCTTATGTGAAATGATATAAAGGAAAAATATACTCTCACTTCAATGAATGTATTTTGTTCACCTCAAATAGAAACTCTTAAATGTAAGAAGTCATTAATTATGGCTGTCATCAAACCTGGGAGAGCATATCAAATTTCTCTGACTAGGAACTAAATGTCTTTGCGCTCTTTGAATTATGGATCTAGCATATAAAACAATTTGGCATGCCATTTATAACAACTCAGGGTAAAAAGCAAATCCCAAGAAACGGGTTGTCAGAAGCCCCACAGTCACTGGCACTCAAATGAAATGGTTCGATATATAAAGAAGTTACTTTAAAATGATTTGACTAAAAGGACATAAGATTACCTGGCATATTGTAGGACAAATGTGCCCCTTCACAGAGGTAGCACAGATACGAAAGGCAGAGCATCTTCTCTGGGCCCCTTCTCTGAGTCAGAAGTATTCTTCATTTCATCTTACATAAGCCTTCCAAAGCCCTTTATGTCAGGTACCATTAACCCTTTCTTAAAGAGCATTAACCCTGTTTAAAACTATTTATCTAAAAGCCCTGTCTAAAAGGGAATTTTACCTACGTTCAACAACTTGAAAAGATAATGAGATTTTTCTCTGATGAATGTTCCCTGAGTGAAATCAATTTCTTTATGAAGTATGATTTCTTCTTCACTCAAAATAGTTGTTTAGCTTTGGATTCTACATACAAAGTACTGTTATAATACTGGATTGCACTGTTTCTATTAGAAAGAACTTTTGCAAATGTAATTCTAAGGAGGCTGCGGCTGATTAATTGGGTTACCTTTCCACCAGCTCACAGGAACTGAGTAACTGAGCAGCTGCAGAAGCTAAGGGATCTGCAATGTCATGAGAACTTGCTGTCCTCAGGTTAACATTTCTAGTATTCACTTAGAAAGCAATAGTGAATCCTATATTATTCTAATCAACACTGGCTATATTTGAGTATGCATATTACCACTTATCTTATATCTGGAGGATACAAGCTATAGCTCTTAGCTTATATCTAGAATCTGTCGGATTTACTTTAATTTTTGTCTCCAGATTGAATATTATATTTTGTATCATCATGGAACATTTCCCATCAGTGTTGAATAAATGCTGTGATTATTGGCGACCTTGACCCTCTGTTATTAGCTTTTATCATATAAAAAAATAATCCAGTTTGCCTTTACTATCTCTAACAAAAAAAATTTTCATCTAGAAAATTGTCATCTAGCTGTTTACATTAAACTATTTCTTTCAGATTCACTCTTGTCCTCCCCTACCTCCTTGCTTGAATCAGTATTTCCTTGAAGTTTGTCATATATATGCTTTAAAACCACTTTCCTATATGGAACATATGGCATTTCTTTCTTTCTTTCTTTCTTTCTTTCTTTCTTTCTTTCTTTCTTTCTTTCTTTCTTTCTTTCTCTCTCTCTCTCTCTCTCTCTCTCTCTCTTTCTTTCTTTCTTTCTTCTTTTCTTTTTTTTTTTTTCAGAACACCATTTCCAAATTTTCTTATCAGGCCAATGACCTTTTGGAAATTGTATATTTGTCTATACCCTTTCCATTCATTTACCTCTTAGCTAGGTCTTCCTTCATGTTTTATGTTTCAACCAGCCTATGAACACCTTATTTACTCTTCTGTAGCTAAAGTCTTTATGGCTAAATTCTTATCTTCAAACTGATACACAACAGATAGTAACAAATATATAGCATATCTGTGTGCAGAGGAATGTAGTACAAAGCGAAAGTGACTGGAATTTCAGGCAGGTGCAGTGAACTGAAGGCAGATACAGAAAAGTGTGGGACAGGTGCAGAGACTAAGAATTTATTGAACCAGATGAAGCATATGTGATCAAAATGAGTATAATTATTCCAAAAGAGATGTTTTTAAACCCATGTGTTTCTTTCTTTAAAAAAAAAAAAAAAAAAAAAAAAAAAAAAATATATATATATATATATATATATATATATATATATATATATATATATTATTGATTTTGTCAGAGAGGAAGGGAGAGAGATAGATGACTCTCTCTCATCGATGTTTCTGACTCTCTATCAGCTGCCTCTTGCACACCCCCTACTGGGGATATGCCCACAACCAAGGTACATGCCCTTGACCGAAATTGAACCTGGGACCTTTCAGTCCCCAAGCCGACGCTCTATCCATTGAGCCAAACCAGTCCTGGCTAAACCCATGTGTTTCTTATCTTTCCTTTTTTACTTATGAAACATATACAGACAATTAGTTATAGAGGCATTTGGGTAAACCCCCTCTATTAAACCATAAAGCAGCACACAAATTTAAATATCATGTTTTCATTATTCTATTCTCATAATGAAAAAGGAACCGTCACCTACATATGCAGGAAATAATTTCTTCCCAAAATATTTATTGGCCTTTCCTGGAGTATAAAGGAATCAAAATTGAAATGCCGTAAGTACATTATAGATGAGCAAAATATTGGCCATATAAAAATACGGCAGAAACATTTGAGAAATCAATGCAGTTTATACACTATATATGCTCTTCAGGTGACTTGGCTTCATTAACCATTGTCCAAGCCCTAATTAAAACCCTGCTGAGAATTGAAAGGTGGGCTTTATAACATTTTAATATTGTACACTGTGGGATTTTAGATGCACTCAGTAAAAGGACTTGTAGGAAACACTTTCCAGAATAAAAGACTGATTGAGTTGAAATATTTTTCGTCAAAGGCAAGGATTAAAATAGCTAGTGTTCTATTTTGAACCACTGATGAGCAGTGGTGGGTAGAAATAAGAATTTAAAATAGAGTATCAGTAGGTTTCTTCAATTTTTACATTTATGGCTATAACAATAAGTACAAAAAATGAAACTAATACTAAATGCAGTGGCCATTTGTTACACTAGAAAATGATACAAAAATTATTTTGTGTGAGGTTGCTCTTGAAAACTTCTCTTATTCATGAACTGTCATTTTAAATAAGGGACTGATTCCTTACAGTGAAGAAAGTATGACTTGTTAAGTGTTAGGACACATAGCTAAATGCCAATCAGTCAGCACAAATTTTCAGCTTTATTTAGACTTTGACATATGTTGACAATTTATTTTATTGAAATTCAATTCATGAGTTAAGATGCTACTAGAAGATGTTTTAGACAAGCAATGCTAAATATTTTATTATAAAAGTCCAATGTTTTCCTTAACAATTTTGGGCAAGGAAAGAAACTATATTTTCTTACTAATGTGAAGAATTTCATTAGTGATTATAGACTTTGGGCTAATGGCACCAGATAATAATCATCAAAATTGAATTTAGCACTTCTTCATTTCATGCCCAATATGCCTGTGAAATTTTAAATCAAAGCTATAAAAGTTCTGAAATCATTTATCAGATGACTTAGTATGAAGAGTTATTTAAGTAAAAAATATCATTTGCTGAATACTTATGAGCTATCAAGTGGTATGCACAATATAATATTGCTGATCCTCAAAACAATCCTGTCAGATAGGAACTATTATTGAAATTTAGGTATAAGAAAATTGAAACCCAAAGAATTTAACTAACTTGTCCAAGTTAACACTAGTAGTACCAGATAAAGCTGGGATTCACATCTAGTCCACTTTCAAGTTCTTGCTATGATTCCCTACCTCTAATCCCATATTACCTTTCTAGGTTTGTTCTATAATCTAAAACTACTAATACTTATCATTAAGTCTATTAAACTATTAGTTATATTCACAATTGTCTAAGATGTATTTGTGTTAGAATTTAGTCAATCACAAAAGGCATTTTTGATACTGATGAAAAAGCAAACAGGATATTGCTTAATTAATTCATTTTTGCCACCAAACAATAAAGAACAATTGGATTATAAATTTTAGATATTAACAAAGTGTCCTGCTTAATGTGCATTAAATAATTCTTTGGTGTCTTTGCCTGGATAGGTATATTTCAAATGTGGATAGGTAAATTTCAAAGACGCCATTGTATTGAAGATGACCTTAGGTGCAAGTCAAAATTACATCTTGGCTCTTAAGTAGGAAATAATTATGCAAAATGTTCTTGGAATTATTGACTAATTATAGCCATAAAGAATAATAGTGAGTGGGGAGTCTGGTGGGATAGCTAGATGCTTAGAAGAAATTGTACATCCTGGAATACAAAGTATGTAAAGGTTTCTACTTTCAAATTGATCTTTGTTTTTCTTAATCATTGTATAACTTGCATCAGTGGTGATGCAGAGGGCCATTGGTTGAGGTTTTGTGCTACACTGACTTGAACAATACCTATTGAATCACTTCTATTGGAAAATGTAGGAAAGGTGATTCCTGAAATGGAGAAACAGGATTTTGTTAGAAGGCTGATTTGAATACGTACAATAGAACTGTGGGTCAGACCCAGGGAGACAGTCTTTGTGTCTTTTCCAAAGTTCTGTTCTTTCAGGATAAGAGACGAAATCACTTTGGAAAGTGAATAAAAATTCTAATTTTTCTTTACTTCAAGGTTTATTTTATTCAGTTCTGCCTTGTGGAGTTAGAGGGCAACATGCCTGCTGTTATGGGCCTCATTTTCAACAGAGAAGTGAATCCTTCTATTATAATGAAAAGAATCACAGGTTCAGTGATGTTTTATAAAGATGAGATATTAGCATAGGCACAAAAATACAAATTTAATCAAGGCAGTTATAACTGACACAAAATAGAGAGTGAAAATTCAGTATGTGGAAAGAATCGTGAATGCCTTTTTTGGTATCATTACTAACTTCCTCATGTGGTTCCACTCAATACCAAGCAAGTCACCAGTCTTTGCTGATGCTGCATAATATTTTCTTACTTTCAATTTCCATCCATGTATTGAGATTGAGAACAACACAAATTTATTATCTTACAGTTTTGGAGGTCAGAAGTCTGAAATGGGTCTACCAGGCAAAGATGAAGGTGCATTCCTTCTGGAAGCTCTAGAGGAGGGTCAATTTTCT
This sequence comes from Pipistrellus kuhlii, assembly GCF_014108245.1. Lineage (NCBI taxonomy): Eukaryota > Metazoa > Chordata > Mammalia > Chiroptera > Vespertilionidae > Pipistrellus > Pipistrellus kuhlii. The sequence goes on from NW_023425449.1 coordinate 15,618,289, forward strand.
TTCATGGCTCACTCCTCTCTCTTAAAGACAGAAGATAGGATATTTAAACCTCTCTCCAGACCCTGACACTCTTGCCTCTTTCTTTCCCTTTTGAAAGGAACCCTGCAGGCCCACTCAAATCATCCAGAGTAGCCTCCCTATCTCCAGATGCTTAATTAATCACATCTGCGTAGTTTCTTTTTCCCATATAAGGTAACACATTCATAGGACATGATATCATTGGAATCTGTATTCTGCTCATCACAGTCTACTATTTGACCTCAATGATTCATAATTTTATCACATACAAAATGAGTTCACTCTATCTCAACACCCCTACAAGTCTCAACTCATTACAGCATCAACTCAAAGTTCATCATCCAACTTATCAGATGAAAAGTCTCAAATCTTGTTATCTAAAGCATCTGAATCCAGAAAGAGGTCTGTTTTTCCCCCCTCAGTGCCCTAAGCAATTGTTAATATCTGTATTTCTAGTAACAGTCTGTTCAAGGCAATCTAGCTTTTACAATCATGCTCCTCAAAAATATCCCCTGCCTCTTGCTGTTGCTCAATTAAAAGGCACTTCCACATTTTTAGGTATTTGTTACAACAGCAGCAAACTACCAGGCACCAACATGTTAAACTAGTTTTCTATTGTCATCATAGCAAATCACTTAGTGGATTAAAACAACACAACTTTATTACAGTCACCACTACAACTTAAATCAGAATTTTATTACTTCAAGAGAGGCCAGGTGCATGAAATTCGTGCATGGAGGGGCGTCCCTCAGCCCAGCCTGTGCCCTATTGCAGTCTGGGGCCCCTCTGGGGATGTCTGCCTGCCAGTTTTCTTCTGATTACTTTTAAAATGTTCTCTTTTTTTTTTTTTTTTTTTTTTTCCCTTTAATGGACCCAGGTATTAATTTTCTTTCTCCTCACAGTCCTCATAGTCTGGAACTCCTAGAGGGATTAGCAGTGCACCAAGCAGCAGGCAGGAGCCCAAACCTGGGGCTGGGCACCACACTGCTCCGGCTCTTCCCAGCCCATTGCGCCTGTTGCTGCCTCTTTGTAGTGCTGCTGCGGAATCAGCACTATCATGGGCCCAACTTCTGGTTGAGCAGTGCTCCCCCTGTGGGAGCACACTGACCATCAGGGGGCAGCTCCTGCATTGAAAGTCTGCCCCCTGGTGGTCAGTGAGCATCATAGTGACCAGTCGTTCTGGTAATTCTGCCTTAGCAGTTGCTTAGGCTTTTATATATATAGTTACTACCGTATTTTTTGGACCATAAGACGCACTTTTTTCCCCCCAGAAGTGGGGGGGAAAAGTCCCTGCGTCTTATGGTCCAAATATAGCCTACACATATACTTTAAAAAAAAAGTTTTTTTACTTGCCCGGCTCTGTGTGGTCTCTGTGTGCTTGCCCGGCTCTAAAATGGTTCTAAATGCTGCTGTTTACTTTACAGGGTTGATTACATGTGTTTATGACTGTGATGTTGGGTTTTAATGCACATAAAATATTTTAGGACACTATTTGTTTCAGAATCTTTTTTTCTTCATTTCCCTTCTCTAAAAACTGGTGCGTCTTATGGTCCGGTGCGTCTTATGGTCCGAAAAATATGGTAATTACTGAAGAAGCGTTCTTCTATTTTTCTTGCTCTACATTTTATAAACACCTCCACTGCCACCACCAACAAAAACAGCAGCAGCAATAATACAAACTGTTAATAACTACAGAGTGTTCATAAAGTGCCAGGCACTTTTCATAGTGTTTTATAAAGATTATCTGATTTGTTCCATACAACAGCCTTATGTAGTAGATACTATTCTTATACCACTTTACAGTTAAAGGAGGTAAGGTAGGAAGATAAAGTAATTGTTCAATCATCATATGGGAGGTTAATAAACATCCAGTTCCTTGCAAAAAGAATTGTTTTCTGAAAATATAATTTTCAGCTCTTAACTCAGACATCATTATTGTTTCCCTTTAAAATGAAATCCAAATTTAGCTACAATATTGGTTAAACATTGGTCATTAGTATAGTTAACCCCAGTCAGATAGAATTGCTGTTCCCTAAACATCCCCCAAAAAATACCTCTGTGTTTTTGTGTTTGTTTTTCTTATTTTGAAAGACATTCCTTCAGCTTTCTATATCCTTTAGTCTTCATTCAAACCCTGGGTCTTCCGTTACCTGTCTTAACAATTTCTCTAGTAAGTCCCCTAGTGATCAATATTTGTACATTCACTTGGTTCATGGACAATAACCATGTCCATTTTGTAATTATTTTATATACAAGATGTTTATTTCTCATTTGTATTGTCATATGAATGTTACAAGTCTGGTGTTTGTTTTTTTTTTTTTCTCTCAAATAGATTACACATTTATTGAAAATTAATGGTGTTCAGCCTGATAAAATATTCAATAACCATTTGGGGTGTGTGTGCGTGTGTAAACAAAAATTCAAGACTAATTTTAGAATAACAGCCAAAACAGAAATAAGAAATTACAGTTTTATAGTACTAATTTATATATTTCATTATTTTTTATAGATGTCATATATTGAACTGATATGAGTGTTATAAACTGAAGTTCGCTCTTGCCATCCCTAGCATTATTTATTCTATCACAGAACTGTTCTAATCATTTTTTATATAATAGCACACAGTTTAGTCAGGCTTATAACGGGACAACAAAAATATTTTTTAGTAACAGAGGAAATCAGTTAAATTTATCTTGCACAGAACAGAACATGAAATTTCATTCAGTGCCCTTTGGAGCAGTGATTCTCTAATCATGGCCATGACCTTTCACTAAATGTTTTCTGCATTCGCCAATAGCTGACATAATTCCATCAATGTCTGAAAGAGATTTAAGAAAGAAAATAAATTGCATATGTTAAGCCTGGAAGCTCAAAAATGTTAGCTTCCAAAATAAGGGTTTGAACTTTTGTTCCTTATCTCTGCATGAAAGAACAAACATCTCGGAATAAATGTCCTCAATTCAAAAACTATTTATTGAGTGCTTATTATAAGAAATATGCTTATATGTGCTGGAAGGCATAAATACATCTAAGATTTTTTTTCAAAAAATGTTTGAGGAGGAAATAAATGTTTACCTAACTATTTAGCACATGCTCTAGGTTTTCAGCACAATCATACAGAAAAAAGACAAAATATTGTCATGGTCCCAGCAAGAAAGCAGAAGAGAATAAAATTTGGGCCATTTGAAAAAAAGTTGAGTAAAAAAAAAAGGAAGAAAAACAGGAAAGAATGGCTGGTATTTTATAAAACACTTTGTGCTAAAGTTTGCCTTCTCACTTCATAAACCACAATGAGCACACCAGTGGGCGGGCTCTGAGGATTCTGGGGTGACACAGGGTAGTTGCTTGGGGAATGGACTTTTAAGGGCACACATGGTCCTACCTTGCTTTCTTTCTTTTGAGCTGTTAGCTGACTTGTAAGCTGGGCACGTTCAAAGTGCTGTCATGATCTGGAATTTTGCAGTTCACCTGACTCACCAAAAATTCTTCTTCTAATGAAAAAGTATCACTGTAAAATATAGTCACTACCTCTATTTTCCTAGCTAACTGATATATTTGATTCTTAGAATAAAAAAAAAAGTTTGTTTTTTTGTAGATTAAATGTCTCAAATTTGATGTCAACTCCATTTGGCTAGAAGCTGCACAATGCAGTATTTCTAAAAATGGTTAATTTTTGATGATGAATAAAATTATTCACATATGTTTGAATTTAATTATATTTTGCACAATAGTTTTTAAAAATATATGTTCAACGTTTTCTATTTTGTATAATAGACAATTTCAAATACAATTATCCCTTTGAAAATTAATAGACATAGATTAACTAAAAATATGGCCTATCTGGTTTATTATTCTTTTTTTAAAAAAATTTATTAAGGTATTATATGTATACATATCTTATCATTATTATTCTCGTTAATCAATAAATGAACTTAAGATATCAGATCCTTTTACGTTTAAAAAATGAGCTGAGAAATTGACTTTGATCTAAAAATCAATGAAATTATAGCTTTTTGTGAACAGGTTCCCTCCCTTGGAAATACTCACAAAGTATCAGTTTTGCTGTTTGTGATGTCCATCTCCTGAAAATTTTATATGATTTTTTGCCTTACTATTTTATTGTTTAGGAATTTCAACAACATGCTTCACGTTCATGTTTTGGGTCATTTGTAGCCTGAGAAAATGCACTGAATGCAATTTGCTTTCTAAATTTGTTTTAACTGCCTTTATTTTAACAAGAAGACCGCCCCCCCTACCCCCCCCCCCCCCCCCCCCAATAGAGTAGAGGTGTGCTATTCCATGTGAAGTATTGTTATTTTGGTCAAAGTCTTATTTTAGAAATTAAATGCTACTTCAGGCTCCACAGCTCACTGGATCGTTCTGTGAACAAAGGAGAGCAATTACAGGCTGTGAATAAGGCAGTGTGAGTGCCAGCATCAATACAACCTCTAAGAGTAAGTGACACAGGTCAAAGGCCCTGGTGGCAAAAGCATGTTAGTGGCATCAGCTTCATGGTTAGCACTGTCCTAGATATGACTTGAAAGGTGTAACCCAGATGCAAGAGACTATGACAGATTATCAAGTCTTGCATCCCGCAATTTGTATTTATCAACCCTGATGGTCCTTGATGTTTCTTTCATAAGGGCCCTCTGATATCAATGTGGCCGGTAAGCTTTTGAAAATTAGAGTATTAGGATGTAAGCTATTCAGGACCTGGAAAGATGTGCTTAAAAGATGATATACTTCAATGTCACAAAAATCAGAAACTGGGGCTCATACACAGGAAGAGAACAGGTACAGATCACGTCTAAGTGAATAAACACCCATGTGAAGAGGAAATGGGAAAAACACTGGTGCGGCTGCCCTTCTCAGCAGTTTATTGTAAAAAAGGAAGGAACTCCTACCATTTGCAACAGCTTGGATGGACTTGGTGAGCTTAGCTAAGTGAAATAAGCTAATCAGGCCAATTGGCTGGCCGGAGTTCATGTCATAGCAACAGGTCATTCCAGTGGTTTCGGGTGTTCTGGTCATTCTTGTTGTTTGGCTTTTTATATATATATAGATGAATATTTTCTAAATGAATTTTTTTAATAGTACATTATAAAAATGGTGCTACTTCATCCCTAAATAAGTTGACAACTTTTAACATAAAGTGATTCTTTTATATAACTATACCATTATGATACTTTAATAAAATCTAAAATAATTTAAAATTTTCCTAAATTTTTGTAATAAACACTTTATAGTCAAAATTCCTCAATAATCCTAAAATATACATTTTATTTTGGTTGGAGTTAGGATCCAAATGTTATTATGCATTTTATTTAATTATTATTATTATTACTCTTAAATCTCTTTTATCTGATTTCCCCCCAGAAAAGTATCTTTTGAAGATATCAAACCAGTTGTATTTTAGAATGTTCCACATTCTGAATTTGTCTGATTTGCCTTCTGATTAAGCCATCTAATATTCTACTTATTGTATTTCACTATTATTGATCCCATATAAGCTCTTAATTGCTTTGCATGTCTCGGATATTTATACATTAACCTGTCTTCTACTGTGAAGATACAATTTTCTTTAAGACTCACAGACTTGATTATGCCATTTTCCCACACAATAGAGTAATAGTCACACTCCTTGGAACCATTTCAAAACTCTCCAGAGCCCAATTTTTATATTCTTTCCTCTATGGACAACCTTATTTCCCATCTCTAGCACCCAGGGGAGGTTCACCCATGCCAGGAAAAGTCATGTCAGGTTAGACCAGGAGACAAGATAGAAATAATGATCATTTTTAAGTAAAGTCACTCATTGAAATAAAAAAAATAAAATAAAACTGGGTAAGCTAGATAAAAAGCATAATGAACCTCATGTTTCTCATTTCAGTATCCTCTGTTCAAATAAAAATGTTTATAGGGTAAATATGTTATTTTAATAACACTAACATATCCTAAACATCATATATAACTAAACAAAAGAGTAGTTATTTTAAAAAGAAAATAAACTATTATAAGTTTAGGCACCTTCATTTCTCTACTTTTGTCTTTATTATAACCTAAAAATAAGTGGCTAACAAAGTAAATTATTTATGTCTTACTACTTTGCATTCAGGTACATTTTGGGGAAAAGAAGTAGGTTCTTACTTCATACTAGAGGCTCAGTGCACAAATTTGTGCACCAACAGAGTCCCTCGGCCTGGCCTCTGGGATTGGGTCGAAACTGGTTCTCTGACATCACCCAAGGGGTCCCAGATTGCAAGAGGGTGCAGGCCAGGCTAGGGGATCCCACCGGTGCACGATCAGGGCCAGGAAGAGATGTGAGAGGTTGGCCAGCTGGGGAGGAACTCCAGGGTGTGTCTGGCCCTGTCTCACTCAGTCCCAATCAGCCAGACCCCAGCAGCAAGCTAACCTACCAGTTAGAGTGTCTGTCCCGTGGTGTTCAGTGCACATCATAGTGAGCAGTTGAGAGGCCTTCGTGTATCATTAGCATATTACACTTTGATTGACTGAATGGCTGACTGGTCAACCAGGCACTTAGCATATTAGGTATTTACTATATAGCCTATATATAAAAAGGCTAATATGCACATCGACTGAACAGCAGAATGGCTGGTTGCTATGATGCACACTGACCACCAAGAGGTAGATGTTCAATACTGGAGCTGCCCTGGAGGTCAGTGCACTCCCACAGGGGGAGCACCGCTCAGGCAGAATCCTTGAGCCAGGCTCATAGCTGGCGAGCGCAGTGGCAGTGGTGGGAGCCTCTCCCGCCTCCACAGGAGTGCTAAGGATGTCCGACTGCTGGATTAAGCCCGTTCCCCACAGAGTGGTGGACATTCCCCGAGGGCTCCTGGACTGTGAGACGGTGCAGGCTGGGCTGAGCACTCCCTTCTCCCAAGTGAAAGATGGTGGAGCATGGAAGGATATCTAACACTGAGGCAAGATAGATGGTAACAGAGAAAGCTTGGTATCAACTTAAGTCAGAACCAGAATAATAGTTTGTTCCTGGAGGCCTAATAAAGTGCACACCTTTATTCCCTGAATTTAGCCCAACAAAGAGACCGGTGTCAGAAAGATAGTGATTACAAGGGGAGGATGTGACAGAGATGGTGGTCCTGATGGCTTCCTTACACTTCAGCCCATTAGGAAACTTACCCCCTTCATCCCCAATGTTTCAGAAGTGGCTTTGTGGTGGCAAATTATCTGCCCTTGGAAACTGTCAGGTGGATAAGGGAGACCGTATGCCTTCCCCAGCCCAGCAGGTCTGAAAGAGAGGGAGGAAGGAGCAAGCTCTGTTCCTTCTCTTAAATCCAATACCCGATAGGTCCCGTCTCTAAGAGAAGCCCTGAGGTTGGAGAGGAGAGGGAAAGGACAGCCTTTCTTCTCCAGTTTTTCCAAGTGGCAGGTCAGAGTGGGTTCCTTACAATTATTTCTTATCCCCGGAAGCTCATTACAAAGCATTCATTTGGCTTCCCCCCTCCTCCCCCATTTAAGTTGCTTGTTATGTTCAGAAGTGTTTAAAATAAAGGAATCAGTAAATTACTTTTAAGAAGTAGCTGATCAAGACGATTCTCAGTTAACATTTCAGGCGATGGGGCTGATGGGTAAGTAGCACCCCTTACGGAAAGCTCTCTGGGCAAAGCCTGTTTCTGCCTCCTGTGTCACACATTATGGAGACAAAATAGATGCCAGAGGAGAACCAACACTTACTGTTGAATGAGCATCTATCCTCAGCATAAGGAAGAGGGATGGCATAAAAATTTTCTCCCCGAGATAAAACATTTTCACCATTAATAGAAAACTCTCACTTTTATAGACCTGTCTGGAGACATTTTAGAATTTCAGTGCGCTAACAGGGAAGTACATTCTGCTTAACCGCATCAACATTTTTACTGCCTTGTCATTACAGTTAATGTGAATGGCGCGTATAGTATCGTCAAAGGCCATTTACATGGGTTGTTCAAGTGGTCCCTTGTCTCTTTGACTAATTAGACATGAGTTGTTAGCCCTTTCTATTATTTTTGAGACTGCTCACATTAGTGTAGTAGATTTTGCATAATTTATCCGGTTCTACACAGTTGAAAATTCTCTCTGTACCAGCCAAGGCATTGCTCACTGCCAATTTGTTACTGGTCCATTACAGCCTTAGGTTGAATGATCTTACAGAATGGTCCATTTGTTTGAATAAGCAATCTTTCAATAAAAATATTTTCCACGTTTTAATTATTAACATTTATATTCAAACACTATATTAAATTTTAACAGACAAGAATAAAGTTATTAAAAATGATAACTTGATTTTGTAAACTTGCCTCATTATTTTAAAGGCAAAATCTTATTCGAGACTCCTTGTTTTTGTCACCTTTTCCAAGGGGTATCCCAAAGACTTATTTATTATTCTTATTTTCTAGTGCACTTAAAATTTTATCAATATAGAGATTGCAGTGCTATAATGTGCATATAGGCAGTCTTCATTTTGCACAATGCTGTGTTCATGGAAACTCTTGCTTATTGGAATCATCTCCTCACCTTGTACAGGTCCTTGGTAACAACTGAGCCACACAAGGGACACAGTTCCAAAATATCTCAGTCTCAATTAACACTGTGGTTTGCAAAACAAAAACTGACTGTAATATTAATAGTATAACTTTCCTCTTTAATTCAGTAAATTAAGAATAACCAAATATTTCCTATTACTAAGCAATGTAGAGTACTTTTTCTTGGATGAACTCTAAAATTCACTAAAATAGTAGATATAGGCATCTAATACTTATAGTGAATAATGTATATGCTTTTAATAATCTTGTTTTCTGAAAGTGAAAAATAGATTCATTACTGGCCTAGTGTTATTGAATCAGGTTGTTTTCCTGAGCAGCATGCAAGGGTGATCTCTTTCCTGGGTTCTTGTCCAGATGGATTTAGAGAATGCAACCATGGACAAAAGATGGTAGATAAAAAGGGTGGAAATTTATTGGAGGCAAATACAGACTCCTACATGCATGCCAAAGGGGCATCCTCTGAGCTCCTTTTTGCTAAGGTTGATAAAGGCTGCAGTTCTTAGTCTCTTTATACTGCCTTCCAATTGGTAGAATATCAGCTACAAAGCTCAAAACCCACATGATGGCCCCTCTTCGTCTTCTCCTTCAGTGGTAGACCTTCATCTCCTGTGAAAACCTGCTTTCCTTTTGTTCCTGTTGGTTCTGTCCTCTGTGAAGGTTTGTCTCCTTTTCCTCCCCATGCCCTGTGGCTTTTCCCTGTCTTCTGTGAGTGGATGTCCTCTCCCCTGACCCTGTGTGGTACTTCTTTTCTCTCTCTCTGTGAATGTACGCCCTTTGGCTGCTCCACGGCCTCACCTGTGCTGTCCTCCCCCATGGGCCCTTTTTATTCCTAAAACTCCCTGAACCTGCTTATTTTATCCACAAAACTCCTTTCATTGTTACCTCATGTTATGATGATCACCTGGATTTGGAAGTACTTGACATTGGAAATTTTTAGTTCTGTCCCTATAAACATGTTTCTTCTCTAAAATTCTTATACTTGTCTTGGAAGCAACTATAGAACATTTATCACTTCTGGCCCATTCATATATATATATATATATTTTTTAAAAAGCACACCCGAATTTCATAAGGATAAAAGAAAAAAAAAAACAAGTTTAGTTTAAAAGAATCATTTGAATGATAGCTCTAAATAAAAAATCCAATCTAATAAAATCATAGCTCTAAATAAAAAATCCTATCTAATAAAAAGGCAATATGCAAATTAACAGTCACATCATCACAAAGATGGCGAAGCCCATAGTCACAAGATGGTGGTGCCCAGTCCTTTGAGCCCCACCAGAGTCCCCCAGTCCCTGGGGGGCAGCCACTGAGAGCGGACAGTGTGAGTGGACTGGCAGAATGCTTGCTTCATCGCCGTGGCGACGAGGTAAGCATTCCGCACCCAGCTGCGAATGGGTCTATGGGCTGAGGAGAACCTCTGGGTGTGGAGCATCCAGGCCCCACAGAGAGCTACTGGTGCACGGATTTGTGCACAGGACTATTAGTATTCTTATAATTTTAAACATGTACACAATTATTTTAATTTTTATACATCGCATTATACAGACATGATCTTCATGTCATTAGTGATGTTGCTCATTTTATTTTTAAATTTAGTAAGTCCTGGTGAATAATAAAAATTTAATTGAGTACAGTTAAAGATCATGTTGGGTTTATTCCACAATTCATGAGTTGGGCAGCATCCCGTCTAGCAAAAAGAGCTCTGTGGAGCTGTAAGAAAGGTTTTTAAAGACGGAATAGGCAGGGGGTGGGGGCAGAGAAAAGGAAATTGTAAGCAAAGAATGCATTGTTTCAGGTGAGGTTGCCCTCCTAAGGGCAATGGAAGGGGTCTACTGAGCAGATTATCTCACTAGTGCTGACTGGGTACTTCCTTGCTGACTGTTTAAGGTTACATTCCTGGGAAGCTGATACTGCAGTTAACTATTTAATCTTCCTTTGCTGATGTGGGGCTTTGCATTTGGTCCCTGCCTGTTTTCTTCTTCTTCTTTTTTAAGTTTCATGCATTTCCCAAGTTTTTGCAATTGTCTTCATATTTTAGATTTTGACAAATTCACAACTTTCTCTCTGTTCTCCATTTTGCTACCCAGCTCTGGTTCAGTCACTGCCATGAGGAAAGGGGTCTTCTTCAGACGGCTTGAGCAGACTTGGGTCCAACCAACAGCAGGAAGCCCAGCCCAGTCAGAGTTGTATCTTGAAGTATCAAGTCACTCAGCTAAGCTCCCTCTAGATCAGCCACGCTTCAGATGAAGCTAGGTGTTGTTTTGTACTACTAATGATGGATGCATTGTCAAAACAAGTATTTTGGTAAGTACTGTTTGTTTTTGTAGGAATTATCAGCAATGTTTATTTCTTTTCTTTTTAAAAATATTTTATTGATTTTTTTTTTACAGAGAGGAAGGAAGGGTGAAGGATGTGAAGGATAGAGAGTTAGAAACATCAATGAGAGAGAAACATCTATCAGCTGCCTCCTGCACACCCCTACTGGGGATATGCCTGCAACCTTGACCGGAATACATGCCCTTGACCGGAACCGAACCTGGGACCCTTCAGTCTGCAGGCCAACACTCTATCCACTGAGCCAAACCGGTTAGGGCAGCAATGTTTATTTCTTAAATACAATATCTATACCACTCATATTTCTCCTTCATGTATCAAAATAGTGTATAAAAGGACACACACAGAGTTCAAACCCATGTTATTCAAAGGTCAACTGTATAATCATTCGCTATGTGATGTAAAACACTTCACTGTCTGTGTTCCCACAGTGAGCCACTTGAGGAAAGTGATTTTTTGTTCACTGCTTCATCTCCAGTATTTACGATTCCTTTATATAGTAGGTACTCAACATTTTTCTGTTATATGAACAAGTACTCTTATTTCATGCTGAGCATTGCTGTGTTTTATGTATTTATCTCATTTAGTTCTCACCAAAAAAAACCCAAACAAACAAACAAAAAAACAACAACAAACTTATGTAAAGTGCTATTGTTATTTGTATCTTACATAAAGAGAAATCAGGCCACAGAGATGTTAAATGTTTTGTCCAAATTCCTTAGCTAATGAGCGTTGAATAAGATAACTTCAACTCAGTTCGCTGCTAAAGGACCTTGCAACATTTGGATCAATATCTAATAGCTAAGTTTCAGACCTGGATTTAAATGATAACTTTAACCCTAAAGCCAGTCTGACCTCAATACTCCTTTCTAGATGTTGTGCTAGGGTGTTCTTATACAATTTCACCTTTAATGATAGCAATAGCCCTAAAGCTATTATTCTCTGTGATTTGCAAGTGAGTATCAGAAATTTTGTCCTGCAAAATGAATTGAAATTAAAAGTGGCTTTAGAAAAACACTTTTGGCCCTGGCTGGGTAACTCATTTGGTTAGAGCATTGTTCTGATAGACTAAGTTTGTGGGTTCAATTCCCGGTCAGAGCACATACAGGAAGCAACCAGTAAATGCATAAAAATAAGTAGAACAACAAATTGATGTTTCTTTCCCCTCTCTCCTTCTCTCCCTCCTTCCATATCTCTCTCTCTCTCTCTCTCTCTCTCTCTCTCTCACCAATTGAATGTCTATCATGTGCCAGGCATTGCTTGGCTGTCTTTGAAAAATTTTGCATTGATTCCTCACATGAAATCTTTATGGTATAATATCTACTTGCTGATGAAAAAATTGGGGCATAATTACTAAAGAGGTTTTCCTGAGGTTCTTTACCAAGTGGCACAGCCAGAAGTAGGTCAATGTAATTTCAAAGCTGAAGGCAATTTGGACCTTACTTTATTAACCTTTTTAATTTGGTCAACCATCTTTTCCTATAAGCTTTCTTGAACTATTCATAATTTCAACTGAGGTTTATGAGATAATTCTATTGGTATAAGAAGTTTCACTTATTTGCCACTTTTCTGATGAAGAAGTATAGTAGTCGCCTTTGTAACCCATGGCATTTATAAAGATCTGAATATAATTATATCCTATTGAAGCTTACTCTTATACTGTTCATTCTGATCCTCGAAGCCGTGGTTACAAGAAAAATGTCATGTATTGTATATCACAAAACATCAAACTTGGAACTATTGTGAGAGAGCATTCAATGATTCTCTAGAGCTTGAAGTCCTCTGAAATGCAATTATTTGGTTCTGTTCTGTGTAGCACCAGTGCAGGACACAGAATAGTACAAAATAAGAAGCCTTAGATGACCTTTGGTTTAATCGAGGGGCTAAGTCACCATGGTATTTTTGTTTTAAAGAAAGCTCTCTCAGTCAGAAATTTCCATCACAATCATTAAAGTTATTCTGGCCAAGAAAATAGATGATCAAAGTTAATAGCACATTTCTATGCCTTTTCTCACTGTTTTTCTTTATCATGTTAGTGCAACATGTATAGACTACACATTTCATTTTTTTACTTTTAAAATTCCAAATGAAGTTCTTGTTAGAGTAAACATTCTTTTTGCAGCACATAAAATTAATTTACATATTTTTATAAATTCTGTTTAAATTTCAACTTTTATATTAAATGCTAAGAAAATGTGAAATGTATACTGGTATGAAACATATTGACATCTAAGATTAAAAATGTATGAGATGAGAAAAAGAGAAAAAGTTAAGACTTCTTTTAAAAAAAATAAAATCTCAGTCTCTTAAAAGCAATCTAATGAGTGTCTGTGAAGTGATTTTTTCTAAAATATTCTGAGTTTTCTATTTATAGTGTTATGCTAACCTTTTTGTTAACATATATCTTCTGGTTTATCCTGTCACATTTAGTAGAACAAGGTCATCATCTGATGTCAAGCTGAAAATTTCTTTAATATGTTTAGTCCCATATTATAGGTTCCTGTCTTAACGCTGGTTTATTATAATCTATACCAGTTTTTATTTTTATTATAAGCCACCTTATTTTGAATCATTTTCATTATAAGGAATTCAGTGCTTGTGTAATTTCATTTTTTTGAGTCCACAATAGTTTCTCTTTACCTGGGTATATATGGGTGGGTGGGTGGTGGTGGTGGGTCTACAGTTACACTTTCAGGCACTAAGGTTCTCCCTGTGTTTGAACACAAAATTATTTGTGCCCTTGTGTATTTTCCAGAAAAAGACTTTCACCCAGTTATCAAGACCAGGGAAGGCTGTTCTCACCAGGCCAAAATTCTACTCTTTCACTCTGAGCAGTGAAATTCCCCACCATTGTCCCAGTTGCTGGTCTTCCATAATCATCTCTGGCCACCACAGGCCACTACAGTACTGTCCCCTCTGGGGACACCTGCAGGCTCTGTCCCAGATGTGCTGGCTCACTCTTGCCTGGACCTCAGTTTCCAGCTCTGCCCACGCCTTTGGTCCATCTTTGTTTACATCATGGCCTGCCCTCACCTGAACCTAGACATTGATCTGCTTTGCTACAAGGAAGAAATATAGAGCTTTGGCTATTTCAGGCTTTATGCTAATTGGCAACATTTACTTTTTTTTTTTTTTTTTTTTTTAAGGAAAACAGACAAGTATTTTTGTATTTATATTTCAAAGAAAGCAGGTGGAAAACATCTCCGAGTTAGGAAAATAATCTGTATTTGTGGTTTATTCTACAGAAGAAAACTTCCTTCTAGACGTCACAGCCATGCATTCTCTGAAAGTAGAGTGATCCTATGAAACCGGTCATAAGCGGAAATGACTTACAGTGAAGAAGCAGTTCCCTTAGGGCATATCTTGTTAATGGATGCACACAATAAACTGAAATAAAGCCCAGATGCTCACAGACACAGGTCACAGCTCTGAGCTTGATGCTGAGAAGCTGGGTGTAGTTCCCAGGGAATGAGCTTGGCAGGGCAGCTCTTGCTGCTTGGGGTGCACGCCACCTCCGTTATGGTTCACCCAAAATACGCTGGATGCGATTTTTGCTGTTTGCCTTTCTTCATCAAAGCGAAAATCCTCCTTGGATTTCCTTCTGTTAGCAAAACGGATGCTAATTTAGGTCTTTTATAAGAACAAAGTGGTGGTAAAGCAAACTTTTGAAAAGCAGGGGATACTTGTATATCCTCCAGTGACAAGAAGGTAAAGCTTTGGAGTCCATCCGGGCACCCACTGGAGGTGATGGGCTCATCAGCAGTCTTCTGGAGTAAGATCTTCTGCCCTCAAACAAAGCAGTGGTGTAGCGTGTGGCTTTCCTTCTTCGCATCCATTCCTTCTGTCTGGACACCAACCCTCAATTTCCAATGAGAAACACATCTTTCCTATTTTCCATTCTCATAGTCGGAGTGAAATGGACACTGCCTACTTCATAAACCATTAGTGTAGCCATGCCTCTGGTCACAATGGAACTCTATTTGGGGGGGAAAGAGAGTTATATCCAGGGCTTTGGTTCAGCTACAGGAAGAGTTACATGCTCTGTATCAAGATCTTTTTTGCTGTGTGTGTGTGTGTGTTTTCCTCTGTAACTGCTACACAAATCTTGTACCTTGAGGGAAACACTCATCTGAGACTAGAATGAACACTGTGGGGGTGGGGGAAGGCAGAGAGAAGCAGGTCTGAGTGGAGAGAAATAGAAAAGGGACCTGAGGGTTTAGATGGTGTCCTTCCAGTCTCTGTATCAAAGTGCCAAACTGCACCTGAAGCTGAAGTCACTCATGGATCGTTCAGTGAAGTACATTTCCTATTTTTCTTCATAAGCCAATTTAACGTGAATTAATCATGTACATGGAAGGGGTCCTAGTTATCCTATAAGGGCTGGAATGAGGTCAAACAATGAGCCTGGAGATACATCTCTAGAACCCACTCTCCCACCACTGCCTGTGTTTCCAAAGCTCCCAGCGATCTCAGGTTCCCCCACTGTCCAGAGG
Source organism: Pipistrellus kuhlii (assembly GCF_014108245.1). Taxonomy (NCBI): domain Eukaryota; kingdom Metazoa; phylum Chordata; class Mammalia; order Chiroptera; family Vespertilionidae; genus Pipistrellus; species Pipistrellus kuhlii. The sequence goes on from NW_023425449.1 coordinate 15,633,698, forward strand.
CCCCTCCATGGCATTTGCATCAGAGGCCTGCCCTTTCCATCAATGCCAAAGTCCCCAGGCCTTACCTGAGCTTCTTGTCATACCTGAATTTATCTACTAATCAATGCCTTTATCTCCCAACCTTACTTTCTTTAAAAAAAAAATATTTTATTGATTTTTTACAGAGAGGAAGGGAGAGGGATAGAGAGTTAGAAACATTGATGAGAGAGAATCATCCATCAGCTGCCTCTTGCACACCCCCTACTGGGGATATGCCCGCAACCAAGATAAATGCCCTTAACAGGAATTGAAGATGGGACCTTTCAGTCCGCAGGCTAACCCTCTATCCACTGAGCCAAACCGGTTTTGACATCTCAACCTTACTTTCTGATCAGGTTATGCGATGTAGTGAACAAGATCTTAGTATTATCTCTTACTGAAAAATTATGTACCTTTAAAAGAAGGCTCAGTGTCTTAACCCAAACTATGTGAGCTTTTCAGTGACAAATACAAAAGGGTGAAACCATCTTGATTTAAAAAGTCTGTTGTTGGTGTCCAGCAGTCTACTTACATGCCTGTTAAGATGCCTGCAATAGCCTCAAAGGTGTCCCTACTTTGTTTTGTATACCCAGGTTCACGTATTTCCCAGGAACTAGTAAGCACCATTTGAACGTTGGGCACATCTCTAATTTTTAAATATTGGAGTGAATTACTATTTTTCAGTCATTTGAGAACCTACATAGCTTGATTCTGGGGATCTGCAGGGTGGAGAGAGAGAGTCAGAAAACCTCAACTGCAGTACAACGCAGTCCCTGTTTACCCTGTGGTGGGAACACGGAGGGAAGGACCCGATGGTCTGCTGAGAACAGACCTGGGCAGTGCTCCAGGTGACTGCATGAACACTGCCCCTGGAGGATGCCAGCAACACCAGCGAGTTGCTCATCTGGAGGCAAGATCATAAGCAGCTAGGGAATGCCTTGGCAAGTTGAACGAGGGAGACTGAAACAAGATAATTAAACAAAGCCAAGCAATGTGAACAATTTACAGCCAGCTAATGAAGCACAAGGTCTTTACCTCCCTGACCAAGGACACCTAGGAGCAAATGATTGACACATTTCAGACCCTGCTGGGGAAAACCCACTTCAGTCCCAGTGCCTCTTCAATGACATTCTTTAAAAAGCTGACCAGAGGAAAACCCTGGCCGCTCTGTACACTTATTTTGATGAATCCACATATTAAAGAACTCTCCTAAAATCTAATAAATATTCTTTTCAAAAAAATATATATTTTATTGATTTTGTACAGAGAGGAAGGGAGAGAGATAGAGTTAGAAACGTTGATGAGAGAGAAAGCTGCCTCTTGCACACCCCCTACCGGGGATGTGCCCACAACCAATGTACATGCCCTTGACCGGAATCGAACCCACAAGACTCCCCACAAGACTTGCAACCAGGGAAGAAAAGGGCAACAGCAACATGTCGCGGGCTCACCCCCTAAACCTTTCTCCAGGCCCTTTTCTCTGACTTCCCAGTGAGCTGCCAGAAGTCCAACCTTAGCTCACTTGTGTCTCTGTGATTTTTACTGCTCAGTGAATTCACACAGCCCAGCGTGGCTTGCTTCCTTCCTATAACATATCTGGAGAGCCAAAGCAGCCCACCTGGGCTTGTTCTACCCTAAGCCCTTCCTTTCCTTCACTCTCCCCGGCTTTAATAAGCATAACTCTCAAAATCGCCTGGACGTGTGCTGTGAAATCTTTCCTACACAAAGTTAAGAACCCACACACTACAGGCCAGCCAGAGGCAGATCTGCTCCAGGCCTGGTCCCCTTCTGGCAACAATCCTACATTATTGCAATTACTCTTTCTCCTAATGATCAGCAAAGGGATCAAGGCGCGAGATAGTGATGGAGTCAGAGAGATGAAGTTTTGTTTAAATGTCTCTTCCTGAAACTAAGGCATTTCAGAACTGGAAACTCTTAACCACATTTCTTCCTGTGGTGAGAGCTTAATTTTCAGAGCACTGCAATAGTTTCTTCAATCACTTCCCTTAACTATGGTGCATATTTTAAATCTCAGGCTGCAAATTTGCAAAAATGTTATCCCCACTGAGTCCCTCTCCAGATAACCACCTAGTTCTTCTCATGTTGGAACTGTTTTTCAGTAAGATTGGCCAAATTGAAGTGATTTCAGTTTGTTGATTGCCTCCTATTTCAGCATAACTTCTCATTCCAATGGAAGCACAAGGCCCTTACTGGAGTCCTTGTTCAATCTCTCGGCTACCCCGCTGAAGGAGTGCTGTGCTTCTTTGGATAACCAATCCGTGGGATTGCTCTGTTATATCCTAGCAGGGAAAATTAGCTGATTTATTCTGCTCTTTTTATTTTACCAACTTATGAGCTATTTTGAAGGATCAACTAATTTAATTTCTGTGGTTCACAAAATTTTTCAAAGCTACCTTGTTGAGAAATAATGGAAAGTATTTTAAAATGTCATTATCAAGTCCATCAAAATATACACGGCATTGTGTTAGACATTATTCAGAACAGTTTTCTACAATTTTATAGAAGGAAAACCTTATTTTTAAATCCTCCCCCCAGGATATTTCCCATTGATGTTTAGAGAGAGTAGAAGAGAGGGGTAGAGACAGTGAGAGTGACACAGAGATTGGTTGCCTGCCTCCTTATACCCCCAGACCTGGGGCCAGGGATTGAGCCTGCAACTGTGATAATGAAGTGAATTCATAACTCCATTAAGATTTGTGTAATCTTAAGTAATTAAAAATTCCAAAGTTTTGGTTTCATCCCTGGAAGGACAATAACTTTGATTAGATATAAAGGAAAGTTAGAAATCATTTGTGACCTTCTTATAGGATAAGACATTAAGCTTAAGCACTTGCTCATTGTCACATAAGGAATCTATGTGGGGATCTCTGACTGGTCCTCTAGTCTAGATCTCTTGTTTAGCCATGAGTTCACCATTAGATCGTTTTTGATGTAACTATGCTTTTTAACTTGTTTAGAACAAAATACATGTTACTGTACATTATGGAAAGAAATGCCCGTGTGTGTGTGTGTGTGTGTGTGTGTGTGTGTGTGTGTGATATTACTATATTGTCAATAAAACAGTTTTTTAAACTAGAGTAGTGGTATATTCTATTTTTCCAATCAAGTTTTCTTACTTAGCACTCAATATAACCAAGAGCTAATTTACATCACAAACTAATCAATCTGACCAATAAAACGAAGAAGCCAATAATACTGGAGTCATTAGCATAGATTGTTACCAGGCAAATTTACCAAGTTTGGAAATATCAACAAAGCAAAGCTCCAGTGGATTTAAATTCTTGCCTCTCAGATAGTTTTGTGGCTGTGGCTCTTAGAGCTATAACTCAAGTGGAGCAAAGTGAGGGGGGGAGGGGGAAGATGGGAAAAATGCTAAAGAGGCTTTGCTACTTACCATGAGTATGTCCATTAGGACAAGTTGAAAAGGACAAGTTATTCAAATGTGCAGCATCTATCAGAATTAAAGAGAAATATGCACACTGAAAGGCAGAATTTGTTTCTAATTGTTCAAATTATATAGAAGCCAGCCACATAATTTTGAATAATTTAAAAAGTTGATGAGGAAAATACCCATTAGGGCACCTCATCAATTCACCTAATGGTGTGGGATTATTACCTAAGGCATATTCTTAAGTGTCTTAATAAGCTTAATTTTACAGCATCCAAAGGACTATTTTTCTAATGCTTCGTGTATGTGGTGATGTTAAAACCACTCTGAAAATTACCCGATACTTCTTTCCATTCTTGTCTTTTATGTATTTCACACCCTCTGACACTCAGCAGCTGTAATTTAAAGTGAAGTTAGAGGTCTCATATAGCAGAGGACTCTTCAGCTCACCATTGTTATCTGGCCTCATTTTAAGTCCCATTACTTACCTGTTGTGAGGCTGAGGGGAGGAAAGAGGACTGAGACTTTTCAAGCTGTGAGAGCCAGAGTGTTGCTTTTTCTTTTTATTTCAGTTTGTTAAATTTTGACTGTCACATTTATAAAAGATATAACTTGATCATAGTCTATGACACATATTATTTATATGTTATACATATTTTTATAAAATTTTTTATATTTTAATTGATTTCAGAGAAGGGAGAGGGAGAGAGAGAGAGAGAAACATCAATGATGAGAGAGAATCATTGATTGGCTTCCTCCTGCATGCCCGCTACTGGGGGTCCAGCCTGCAACTTAGTAGGTGCCCTTGATGGTAATTGAACATAGGACCCCTCAGTCCATAGGTTGTTGCACTATCCACTGAGCCAAACCAGCTAGGGCATATATATTTACATATTTTAATATATATTTTTATTGATTTTGGAAAGGAAAGGAGAGGAAGAGATGGAAACCAAGAAAAAGAGAGAACCATTAATTGACTGCCTCCTACACACCCCACTGGGGATTAAGCCTGCAACCCAGGCATGTGCCCTGACAGGGAATCAAACTGTGACTTCCTAGTTCATAGGTTGATGTTTAACCACTGAGCCTTACCTGTTAAAATATGATATATATTTTTGAATAATTTTCTCATCTGAATAAAACATGAAAAAGATGGTACATCGATAATCAAGAGCTGATACTTCAATGCTGCACAAGATTACATGGTGGAAAATCAAATTTGGTCACCAAGGTATCCATTAAAGTTTATCCTTAGATGAAATGAAAGTACTGTAAATGTAAGTAAAGCTGAAAAGTATCTTAAAAATAAATGCCTATGGAAATCAGACTGAAAACATATCAAAGAAAGTACAATAGATCAATGAAAGTCGCTTTTCAACTTGGTTCTGTATTTAACAATGAAAATCAATTATTTTAAATGAAACTCAATATTTTTAAAAAATATATTTTTATTGAATTTTAGAGAGAAAGGAAGGGAGAGGAATCAAGGCATTGAAACACTGTTGATTGGCTGCCTCCTGCAGGTCTCTTACAGGGGACTGAGCCTGAAACCTAGGCATGTGCCCTGACTGGGAACTGAATCCGTGACCTCTTGGTTCATGGGTTATGCTCAAATGCTAAGCCACACTGGTTGGGCTAAATGAAACTCAATTTTAAAATGTCTTACATCATCAACAATATGAAATCATATTATTTTAATATTTTTTTTCAGTTAGAATTTTATCACACATATTCTATTAACCTGGTTTTCCTTTATTATTTCAGTAGATATGAAGTTTGATACCTCAACTCAAATAAATAAAATACAAATACTTTCTTAACATTACACTACACAGAATTAATTTAGACAAGTGTCAAGTTTCAATGTAAAAATCAATAACTTCATCATGGTCTATATCTGAGGATGAGGGACTAAAGAAAAAGAAAGTAATATAATAACTACAAATTCTGTGGATGAGAAAATATGCTGAAAGTGATAAAAATGCCCCTTTTTTCATATTCAGCTAAATGTTAGGAAAATTGGAATTCTTACTCATTTAAAATTTTTTTTTAATCCTATCTATACTTCACAGTTCTGTCTCTTTAGCATAAAATTGTTCTACAAATTAAAAGAATGAGTTTTTTTGTTAATATTAAATGTGTACTATTTTGTAAAAGTTTTCTAAGCCTTACAATCACAGAATTTTAAAATATGTTCTATGATATCCCTCTACATCCTTAACTCTTCAAATGAGTATGCCATAACACACCTGATATTCACATATGAAATATCTCTATAGCTTTATACATTTTTGAAAAAACGTTTTGTAAGAACTTCAGATCTATAACTGATTGCAATGTATTATAAGTATATGCTTGAAATCTTAGAGGTTGAATTAAGTTAAGTAGATTTAATTCTATCAAAGGATGAAAGGTGTTGGCTAATTCTAAAGGTTTGGGAATTATGAAAAAGAAAAAGGGATATTCCAAGAGAAAATGTGATCAAAACCTGGAGAAAAAACTAAATGTGACATTTGAAGAAGCAAGAATAACTCAGCATGCAGAAAAAATGGGATTTGAAAAGTAAGAGAAGAAACAGTGCTAAAGACATAGGTATATGTCAGATTATGAATGTCTTCATATCATACTATTATATAATATGGCATTTCTAGCTTTTCTTATTATCAGTAGTTTCAATATTTATTTTTCATTAGGGTATTATTTCTTCAATGAAAATTATCTCAGTTAAAAATTAAAATTACTTCTATAGATTATAATGTATTTAAATTGGTATTGGTGGGCAACAATAATAGCTGCATTTTAAAAAGATTGATCTCAGAGTGGAGAATGGATTGAGTGAGTATAAATATGAGAGAGGAAGAGAGAGAGAGAAAGATAGAGAGAGCAGATAAGAAATAAAGAGAGCCTAGATTAAGGTAATGCTTATGGGGATAGAAAATATGGGTATAAAATATTAAGTATAATTAATTAGATATGATAATTAATTTTTGGTTTTGGCATCAAGCAACTATATGATTATTTATGTATTACGGACATGAGTCTGGCTCTAAATTTGTTTACTTAAATGACTATGGCACAGTTGTAAGATAGATATAATAGTATCTATTTTTAGAATTGTGGTGACAGTTAAATAATAAAAGGCAATAAAATGTGATTGATAAATATTACTTTAATGATGATGATGTTATTATACTCAAGTAGAAATCTGCCACTGGTAAATAAATAACTGTATGTGTAATTGGAAAGAGATTTTTTTCTGGCCATAAAAATTTGAGAAACTGAAAGTGGTAAACAGTTTTCCTGATTGTTTCTAACTGGATCCTATTGCTTGTTAATGTGAATTCCCATAATGCTTCTCTAAGTCACTTAACTTTAATTCTGGAATGAAAGCTTTTGCTGGCAACGATTATGGCTAACTCATTTGTACTATCAAGTGTAGTGTGAATGAATTACACATTTAAAAAGAGAGTTGAAAATACATGGTGGGGCAAAAGTAGGTTTACAGTTGCGAGTATGCAGTACACAGCATTTACTCTTATATTATTTATTTCTTAATTGTTTTATTATTTTCCATATGAACAACTGTAAACCTACTTTTGCCCCACCCTGTATTTTGGGGTAGCTTGTTGAGGGACAGAAAGGGACAAAATGTAGTGCCAAGAGCTCAGAACCAGCATAAATCAATATGCCTACAGTCTTTCCCAGTTTAGTCACTAACTGGCAGATAATGGTTATGGGACAATTTTCATTGCTTTATCTTTTATAGAGCCTACATTTTCTCATCTGCAAAGTTAAGAGAGTAAAGCATATGATTTCTAATGTTCCTTCCAGCTCAGTCTAAAAAATCATAGTAGGAGGATGGATCATTTTAAGTTGAAGCATGTGCGGGGAACAGTTTAAGGGTGAGTGGAATGATGGATGGGATGTCAGAATGGTAGAAGAGAGTGAGCTGATTGCAACGTGTTCAAGAAAGGATGTAGTGAGCATTTCAGCAGCAGTGACCTTAGATCAGACACTAAAGTTTGAGATTGATACAAGGGAAATTAAGTTTACAAGGTACAGAACATTTTAAAAACTTAGGGCAGGCACTAGGCTGCCTTTTTTTATTTCTTTTTTTTTTTAATGTATTATTATTATTATTATTTTTAATTGATTTCAGAGAGGAAGAGAGAAACATCAACAATGAGAGAGTGTCTTGGATCAGTGCCTCCTGCATGTCCCTCTACTAGGGATTAAGCCAGCAACCTGGGCATGTGCCCTGACTGGGAATTGAACTGTGACATTCTGGTTCATAGGTCAATGCTAAACCACTAAGCAACACTGACTGAGCTAGGCTGTCTTTCAATTCGGGTAACAATTAAGACCTGGCAGAATGGGGATGTAAGATTTTCTGATATTTACTCATGATTCTTAAGAGAACAGAAGCCTTTAAAACACTTTGCTATGCTTGAACTAAAACCAAAGACAAATGAAATGTAGAAAAATTTCAACAGAGGCTATTTGGGGGTTCTTAATTTTTCCCTATTCATAGTTTCTATTATGTATATTCCTAATAAAATGCAAAGATTTATTAAATTGTTTGAATGACTACTTAAAAACCTCACAGGGGATATAACATTTATTTTGAATAATTATGCAGATGAGCCTGTAAAATCATAATAGCAAATAGTTGAGACTTTTCAACTTATGTGACAATTTTATACTGACCATAAAAAATTGTCAAGTTGAAAACCACTACTGACCTCAATATGATTCCTTTAACTTATTTAACTTAAAAAAAAAAACATTTATGTAAAGAATTATTTTATATTGAAGCCTAGCAATTCTCCAGAAATGTAAAAAGAATAGAATAATTTTTGTGTAATATGTAAATTCTACAATAAATGGAACATGCATGATAAACAATAGAATAGAAATATGCCTAAATTTATGTGGGTGCAGAGATAGGAAGGGAACTATCTCTGTTTAGATGACAGGAGTGATTTTTTTTTTTTTTTAATTTGGGAAAATAACGTCTCTAATGTTATGTTTTGAAAATAAAGGAAGAACTAGAATAACTGAAAACGGAACAAGATAGGAAACATCTACCATATGTTTTTGAAAAACAAAAACAAACCACTTTGGTAAAGGACCTTTCATTTGCACCTTTTCTATGGCAGATGAAGATTGAAATAGAACACTTAGTGCTCGCCCTTGAGTTCTGGCTCTAGCAAGCGCTCCCTCTCCTTCTCCCTCTCCCCCCCCCCCCCCCCCCCCCGCCTCTTTATGCCTGATTAAAGAAAGTAGTTATCTTTATATAAGCAAATTACACTAATATAATGTCATGCTAATTTTTTATGACCTTTGTAATGGAATCAGAATGTCTTTTTGGGTCTTAATTTAGAATCCCCTCTTTGGTTCTTTCTGCATAAATTAAGCTCCTCTTCCCCCATTAATGGGTTGTCTTCAAATTCCAAATGCAGATCAGAAAGGGTCCCAATACCCAGACCATCATGTGGCACTTGACTGTAGGAAGCAGTTAAAAACAAACATATGGGGTTATTTTAATTAGGCATTTCCCTTGAGGAAATACCAAGTATTTTTTGAAAAGTTCATCACATTCTCTTGCTTAGGGGGTAATGGCATAGCAGGAAAAGCATTCATGGAATCCAGGAAGCCATGAAACAAACTCTCTGCTTCTTATTCATTAGGTGCAACTGGGCAGACTTTCCAAATATAGTGACTGCCCATGAGATCCATTCACATGGCACGGAAGCTAATCATGACACCAGACCTCATAGTGTTCAGCCTAGCTAAGGTTCAGTGACTAAGTTAAGGAAAGTGCTTATGCTTGTGTTTGTCAAAAACGCCCATGCTTTCCTTCTTAGGCATAACTTTCCCTTGAAATCCATTCACATGGCACCAAAGTTAATCATGGCACCAGTCCTCATAATGTTCAGCCTAGCTAAGGTTCAGTGACTAAGTTAAGGAAAGTGCTTATGCTTGTGTTTTCCAAAATGCACAGGCTTTGCTTCTTAGGCATGATTTTTATGTGCAAAAAATTCAATGTGAGGGAGGGGAAAGGGAGCTTATTTCCTGGTTCTAATATCATTCCATTGTGGAAAGGGGTGCAGTTTTAGATTGAATCTACATAAATCTTTCACATGAGACAGAAACTTGACAGAAAGGTGAGAAGCTGCACTGTAGGAACATCTACCTGTCTTTCAAAATTACATGTTTTGGCACTTAACCAAATATATGCACTTAAAGAGTAAGTTTGATAAAATAAATAAATAAATAAATAAATAAGCTTAAAGGGGAGCTCTAGTTGAGCATATATTGGGAGTGTGTGAGCAGCAGCTCATCCAGAAGTTGAAATATGGGGAAGCCAAAATACAAGGCAAAGTTTTCAAGTTTAGAACAATAATGATCACTTCTTAGAAAAATCATTTACAGAAGTAATGGTCAAGTTAACCTACTTAAATGTTTTGTTCTTGTTATAATAACTAGAGGCCCAGTGCACAAAATTCTTGCACGGGTCCCTCAGTCTGGCCTGCACCCTCTCACAACCTGTGACTCGCTGGGGGATGTCTGACTACCAGTTTGATATCCTGCTAACAATCCAGGACCACTAGCTTCTAATCACTCTACCTGCCTGCCTGATCACCCCTAACTGCTTGCCTGCCTACCTGCCCGATTGCCTCTAACCACCTCTGCCTCAGCCCCTGCTGCATGGCTTAGTCTGGAAGGATGTCCAGAAGGTCGTTCGGCTATCTTGTCTAGTTAGCATATTAGGCTTTTATTATTATAGATAACAAGAAATGCAAATTAAATCTAACATATCATTTTTCTTCTAATTAGAAAAGATACAAAAATTTTATAGGAAACATTATTGGCCAAGACATTTTCAATAAAGCATTCTCATACATAAATGTTGTGTGAATGAGTTCAATGTCTGAGAGAGACATTTTATTATTAAAATTACCAATACCTGAACACTTTGATCTAATTATTTTATTCCTTTATATATCCTTTAGATATCTTCAGGGCAAAAATTATTTTTAAGTTTTTTACTACCATAATGAACAGTAATAGAACTTTTTTTTTTTTTTTTTTTTTTTTTTTGCATTTTAGGTTACATACTTTTAAAGTAAAATAATTTAGTCAAGATGTGTTAATTTATTTAGAATAGTTAATATACTAATTGCAGTACCCAGCTCATGGGCACTGATTGACAAAGTATGGCATTCATAGTTATTTTAAATTGCCAGGTATTTACTTACGTGATCATTAGCTCATTTCCTTGTGGGTGTATGGTTGTGTGTTTGTTTCCTTGTACTTATTTATTAGAGGATTTTAGTTTTTTAAAAATAAATTTACCAGCTTATTATATATCAAATTTATTCATCTTTGTCCAATAGTTATCACAAATAGTTTCAACTTTTTTCCCCCTGAAAGACCTTTGTTTTTAAGCTTGTTGATCCATTGCTCAATTAAGTTTAGATTTCTATTCACTTCTCTTTTCTTCTATACTAGAGGCCAGGTGCATGACATTCATGCACTAGGGAGGGACAAAGGGGGTCCCTCAGCCAGGCCTGTGCACTTTCGCAGTCCGGGAGCCTTTGGGGGATGTCCGACTGACAGCTTAGGCCCGCTCCCTGCTGCAGTCAAACATCCTTAGTGCTGCCACTGCGAAGGCGGGCTGCTGTGCTCGCCAGCTGTCAGCCAGGCTTGTGGGTGAGCAGTGCTTCCCCTATGGGAGTGCACTGACCACCAAGAGGCAGCTCCTGTGTTGAGAGTCTGCCCCCTAGTGGTCAATGCACATCACAGCAACCAGTCATTCTGCCATTTGGTTGATTTGCATATTACCCTTTTATTATATAGGATTTTATCAATTGATTTTAAAAAAATATCATTTCTTGACACTATGGTGTGAGGAAAAGATTAAGACTGATTTTTTCCCAGAGATAGATATTTTCAATTATTTTAAAATTTTCATTTGCTTTTTATGATAGGATTTTCATCTTTACTTTTTTAAATATGTTTTTATAGATTTCAGAGAGAAGAAAGGATAGAGAGAGAGATAGAAACCTTGATTATGAGAGAGAAACGTACCTCCTGCAAGCCCCCAACTGGATATCGAGCTTAAGATCTGGGCATGTGCCCTGACCAGAATAGAAATGGCAAACTGACATCCTTCTGCTGCATGGGTCAATGATCAATCACAGGTCAATGAGGGCATCTCCATCCAGTTCCTGGCAATCTTTTTTTAAAATATATTTTGATATTTTACAGAGAGGAAGAGAGGGATAGAAAGTTAAAAACATCGATGAGAGAGAAACATGGATTAGCTGCCTCTTGCACACCCGCTACTGGGGATGTGCCTGTAACCAAGGTATATGCCCTTGACCAGAATTGAACCTGGGCCCTTTCAGTCTGCAGGCTGATGCTCTATCCACTGAGCCAAACCGGTTTCGGCTGGTTCCTGGCAATCTTAAAAAATGTCTTCTGTAATAAAAGAGTCACTCCTTCAATGTTCCAGATGTTGGCCTTGATTCTTGACAGACATGTAAAGTATAATGCTTTTAAATCTCTTCTACTTTTTCTCTATTCTTGGTTGTTTATTTCAAGATCTAATTGTTCATGAGTCACAAATATGCATTTAGTCAACTTCATATTATAGATGCAATTCTTCCAGGATCTGGCAATCTGTTTATTAATATTCTTCATTTCCAGCAGTGTTCTTTCTTTAGCATTGATTTTTTTATGGAAAGTGAAGAGATAATTTATTACTTAATTTATTCAGCACCTCTTTACTATGTTAAAATTCTGTGTTTGACAATGTGCTTCTATTACTGACACTGTTACAGCCTCTATTGCAACTGCTTATTATATTTATTCAGTTTTCTCATGTGCAGGGCACAGCTTTCTACACATTATCTCATTTAAGGCTTCAAATAATTATGTATATAAGAAAAGTCTTATTATCTCCTTCAAAATGAGCATGTAGGGGCTCAAAATATTAAGCAATATGCCTTATTATATAGTTAAAAAGGGGCAGAATCAGAATTTGAAATCAGAGTTTTCTAAGTGTAAGGGTTAGTTACTTAACTATGATACAATACTGTATTTCTAGGTTTCCTAGAGAGAGAAAAAAATACAGAAAGCATTGTCCTCAAGAAATTCATGGTCTCGTGAAGAGATTTATATAAATACACATACATCTATAATAATAAAAGGGTAATATGCTAATTAGACCAGAAGTCTTCCGGTCATCCTTCCTGACATAGCCAGGACTGGAGGGAAGCCAGCTTTGGTCCCAAGTGCCTGTCAGTGGCAGGAGGAGGGAAGCCTGGGTCCCTAGTATCAGAGGGAAAGCTGGTGCTGGCAGCAAGGGGAAGAAAGGCCTACTCTTATAGGAATTTTTGTGCATCAGGCCTCTAGTATTCAATAAAATGCTATGTGTATTTACTAGCAACTCTAAATGAGCTTTGAGGAATTGAAATATCTGAATATTTGGACAAAAGCTTATCTAATTCACTTTTCCTCAATTAGCCACTAATGGCTGCATCTTCTGTAAATAAGATAATCTGTGGGATTAGGCAGGCATAATTCTTAATGGTATATTAGGCTTTTTAAACTTTCTGGAAGTTATTTATGTATAGCAAATTCTGGGGTAAGCTACATATATTATAATTAAAACTAAAAGGTCAAAAAAATCTGAGTCATACTTAAAATGTGTAAGACAAATTTGCTATTTTATTTTTATTGATCTCAGTTATCATGCAAAGGTTAACTTATCCTTCAATTTTAATTTAGATATTTTCCAATAAGATGAACTCATCATGACAACACTAAATTTATGCTGCATTTTTTTCTCTTAAGGAATTTATATATGGTCTTAGGCAATCCATCAGTGCATCCTTTTTTTCAGACGAGAAACTAGCAAGATGGTAGTTGCCAAAGTAATTAAATTAGTCAATAGACGTTACTGTCTGTAGATAATGAGCCTACAGGGTGTAATTTTTATTTTAGGACTGATGAGGAAAATAACATGTTTTTTTAGAAGAAAATATTGAGACTTTGTCCAATTTTCCAATTTAATATTGGGAAACTGACTATTGTATGCACACACATGACAACTGTACAACAGAACTGCCCCAAGTTGAATTCTGGTCATTTTGCTGAAAAGAACAGAGACAGATTTTCTCCTCACACATGGAACTGCTGCTGGCAGTTCTTACTTTGCCAAATGATTATCAGTGTGGACCACTTGAATTGTCATTTTATAAAAAAATGTACATTCCTGAATTCTACCAAGATATATAAAATTGGAATTTTTAAGGCAATTCAAGGAAATTTACATTTTTAATACACACTACAGTTATTAATAAACCCTGACGTTTGACAACTAATAATGTCATACTTTAGGTTGGCTGTTTATGCTATGCACCTTAGTCATCTGATTGCTGGCCTTCCCTGAATGAAAATTGTGTTAGATAGAACAAGAACATTTTTTACCTCACTGATCACTGGGATTTGCACATAGTTTTGCCTGTTTTGTGCTTGGAAATTCCTGAAGCTTTAGAATATATGTTCTGAATCCTGGAATCAATACAGTAGACCTTGGAATGACTGTGTGGATCTACTTATAGATGGATTTTTTTTCAATAATCTAAATGTATTTTCTCTTCCTTATGATTTTCTTATAACTTTTTTCCTCTAGCTTATTTTAAAAATATGGTTAAAAAAAAAAATAAAAAAATAAAAAAAAAATATATATATATATATCATACAAAATATGTGTTAATTAACTGTTTATGTTATTGGTAAGGCTTCTAGTCAACAGTAGGCTATAAGTAGCTAAGTTTCTGGGGAGTCAAAAGTTATTCACCGATTTTCAACTACATGAGGTATGGATTATCTAACTCCCATAAAGTTTAAGGGTCTACTGTAATTCCGGTGTGGGGCCCTCTCTACCATGCCTGACTTTTGTTGTTATTGTCTGTTTGAATACTTTTGTGCATGTCAACTGACCTCAAGGCCTTGACAAGGAGGTTTATTTTCCATGACTGTAGCTTGCTTTCTCACATCAGCCTTACAAACTTAATGCCTTGAAAGCTGTGTATTGTAATGGTGTTAGAGAGACTATTCTTGGATGAGAGTCAACAGGAAGTCAGGTACTTTGAGTTCAAATATCCCACCTTCATTATCGATAAAAGTTTAGAGTAGAGAGTAAAGTTTAGGTATATAACCAAATGGACTTTTGAAATATTGAAATAGAGTATAAGAACTACTCACTCAGTGGCAGAGTGGACCTGGGGGTCTACCCTTATGATGGAGGAAAAGATGTACATTCTCTTTATTAGGAGAATGTCTCTACAATAAAGAAAGAAAACAAGAGGAGCATGCCTGGTGTATTGTTCCATTAATAATCCATCAGTAAGACCTTCCTTCTCCCAGCGGGAAGAATAATGAGATAGGGATGGAAAAGAGGCTAGGAATGTAACATTAGATCAGTCCGATCATTTCAAAACACAAGGAGCAGAGAATAAATGTTACCTCTTAAACATTGCCCGTATTCCCAGCTTTGTTATCAATCAATTGTTCTCTGGTTAATATGACCTGTTTTGTTATAAGCTCACACTCTCATTTCTAAAGTCAATTCCATTGTACATGATTGAAATCCCTAAGGATGTTCATATATAACTGAGTTTTTAATGTGTCCCAAACCCTGTTCTGATACTTCTACATACATCTGTTGACAAACTCATTTAATTTTTATAAGTTCATAAAGTTGGAGTTATGTACAAGTTATATCACATTGTAGATTTTACAGATGAGAATGCTGTTTTTAGGTAACTTGCTGAAAGCCAATGTCTAGAGTGTGTTAGAATCATAATTTGAACTCCAGATGTCTGGCTCTAGCATTTCATTTTGGATCACTAATATATGCCATGTCTAGAGATTAAATATTAATCATTGCCCCTTTGTACTTCATCTATGTTTGTGACTCTCTAGCCCTTCCCCAGGATCACATTGCTGTCTGCTATATCCATTGTTTCCACTAACTCCATTTCCCTTTCCATCTCCTTTTCACCATTTGCACACTGTATGACAAGAGTCCCATGGTTAACCTATATAATAAAAGATTAATATGCAAATTGCCCCCTCCATTGAGAGTTCGACCGGGAGTTTGACCAGGGGGCGAAGCCAGCTGGCTAACTACCTGCAGCCCATCCCTCCAGCTGGCCCTGCCCCTAGTCAGCCTCCACCCCACTCAGATTGGGGCTGGACAGCCAGACCTCACCTGTGCACAAATTTGTGCACTGGGCCTCTAGTATATTAGAAAACCACTTATGAAAACAAAAATAAAAAGTTATAAGACAAATAAAATGAATGAAAGGAGTACAGATTTTAAAATAACTGCAAGAGTCTGCCAGGCCAGTGCTGCCTAGTGGTTCCATATGTCCTATGAACCAGTAGGTCATGGTTTGATTCCAAGTCTGGGCACGTGCCCAGGCGTGGGCTCAGTCTCTGGGGGTGAGGGGGCGAGTATGCAGGAGGCACCTGGTCCAAGATTTTCTCTCATCATTGATGTTTCTATTGCTCCCTGTCCTTTCCTCTCTGAAATAAATAAAAATATATTTAAAATAGTGCAAGACTCATATACTAAAAATTTCAATGAAGGTGTAAATAACAGAGACACATTCCATATTAATGTATAGAGAAATCATCCTAAGATAATAACTCCAAATCAATCTATAAATTTAACAAATACCTGTTAAAATTCAAGCAGGTTTTTTGTTGTTGTTGTTGTTGTTGTTTTTTTGTAGGCATTGACAAGCAAATTCAATTTTTATGTAAAAATTTGAACACCCAGAAAGCAATACTTTAAAATAAGAATAAAGTTGAAGGACTTTAATTTCTCAATTTCAAAAGTTATTATAAAATTAGAGTTATTAAGACAGTGTGGTGCTGTTATAGGTTAAACATAGATCAATAGAATCGAGAGTACAGAAATAAATCCTTATAATTACAGTCAGTTGATTTTTAACAAAGATGCCAAAGAAATACTCTGAGGAAAGGATAACTTGTTTAACTAATATTATAGGACTTAATGATTATCCATATGCAAAAAAGAAACTGTGTTATCATCTTACACCATCTACAAAAATTAACTCAAACTTAATCGTAGACTTAATAATATGATTAGCTAAAGCAATAAATAATTAAGAAGCCATAGTAGAAAGCCATAGTAGAAAGACATGAGATAAACAAACTTTTTAAAATATTACAACAAAAACAAGCTTATACAAGAAAAAAAAGAAAAGAAAAAAAGACCCTATCAAAATCAAAACTTTTGTTCTTCAAAATACACCATTAAAAAAATTAAAAGACAACATACCAGAAGGAAATATTTGAAAAGCACATATTTGATAAAATATTTGTATGATATGAACAGACATTTTTTGAAAAACACATATTTGACGAAAGACTTGTCTGATATGAACAGACATTTCACCAACGGGGATATACGAATAACGAGTAACCGAATGTTCAGATGTTCAACATCATTAGTCATTGGGGAATTTCTAATTAAAACCACAATGAAGTACTATTTAATACCCAATAGGATGTCCATAATTAATGACAGGCAATAAAACCTCCTGGCAAATTTGTGGTGAAATGGGAATTATCATACATTACTGGTGTAAAAAGATGCAGCCACATTAGAAAGTATTTTCTCAATGGAAATGAAAACACACAAGCTTACAAAGTCTTGCCAATTCAAGTTCTGCAGCAACATTTCTCATAACAGTCAAGAACTAGAATAAAGTAAAATGATGATCTGATAGGCAACATGTGATTCTCCATATAATGGAATATAATTCATCAGTGAAAAAAGAATTAACTCATGACCCATGCTACATCATAAATGAACCTCAAAAGCCCATGCTAAGTGAAATAATCCATATGAAAGAGACCACATTTGTATGATTCTATTTATATGTAATATTCCAAAAAGCAATTTTATACTATCAGAAAGCAGACTGGAGGTAGAATGAGACTTAACTGTAAATTAGCATGAGGTATCTAATTGGGGGGATAAAAATATCCTAAAACTGATTTATGATGATAGTGCACCATTCATTAAAGTTACTAAATGTCATTGATTTGAAAATTTAAAATGGATGAATTCTATGAGATGTAAAATATACCTCAATAAAGCTGTTAAAAAATTGAAGAATTCCATCTTGATTTGTGTGAACTATCTTCCTAGCTGGTGGCCAAAATAATTAAGCTGTATTGACACACTTATTAAAAACCTGTCAGTTGCTCTAGCTGGTTTGGCTCAGGGGACAGAGAACTGGCCTGCAGATGGAAGGGTCCCAAGTTCCATTCCAGTCAAGCGCACACATCTTGTTTGCAGGCTTGACCCCTTGCCCTGGCTAGGGTGCATGCAGAAGGCAACCAATGGGTGTTTCTCTCTCACAACATCAATGTTTCTCTGTCTCACCATCTTCCTTCCAA
The DNA here is from genome assembly GCF_014108245.1 of Pipistrellus kuhlii. Classification (NCBI taxonomy): domain Eukaryota; kingdom Metazoa; phylum Chordata; class Mammalia; order Chiroptera; family Vespertilionidae; genus Pipistrellus; species Pipistrellus kuhlii. Next base: position 15,651,639 of record NW_023425449.1, read on the forward strand.
TCTTTCTGAAAAATCAATGGAAAAATGTACTCAGGTGAAGGTTAACAAAAAAACAAACAACAAAAACTGAGTCTGGTCAAGTTGTATAATATTTAAATGGTGTCTAACTTGCAATGGTTCAACTTATGATTTTCAACTTGACAGTGGTATGAAAATGATATGAATTCAGTAGAATCTGTACTTTGAATTCTGAATGTTGATCTTTACCAGGCTCGCCATGTGCAGTTGGGTCCTCTCTTGTGATGTGGGGCAGGGGGAGCAAGCAGAACCTCCCAATCAGCCACTCACTCAATCATGAGGGAAAACAAACTATACTTGACCGTGGATGATGTTGTCAGCGTTTTGGTGATATTGTGTTTTGTATTTTTATATCCCATCATTTTTGCAAAATGCCCATCTATGTCTCCTGCTTTCGGTGAGAAAAAGGGGAAGGTAATCATTTATAAGATGAAACAAAATAATTGCACAACTGTAGGCTAATGAACGTGTTCTGAACATGTTTATGGCTAGGAAGGCGAAGCTATGATGATGTTTGGTAGGTTAGGTATAGAAAATGCATTTTTGATTTCTGATATTTTCAATTTACAATGGGTTTATTGGTATATAACCCCATTGTAAGTTGAGGAGCATCTGGGTAGTTATTCTGATTTGGTAAATAGTAACTTAATAATGTATGAGAGAGAAGATTGTTGCTTCAACTTATTAATGAATGGCCAAATAGCTTCAACTTATTAATGAATGTTGTCAGTTGAAACAAAGCAAACAGATATTTCAGTTTTCCCTAGGGGCACAGACTTAAACCTGAATTTATATAACATTATTTCTCGTAACTTCTTTCTATTCTCTTTCTCTTTGAATAAAGTACTTGAGAATTTAAAATAAACTTCAGCTATTTAAAAAATGAGTGGCTTTATAATAGAATCTAAACTGATCCCTTGGAGGGAAACACAAGGACCTTAATATATTGTTCTCATTCACTTAACACTCAGCCTCAAGCTAATAAACAAGGTCATTCTTATTAAAAGGAGATTTGGGACAATCTATCTTGCCAGAAAATTTACTGGAAATGAAAAAAATAATGTTTAAGATCAATTGGCTGAAAAAAAAATCCAGAGACTCTTTAGAAATAATATAGTCTGTTGTCTTTCCTTTTAGGACTAATAAATGATAAAAGTAACAATTTAGTTCCGAACAGTATTCTTTGAGGGCTGTATAGTTTGCACCACATATCAACTTGTTAATGAATTCTGAAGGTTGAATAATAATGACAAATTTTCCAAGTGACTTTTCCTAATCCTAGGACAACTATGATTGCTTTATATATCATATTTTCATACAGAGAATCTCTGGAGAACAATACATTTCACTGGCAAGAAAACAAAAATGATGAAAATAAAGTATCCAATGTACATCAAATAAACATTAAAGCAAGGAGCCCTGGACAGTTTTGCTCAGTGGACAGGTCATTGGCTGAGGACTGAAGGGTTCCGGGCTCCATTCCAGTCAAAGGCATATGCCCAGATTGCTGGTTCCATCCCTCGTAGGGGTTAATCATGGGGCAGCCAATCATTGATTCTCTCTCATCATTGATGTTTCTATCTCTCTCTTTGCCTCTCTTACTCTCTGAAATCTATTATCTATATATAATCAAGGAAAAATAGTGTATAACACACAACAATGAAAATGCATTGAACATGTAAAACATTTTTGGAAAAACATCTTAAAAGAGATGTGACTACTCTTTTCAAAAAGCTTCTCTCTGTGATTTTGATGCATGCTTCTGTGACTCAGGGGCAGCTATGCTTGAGCCGCTGTCAAGCTGCTGGTAATTACTGGGTTACTAGGATGTTAGCATGCTCTCGGGATTCAAAAGGGCCAGTAAGACACTCAGTTGCAGATGAGAGAACTGTTGAGATACCAAGGCTAAAAAGGAGATGCCACAGAATAGCTTCCTAGTTATTGTGAAGTGTATAAAGCACCTTTCAACAATCCCTTATTATGAAAGATCTGCTTGACTTCTTCCCAAGCCCCTGGTGCCAGGATCCAACAGCCTGGAACCCTCTTAAAGCATCTGCCAGAAATTACATCAGATTCTACCTAGAGAACGCTGAAACCCATGAACAGCTCAGCTCAGTTCAGTAGCCAAGAGACAAAATACAGGAAGGGCATAAATATAAATTTAGTAGCTGTCTGAAAGAAAATATCCTGGCATATCTGCTCAGCTGAGGAAGAAGAAAGAAAGGGTAAGATAATTCTATTGTTTATTTGCAACGCTTCGTCCGTCAAGAAACCTTGAACTGCATCCAGGTAGCCAAAATACAAATGCAATTGAAGGGGAAATCAAACCAGCAGAAAAGGAGGTGTTATTGGCAATAGGTACAAGTCAAGTTCACCTGAATTGTTTTTGGCCTACTGAACCGTCCTGTGCCTTGATTTGTTGAGATGAGAAACAAGGATACATTTTACGTAACAATTCAGATGGTGCATCATTGGTAGTCATTTGATAAAAAGTGTGGGAGGCTAATTTTAAATGGAAATATAAACCTATGCCAGTGGTCGGCAAACTCATTAGTCAACAGAGCCAAATATCAACGGTACAATGACTGAAATTTCTTTTGAGAGCCCAATTTTTTAAATTTAAACTTCTAACACCACTTCTTCAAAATAGATTAGTCCAGGCCATGGTATTTTGTGGAAGAGCCACACTCAAGGGGCCAAAGAGCCGCATGTGGCTTGCGAGCCGCCACTTGCCCACCACTGACCTATGCTATTGACAAATACAAATGTAGTTTGAGAATTGTAATTTAATTACACACAGAATTTGATTAATTTTACACTATCCTCCAGATCCTACTCTACAAATAATGATTGTTCTGAATAAAAAGAAAAAAATAATCCATGAAACTCCAAAACAAGCTTGTCCTTTGTTAACTTACGAGCTGACAAGGTGGCGTGAGCTGATGAGTGACTCTGGCATTTGAGAACTGTGAGTGCATTTTAAAACAATTCTTATAGATAACTGATAGGACATGCTTTAAAAATAACAAACTCTCCACTTTAATTTACATACATTATATGTATTTATATGAATGGGTCACTTTGAATGCATATATTTGATGAATGCTCATAGGTTCGCTGCTCATTTAGAGTGCTCATTGTAGGCATCTGAATCTTGACCTGAGTTGTCATTTGGAACTACTGCTTTCACATGAATAATTTCTGATGGAATTGCTTTCTCAAGACCTTATGACAATCAAAGAGTACCTTTATAATGGCCCCACTAACTAAATGAAATGACCCCTCTATATGTGCTATTAATATTAATATAGTTATTCATAAATAATCTATAGGTCCCAGTTAACCAACTCCTTGTTGGAATTCTGAGCCCAGTACATTAGTTAGAACTTCTTGTTAAAATATATTTTTACTGATTTCAGAGATGAAGGGAGAGGGAGAGAGAGAAAGAGAAACATCAATGATGAGAAAGAAACATTAATGATGAGAAAGAAACATTGATCGGCTGCCTCCTACACGTTCACTGGGTATTGAGCCTGAAACCCTGTTAAGTGCTCTGACTGGAAAGCAAACCATGACCTCTTGGCTCATAGGTTGAGGGTCAACCCCTGAGCCACACCTGCTGGACAATTAGAACTTTTTTGGTTGCAAACACAATAAACCTATTTCCATAGCTTAAACAAAAATGGAAAATTTATGAAAAGAAGCATGTTGAGTGTGAGAAAGTAAGGCAGGAATATAGCTGGGCACCAAGAACTAATGAAAGTGATGATTTAAGGGCAGTCAGGATTCTTTTTCTCTTTATTTTCACCTGATGGTATTTTGAACACCGGCTTTCATTTTTTCTCCTTGCTTTTGCCCTTATATTACCTCCAGGTTATCTAGTCTACTTCTTTGTTCCTCATGGTGCTGGAATAGCAATTTCTGAAGTTTCTACATTACCTGTTTATCAATTTTGGTTCTAAATTTTAGGGGAGGAATATGTTGGCTAAACCTTAGTCATGTTCCTATCCCTAGACCAAACATCTCTGTAAATTAAAATGGAGAGTTTGTTATTTTTAAAGCATGTCCTATCAGTTATCTATAAGAATTGTTTTAAAATGCACTCATAGTTCTCAAATGCCAGAGTCACTCATCAGCTCATGCCACCTTGTCACCTTGTAAGTTAACAAAGGACAAGCTTGTTTTGGAGTTTCATGGATTATTTTTTTCTTTTTACAAGGAATCATATTGTTAATATTCACTTTTTTATATATGTCATTGTTAATAGGTGGCAACTTGGAGTAGATGTATGATATGGTGGGGGTGTGCATTTTTTACTTTCCAAAGTGTAGAAAGGAGCATTACATGCAGTTATGCACCATATACAGGACTGAGTAAATGAATTTCTCTTTTATAGAAAGCATTTTCTAGCTTTTTACCTGTTTCGTTTTCATTGCTTTGAAAAACTATTATTATTATTATTCTAAGAAAATGGCATCATTTTCTCTGTTGATCTTGCCCACTCCCTCTGATATCCTTACCCGTAACTTCATCATCACTGCTACTACCTGTGTGTGTACTGCCTTGCAAGTTCATGACTAGTAATGACAATTCATCCCCTTTGTTTTCCTAAAAATCTTAGGTAGCAAATGATTTCAAGGAGGCATTTCATTCAATTGGTGAATATTTGCGTATTTAAGCTCTCTCTATATTGATGTTCTCACTTTGCTCAAGTAACATGATTACACTCGAGTACACAAGTCAAATTCTTGTATGCCTCCCTGAGATTGTTTCATTCCCTAGGGTTTTACTTATTCTCATTGGGAAATTGATCCTTTGTCTCACTGCTGTTAGCACTGTCAGCGGTGACTTAGGCAGGTGTGTGGCAGGTGGTCTCTCTAATGTCTGCCAGCTGTGATTGTTGCCAGCTGCATGCAGTAACAAAGAATCAAATGCATTCACAGCTGGTATAGATCAGACCCAACACAATGAATATTTCTATTACTTATACATTTACATATGTACTATATATATATATATATATATATATATATATATATATATGGTTTAGTTATATAGTAACCAGCTTTATATCTATTTCAGTATAGTAGAAGAGTTTCTCAGAAATTCTGCACTACGTTTCCTATGACAGATAGATACAATTTAAGAGAGGCACCTATTTTTGCCTTTTCTGTAAGACATTAATCTAGGAGGCAGAGTCTAATTAGGTGGCAACTGGGCTTCTCTCCCCATAGAGGGCTGCTCCGCCAGCCTCTCTGCTGTGTGCTCTGGGTCAGTGCTCACAGGGAACACGTTTCCTAGCCCCTCCTTCTCTCACCAGAATGACATCAACTGCCGGATAAATGTGTCCCTGGAAATTATGAGGGCTCTGCAGAAACCTCAGGAAACTCCTCTCATGCATCTAAAACAACACGGGTGGAAGCCTAAATCTCTCTCTTTCTTTTCTTTTTTTTTTTTTTTTTAATATATTTTATTGATTTTTTACAGAGAGGAAGAGAGAAGGATAGAGAGTTAGAAACATTGATCAGTTGCCTCCTGAACATCCCCCACTGGGGATGTGCCCGCAACCAAGGTACATGCCCTTGACCAGAATTGAACCTGGAACCTTTCAATCTGCTGGCAGACGCTCTATCCACCGAGCCCAACCGGTTTCGGCTAAATCTCTATTTCTTAATTAGAAACATGAACCATTTGGGAATAAGTGCTATTTGATGCTTTGTAAGTTGTGGGCATTAAAAATGGCAAATAAGACTCAGTAGCTTTTTTTTTTTTTCCTCCCTAAAGGTCTGACATAAATCTCTCTTACTTTTTGATAAAAGACAGGGCTAACTAACCTGAGGAAATCACGGTTGATGTGGAACAATTTTGCAAATAATACATCTTTCACCTTGCCAACACTTTTGTGATCATTTCTGAAAAGTCTTATTCTTTTCACAAACTGGCCTTTCAACTATGACTCTAACAAGGGTAAAAACAAGCTAGAAGAACTTCAAGTATGATGATGTCAAAAAGATAAGTAGTACAGTAATATGTTTCCCCTTTGGAAAGGGGGGAAAGAAACCATCCTCTGAGAACAGGGGCATAATGCATCTAGAAGACAATCCCGCTCATCACTACAGAAAAGCAGGAGTTGAGACACTGGCAGTAAAAAGCCAGTAATAACCTGTTTTATGATGCAAGCAGTTCCTTCCTTTGATCACAGGAGAGCACTGTTCATCTATGAAACGTTTTATTTTCAGGAAGTAACTGGAGCATTTGTGGTTCAAAAGAGGTTTGGTGTGGCAAATTATATAGCCCTTATGATGGAGTCATAGCTATGAGAGAGAAATGCATTCTTTTCATAGAAAGGAGGGTATAAATGTGCAAGATTTTCTAAGCTGTCAGTGTGCTTGTCTTGAAATCAATTGGCAAAAATGCACACATACGAATTTTCCTAGTGCAAACATATTCCTGGAAATCCCAAATAATAGGCAAGATGCAGTTCCTCTCGAAAAAGAGGTAATATTCATCATGTTTTATAATGCAAGTGCTTTATTTAGGAATTTACCTGTACTAAGCTCAAACAATAACACTTAACATAAGCATTTAGTAAATGAAAATAACCCAAGCAACCTATGAATAGTCCCCATGGATGTATACGCGTGCTTCTCAGTCAAGTAACCTTATGAGGTTGTATTTCAAACTTTTTTTTTTTCCTTTGCAAGAATCAGGAGGATTTCTCAAAAGATGTGATTATTTCTTCTGAGAACGGTTAACAAGAGATTTTGTCATTACTCACAAGAACCATGAATAAGGAATGCTATCTTGAGGATTGTTTGAATCAATTACATAAGAAAATTGTAGCACTTCTAAACCATTTAATTTGCATCTGTTAATGCAAACAGGGGTTCACTTGGCTGCTTTAAATTTGTCATAGCAAACATTCCAGACCGAAGTGAGTTTGGCGAGTACAAGCTGTTTTTCTTTACCCCTCTCTGCAGTGAAATCCAAATGCATCCTTCGTGACTGGAAGCTCCAGAGCAAGCTGTGGCCAGGAGAGAAGTTTTGCTATTGGAAGGGAGGGAGGGGTCCTTGTCTCCCCCAGTGGCGAGTGGGCCTGAGAAACAGAATTTTCTGAGGCTCACGTGGGAGGATGCGATGTTGCAGAAAGCTTTATTTCTGTGAAATCTAACTCCTGAGTTTCCAAGGTTTTATGTCCCTCAGTCCCACCAAGAAAGAAGTTCCATTTGCCTTTATCGGGGCTAAAATCAGATCTAGAATTGCCTGCCTGTGTCTGCAGGGTCCCAAACAGCATCAGGCTAGCTTAGCTTGTGTTCCACTGCCGCAGGGCACTGGTCCATTGCATGTGGGGTCTGCATGGCTATGAAGGAAGCACAGAGCAATGCAAGGAAGCCAAGAGCCAGCCAAGAGCACAGGAGAACTCCTGCAGGGGTGAGGAAGGTCTGGCGGGAGGGCTGTATAAGACCCTCAAAATCATTTGCTCTGGCCCTGCCAAGGCATTAGCTGCGTGCTAATTAAGAGTTTGATCCAATATAGCAGGCTAATTTTTAAGTGGATAATTTTTTATGGCCTGCAGCTGTTAACAAAACCCAATATGGCCCTTGGCAGAAGGAAAGTTCCCCACCCTTGGTTTAAAGGATTATGTATTCCCAAACTGTGCTATGCAGTGGCCACACCCATTCTGGACAATGATCTTTGTTCCCAGGTGTCACAGATAGGCAGGTACCTTCCCTTGGTCACTCCAACTTCACTGGCCTGCAGCTCTCTTTCTTTTGTTGAATCCCTTTTCCCAGTCATCTGCGGGAAACGGGCTGGCTCTACCTGAAGAGTGTGAAATTGCAGCCTCCTGGTGAAGCTGCCCAAAGGACATGCCTTCCCCCTTTGCTCCTTTCCCACTATTAATAACTAGCTAATTACAATGGTTTCAGTTTAAGGTTACAAATCCACCTGTCCTTCCCTACTCTTTAACCTCTATCCCCCTCTTTCCTCACTTCTTTTCCCAGCCTGGATTTCCAGCTTTCACAAAATTGGGTTTTCCTATATCTAAGATAGCCAATGATATCTATCAATAATTTAGTCCAAACCTTTTCACCACTGAATATCTGTCCAAGATCATGAGAGAGAAGAGTATTCCCTATTATTCTCTGGAGTACCCCATTGCTAATAAAGCAGCCTTACTTACGGCAGTCAGAAAAGATGATGCTTTCTGCCCATTTGCAATGCTGAAGCCCCCTGTTTCTTAGTTTTCCTCATTCATTTAAACAACCTCACAGTGCTAGGCAGCGAGGTTTAAGTTCCATCAGGACTAATTTTCCTCACATATTTTATTAGCAGAATCCTACATATTTGTGGATCTGGAAGTGTCTAGAGTGTTAATTTTGAATACAAATATCTCATCCTTCAAACATATAGTCTGAGAGCAGCAGATTAAAAATGTCTGCTGAAAACATTTTATATAGCATAGGATAGATTAGGCTTCATTTTCATATAAAGTCATCTAGAAGAAAAATAGAAAATAAAAATCCTTAGGAAATTTAGACTTTTCTAGAAAAAGAAACCTTATACTTTCTAATTTGGACATTGCTGATCATTAATTTCTAGTTGTTCCTCTCACTGGGTACTGTCATCAATCACATGGTGGCTTTATTTTTCTTTCAAAGGGCAGTGTTCAGTATACTAAATTGATTATCCTTACATTTAAAAAAAAAATGTAGATTTCAAAGTGCAAATCTGAAGGACTCTGAAGGCAATTTCATGAAAAAGTAATGCAGGTTTGAAGAAAATTACCAGTGTTACGGTATTAGACACACATGAGGCTAAGAAACTTATCAAAGTAGTTGAATTATGTACACAAATCTAAAAAGATACATTCCTTGGTGGGAGGTAAGCACTTAACTTCACATTATGAACAGAAAAAATCTTTTTGACCATGCAAAATTAAAAATCCATAATGGTATATGGTTGGCTTAATTAACTGAGTAGGTTTAGAAAATATGCAGTGAGTTAAAAATAACATACTTAAAATGACTTAGGAGGGCCAAACTTTCTCTTATTCATCAGAGAAATGATTGACATTTTTAAAAATAATGGATAGAACTTATATGAATAGTACTTGTTTCCTATACTCACATGTCATTACTTGGTAATGTTCATACTTATTTAACCAATATTTAGTTTCAAAATTATTTTAATAGAAATGATACTATTCATTCACAAATGAGACTCTTTTTAAACTTAACCCATAATCTTTTTTCATTCAGTATTTTTCTACTTTTACTTTATTATTATTTTTAAAAAGTACACAGCTGAAATCTTAAAGATAGAGTATTCAAGCAGAAAGGTGAGCTATAGAGTCAAATATGCCTTGGCTAAGTTCTTCAACATCCTTCCTTTAGGGAAAGAGTGGTGCAGGATGTTTTGTGTTCAATTTCTGATGTAGGCCTCTGAGAGATTACTTGCTTTTAATGACTTTCTTATCTCTTTCTTATAAATACCATCTAATATCTATAATTTTAGAGTCTTGTTTTGATTTTTATTCTTAAATGCTTGATGTCAGATGCATTCGAGATGTCACACTAGGTGGCAATCTCCATTTACTGTCCAATTTGTAGTGTCCTAGACCTCTGGAAAGCAAAAGCTCATGAAATAGATGTAAGAAACAGGGCTTCTAGACAGAAGCAAATTTTCTCTGTATGAAGTACGGTTTTGTGTTAAACAAAGAAAAAACGGATTTAAGCTGAGACAAATTTTATTAAGAATAGTGGTATAGGTCCTGGCCAAGTAGCTCAGTGGGTTAGAGTGTTGTCCCCATATGCCAAGGTTTTAGGTTCATTCCATGGTCACAGCACAGAGAAGAAACAGCCAAGGTTTGCGTAAATAATTGCAACAACAAATCAATGTTTCTCTCTCTCTCTCTAATCAGTGAGAGAAGAGAGAGAGAGAGAGAGAGAGAGAGAGAGAGAGAGAGAGAGAGAGAGAATGAATGAATGAATAGTGGTACTTATCTGATCAATAGGAAGAATGGAGACCTAGATTGAGGACAATGCAGCTAGAAAAATATGCCCAGAAATGCGGTACTCTTCCTGCTGCCACAACTCAGTATTATTCAAGGAAGCCCATACCACCACCACCACTAGCTCTAGACCCAAGTAATATCACTATATCCAGGTAGTCCACCACTCCTTTGTTCACTATATGTTGCTTCAAAGTTTGGAAAATACATTTGATTGGTTGTTTAGGTTATGTGCTTACTAACTATTATATATACTAGTACAGAGGATCTTCAGACATGTACTTAGGACAGTGGGAGGTGTTCCAAAAATTGGAAGGGGATTCAGCTAATGAACAGTAAAACAAGACATATATCCATGTACTATCAAACACTTGCTCCTCTTCCTAATGGCCATCTGTGGTTTTTTTAATTATTATAATAATAGTGTACTCCTATGTTAAACTTTTTTTTTGGGGGGGGTATAATTAATTCATATACATTGCAACCTTCTTGAGCCATTAATAATGGTGAAAGGTGATACCAATTATATTCTGAGAATATAGCAAAAAAAGCAAAAACCATGAAAACAAAAAAATGAGAAGTGTTTCTAGAATATAAATGGGGGTATAGGTTATGTCTAATCTGTAATATACATATATACAAATATACATTAATATATACATTAAAGACAAACATATATCAGTAGTTCCAAGACTCACTAAAGGGAAGAGGACAAGTTTTTTTTTTTTTCTGTATTCACTGAGTTGACTATTGAAGAAGTTTCTGCTTTTAAAATATAAATGGAGTTACTCTCCCTTTGAAGTTGTTCAGTGGCATGCTATAAATATACTTTCAAAGCACCTTTCTATATTAGAGTCTCATTCTCTCTTCACAAGAAGTACAGAGAGAAGGAAAAGTGGAGGAGAGTTTTGCAGTCTTCACAAAGTCCTGTCTTCTTCCAAAGTAGAGTCTGAAGTTGCAAGGCCACTAGTCTCAGTGGAGTTGCTGATTCTCTGCTTTTTTTTTTTTTTTTTTTTTTTTTTTTTTTTTTACCTACAAGAAGGACACGTACAAAATCCCACTTGGTCTATCCTTTTCAAACTGCATAGCAAAATGGACGATATTGCTAAGCTGCTATCAGTTTTCTCCATAATTTGGTCTACATTTTCTGGGAAAAACACATACATAAATTTGGAATTAGGGACACCCAAGTTCTCCACTACAGCTCTTGAATCTTAGGGTAAAACACCAATGCATGTAAATAGGTAAACGATGATGGAAGGAGACTTGACTTGGGGCGATGAACACACAGTACAACATGCAGATGATGTATTATAGAATTGTACAGCTGATATGTATATAATTTTATTAACCAGCATCACTCCAATTCTATATAATAAAGAGCTAATATGTAAATGGTCATCATGCCCTCGTGCCCTCATACCAGGGCCAGGGAACCAGAGGCTGGGCAGAAGGAACCTGAGGCCGTGAAATATAATATAATATTTCAGAGAGGAAGTGAGATAGAGATATATAAACACCAATGATGAAAGAGAACTGTGGGTCGGTTGCCTCCTGCACACCCCACACTGGTGATTGAGCCCACAACCTGGGCATGTGCCCTGACCAGGAACTGAACCATGACCTTCTGGCTCACAGGTCCATGCTCAACCACTGAGCCATGCAAAGCCTCTGTTATCTAGTAGCAATGTGCACATGTTATTTGGTCTTCTTCAATGTCTCATTGAAATGGGACACTCACCTAGTTTTGGACACCTTTAAATACAGTATTATAATATAAAGAACTTATAAGCATATATGCATAACCTATGGACACAGACAATATTGTGATGAAGGCCTGGGGTAGGGTGTGGGTATGGCTAGAAGGGGTCAGTGAAGGTGTAAGGGGACATCTGTAATACCTTAAAAAATAAAGGGACATCTGTAATACCTTAAAAAATAAAGATAATTTAAAAATATTACAACTAAAAAACAAAACAAAAAAAACCCCACCCACTATAACTATTTAGAAATAACATTTCTTGTAAGGTTAAAGCAAAAAGCCAAGGAAAAGAGAATTAACATAAATTTCAGTTAAAATTTACTAGTCTTTCACTATAGTTGAATCATGTAGAGTAAATACACGAGTTAGTAGGAAAAAACAGGTAACTGGTATCCAAATACTAGTTCTATGGAGTCACAAATATTTGGTAAGGTCTTGCATATTCAACATACTCTAAAAGCATGTTCTTAACTTTTAAACATAAACAAATATGTGAGGGAGAAGTCTTTCTTTCACACCGTAGGGACTTGTATTTTCATTCACAACAGTGTTTTCCATTGTAATGTCTGATTTAGGAAGGTGTTTGCATTAAATTGCTATTCCAGACTAGGAGGATATGGACTATATTTTTGCATTGATTTCTGGATCCACTTCTTGTGATGGACTTCATTTAGACTCATTTTCACCTGATGACATCTCTAAGGATGAGCTCACGCTTATGGATTCAATAAAGTTTTCAGCAAATAAAAGCACTTAGATTTAATCACTAATGAAAAATAAATCTGAAAAGAAGGAAAGACATTTCTCTTCCTTATTGAATGGGGCCAATGCTTTCTTGAATAACAGTCTGTTACTCCCACAACAGATTCGACTTCTTATCATCCTGGGAGCAAAATTGAATTTTTCTTTATATGATTGCTAGTTCATCTGTGGCTATTGTGATAGGAACATTTTTGCTTATTACAAGACTTTGGACAAGTCTTGTGGAGGTCTCCAGTATGTTTCTTGATATCTTGATATCATGCTGGTGGGAAAGGAGGTGCTGACAGTGAAGTTATTCTGGAACAGTGCTGGGGCTGGATGACCTTAGCACTTGGCTAGGCAGGCATATTGTAACTAGCAGAGAAGAGTGGCAAGCAGAGGATGGAGTTAGTCTGTGGTCAGCACTTTGGAGAGCTCTTAGAAAGAATTTCAAAATCATCTGGGGTATGTGTGTGTGTACCTATGCAAACTCATATATACAGTATATACATACACACATATATATTTGCATACATACATGAACAATAAATGTGTCATGCCTATATAAATACTAATATGTACATATTTTATACATATGTATACATTTGCAGATAGACACATGATCTTTAGATTCAGTATTAGTAAGCGCTGTGGAATTTTCAACATGTGATAAATTCAACTAGCTGAGGTAATGTTTTACTCCTCACCAAATTATGTCCCCACAAATAAGACAGTGTCTAACTTTACCATCTTTTACTGAAAGCAGTGATGCTTCTAGATACATGTTCCCCTTGAAAATCTATGATGAAAATAATAGTATTAACTAAAATTTGTTGTGTGCCTACTATATTCCAACCAGTATGTTAGGTGTTCCACATAAATTATATGGGAACCTCAAAATTATTCTACTAAGAAGACACTATTATTGACATAAAATGTAGAAAAATGAGGTGTAGATAATTTGAATAACAAGAACAGGATCAGTTATGTAGCAATTTATGGATCATAATTTAGACCCAGATACATTTGGTTATAGAAGCCATGTTCTTTGTACCAGATTTGTAATTTATTATTAAAAATGTTAATGCTATGTTGTTTGGTGAGATCTCTTTTGTCTATGGGTGCCAGATGAATGGGAAAAATAAGTTTTCAGAGATTAATTTGGTAGACCTGCTATATAATTCACATCATTAGAGTAAAAAAAATAGCCAAACACATCCTAGTAGATGAATACATATTGCGTTAGGATATTTAGTAACTACCTAGCAAAGGAATAGTACTGACTACAAAAGCGTGTTCCCAATGACCTTCCATTTGCTTCATTTTCTCCCTTTTTTCAACCCCTCAGAGTTGTGAGGGACCACTCCTGCTGATCTGCATAGAGAAGTTGCTATAGTAACCTTTGAGCACAGTACTAAAGGCAGCTTTCTAACTATAACCTTTATCTTTACAAGAGCAATTACCTTATATATTTTATAGGTTATAAGAGTTGTGTGTCATAAATGTCCTCAAGGTATTTGACTATATTATGAAGTCAGAATAGTTTAACTTTGAAATTACAGCCTCTTATAAAAGATTTCTATTTTTGAGAAAATAATAAATAATGACTTCATTTTTTAGTTTAGATTTAGAAAATTGGACTAAATATAACATTAATGCTGTTTTATGTTCCCTAAGAATTAGCATATGAATAGAAAAATTTCTTTTTCCATTTTCCCACTTGAATTTACTGAACATTGCCTTCTCTCATTTTTCAACAGTATCATCATAAAAAAGTCAAGTGCACAATTGAATTTTGAGTTTTTTATTTCAAACAAAACAAATGCAATTTTGCCTCTTATCTTTGTATTCTAAAAATTCTCAGTCCTTCACTGCATTTATTTTGCTGGTGTAGAGTAGACAAGCTATATTAAAAAAGGTAAGTTGCTCTTTTATTAACTCACCTTTTTACTTAGAGTTTCCAAGATTATGTACTAATTAATACTTATTCATCAGGATTGCGTTATCTCCCCCCTTCCCCCCCAAAAAGCCTAATATATCTGAGCTATATTAGAAGTTATCTTCATCATTAGGGGAATCTGTACACTGTTGTTTCCATTCCAATGCATGGACAAGATTTAAACCCAAGTGCTCTTTGCTAGCACAAATCAGATTGAATGACCTTATGTCCAAGTCTCTTGTTCTTTATTCCTTCTAAAGAAATCTCTAGTTGGGACTAGATCTTAACCTTGACTGAGGGTAGATCTCATGTTAAATGTTCTTACACACACACAAAAAAAGAAAACAACAAAGGACACAAGAAAAGTTTGGAATGTGATGGTAATGTTTGTTTTCTTGATTGTGGTGATGGTGTTTACATAAATCCAGATTTATCCAAAAGTACACATTAAATGTGTAAGGTTATCTGCATATCAATTATACCTCAGTAAACTTGTTAAAAATGAATAAGATTAATTATTTAAATGATGTTAAGATGAAATGAGCTTTGAAAATAAATTCAGTTAATCCTCATTAATTTGGAATACACCAATTTGGAAAGTCAGACAATTTTGTTCAAGAATGTAGTGTTTATTAATTTTTAAAGGACAAATGATTAGTTCAGTTTAATAAGTGAATATGTTAAATATTACTTCTTACAACTGCATTTAAAATGTTCCATTTATTAGTATTTGGTCTCCTTTTTTTTATAAAAAACCTCAATTAGTAGCAACATTGATAACTAACAAACTTTACTGGATTGAATCATGTTTCCCAAAATTCATGTTCTTCCTGGAACCTCAGAATGTAACACTTTTAGGAAAATACCATCCTTGTATATGCAATAAAGTTGAGGTTAAGATAAAGTGATACTGGAGAAATTGGACCCATAATCCAACATGACGGATGTCTTCATATGAAGAGGGGGAAAGACACAGACACACAGGGAGAATGCCAAGTGATGGTGGAGACATTGATTGAAGTGATGGATCTGTAAGCCAAGAACACCAAGGATTGCTTAGCAACACCAGAAGCTAAGAGAAAGGCATGAAACAGATTCTTCTCTAGAGATGAATAAAAACAAAGAGTGAAATGGTGATTGTCAGGGGCTGGGGTATGAGGGGAAGGGGAGACATTACTCAGAGAATACAAACTTTCAATTATAAGATGAAAAAGTCCTGAGGATTTAATGTACAGCCTGGTGGTCATAGTTAACAATACTGTATTATATACTTGAAGGTTGCTAAGAGAGTATATTAATTGTTATTAGTAAAAAAGGTAATTATGCTGGTGGTGTTAAGTAAAATTGCTGTGATAATTACTTTGCATTATCTAACTGTAACAAAGCAGCACATTACACACAACTTACACTTACTCAGTGTTATATGTCAATTAAATCTCAAAAACATGGGGATAAAAAACCAAGATGGGTGAAATGTAACCTCAGGCCCTGATTAGGTCCCTGTCAAAGGTGGAAGACCGTCTTCTAAGTAAGGACACTGGAGTGTGATAAGGGATAGCACAGATAGAAACCCAAAGAAGGACATTCTTAATCATTTTTTTCATGTGAACAAAGGCTTCCTTGCTATGGTAATATCTCAATCTTAAATAACATGGTAATATCTCAAATTAATCTTAAAAGAATTAGCAGTTGTTGGAAGTAAAAGTGGACAGGAGAACAAGGTAGCAATTCAAATAGAGGAAATAACATATCTAGGGTAATGAGAGCCCGTTTTGACAACTGCAAAATGTTTTATTATGACCACAAAAGAAATAGAATGATGGAATGAGGCTAGAGCATTATCAAGATACAGATCAGGGCAGGGCTTGTGTGACACATTAAAGAGTTAGAACTTTACCCTGAGAGTACTGGGGTGGATGGTTAAGCATTTTAAGCATGAAACATCCTGCAGAGATTTGTCATTTAGAAGAACAACCCTGGCTGCAGAGTAGATATTGGATTTGAGGCAGGCAGGACAGAAGGCAGACATATTAGTTAAGAAACTGTTGCAATAATTCATACTTGGGAAAACAGTTGCCTGAATTGAAATAGCAGCAGGTTGGTGAAGAGAGGTGGCTATACTCAACTTATTTTGAGAAAACAGAATATTAATTTTATCACTGATTTGATTAATGAAGGGTGAAGGTGTGTAAGAAAGGAATCAGGCAAGATTCCTGGATTTCTGGACTAGGCAGTAAGAATTTCATTAAGTTAGGAAATATATGAGAAAGAAGTTGTAAAGCCCAGCCAGTGTGGTTCAGTGGTTGAATGTGGACTTTTGAGCCAGGAGCTCATGGTTTGATTTCTAGTCAAGGCCCATGCCCAGGTTGTGAGCTCAAAACCCAGTAGGTGGTGTGCAGTAGGCAGATCCCCACGAGGGGACATGCAGGAGGCAGCATATCAATGATTCTTATTACTAATGTTTCTCTCTCCTTCTTCTCTGAGATCCATAAAATATATACTCTTTAAAAATTTATTAAATGGTTAATTGTGATGTTATCTACAATAAATTTCATGCAACTGTTAAAAAATAATGATTTTGAAGACTACTAATAAATTTATGTTGCCAACTTAAAAGAATTAGGATATAAAATTTGTATGTACTATGAATATGGCTAAGAATACATGCAAATAAAAATTACACAGGGAAATAAAAGAAAATGTTAAAAGTAATTATATTAGAGCACTGGAATTTTTATTTTTATTTATTTTATTTTATAATTATTAAAATAAATTGATTATGTTGCCTTTATAACAAAAATATTCAAAGGATAAAGCACTTAAAAATAATTGATCAATCTAATATAAACCAAGATAATATAAATAACATTAAAATTAACAAGTCTAATTCTCTAATGTTTATTATGTAAATATAAAATTCCTATCACTTTTATTACATATTTTGATAAACTCAAGTCAGTGCCTTATTGAGAGTAGAGATGAAAAATCAGAGGCAACTCATTGCTTTAGAAAAGTTTTCCACTCATTTACTATAATAGTTTTGTTTCCCCCCTACTTAAAATCCATGTAATTGTGTCAAGCAATTTAGACTGGTTTAAATTTCAGAGTAGTTTTTTCTTCACATTGTATAGTCATATTCTTTACTTTCTAAATTTATTCAAAACTCTTCCATGCAAAATTGCACTATGCATAACATGTTCTCCTGCAGTATATTGCTTGACACCTTAGAGTCTATTTTTAAAGAATTTAGACATCTTATTTATCATGTATTCAGATACAAATAATGTCTAATGACCCATTTTGTGCATGGCATAATTTATCACTTTTCATATTTTATTTAGACAAGGAATGCTTTGTAGGGAATAATGATTGCTTTGCCCTGAGGACATTTGCCTTACTTTTGACAGATTCAAGGATAGAATTCTCCTGCTAAAACTCTCAGTATCAATCAGAAAAACAAATATACATGTTATACTTCATGTGATAATTGTAGGTTCTAATTTAACTTTAAAATTAAACTTTAAAAATAGAGATTAAAGAGTATTTTTAAACATATGATTTATTACTTTTAAATGTTCCTTCTGTGAAGAGTTCAGATAGGTCAATTGCCATCTACTAGTAAACATGACATAAAAATAACAAATTGAATGAGCAAGAAAAGTTAATATGTTTTTGATGATGATGTTAGATAAACTATTATTAAAAAACAAATTTAAGCCCTGGTCAGTGTGGCTAATTATGTTAGATAAACTATTATTAAAAAACAAATTTAAGCCCTGGTCAGTGTGGCTAATTATCTCTTTTCTAAAGTGAAGAAAAAAAAAAAAGGAATAAGTTATATATGTGTATTAGTTACTATGGAAATGGTTTTAAATTGTCATTTAGCCAAGAAATCTAGAAAATGAAATTTACTTATTTGTTACTATCATTGAAATTAAGTGACCAATATATGGAAACATGGTTTTGATACTAACATACAAATTACAACCTTTAAATCCAGATATTTTATGGTCTTAATCAAATGTTACTGTTAGTATCCTCTCTAATAAAAGGGTAATATGAAAATTGACCATACCTCTACTACAACAACAAGCCATGCCCAGGAGTGAGTATGCAAACTGATCCAACCAAGATGGCTGTGGCCACGGAGCTGCAGCAAGCAGGAGGCTTGGGTTTCCCCAGCAATAGAGGAAGCCAAGCTTCCCTGCTGCCCCGCCGGCCCAGGCCTACACTCAAGGCTACAAAGTTTCAATTACAGAAGATAAATAAATCCCAACAAAAATGGCTGCAGCCACGGAGTGAGCAGGAGGCTTGGCTCCACTCACGGCTACAAAGTTTCAATTATAGAAGATAAATAAACCCAAGATCCCAGGGCCTCTGCTTGGGTTGCTGGGGGGCATGGCCAGCCTGCAAACCACCACAGGCTCCTTGCCCAGGTCACCTCAAGCCACAAGGGAACCCCCACCCTGATCCAGGACACCCTTCAGGGCAAACCAGCTGGCCCCCGCCCATGCACCAGGCCTCTATCCTATCTAATAAAAGAGTAAATGCAGATTGACCATCACTCCAACACACAAGATGGCTGCTCCCATGTGGTCAAAGATAGTTGCCCCATGTGGACACAAGATGGCCATGGCAAGATGGTCAGCAGGGGAAGGCAGCTGAAAGGGACCAGGCCTGCAAGGGAGGGCAGTTGTGGGTGATCAGACAATCAGGAGAAGGCAGTTGGGGGGGACCAGGATTATAAAGGAGGGCAGTTGGGGGCAATCAAGCCTGTAGAGAGGGCATTTAGGGGTGACTAGGCTAGTAGAGGAGGAAAGTTTGGGGTGGCCAGGCCTGCAGGGGAGAGCACTTGGAAGGGGGGACCAGGCTGCAGGATAGGGCAGTTAGGGGTGACCAAGCCTTCAGGGGAGGGCATTTAGGGGTAAACAGGCTGGCAGGGGAGGGTTAGGGGATGATCAGGCTGGCAAGCAGAAGTGGTTAGGAGCAATTAGGAAGGCAATCAGGCAAGAAGTTGGGAGAGAGCAGTACTGGATTGTGAGAGGGTGCTGGCTGGAGGGGTCCCAGATTGGAGAGGATGCAAGCTGAGCTGAGGGACACACCCACCCATGCACAAATTTCGTGCACCAGGCCTCTTGTCCTATTTAATAAAAGCCTAGAATGCTAAGTTTCTGGTCATCCATTCAACCAATCAAAGCATAATATGCTAATTATATGCTAAAGCCACTCAATCGCTTGCTTTGATGTGCACTGACTACCAGGGAGCAGATGCTCTGACTGGTAGGTTAGCTTGCTGCTGGGGTGCTGCCGATTTGGACTGAGTAAGATAGGCTGGACATGTCCTGGAGCCCTCTCAAGGTCCCTCTTTGGCTGGCCAACCTCCCGTGTCCCTCCCTGGCCCTGATTGTGCACAGGTGGGGTCCCTCTGCCTGGCCTGCACCCTCTTGCAATCCAAGACCTCTCAGGGGATGTTATAAAGCTGGTTTTGGCCCAATCCCACAAGCCAGGCTGAGGGACTCCACTGGTGCACAAATTTATGCACTGGGCCTCTAGTTATAAATAAGAATATGACATCCGAGTTTTATTGCTGCTGCTCAGAACTGTTCTCTCAGATGATTACATAATGTTTTATCAGGTCAGTAGAGAATGCATTAATCAGCACTTTCTTTCAAGTTTTTAAGTCATATTTTTAGGTAAGTAAAGAATAAAGATAGCAAGAAGCTCTAGAACTAAGGTTTCTTTATCCTTAATTCAACAAAATCTCTCTATTCCTAGTCCAGAATCTTTTCTGATTATACTAGATTTAGATGAAGTCATTTGTCTTTAGAGAATATTAAATTTTCTCTCTATACTTCTGTAAAACCTGGTGCCTTTAAGTACATTGTAGCTACTCTGAAAAATCTTTTTTAAAATGTTGATTTAGAAAGACTGAGATCAATTAATAGTAAAATGTATATCTCATCATAGGTAACTTTAAATGTTTTTTAATTTAGTATTTCTAGGTAAATTTAATTAGTATCTTCCATTAGTTCAATTATTTTTCTCTCCCCCTTCATCTACTGCTACTTGTACCTTATGACCAAATATATATGTGTGTGTGTGTGTGTGTGTGTGTGTGTGTGTGTGTGTTGTATATAGATCATAATATTATTATCAATGAAGTGGTGCTGTGAGAAAAAACAATTTCTTGAGGCCCCCACGGGATGATGGAGTTTTGTGGAAAGCTTTACTGATGATGTAAAATTAAGGAGGTCACATCTCTGTCTTTCTTGCTATGGAAGAAGTCCAACCTTGTCTTCAGCAGGGCCAGAATTAAGGCCCTTGCCTAAAATTTCTGTTATATATTAAAGTCCAGGCCCATCCAGCATCCTGCATGTGTAGTCTGCATGGCCATGCGCCATGTGGCTGCTTAAAGCTACATGGCTAAGGAGAGAAAAAAAATACACAGGCACGTGGGCGAGTGTGGGTCATGGAACAAGAGAGTGCAATAGTGAACAAGACCAAGCAAGAGGAAACTCTGGGGATTTTAACTTTCCATGATTTCATGTGCTTCTGATGGTCCCACTACCTAGCCAACTCATTGTTCTCCAGGCTAGACTTACAGGCAAGCACCTTCCTCTACATCAGCCCAACTTCACTGTGCATGTGCCCATTTCCCCCTTTGTTTGATCCCTTCCCCCAGTCATTTCAGAGAATGGACTCATGGTGCCCTGGGGAGTGGGAAGTTATAGCTTCCTGGTGAAGCTGCCTAGATGACCTTACTTAAAACTTCTGGCTTCCCCATTGCTCACTTCCTGTAATTCATACTGAGACTAGCTAATTACGACAATAACATTATCACACTATGTAACTGTCATGACTTATACCCTATTCCTACAAATGAAGACATACTTCTCAAGCATCTTGAAACTGCAAACATTCTCAATTTCTCTCTCTCCCCTGCAAGATATAATGTCTACTCCGGGGCATAGCATACTTCCTTCATGATTCCATCCCTGCCTAGTTGTGCAGTATTTTCCTTAGGCGTTTTCTTTGATGCTTTGAGTTTCAGATATATTATACTTTTTTGAGTTCCTTAATGAAAAAATGTTATCTCATGTTTTCACATAGTGCTCCTCACTTAACACCTACTTCAGTGTCACTGTCTGTGGTCTTCTTCCCACACCGAAGGATTCAAGAACCTTTTCTCCTGTGAGAGATAATACAAATGGAAACACCTCCAATGGAGGTGCAGCTGCAATGCCAGAGGAACTGCCTTGCATGCCTTACTCCTCAAACCTGGGGATGTACAAACTGGGCACAATAATCTTTGGGCTTGGCTAAAAGTAGGACTGTATTCCAAACAACTGTTTGCAAAGCTAACAAGAAGCATGCCTTATGAGACATTATGACTATGGAATTGAAAATGGAAGACATTCTTCAGAATTAGTATCATTTGCACTTAAGAGAAATTTCTTCCTTAGCCTACTGACACCCTTAGAAATTCATTCCTTTCTTATTTTTGTTTTTTAAAAATACATTTTATTGATTTTTTTACAGAGAGGAAGGGAGACAGATAGAGAGCCAGAAACATCGATGAGACAGAACCATTGACCAGCTGCCTCCTGCACACCCCCTACCAGGGATGTGCCCGGAACCAACGTACATGCCCTTGACCGGAATTAAACCTGGGACCTTTCAGTCCGCAGACCTACGCTCTACCCACTGAGCCAAACCGGTTTCAGCTCATTCCTTTTTTAAATGCAATTATCCCTCTTCCCTTTCTTATAAAGACCTTTTGCCTTCACCTCCTAGTTGGAACATGGATCACAGATATCTCTATCTTTCATCACTATACTATCCTGCCTTTCTATAAGAGAGTGATGCCTGTATGAGGGGGGAAAGGGCTAACATCCTGATGTACCTCTATCACTTTCATAGTTAAATTCCTATTGGTTGCATATAAGGCTTTGACAAAAGTAAATAATATAATGGAAATATATTTGTATAACTAACAGAATTGAGAAAATAGCTAAAAGCTGAGTTTTTAAAAACTATAATAGTAGGCTTTTAGGAGCCTCTTTTTCTTCTTTGAGTGCAGATGACTCACTTCCAGTGACTATGAGGTCAATTTGCTTCTTCTCTGAAATTTAAATTCCGATAGAAGTAGTGGGTCATCTAGGCCTGATTCACAAAATTACCTACAGAAGCTAGGGTAGAGGTGATGGCATCCTTGAATTATCTAGCTATTCTTAAAGAGATATCTGTAAGCCAGGCAGCCACCTTACGTGGTTCATATTCTCTCAATATATAATGTACCTTTCTATGACTTATATAATGTTTTGGAATTTGTACTGAGTTAAAATAGCTTAGGCAAAGCCACATATACATTAAGACAAATTGTTTCTTCATTTACTCACCTCTCTATAATTTTGCTTTCAAATGTTTTTAAATCTGCCTCTAGTCACATATTTAAGAGAATCTATCTAATGTTAACAAAAAATAACTAGTTTTTATGGTAAACTTCCAGTTTCCATATGGGATGGAAATATATACACACACACATACCATGTGTAGCTTTTGTTTAAAATTACAAAGGAAATTAAATTTGGGAAACAAATTTATACCCTTCACTTGTGATTTTTAACATTTTTTTTTGCCTGTCAGTTTGAAATTACTCTCACTGGATATTCAAAAAGGGAAATGTTGCCATTTACAAAAGCAAGTTTAAAGGTAGAAAGTATCTCTGGCTGTACAGCACGGCGGATTTTATGCACTTACTGATGACTGTAAAGAGATGTGCAATAGATCATTGCCAGGGTTGAAGGTTTGCCCTCTTACATTGATAAAAAGTTTTAGAGGCATCATACTACTGTCAAAAGTAATGGAAATCATTTCTAAATTTGGGGGAGGTCAAATGTGATTTGTAGTAAGTAAACTGCATTTGCTGAATCAAGCTTTTCAACCTAATTAGTTTAAAGGCTCTGGGTCTACATTATGACCCTTGAAAAAGTTATCCATTTGAAAAGTTTTTGCCCCATAGACCTCTGTGAACTCTTTTCAGTATATGACCAATTTAATATTTAATATCTTTCCAGCCTCACTTTGTTAAAGTTCTTGCCAAAAGATAGCACTTAGATTGGGAAGACTACAAAGAACCTTTTCAAGAAAGCAGCCTGTGTTTTGAAGACATCAATATATTTTTTTAATTTATTATTTAATGAACAAAATAAAGACAAATTCATGGATCAGCCAATAGGAAAGAGGCTTAAAAGTAAAAAGTTTCTAGGCTCTATGAACTTTGGCATTTCCATTCTGCCAAATCAATTTTACCAAACTTAGATGGTTAAGAACAAGTGACTTAGATAAGCTATCAGAGATACCATTTATCTTCCCCCCCCCCAGAATATAAACCTATCCTAATACTTTGAACTAAGTACATCAAGATTCACCCCAGAAGAACTACAAAGATACAATTTTACTTTAGGCAGAATTCTGTGAAAATTCTTTGACTTTATATTTCATGTTAGAATATTTCAGAACAGTCTTTTGGAAGTCTTAACAGATAGTCTTGACAATGTTTGAAATAAAATGATTTGTTAAGGAAAACCCTTGTTTTTGCTAGAGTATCATGAGAACTGTCCACATAGAGAAAGTATATTGTTTCTTTGGCTGGTGTGGATTAGTTGGTTGGAGTATAGTCCTGTGCACTGAGGGTTTACCTGTTCAATTCCTGGTTAGAACACATACCCTGGTTGTGGGTTCAATACTCAGTGGATTGCATATGAGGTTAAAGACTGATGTTTCTCTCTCTCCTCTCTCTGTCTCTCTCTCTAAAATGAATAGAAAAAATAAAAAAGGAAGCATACTGTTATGTTTGCTGCAAATAATGTTTGTGTAATAGTGGCAGTGTAATGTCCTTATTAGACTATTCTGAAAATGTTAAGATGAGTTCTTTAGACCCCAGGCTGTTGTTGGTTTCTTTCTAGTTCCAATTTTGGTGTCCTTCAGCTCCAGTTAAATCTGAAAGGATCCAAAAGTCTTTTATTAAGTTTATTTTTGCTTAATTAGGCAGAGATACTTTTGACTGTCTTATGTCCATTAACTCTAATTGATACCTGTATATTTCATGAAGTTGTGTGGATAATCATGTGAAATAATACACATAAAATCCTTAGCATAAGACCTAACACATAAAAAGTACTGATTAAATGTGTGACACAATTTTATAATCAGTAGAATACAGATATGACAATCAGCAAAACATGTATTTTCAGATGGTAGAAACTTAAATCATTACCTTTAATCCCAGTTAAAGGTATATGTACTTAGTTTGAGAAGACTAAAGTGTCTTTTCCATTATCCAATAAACCTTTAAAAATTGACACTAGACCAAAAGTATAAGGGCCTAAAAGCTTGTAGGAAGGTGAGCGAACACAATTTATCCTTAAATAACTGACAACTGCAGGCTCTGATTGAACCATTCTCACTTATTCAGCCACTCAGCCAAAGATAACATTTGTCTCCATCTTCCCAGTCTGCAACTAAAAGGAAAATATGATGAATTAACTGCTTCCTTGTAGATCATGTGGTCAATTGGAAGCCCTTTAAAAATATTTTGGGTTCCTGTTTTGCTCCTAATACATCTTCTCTCTCTCTCTCTCTCTCTCTCTCTCTCTCTCTCTCTCTCTCTCTCTCTCTCCCTCCCTCCCTCCCTCCCTCCCTCCCTCCCTCCCTTCCCCCCTCCCTCCCTCCCTCCCTCTCTCTCTACACACACACACACACACACACACACACACACACACACACGCCTCAGCCTGTCAGAAGCAAGGTTGGCAAGTTCTGACTGATTCTTTCTCACTGTTCCTGGGAGAGAGGGGCTCCCTCAACATAATATTTTAGTTTAGAATATTCTGAAAATCCAGGGTTTAAAAATATTATGCCCATTTTAATTAAACATAATTTCACATTTGTCTGATAGGCAGAAACCATCATTTACTATTATTATTAAATAAAAATTGTAGTTTTATCTTCTAAAAAAAAGTATAGTTTTCCAACTAGAGCTAGCTATTTATTTATCCATTCACTCATTCATTCATTCACTTATTTTTTTAAAGGAGAGGATTTAAAGTACTATTGATAGAGAGTAAGATATAAATAGAAAAAAAAATGTGGACTTAGAAAATAAATCCTAGTCTCTCATCTGAACCATCTGGTATATTAAAATGAGGTATCTATGTAAACCACTCCTTCCAAGTAATGAGTTAAAAATACAATCAAGTGCTAAGTGTTACTAAGAACAAAAGTAAGTAATTTGTTCTTCCTGGAAAGGGGTTTGAAGAGAAAGCCTTTCCAGAAAGTTCAGGTCTCAATTGCACCTTGAAAATTGGGGGTGGGGAGGCTGGCCGAAAACGGTGTAAAGATGAAACAACAAAAACTCAGACACAGATAACAGTATGGTGATCACAAGAGGGAAGAGGGTGGGGGAGGTAGAAGAGTGTAAAAGAGAAATGGTGATGGAAGGAGACTTGACTTTGGGTGGTGAACACACAATACAATATACAGATGATGTGTTATAGAATTGTACACTTGAAAGCTATATAATTTTATTAACCAATGCCATTCCAATAAGTCAGAGAAAAAACATTTTTTAAAAAGAAAGAGAATTAGTAAGCGATTGCTTAGACAAGGGGATTTCTAAATCTTTAAAACAGCATGTTAAATGATATGAGATCACAAAAGTTAGTAGATTGTTTGGGAATGGAAGTAGTCAAGTGTGCCTAAAGTGACCAGGGTTCATTGTTGAGACAGGACACGATATGATGGTGATGCCAGTTGAGAGAACTATTATATTAAGCTGTGCTAGAGAATTGAAGCTTGTTTTACAGGTAGAGTTGCACAACCAAAAGTGCCAGACCTGACCAGTAGACCCTGAGCAATGGATAAATAATTAATCTGACACAGGATTGCTGTGAATTAGAGGGCTAAAGGACTGCTTGGCTGGAGAAACCAAAAGCCCCATTCGGCTGCCTCCTTAGGCTTTTATTGTAACAACAGCTTGAACTAAAATGAACTTATAGATACTATCAGCAGGGTAAGTATCCTTGCAAAGACACATGCATCTGCAGTGTCCTTTAAGCAAGGATGTCTGAAGACTAAAGATTCCAGTAAAACTCCCGGGGGGGATCAGACTTGTTTGGAAAAGTCAAGGCAGGAGTAGCTGCCTTTGGCCAGCTCCCCAGAGAGGTTCTGACTTTTTGGAGATTCCTCCTTACAAACTTTCCAACCAAGTTCCATGCTTCTCCACACCAAAGTAGCATCTTTTCATGTATTCTAGAACTGCACAATGAGGCAGCCGGCTTCAAAGATATTGAGAACTTATTTGAGAGGATTAAATCAGAGAATAACACAATCCAATTTGTAACTTAGAAAAATGACCCTGGTAAGGAAATGGATAAGTGGGTTAGATAGGGTTGAATATAGTAAAAATAAGATGCAAATCACATATATACTTTTTTAAAAAGTAGAAATAAGTAGGTAAATTAATTTTAATATTTTATTTAACTCAATATATCCCAAATGTTATGATTTTGATATATAATTAATATTAACATTATTGTGTTATTTTATATTTTTATTTTCATATTCTTTTATCAAAATCTGGTGTGTGTATTTTATACTTGAAGCCAACAGTCGTGAAATTTCAAGTACTCACTCATTGTGGTTAGTGGTTTCTGTACTCAATAATGAAGGAAAAATGATTGAAGACTTGGAGATGAATTCAAATATAATTTCTTAATAGGAGAGATGACTGCGGAGGGTTAAAACTAGAGTAATAGCAGTGAGCGTGGTGAGACATGAACCAATTTAAGAGGTATTTAAAAATGGAATGAATAGAACAAAGTAATGTATTGAATATTTTGGGTGAAGAAGTTGACTGGATAGAGGATTAGATTTGACAATAAAGATAATGAGTTTGATTTTCTAACCTAATGTGAAGACAATTTAATAATTTACAAATAATAAGTGAATCACAGCAGCAAAGAGTTTGGAGTTATTGACATAAAAGTCAAAGTTAATCCATATGAATAAGTGAAGTCTTTTAGTGAAATAGAAGATAACCAAAGATGGGACCCTCAGGAATACCAGAGAAGGGAAGAACCTAAAGAAAGAAGAAATTTTACAGAAAGAAATGGTGATCAACATGGTTCAATGAATCGGATGAGAACTAAAAAGAGGAAATAAAGTTTGGTCATCAGATTAGTGGTTGTATTTTCAAAATCACTTCCATACTTGGGATCTCTGTATCTGTATTTCCATAGAAGATTTAAGAACAGACATTTCTAAGTCTCTACCATTCTTACTCAAAATGATAAGCTAGACTCTCCAAATATCTTATCACATTTAACCTTCCCCCAAACTGAGAGGACATTGTTGTCATTTTCATTGTGATGCTTAATGAGCTCAAGTGACATGCAAAGGTCCTACTACTTTTACATCACAGAGCTCAGTCTGTATTCTTGTGTTTTCCCTCCTACATCCTGTTGCATTTCCCCAAATCACTACCGAGTTTTAGTTTCTCAAGTGCCCTTTTGCTGCTATTAAAATCTCTTGTACATTATTACCTGAAGAAATTCCGAGCAAGAAAAGCCGGGGGAAATAAGCTTGCTAGAGAATGGAAGCCTTAAAATTGAGCAGAGCATCAAAGGTTAATGAAAATCAAGCACGGGGTTCCTTTCTCATAGCTCCTACATTTGGAATGCAGTATGGGAGGCTGTACTTTCAAGCTTCCGTGAGGTCACCATGGTCTGCTGGTGCTATCCTCTTGAATAATGTATGTTTGGCTCAGAAAATGACCTTATCTACTAGTTAGCATCTTTTATAGTGAAAAGCTTATAGCATTCAAGTCAAATTGAAGAAGTGTTTTTTGTAAAACTACTTTCCATTTTTATTTTGAATTACATTTTTAATTCATTTTTGCCATTTTAATAAAAATGGTGGAACTATTATAAATACAAATCTATGTATCTGACGTGTTGTTTCAAGTTTTTGAATTGCATCAACTCATTTAGTCTTAAATTTTTCAAAACATGTGGGTAAATATTTAATGAGATGTTAGACTTTGTTGTCCCTGCCCAAGCAAGATCAGGACTCCCTGCCAGCAAAGGCCAAATCTTGCACAGGCTTCTGATGTCGGGAAGTTAGAAGATGTTTCAATCATATCATTAATTTAACTTGAAGGTGGCTTTTAAAGAGGATTTTGAGGAATCAACCTGAACCATGTTAACAATCATAACCAAAGTTCACTGAAAATTGCAGTTATAGAGTATATACCGTTTATGCTGCTGAAGAAGAGAAAGACTGTGACAGCCCACTGAAAAGTTGGAAAGATGCTCTAAATTACATTTCTTGTCACGAAATCCAAACCTCCTTTTGTGCATATCTTTAAATGCTATTTCCCTCTTCAAACCGCCTCTTTCCTCTCCCATTAAATGTGATCTTCTATTTCTCTGAATAGCAAATATTGAAAGTTTTGTAATTATGGCATTATTCGTATTAAACTTTTTAATGTAGGGACTGGCATCCAGTTACTTTCATGTGCTCTGATAGATTAAAATATTTAAAAACTACAATCTTTTAATGTTTGTTCTGTGATATACTGTGGCACATACCTTTTAACTCACACAGTGAGTGCTTGGTAAATGCTTGTATTTTTTGGAATAACAGTGTAAATAAGTGTTGTCCCTTTGGGGAAGGAAAGCAGGATCAAGGAGTTTTGAGAACTATACATTACACGCATCCTAATTTCTTGTCTTGTATCAGTTTGCACCGTTTTCCATCTAATACTTGATTCTTTCATAAAATAAAACCACACTGTGTCTGAAAATTCTGAAAATGCCTTGTCTCTTTGTCTTTGCACGTGTTATTCCTGCTCTCTATAATTCCTTGATATATAAGCTTGTGGGGTGTGTGTGTGTGTGTGTGTGTGTGTGTGTGTGTGTGAAAATGCTTGTGTGTAGAGGTGAGGAATATGATAATATGAAGCAAAATAAGTCATTTTTTTAAATAAATAACAGTAGATAACATTTATATAGTGGTCACTGGATTCTTGATGCCTTCTGAATGCTTTAAAATATGCACTTACTTGACTCTCATGACCACTTTATAGCTTAGGTATTATTTTTATTCCCATTGTTTTCAGATTAAAAACCATGAGAGCAGAGTGGTCAATTCATCTGCCTAACCTCATACAGCCTGAGTGGCAGTCTGCAAGTTAACACCTGCTGCAGTCCCTGGTGGGAGGCTCTTGCCCACGTAAGGCATACCATCTCCCCGACACTGAGATATACTGGCAGGGATGAACCCTCTGAGCCCCATGCAGACAAAACACCCCATTTCATCCATATTCTCTTTCTTTTCCAGACTTCATCATTTTCAAAAACATCATCCTCTAAATTCTACAAACTTTCCACCAGGCCTGGCAAAATATCTTATCTTTAAGTTCTGATAGAACAGTAAAATAAACAAACACATTTGTGTAGGTGAAAATTAACTAGTAAATAAACCTGCCATACTCATTGTCAGATAACTTATTATCAGAGGATTTTTTATTTTATTTATTTTTTTAGAAAATTATTCCCAAATGCTCAGTGAAGGTGTTTTATATAGGTAGTCTTAATATGATAGTCATCTTTGATATTTCAAAATGATTTATCTGCTTTTAAAAAAAATAAGAATGGACATGATAATGTGTGTGTGTGTGTGTGTGTGTTAAGAGCACAAACTGGTTACTATTTCTATAAGGGAGCTCCTTAAAGCACTAGAAGAGTTAACTATAGAATGGCTGACAGAATATGAAAACCTATGTGTCTAGTTGAATATATCTAATAGGAAACCAAGCTGTTTGAGCAGAACAGTAAATTTTATTTAGCTGTTAGATATTACGAGATAAAATACTTTGAAATGTTTTATTCTATGAAAACCAATTTTGTAATTTTAAAGATGTTGATGGCAACACTTGTATCCTTTTTAACAACTTTACTGAATGTTTTTCATCTAAAACTAATTTCTATTTGAACTTCTCATATTATTTTATTTTCTAAGAATTCCCGAAAGATCTTATCAAACCCACTCTATATCTTTCTTGACTTTGCAGCTTTCTAGAATGCTTATAGACAGCTTTGTACTTGTGAAATGCACCCTTAACATCCTGTCCCTGTTTTCTGTTCAATAATGACAATGAGACAATATAAATAGATTAATTTGTGTTTGGTGGTTGAGACATGTCCAACTCACTCCTCCACACCACCTGGTTTGCTAATTCAACTTGTTCATTATATTTAGATTTTGTTTTAATAACTTGCCTAGAAGCCACACTCTATAGATCAGGGGTTTTTTTTTGTTTTTTTTTTAAATTTAGAATAAGATGTAAATATATAACTTCAGAAACATTAGTTCTAGTTCAAATTATTGTAATTATTTATTTTCATAAGATTAATTTTCCTAACTCTTTTGTGAAGATTTCCTGTAATTAATTTTTAGATTTTCACTGGCCCTCAAGGGATCATGTCTTTTTTCTTACAAACAAAATAAAAAACCCCACACAAAACAACAAAACCAAACCAAAATACTTTAAAATACCAATTTCTTCTCATTTTTTTAAATCAAAATGTTCACACTTCTTACTATAGAATATATTACCTGGATCTCAATTTCCTATCTAGCCCTCCCTGGCTTCCTTCATTTTCCTCGAATACTTGATACTTGAACAGAATTACACTACATTTTCTCTGAAAAATGACTTTTCTCTTTGCCTTTGTACATATTGTTTTTCCCTCCGAGAATACCTTGACTCATCTTGTCTTGTTAGTCTCCTATTTATACTCCATAGCTCAGATTATATGACAGCTCTTCAAGAGACCCATAAGATTGGCCACTCTGCTATGTTAACCACTATACCTTATATAAACTTGTATTTTTATTAACCACTATACCTTATATAAACTTGTATTTTTAGAAATTATCAAATACTAATCAGTAAGCTCATTGCAGTAAGGATCATATTTTATTCATTTTAAGTCTTTGAGGATTAGAGTATCTGGCAAAACTTCATCACTGTAATAATATTTACAAATTAATAGTGCTTAATATGGGTTGGTATACCTTTAAAATTTAATAGTGCTTATCTATAATAATAAAAGTGTAATATGCTAATTAGACCAGATGACCTTTCGTATGAAGCTGGGGCTGCAGGGGAAGCCCGGGTCCCAGGTGCCAAAGGGAAGCTGGTGCCAGCAGCCAGGGGAAGGAAGGCCTACTCTTGCACGAATTTCATGCATTGGGCCTCTAGTATACACTATAAGCTTTAGATTAGGGGTGTCGAACTCAATCAGAGAAGGGGCCAAAATCTAAAATCCAGCCTAAATCGCGGGCCGAATGGTTTACTGAACAGTCATAAACTGTCATTGTGATGGAAACGCAGCGGAGTGCAGTGATGACAGCGAGGTGCGGGCCACATTGCAAGGCCTGGCGGGACGGATTTGGCCCGCGGGCCTTGTGTTTGACACATGTGCTTTAGATGATCAATTCCACTTAACATAGGATCCCTATGAAGTGGGTATTATTGCCAACCTTGAAAAAAAATGAAGTTAAAAGATTCACTGACTTGCCAAAGGTCACTTAATACTGATCAGTGAAGCCACCATTAGAATCCAGGTCATCTGGCTCTTGGGAGATCCTCTCTCTTTACCCACCATGTTATAAAACAATGTAAGTCATTAACATCCCTGAGACGTAGATTCGGGAGCTTTAAAATTGGATGGTAAAACTTCTCTTTTAGAGCTATTATAAACACTAAACCAAAAATGTACATAACATGTTCCTTAGCATAGTACTTAGAACACTGTTGCAGCTGCATGCCTGTTGATCCCTTTGCAATACAAATGATCATCATTGGAATGAAAGATGTTAGCCTAAAGACATTTCTCTGCAGCTCTGGAACTTAGCTGAGATCCTTCAGCTGTGATCTTTACAAGGAAATCCTTTGTGAGCCCAGGATTCTAGAATCCTGGGCTAAAGGATAGTACCTTCTAATTAGCGAGAACGAAAACCTTGAAATAAGTGGTTCCATAATACATGGCACCTTTCTTTAATTTATATTTTGTTTTTACTAATTAAGGGAAATAGCTCTTTACGGAATGATCAGAAGTATGAATGATCAGAAGTACGAAGAGGAAAGTGTTCAGCTTTACAGCAGTATATGGTAGTAGTATAATATTTTAGGAAACAGAACTGTTGCTTAAAGAGACAGTTGGCAGGTAGGAATTCTTATTCTTTATTTGAAGTACATTTAAATGTAAAATAGAAATTTAAAGACAAAGAGAAAGGGAAGAGAAAATTGCTTGACAGTAGTTAGGGATCAGAGGGTTGAGGAGGTGGGTGTGGCTATAAATGAGTAGCAGGAGGGAGCTTTGTGGTGATGATACAACACAGTAGGCTGATTTTGCTGATAGTTAACAGAAGTGTAACTGCATAGAAACTCAATTACTTTAACATGATCCTTTCTCCTTTCTGTCTTTCCACTCCTTCCTTAATCATTAAGCCCTCCCAAACATCAGATTCTGGTCAGTGCCAAACTCTCTTAAGAACCAAGCCTCAGGTCTGTTGACCACAGAAACATCCAGGGAAAGTCAAGGTAACATCCTGACTTCAGCTGTGTTTCAGCAGCAGGCCCAAGGAAGCTGAATGGCCTGACACACTACACCTGCACGAGATCAGGCAATTTAGGCCTGGGGGTTATTTTGGGAGCAGTCACAGTTAGCGTTTTCTTTAGCAATACAAAATACAAAAAGTTGCTACGATTCTCGTACATACATTTCCAGATAATTTAATACACGCAGATGTGTTCTTAACCACATCATATTCCCAAGAGCTGCTTCAACCTCCTTCAGAGTTTTTGTAAAACCAATGTGGGTGTAAAAAGTCTGACATCACCCTTTGGAAGTGTGTGTAGTTCTTCCTTGACAACAAAGCTCTAACGACTTCCTACATTTTAAAAAAATATATATTTTATTGATTTTTCACAGAGAGGAAGAGAGGGATAGAGAGTTAGAAACATCCATGAGAGAGAATCATCGATCAGCTGCCTCTTGCACACCCCCTACCGGGGATGTGCCCGCAACCAAGATACATGCCCTTGACCAGAATCAAACCCAGGACCTTTTAGTCCGCAGGCATCCACTGAGCCAAACCAGTCCTGGTGACTTCCTACATCTTTAGTTTCACTTCTCTCCTTTTCCCCTAGTTCACCATCTCTCTGTACCGAGATCTAATCACTTTGTTTGATTTTTCTGTTAGTCACACAGCAAATATCTGAAGTACCTATTCTATGCAAGGCACAGAGATAGGCACTGAAGATGTAATAATAAGCAGGTGTGATTCCTGATCTCAGGGAGTTCACTGCCTGGTTTGGGAGTAAGACTGCAAACAGAAAACTATTCAGATTGCATTTAAATATCTCTATAAATTAAAAGCCAGATACCAGAATGCTATAATGACCAGAACCTTCAGAAACCAGAACACCATGGCCCCTCGCCCAACCTGGCCCTGTCCCCCAGGGATTGGCTAGGTGCACCCCTAGGCAACAAGATAGAATGTGAGTTTGATGGGGGGAAAGACAGTCTGCTGGTGGGAATGCAGACTGGTGCAGCCACTGTGGAAGACAGTTAAAAAGTTAAAAATGGAACTTCCATTTGACCCAGTAATCCCACTTCTAGAAATATTTCCCCCCAAAAAAACCAGAAACACCAATCAGAAAGGATATATACACCCCTATGTTCATAGCAGCACAATTTACCATAGCTAAGATTTGGATACAGCCTAAGTGCCCATCAGCAGATGAGTAGATTAAAAAACTGTGGCACATCTACACAATGGAATACTATGTCTCTATAAAAAAAAGAAGGAACGTTAACTATTTGCAACAGCATGGATGTAAACTGGAGAGCATTATGCTAAGCAAAATAAGCCAGTCAGAGAAAGATAAATATCATATGTGGGATATAATGATCAACATAATTTGACGAACAAGAATAGATCCAGAGACAAATGGCAGGGAGGGGGTTTAGAGAGCAACCAAAGGACTTGTATGCATGCATATTAGCATAATCAACGGACACAGACACTGGGGAGGTGGGGGCTTGACAGGTGGTGGGAATGGCTGGGGGGGGGGGGTCAATTGGGGAAAAAAGGAGACATGTAAAACTTTAGACCAGTGGTCGGCAAACTCATTAGTCAACAGCCAAATATCAACAGTACAACGATTGAAATTTCTGTTTTTAAGAGCAAATTTTTAAAACTGAAACTTCTTCTAACGCCACTTCTTCAAAATAGACTCACCCAGGCCATGATATTTTGTGGAAGAGCCAACTCAAGGAGCCAAAGAGCCACACTCAAGGGCCAAAGAGCCCAGTTTAGATCATTAAAAAAAGAAAACGAAAAAAGAAATAGGGGGAAGGTCTTAAGGGTCTGTGGGGTTGGGCTGGTCGGCCAAAGTAGGTGTGGAGTTTGCTGGGGAAGAAAGAGGAGGATTCGATTGGAAAACGGCTCAGCACCTACCTTTCTCATTGCGAACCAGGGTGGCTCCAGCCGTGGACTGAATGGGCAGTTGTTCCATGAATTCGCTTGGGACCGACATGTTCAGGGCAGCAGCAGTGCTCTGGAAACTTCTCTGATTCCAAATAGTCAACAGCTACCAACCTCAAAACAGAAAATCCTCTCCAACCAGAGGCCCTGGATGTTGCAACAGGATGAAGGAAACGCCACTTAAGGAGCTATCAAAAGCGGAAGTAGGCGGCCAGAGGATTGTGGGATTGTGGAGGACACCTGGATGCCTGAGGCCAGAACGTGAGCCTGTTACTGGGCATGTGCGTAGTCAGCCCTGTAGTCCTCAGTCTTGCAGTATTTGGACGTGACTTCTATTTCGATTGAGGTTTGGCTGTTCCCTTGTGGGCGAGGAAGATCAGAATGAAAGGTTTCATTTGTTACCTTGGTTTGAAAAGGAGGCAATGAGATAGTGATGAATTAGACACTTTGGAGACAGTGAAGGGCAGTTTGTCCAGACCTTTGAGAGCTCAGAATTAGAGTTTAATTGCGGTAGGAATCTTGCTACTAATAGCACCTGATGCCTGAAATCAGAGCACGCTACTTCCAGGTTTCCCAGTTCAAGTTTTTGGAGACTGCCTATTAAAACAGTCGTGGTTGGAAAGTGTTTGCATAGAAGACAATAAGTATTAAGTATTTGTTGTGTTTACCATGCTTAGCTCTTTGTAAAGAATATGGAATAATGTTAAATGCCTCATGTTCTCAAGAAGCTTGGATTTTAAAGTAAAGAAATATAAATATTAAAAATGTATTAAAAAAAAAAAAAGAAAGAAAGAAAGAAAGAAAGAAAGAAAGAAAGAAAGAAAGAAAGAAAGAAAGAAAGGAGAGGCTTGAGTTTTAGGGGCAAAATCAGGCAGGCAGGCAAGCAGTTAGGAGCCGGTGGTCCCAGACTGGGAGAGGGATGTCTGAAAGGTCTCTAATTGCAAGCCGGTGCAGGCTGGCCTGAGGAACTCCCTCCCCTCATGCCCAAATTTTGTGCACTGGGCCTCTAGTTATTCTAATAAAGTCTACAATGAAAAAGTGCTGTGTATGTACTTGTAATATATAAATTCTATTTTGATGTATCCATTACTCTGCTAAAAAACCAATTCTCTACCCATGATCCTTTTTATACTCTTCTTGCCCTTATTAGTTTTATTCATAATGTTCAGGTCCTGCTTGAGAAATAAATATTCTCATTCATTCTGTCTAGAAAATAAAGTGCAACACTAATTTTTTCACTGGGACTGTAATACAATCAATAAACACTCTGATTATTATTCAATACCATAATATATCTTTAAGTGAAATTTAACTTAAGATCTATGTTTTCCATAAGTCCCTTCCTAGCAGATCCAAAGATTACAATAATCAAAAAGACCTTTTTCCCCCACTGTTTCATCTTTAAAGAAATCCACCAAAATCTGTTTTTAGCAGGTTTCTCCTTAAGAACTAGGATTACTGTCAAAGACTATTGTGAACAATATTCCCACTTGTACTTCACTTTGACAACCCCAAATACTTTTTTGTTATGCACTGCATATTCACTTGGTGTTTGTACATCTTAAGCACATTTTCTCTTACAGCCACATGCAGTTTCTATGGTTACAGGTTCATTCCTTTCTACTTTTGCCTTCAAGAGGCCAAACTACTACACATGAAAACAAAAGCCAAAGAGAAACAACTTAGTCTTAATGCTCCATTCTTGGATTTTGTTTTTAACCCAACAATCTTTAGTACAAATTAATTTCATATTCTGAATCCATTAATTACTATTACCTATAATCCTCTTATACAGTAAATTCTGTATTTTCTTCCTCTTTTTTATGTCTTTCACGAAGACTGCTTTTTGTGATGTGGCTTATTTAGTCATTTAACAAGATTCCAGTGTCTTGTATAAGACTTTTGCCAGAAAAAAAATCCTTCTAAAAGCCCATTGTGACTTCCAATTTTCTTTCTCTGTGAATCTATTGCTTCCTGTTTTGAGAAGAAAAAAAAATTGAAAGCTCACATTTTTTCTCTCCATTATATTCTTTCTCACCCCAATTATCCCTTTTCCAAAGAATTTGAAGCTGCTGTCTGATCGACAAAATTGGTTGCCAGGGTTTAAAGCAAACAATAGCTTCTGCTTTAGCAAGACCTGCAATTTGAATAAATAACAATAAAAGTGAGCCAAGTCGGTGTGATAGGATTCCATTGAACAAACCATGATCAATGAGAGTGGAGGACATTATGGGAAAGATTTACAGAGGCAGTAGGATGGAAATACCTTTGATAATTCCACAAAAGCTGCTGGTGACTAGATGCGGCACACTAATCATAGAGTGTCTTTATTACTTAAAACTGATTCTGGCTGAATGAAGCATTGATGGCTTAGGGGGGATAGAATGGCGCCAATAAGCTATGATAGTAGTTAAAGGAAGAGCAGCTGGAAAGTTGCTTTCTCAAACTGGCTGCCTATTCTGACTTCAATCTTATTGATTTCTTCTTCTTTATCTAAAGACTTGACATAGTTTTAGTATTACATATAATTTTTTACATTGGGTCTCTTTAATGTTGGATCATTGTTTGTTGATTCAAAATATTGAGTACATGCTCTGTCCTGCCTGCTCTTCTAGGTGCAAAGAATACAATAATGTGCAAAGGATACAATAATGTGTATTTCCTTACTTACCTGTTGTTTCCACTCATGTGCAAAATAGAGGTTATAATTCCTGCCTCATGAAGCTATTCCAACTTCTATTTGAAAAAGCTTACTGTTTCCTAAAATTTTCTTTTTTTGTCATATCTCTATACAACCTGTATAATTATTTTATAAAATTTATTTTAATTGCAAGAAATTGTATCACTCAGTTTATACTGAATAGCTACTAGTTATATTTTCTCATTTGTATTATACTAAATATAGTACAAACCACTCTTCTTTGTGGTTTTAAGCTTTTATAACTTTGGAAGGATAAATGCTACAAATGGAACCAAAAATCATTTTTAAATTGTACTATGTAATATATACTTATGTGGTTTGGTTAATTTTCCAATAGTGCATTTTAAAATGTTATTTTACCATTTTAAGTGTACAATTAAGTGGTCATTAATTATATTCACACTGTTGTGAAAACATCACCACTATTTGTTTCCAAAACTTTTCCATTACCAGAGAGAAACTCTATTTATTAAGCAATAACCTCCCATTTCTCTTTCTCCCTTTTTTAAATTCTCACCTGAGGATATTTTTCCCATTGATATTTTTTAGAGAGAGTGGAAGGGAAGGAGGGAGAAGAGAGAATGGAGAGAGGGAGAGAGGGAGAGAGGGAGAGAGGGAGAGAGAGGGGAGGGAGAGGGGAAGGGGGAGGGGGAGGGAGAGAGATCTCTATGCTAAAGAGATACGTACATGGATTGATTGCCTTCCACACATGCCTGACTGGGATCAAACCTACAACTCAGGTGCATGCTCTTAACTGGAAATGTATCCCACCACCCTATGATGCACAGGTCAGTGCCCTAACCACTTAGCCACTGGTCAGGGTCTCTCCTTATTTGTTTTTAGGAGAAAAGCTTTCTGTCTTCCACCACTGAGTACAATATTACATTAACACACACACACACACACACACACACACACACACACACACACTCAAAACATAAATGCCCTTCAATCATGTTGAATACATTTTCTTTTATTCCTAGCTTTCTGGCTATTTTTAATTATGTGTTGGAGTTTGTCAAATGTATCTTCTGTGTCTATTGAGATGGTCATGTGGTTGTTTGCCTTATGTTAAACCGTACTGCCTTCATTGAATAAATTCCACATGGTCATGCCATACAATTTTTAAATATGCTATTGAATTTGCTTTGCCAGCTTATTATTGAGGATTTTCACATCTGTTTTCATGAGATTTTGGTATGTATTTTTCTTTTCTTGTGATGCCTTTGTCTGTCTTTGGTACAGATATCAAGCTAATATCAGGGTCTTACAATGTGTTAGAATGTACTCTTTCATTTTCCACTTTTTTGGAAGAGTTTGAATCCCCTATAGTACCTTCTATTAGAGAGGGGTGGCATACATCCACATTTTCATCGTAAAAACAAAAGTACAATTCAAGACCAAAGAGAGGCTGATTTTAGTTTCTCTTGTAAACACAACATTGGCACTTGGGAGGGTCTGAGAGGTGGTTAATGGCCCAGGAGCACAGTTGCAAGTGGAGGCCCACAATAAAGCTGGAGAGATTGGCAAAGCCAGCTTGTTTAGGGGTTCGCATTTCACTTCAGGTGCAAGAGGGAGCCATTGAATATTTACACAGGGGAATGACCTAATCTAATGATGTTATGCTAACCTTTTAGTGATGGATTTTAAGAGGAAAAATATACAATCTTTTATTTACAGCACAAACTGAACTAGGTAAAAACATGCACAGAAAAATGACATGGTAAGATTAAACTTTCTTTAAACTTTGTTACTTGTTTGGCTGATATGAGGAGAAATAGGAAGGAAAAGCTTAAGCAAGGGATTAGGATCATGTGCTAGCGGGCTGCTGCATTATCCAGGGAAGGAAGCAGGTAGCTCGGACCAGTTGGCTGCAGAGGGCATGGAGATGCTTGCTAAAACTCAATACGCTGTGCAGCTAGAGGCTTGCTTGTAGTTCAGATGGCAGATCTGATGAGGAGGGGTTCTTACCTGAATGTGTGTGGGTGGTACTGCTACATTTGTAAATGACAAAGAATGTAAGAATGCTACTTTTTAATTAATTCTATTTTGAATGTGTAAGGGTAATGGTCCCTTTGAAATATCCAACTAGTGATGTTAAGAAGTCAGCCAAGTATAAGAACTGAAAAATCTGAAGAGAGTTCATATAAATGAATTCTTCAGAGTACAGAGAATGAACCTTAAAGGTCAGTCTCAAAGGAGTATGAAATTATAATTTTAGGTGGATCGATAAGTAAAAAGGCATAAAAATGGTTATGATCACTCTTATTCAATTCTAAGGAAAAAAGTTGGAACTTCAATTGGAAGGTGATGGGGTGTTACAGAATGTGGTGTGTAGGAACTATCTTATAAGAGCAATGATTACTGCATACAGTCTGATTTCGGTAAAATAGGTTAAAAAATAAATCCTAAGTGAAAGATATAAAATATAAAGCAGTTTAATTCTTATCAAATTATCAATGATTTTTAAGAAGTATCACCCAGTATATGCAAGAGTATGTAAAATATGAATGAATACTAAGAATGGATATAGCTACAGTCTTTTTGAAAAATAATATAATATATAATATATATCATGTATAAGCTCAAGTAGAATGAGCTTATACATGATATATTTGCTATAAAATATATTTGTTCACAGCTTATACAACATATTTGTTCACACAAAATATTACTATTATACCACTTAACTAGTGTTTTATAGTTTTTTAAGAATAAGGTCAGTGCCATAATTAAGTTTCTTAGTAAAATTTCAACTTATCTACTATAATAAAGGCTAAAAACCAAACTAAGTGAAACATTAGTAAAATACAGTATAGTGAGATTAACAATTCCTTCTTTTTTCTTTCTAAATTTTCCATTGTTAAAATAATGACTATGGAGAAATATTAAAAAAAATACTGCTAAAACGAAAAAGCAATTGTAGACATTTATACTTTAAGTAATAATGGCATAAGTCAGGTTGGTATCTGATTCAAATGGGAATATAAGAATGCTAGAGGCCCAGTGCACAAATTTGTGTACAGATGGGGTCTGGACCACTGGCTCTGATTAGGGCCAAACAGGGCCAGGCTGGCTGGGGAGAGGGGACATGGGAGGTTGGTCAGCAGGCCGCATCCCCCATCATGGTGGAGGGGGCCAATGGGGCTGCAGTGCATGTCAAAGCAACTGGTTGCTCTGGTCGTTCCAGCATTTCAATTGCTTGGCATATATATATATATATATATATATATATATATATATATATATACACACACACATATATAAATTTGATTAGGAAAAATTATTATACTTTGCAATATTTACTGACTACTTATGCTGGCTCACATTTTGTTGAACGTTTTAAATACACTATCCTATTTAATTTTCACAATAAACTTAAATCTCTAAGGCCAATATTATACCCATTTTATAGATAAAAATTTATTAACTAGCAGCATGTCCATTTTAGTAATTTGATATGCTAAGATTGAGACCCATCTCTATGTAACTCTGAACCATTGTACAATGATTCAAAAAACCCTGAAAAGGGGATGGTTGAAATTACTGGAGTAAATGACATCACTAAGAGAAATGAGATGAATATCTCATGGAAACATCATAATTCAAGTATGGGATGGATAAGGAGTTCATTGTTAATGCAGATTTGCTTGGAACCTCACCTGCAGTGTAGGTATTTTGTCTGAGTCAGATCATTTACTTAGCATCTCTGGCATATTCCTCTCAGCACCAACTCTGTTCCTTTTCTTCTGTGCTCTCCTCTTTCTGTTCTGTGAACCTACCTGAATTATAATGCTCTTTCCATTTCCACATTGAAGATTTCCCAGAAAATTGCACACCACTCTCAACTTTGCTCAGTGTTCTTATGAGGCTGTGACGTGGACAGATAATTATAGCTTGGAATATATCAATTCTAATAGTCAAGACAATTATAGCTTAGAAATATATCAATTCTAATATCACTGATAAGTTAACCTGGGGTTCAACCAGTTCATAAAAAAGTGGAAAATCTGATTTCATTAATAAGTGAGGATAGTCAGGACTCCTGATGCACAATTGCTCTAAAGGAGGTAGAGCAGAAAAACAATATATATATTCTTGTGATATATTTATTAACTGATGAATTGAAAAAGAGAGACACTGATAGTTAATAAAGCACTATGATTCACAAATCTTTCAATCCATCTACATTATTCTATATTGCATTAAAAGGGGAATAGATTTTACCATTCTCATTTTCACACCCTATTTTTTTGTGCCTTTTTTCAGATTATATTCTTTTCTAGCTTTAGTCTCTTGAGTGTGGATACATTGAGCAGCATCAGGTGGAAAACATTGCTTAAAAGTCACTGTTTTGTGATATTGAGAGCATTTTTTTCTATCTTTTTAAAAATATATATTTTATTGATTTTTTTACAGAGAGGAAGAGAGAGGGATAGAGAGTTAGAAACATCAGTGAGAGAGAATCATGGATCAGCTGCCTCTTACACACCCCCCACCAGGGATGTGCGTGCAACTAAGGTACATGCCCCTGACCAGAATCGAACCTGGGACCTGTCAGTCCACAGGCCGACACTCTATCCACTGAGCCAAACCGGTTTCGGCATTTTTTTCTATCTTTGATCAGCCATTACATAAGGCTAACCAGGCTATTTATATCCTCAATCAATAGCACAAACTTTCCATAACCAATATTGAGGGCAGAATTAGTTATTACAAGTGTTATTTATTGATTTTACATTGTATAAGGAAGACATGCCCATTTTTATTATCTGCTGAATTAAGAAAAAACACACGAATCATTAATAAAGTACTTTGACTTCCAAATCTTCCAAAAGCTAGTGAGAATGGCAAACTTCAATTTCCAAAGGTTCCTCTGGTATTAATTAGTCTTAAATAAACAAGAGCATGATTGGTAAATACAACTGGATATCATGGTTAAGCTTCACCAAAGATATACAAGCTTTTTATGAATATAATGTTTTCATGTTCAGGATATGATCTATCTTAAAAGTAGAGACAATAACACAAAGGTCATTTAGAAACACAAAATGATGCTTATAAAATCCCTTAACACATTTTTTTCTTTTACTTTTCCCCCTCTTTGTTGTAAAATATTTTAAATCCTAATAGGAGGGGAAAAAAATATGTATCCTCTTTGGTTGTGTGATTTTATGGGTTGGTATTACTTAATACTTTTACACACTTATTCAGAAGCAAAATATTTCATTTAGTGAGCCATAGAGGTGAATGTGCTGGTTTTTAATATCACATATTAGGAATAAGGTAGAAAGGAACATTATTCTGAGGCAAAGGAAAAGTGAGTTCAAATTCCATAGGAAATTTCTTATAAAAGTATCAATTATTTTTGATTTATTTAATGTTAAACCTGTCACTGGGTTTAAACCTATCAGCATTACTTTGAGAAATATAATTCACCAAATTTGCTCTTTTACTTCAAGAATTCGCTATTTGCAATAAGTTTTTGTTAACATTTGACCTCCTTTAACTCTTTCTTCATAGACTTACCCTATGATTTGCCTGAACTATCTTGTATTTGTTTACTAGAATTGATATGACAAACTACCTCAACATTGGTGACTTAAACACAACACAAATCTTAGTGTATTGGAGGTCAGAAGTCCAGAACCAGTTTCAGTGGGTTGAAGCCCAGGTACCAGCAGGGCCAGGATCCCTGTGGAGGCTCTGAAGGCCATGAGAGCCCCCTGGCTTGCCTTTTCAGCTGCTGCAGGTGTAGCCCCCGCATTCCCTGGCTTGTGGCCCCTTCCTCCAACTTCAAAGGCAGCAGCATGACATCTTCAAATCTCTCCCCTGTAGAGCTCATTTCATTACCTTTTCCCTTCTGCAGTCGTGTCTCTCTCTGTTTACCTCTTTTAAGGACACTTTGGATTATATTAAATCCCACCTGGACAATGCAGGAGAATCTCCACATCACAAATTCTTTAATTTAGTCAGATTGGCAAAGTCTCTTTTTAAGGCAATATTCACAGATCCCAGGGGTTAGACACATGTGTCAAACACAAGGCCCGCGGGCCAAATCCGTCCCGCCAGGCCTTGCAATGTGGCCTGCACCGCGCTGTCATCACTGCACTCCGCTGCGTTTCCATCACAATGACAGTTTATGACTGTTCAGTAAACCATTCGGCCCGCGATTTAGGCTGGATTTTAGATTTTGGCCCCTTCTCTGATTGAGTTCGACACCCCTAGGTTAGGATATGGAAATCTTTGGGGGTCCTTATTTCATCCTACCAGATGCTTTAGGAAGACATAGTTTACATTATCCAAAATAAAGAAAACAAATTGATGTTGGATGATGTTAGAAATAAAGAGTATTGTAATGTGGGCCCTCAGCTGTCTGAGAAATGGGCTTTGATCATGTGATTTTTCCTTAACATTTACAATAGTTCTATGTTAAAAAAAAAAAGAAGAAATGGAGAGAGACAAACTTAAAGATATGTACACATCTTTCTTTGAGGAGCTAAAATCTTTTCTAAAATATATCCTTTTCCTGTGTGAAATTGGTTGACAGATTACAAAGAAACCATGTTTTAACATTCTAATTACCATACATATAAGAATTTCAATTAAGATATAATTGATTTTAGGGATACATTTCATTTATTTAATGCAAATGTTGGAGGGTCTCTTTTTAATATACTGGTAGTTCAAATAAATTACAATAGACACTAGGTTAAAAGCTTTGTAAATGTTTATAAGGCCCGAAAACTAAGGATATTTCTAGACTATCAAACATTGAGAAATAAATCTATCTTAATTTATATGACTCTCTGAAGGTTAAATTGCATTCGTTATATGCTTGACTAGTGCTAAAAATATGCACAAAAGGTTACAATCTATGATTTTGTCTGTTCACATGTCAAAGGTTATTTGTAGGCTTGGGTAACATGTCACTAGTGAGGAGTAGGGGCTTATTATCTATGGAGATGCAT
Organism: Pipistrellus kuhlii; assembly: GCF_014108245.1. Classification (NCBI taxonomy): domain Eukaryota; kingdom Metazoa; phylum Chordata; class Mammalia; order Chiroptera; family Vespertilionidae; genus Pipistrellus; species Pipistrellus kuhlii. The sequence continues at coordinate 15,696,405 of NW_023425449.1, forward strand.
TTTAGTTTGTTATAAAAGAATCATGTTTTTACATTTTCTTCTACTTCATTGAAAATATTCTGTGATTCAAATGAGAAATACTCATATCATTTTGTTCTTGTGCTATCATATTTAAAGTATACTTTCATGGTTTTAGGTTCTCCTTAATTTGACATTTTCTATCTTTTTCATTACCAACAAAAAGTAAATCAATGAACAGGGAAAACTGAAGACTACCAGCTTGGTTGTGACTTGTAGATACAATTAAGGAGTTGCATAAATAGGAAAAGTGTTTTGTGGCTCTAGATAAACTATAGCTATCCTATAATTCCCTATAGGTTCCAGTACTGTTACATGTAGTAGATGCTCAATAGATGTTTACTAAATAATGAAAATGAATGGGTTTCATGTTTATATTTCTGTAACAATATCAGGACACTATAATTGGGCTTATTTACATATTGAATCTTATCAGCAATATATATATATATATATATATATATATATATATATATATACACACACACACAGAAGTGAGATGAAGCCCTTTTTAAAGACCTAGGAACTCTTTCAGAAATTCTATACACTCTTCCACATTTTATGTGGATGTGCTTAACTGAATATTTTATTTAATGATCCATTAGTAAAGGAAATGCACCTCCTAAGAATAAATTAAGCAGTAGGGTTAGGAAATTAAATAGGAAAACCTATAAAAAGTCCTCATTAAGTCACTGAATATTTCTCCTGGTGCATTCCTGCTGAGACACAGAACGCCAGGTCAAGCTTGAAAACTCCACTTTGGAGATGTTGACATGGCTGTGGAGAAGGGGCAGAGATAAGCTCACAGGTTTTGGCTCTTGGATTATTAACCTACTGAATTCCGTGTCAACAAGGGCCTGCCCCAGAAGGTGCCTCCAATTTGTGTTTGGTTCCTGTCCAGCACCCCATCACTCTGATCTGCAAACACTGGCTTCTCACTCCAGCTGCTTCTGAAGGTTTTCTGGTTGTTAACTGAGAGTCAATTGATCCCTTAACAGATGTTAACTGAAATCGCTTAGATGTTACATCTCCTCAGAGGCAGTAGTTAAAATAGGCAATTCCTTTATTAATCATGCTCCTTTAACGACCCGTTATGTACTAGACACAGCTAACTGTTTTACATTTATTATTCAAGTTAATTTTTGCAGCATTTTGTTTTTATTAGGTAGCTATCACTTGTGCTTTTAATTAACATGTGAAGAAACTTGTATTAAAACTATTGAATAACTTTTCCATAAACTTTTGTCTTTAGGATCCTTCATTGCACATTGTAGAGGTAGCATTTTCCATGGACTCCTCTTTTTGTTCATAGGCCAAATTAGTTCTAACTTGCATTTGTGAACTTTTATATTTATTGACTCCTTACCCCTAGCTTTTGTGGATTGAATTCAGACTTTGATTCTGATAAAGGGAGGACTTAATTCAGGTTGGATTTAATTCTTCTGGATTCTTCTCAACTTTGCCTGGCTTCTTTTTACGTATGCCTGTTTCTGTAATTTAGAAAGACCTGGTTATTACCTATCTGTGCTGGAAATAGAATATCCTGATGTTTTGAGCTTGGAAGTTGGATTAGAAAAGTGAATTATCAAATAAGTAAGAAAAATCTAGGTATAGATTTCTTTTCTCTCATGACCCAAACTTGTGTGTTGTGATTACACATTGTTTACTATGTGGGAGCATACTTCTCATCGAACTTTGCTACTTAGAAAGCCTATGAACTTATTTTTTATTACCATTTTGATGGGCTTGTCTCATTTTTAGTATAAGTTAGTTCAATTTTACTTTCTGCAGCTCTACCATTTCAATTTCATAAACTGCCTTTATCCTCATACCCGGGTATATCTGACTGGTTTCTCTATTGATCTTTCTTTTACATTTCTATTTTCCCAGTATTCTTTTACACAGATTGACAAATTATAGAATTTATATCCTGAATTGTGTTGAACAACTTTAATTCATGGGCTTTTTCCAGTTAGCCTTTATAATGAAATGCTAGCCTATTGTTATGCCAGTGAAGTAGATATGAATATGAATCTTAGTAACTATATTTCCTTTGGCTGCTGTCATGGGATTCATTTCACATCAAATAGCTTGATGACATTTAAGAGGTATCTGAATCCCACTAAGACTAGTAGTTCTAGGTACTTTGGCTTACTTGATTTCCTACTAGCTATCCTTTTAATGATACTTAGTTATTTCCTAAACTTGTCCTCAAATATGGTGGTTATACCTTGTTGAGAGCCTACAACTCACCTTTCACTACTACACTTAATGGAAAGGTAACATTTTACAAATAATAAATAAAACCATATGGACATAGCATTAGTTCCTTAATGAAGGGACACAACTTGCCACTGCAGTATCTTATCTAAAAGTTTTTCAAATTAGTTTGCTTTTCTATAACGAGGGTGAATTTCCAGCTGGATTTCCTTGTTATTGGCTGCAAATAAAGATAATATCAACAAACTGGGTAGTGTTCTTATTTCTTGGTTGCTTGTATTTTGAAGGGCACTGAAACAGGTCTGATGTGAGTGATATAGTAGAGACAGAAAGACCCCACACACAATGGACTGCAGCTAGGAACACACTAACCTAGCTGCCAGATGCTGGACTGGACTTTAATATGAAGTGAAACTCTAGGTGGTGGCTTTACTTCTCGCCCTGCTAAAGACAAAATGGGACTTTTCCCTGGCGGAACAAGGGAGATGGGACCTTGAAGGGGAACTCTCTTAGTGTTACATCACTGAGAAAGCTTTCCACACACCCTCATCCTCCCGTGGGGCCTCAGGAAATTCTTGTTTCCACAGCACCCTAAGAATCCCACTTCTACCAGTGTCAAGTGGAGACACAAGGGTACTTCACCAATATCACTTTAATAGCACTGTGTCCATACCACCAGGACACATTCTCAGACTGTATCTTAATAACACATGTGTGAATCGAGGTTATGATGCTGTAAAGATGACAAGCATTGCTTTTAATGTACCTGTGCCTAACACAGAGGCAAGTACATAATTTATACTTATAACACACAATTGGTGTGCTGGATAAATAAATGGCCACATTAATTTAACTTAGATAGTTGTATGCATTGGGGTGGAATTTCCTCCAGCTTTTTATTTGTAAAGTATTAATAAAATTATAAGTATTATCAGATTTAGGTATTTTGGGTTATAATTAAAGTTAAGCAAAAGTAACCATTATCTCAAGCCATTCATAGAAATAGACAGAGATATAGAGATAGATAAGCAAAAATATAGGGTCTTTGAATATTTAGAGACACACAGAGAGTAAGAGAAATAATAACATCCAAATAAAAGAGATAAAAACAATACATTTGTGATTGAAAGGAAAATTGGAAGAGATACAGAAAAAAATCAGAAGCAGAGTCAGATACATAATTATAGGAAAAATCTATTTAAAAGAGGCTAATTAGAATGAGGTAAATAATATTGATAATAACAGCAGTATCTCCTTGATATTTGAAAGCCAAACAACTGCTTTATCTTTATTAAGATACCCAGAAGGCCTGATTCATTTCAGTATTTTCGAAGATACCTTGAAATTAAGACTTAATTATTCTGAACATTTTTTCACCAAGTCAAATTTGGTTTCAATGTTTATTTGAGTAGGTGTATTTTTTAGTTAAATCCAAAACGATGGGAAATATCAGAAATGAAGAAAATTGCCACTATTGAAAACTGTTTTTAATTTTTCAAAGGCTTCATACTTGATGATATGGTCAGACGAGTCTATTGTGGGGAACAAGATTGTGTGCACTGTAACCTGTCATATGCTCATATGTTTAACAACTGGCTCTCAGAGGAAGAAGGGGAAAGACCTGGTTTGTAGTATTTGCCAAATTCTATGGTGTAAATACTCTGACCATGGTCACCACAGAGTGGTGCCCAATGCGTACAAAGGATGGTAACTCATTTTTTGATACTTGATAAGCATGAAATAATGGTAATTACCACATGACATTTTTACCAGCATTAATCATCACTCTTTCAGTGGCAAATGTCACAAATCCAACCTAACTCTGCTCCCTTTGTTTTTTAAGATCATTATTGTGCCTTCATATCACTGCAAGAGTTAAGATGTAAGACTGACCCCACCATTGAGGTTCAAGTGATTTCAGCTTTCCTGAGAGAGGTGTATGTTTTCTTCATTCTTCTTCTTTTCTCTTCTTTTCTTCAGGCTGCATTTTCTGGTGGGTTTTATGTAATGAATAAACTATTAATAGATCCCATAATTACTAGCTCTTTACGTTTACCCTTTTTTTCATAATCCTATCTTGACCCTTTATAAATGGGACATCTCTTCATTCAAGAAGCTTATGGTCTGGTAAAGGAGGAAGGTGAATATCAACATGCTAAAATACAAACGTATTAAACTCCAGGAGAAAAAAAGTGTTAACTAGAATTGTATGCTTAGTTTTCTTTTTCTTTTCTTTTCTTTTCTTTTTTCTTTTCTTTTTTTTTTTTTAATATATTTTATTGATTTTTTACAGAGAGGAAGAGAGAGGGATAGAGAGAAACATCAATGAGAGAGAGAGTCATCAGTCAGCTGCCTCTTGCACACCCCCTACTGGGGATGTGCCCGCAACCAAGGTACATGCCCTTGACCGGAATCGAACCCAGGACCTTTCAGTCCCCAGGCCGACACTCTATCCACTGAGCCAAACCTGTGCCGGCTAGTTTTCTTTTTCTTATAGATATTCAAACATTTCAAAAATAAATTATAAATTTTTAGATAGTGGCTGTATTTCACAATTTTTCCCTTTGTAACTATTTAAGTTTGAATGGAAATTGAAAATCTCTTCATTATGATATTTGATACAATAATTAATAAAGAACCTAGATTTCATGCTGTCCTATTACCAGAAATATATATTGTTGACCTTTTAGAGTAACATTTTCTGACTTGGAAAGCTGTGTGTGTGTTTTTTTGTTTGTTTGTTTGTTTTGCCTAGAACAGTGGTTGGCAAACTCATTAGTCAACAGAGCTAAATATCAACAGTACAATGAAATTGAAATTTCTTTTGAGAGCCAAATTTTTTAAACTTACTTCTTCTAACACCACTTCTTCAAAATAGACTTGCCCAAATACTCGTGGTATTTTGTGGAAGAGCCACTCTCAAGGGGCCAAAGAGCCACATGTGGGTTGTGAGCCATGGTTTGCTGACCACTGGTGTAGAATATCTATTCTTAACAGTAAGCCACTACTCTGTAAAGTATATTTTCTAACCACTCTGTTGTGCAACTGAAACTAATACACAGTAATATTGAATGTGAACGATAATTGAAAAAACAGATGGAAAATTGCATGTTATATGTTTTTCATCATAAAAAACAAAAGAAAATGAAACAGTAAGCCATACTGCTAGGAAAAAAATGAGATGTTCTACATCATAAAATTTTTATCAATTTTTCTTCTGATATTTCTCTTTGAAGTTGGAACTTCCTGATCTTTTTTTTTTTTTTTTTCTTTGTATTTTTAGAGCTTCCTGTGCTTTTAACTGCTATTTTCTTTTCTGGTTTTGCACATCGGTTATAAATGCTTTCATTTGGTACTGATAACTTATGCAAGATATGGTTAATAGCTCATATTTTTTTTACCGTGATTCCTTTTAAGTAATTGGGTATGATGAAAATCTAAAATGTACATAAAACCAATTCTGGTGGTTTCTTTTTTCTTTGCACTTCCCATTGAATTTCAATTCTCTGTTTAAATGATATTCAGCTAACTCTTATAAAGAATGAAGTTGTTAAAAATAACAAATTTGGATTGTTGATAAACTTTTCAGGTTTCACCTAGTAAGAAATTCTAGTGCTAATGTGTTCAGTTTGGGAGAATAATAAAAATATTTCTCAATGAGGTTACATTGAGAAATAATGATATGTTATGATCTAATTTTTCCAAATAGACAGAAAGTTCACTTTGCTGCTACTTTGCACTGTTGGGTGATGAAAGAAAAATAGTTCATTTTGTGTCACAGTCATTTTTCACCTCTGTGAGTGCTTAAACATTTATTCAAATGTGTCTGTTCTGAATTCCTAATAGAAACTAGTGCCAAGTACCTCAAGCTCTTGCAGTTTAATATTTAAAGTGAGTACTAGTGATTTCCAAAAATCTGGACATTAAAGAAAAACAAATACATAATGAGGAGAGTGAGAAATAGAACATTCTCTCTTAAAACCATTTTTAGTGGTATAGACATTGAATTTTATTTGGATGACTTTAATTTTGAAAAAGAAGCCAAGAGTTTAGATACTTACAAAATTCGGGTGACAATTCCCCATCAACCTCCATTTCTGCACATCTTTTAAGCAAGGCACTGACTGCTTTTTGTTCCATACTATCTCTTCTAGGATGTTTGTATTGAAAACTGTCTGAAAAGACAGAATCTCTTTTTGGAGCAAAGGACAAATATGCCTCCTGTTTATAGAATAAAGGCAATGCCTTTCTCCAGGCCTAGGGGCAAGCATGCTGATAAGTTATTATAAAATATTCAGGTTCCCTGAACTCAAGAGTTCCTCTACCATAACCCAACCCACTCCTGGGTCGCTATCATTTGACCCATTGCACATAGCCACGTGGGAATTGTATCTTAGGGAAACACCACAGGACTGCTGATATTCTAGAGACTGCCATTGTTCTGTGTAATAATCTAGCCTTCATTTCTGACCCAGGAGTCTTATCTTCCCTCAGCATCCACAAAGTTGTGGCAGTCTAGCTTATTAGGTTTCAAATAGGGTAGAAGCTCAGACACTTCATAGTTCTTGACAATAATAAGATTAATTACTACTTCATGTAACTGACAATTGTAACCTTCAAAAATTATTACAGTAGTCGCTTTTACTAAATAAAACATTTAAAAATATATAGATGTTTGACATTATATATTACATAGGCAGATCTCTAGAAATGTAGTCCTGATTTTATGACACTGATATACAAAAACTAATAAATGTCATATATATTTGAACTAGTTCTGCAATGATTTTTTTCATATATATATATATATATATATATATATATATATATATATATATAAAAGCTTAATATGCAAAGTGTCCCCTCGGTAGTTTGACTGACCCGGAGTTCGATTGCTCACTATGATGTGCACTGACCATCAGGGAGCAACATGGAATGAAGGAAAGCCCTGGCTGGAAGCCTGGAACCAGGAAAGGGAGGCCTCTCCCAGCAGCCAGCAGCCCCTAGTGATCCTACCTGTGCACAAATTTTGTGCACTGGGGTCTCTAGTTTTCAATAAAATCATTGCAGTATTGTAGACCTCTAGAAGTATTCATTAGGAATGTGTTCTCTATATGGACTAGAACTGATGGACTTCACCAAAAGTTCTATTTGGATTTTTAAAAAGTAGACTTTATTTTTTAGAGCAGTTTTGGATGCACAGCAAGCCTGAGCCATTGATCTGATTCAATTATAATAAAAAAGAGCCTATCTATAGAAAGTTAACCCTTAACAAAGCATACGATGCATTAACAATGGCAGCCATGATTTCTATTAATCCTGGTTTTGCAATGTATCTAGAGTGAATTGAGACAATAGCTCTAAATCAGGAATTAAGGAAACCGTTTTTTTTCTATCATGATGAATTTCTCTCCTCTTACTTTGTAGTGCAGGGAGGAGTCACTCTGTCTATATGGTACAAGTTAATTATCTGACTGCATTTTTAAGAGACCTCTCTTTTGAATTAATTTCTGCACTTTTATTGGTATTGACCCTATAATGATAGAACTTTGTTTAATTCAAGGAGTCGCTTACCTATATTTATTGAATGCCTCTAAGAAATATAACAAAACACTCAATATTTAATCCAATGCAAGGAGAAAAATGTATGTGTATTTGTGTTGGGTACATGAAGAATAGGTACAATAAAAATAACAAAATGGGCTTTTTATTGTTATTTTTTATTATCATCATAATTATTTTTCATGTTAACTTTAAAAAAATATGTTTTTGTTGATTTCAGAGAGAAAAGGAGGGGGAGAGATAGAAACATCAATGATGAGTGTGAATCATTAATCATCTGCCTCCTGCATACCCACTACTCGGGAATCAAGCCTACAATCAGGCATACAACCAGGAATCTCATGCCAGGTCATGTTAACTTTTAGCAGAAAAAAAAGTTCAGAAATTGGTAAAATAATACCCAGTAACAGGTGATTGTGAATTGAAAGGAAAAAAAAATCTCAAAAGGAAATGCTCTAATAAATTTTCACATATGTTTTTAGGGACCCAGTGACAAGGTTAATGATTAAAAAAAAGAAAATTTCGATTTTAATGAGTTTTGAATCTTTTTAATCAGGTGATTGGATTGGATACTATAAGCAGGGCATTTTACAAATGTGACTATAACCCATCTGTAGGTCCCTAAATATTCTAAGGGGAGAAATATAGGTTTGATAGAGTGTTGCCCTTTAGTCACTAATGTTATACTTTAAAATACACAGGTGTTTGATTTTCAAAGCAATCATTGAATATTTCAGCAGTGGTATAAGAATTTTGCCTCTGGGTGGCTCTTAAAGGTGTTTTATGTGACATGATTGGCTCTTGGCTTGGAAAAGAGATTAAGGATCACAAGAACATTGTGGATATTTTTCAGCCCAGTTGGGTTTTAAGCTCCATTCCAAATGAAGCTTATTTCAAAGGTCTTTGAGGGGAAAAACATTACAAAGGCAGAGACTGTTCAGTAATGATTAGCATTATTAAGGCTTCATACTGTATATTCTGTTATTCTGTTGTTGCTTTTTTAGCTCTAACCCTGTCATTATTCTGAGCGAAGAGTGATTTTATGGAGTGGTGAAATTGCAATAACATGTTTTTAATTATTTGCTTGATTCCTTTTTTTTTTTTTTTTTTTAACAAAGACCATGTCCTTTTCAGCTCTGTTGCAAGTAGCAGTGCAGGCCCACAATGTTTTCCCCATATGCTCAGGGAAAGAGATAAGCACAGTATCTCAGGAGTGCTAAGATATGATACATATGGAGCTTGCCTTTGGTACCAGCCTTCTCGGGTGAGTACTTTTTTCACATGAGTTCCCAGGACTTGTTACATAGACTTTTCCTTGGAAGTGGCAAGACTTCAGTAGACTCCACAGTGCCAAAATAGTTATGTCTGATCCATTTTTCCAGTGTAATTTTTGTCTAAAGGGCGAGATAGATTCTTAGTGCTTCCAACTTGGTCATCTTCCCAGAATTCTCTCCCATATGTATTTGAGACTGAAATGAAAAAGGCCCCTGTAAACTATGGTAGCTAACTGGTTTGTCTTTGATGCAACGAGAAGAACATGGTGACGTGGAATGGGCTTGCATTGTGTTGTTTCAGTCTCTCCCTTCATTGGTGGCCTTCGGTAAATCTATGGGAAACAACTTTTTCACCAGATATGGATAAAACAACATGTACTTCAACAGACTTTGTGAGTAATAAGTAAGGTAATGTAAGTGAAGGCACTAGCATTCAAAAAATGGAGGTGAGCTGAGGCGCTTTCACTCTTTATTTGTATTCTTAGGTGGTGTCATGTGGAGCAGTTCGTTCAACGCAACTGATTATTTACAGACACACCTTGCTCCCAGATGAATCCAGACAACCTCCTACATCAATTGAACTGCCTTCAGTGCCTCCCAGAACACAACCCTGATCGAAGATGAAATTAGAATTGTGAACAATGAATGCTCTCCCTTGTGCCCAATGTTCTAGTTTCACATGGAATAAAAACACAAAAACCCACATGCCTGCTTGAACAGCCACTCTGTATCTACCTCAATCGGAAGGAAATGTCTGTTGCCGGTGGAAATAGTGTTCTTTTGCAGAGGCACTGGGAAATGCATTTGAGGACCCACACATTAGGAGACTTTAAGCATAGTGGCAAGATTTTTTGGAGCAAAAATAAAGGACTGCACCCCTCCACACATCACTCTCCAAATCCGACCCCTCCTCCCCAATGCAGATGTCTCCTCCCCCACCAGGGGACTCTGCTCCTTCTCTCTGTGGGAGAAGTCCAGCCTCCAGGCCTCACCAAGCCCAGGAGGAGGCCAGGACCCAGAGCTGCCTCTCCTTTGCCTGGCACTCCAGGCTCTAAGGGTCCAGCACAGTCTCTGTTCCTTCCAGCTCGCTTTACTTTCCTGGCTACACTTCAGCCCAGTGGCTGCCACACTCAGGCCTGCCTGCACAAAGAGAGAACCTGTCAACACCCTGGGCCTTTGTTAAGCTTGGGCTTGGAAAGGGCTAAATTTTCTTTCAAATTAATCAACCTTCTTCCCAATTCTTTGTGGGCTTGTACTGGGCCCTCCCCTTATACCAGTGGTCAGCAAACTCATTAGTCAACAGGGCCAAATATCAACAGTAAAACCATTGAAATTTCTTTTGAGAGCCAAAATTTTTAAACTTAAACTTCTTCTAACACCACTTCTTCAAAATAGACTCACCCAGGCCGTGGTATTTTGTGGAAGAGCCACACTAATGGGGCCAAAGAGCCGCATGCAGCTCACAAGCTGCAGTTTGCAGACCCCTGCAATCCCTTTCCTGGATTTTGAGGGTCCTCTGCTCTTATCCTATCCCATCTTTTCCCCAGATTTTTTCCAGACTAGATTCCTCCCCTGTATGGTCCCCATTTTTGCTCCTACTACTCTTGCATCAGCAGAGGAATTTCCCCTTTACTTGTTCTCCCCAGTCTCCCAATCTATGGGAAGAAGCAGGTTATTCTCCTCAGATAATAGAAAGCCAGTCTTCCCTGACTGCTTGTTCAGGAATTAGGGATTAAGTATCTGTAGGGAAGGGTGTCCTGTCCCCTGGGGCGCCTGGAAGCTGCCCCTCCCTAGTTAATCAGGCTTAATGTCTGATTCCATCTTCTCCCTTCCTTTGGTAATAACTAACTACCTGCTATAACAAATTCAATGTCAAAGGAACCAAGGGAATTGAACGTAATATCATATTTCATGAAAGGTAGTCACTTTTATGAATGACTTTCTAAGATCTAAAAACAGCGAGTTTCTTTTTGGTGTATCCTCATGGGTTTTCTGCAAACTTTGTGAAATGTCAAGATATGTCATTGCAGTTGAATATACTTCAAACTATGCACAAAATATGAAATAGGCCAAATATACTTTGTGTTTGTTCTCTTCCATTTCTAAAACATTTGTGTGTGTGAAATAAACATAAAGAAACCTTAAATGAGCTATATTAAAAAAATGGAAAACACTTAAATACCAATTTGGAGGATCATATGACAATCTAATCTTGGATAATTAAATGTAGAGAATTTGTTAAAGTCACAAGACACATGGCAAATTTTGAAATGATTAATTACATAAAAAAGGACTTTAAATTTTGTCATTCTGGTAATTAACTGTGTTTGTATCCCCAAATAATTCCCATTTGATATCTCCCCAAAGAGGTTTACAATACTTATCCTCCTCTTAAATAGGAGTCACTAATCATAATTGTGGGCAGAAAAGCTGAAAAACATTTTGACCAACACAAAAGCTTGCCTTAACATTTCCAAAAATGTTAAAATCCTACATTAACTGTTCACATTAGGGTTATTTTTCACAGATTTCTGGCGAATTTTTCTTAAGGATCAAAACAATGAGAATATTTATCTTCCTGTTCAGACTCAAAAATTGAAAATGTCCAAATGATGGCACTCGAGAAAAACTGCACACTCTTTCAGAAATGGGGCTCACCTCAAAAGTAAATGAAAACAAAAATGGGAAACAAGAAGCCAGTTTTTATCTCAGACAGCGAGAGCCACTGCAAATCCCTGGGGACCACTGGCGCTGTCAGACTTCTGGTTCAGGGAGAGAGGCATTTATCAGCTGGATGGAGAAATGAATTGCTTCTGTTCCCACACAGGTAAAGAGAATAGTACTTAATCCAAAATGGTCAGACTCATAGAATCTGGTTGTTGTTTTTCAAAATTTATAGTGCATCTTATATGAGTGACTAATTTTCGTATTTTCTTTTTTTTTTTTTTATACCCCACCACTCCCTTCAGTATGCCTGCTGACAACAATAAATACCCATATGCGGTAGGCCACAGGTGTTATTGGAACTTAGGTGATTTAGAAGTTAATTGTCTCTGAATTAGTAGATTTTGAATAGCTATAACAAACAAAAAATCTGCACAAAGTATCAACTAGACCAATTGCACAAGAGGGAATCATTGAGGTCATGCTAGATAAGTTTCTCAGGAAACACCTATCTCTACAATCCTAATTATGGATTGATTCACTAAGCCTCAAAGAGAGATTAATGTTTGACCGCTGATACGTGATAGAGTTGGAACAGGTCTATCCAATCTCAAATTTTGCATTTTCACTGCATTTCAATGGGTGGTTAGAATACATGCTAAATAACACCTCCTTCAGACCTCAAGAAGCTCATGTGATATGGTTATTTTCATGGGTGGCCATGACCTAACGGTAAAACTGCCTCTATAGCAGTCTATTAATGGTTTTTAATATCATTAGAGAAATTTTCCTAATTAAATACTGGTATGAAATTAACTTAAGAAGAGGTAAGGTAAAGCATAGGCTAGGGGTATTAATCTTAAAATATTCACCTGCATTTTTGTAATGTTTGATGTAGTATATACAATCGTCTTGGAACCTTATTGAGAAGCTACGTGTGTGTGTGTGTGTGTGTGTGTGTGTGTGTGTGTGTTCAGAATGTTGCAACTAAAGGTGATACTATTGCATGAATATGGAATTAAAGAGTAGGAGTTATTCAATAAAACACTTGTGAAACCATATAGAGTGTAATTTGATCTGAAGAATAAACCTGTTTAGAATACTTGCAATGCATACTTTTTGGCATGTTCCTCTTAGCTTATGCTATAGCATTCTGTTAAAGAATAACCAGAACTTTAATTGCGAGATACGAAAAAGGGGACAGCTGTGGCTCTATAACCTCGGCTGAGCTTGCCTTAAGTGGTATGAGTTCAAGTCCCAGCTCTGAGCCTTAATTTTCCTTTTTATTTGTAACATGGATTGATCATTGCTGAGTTCCCAGGGCTGGATGATGAAGACCAAAAAGCAGAGCTGTGTTGCCCAGGGAGAAATATGTCCTGTTATAACACTGATGGTTGAGGATGGATTTTTTTTTCTTCTTGCTCAGTGTTCTGACATAATTTATTTAATAACTCCTAAAAGTAGACATTTCTATACACAGTTAACATAAGACATACAGATGTTTTAAATCGCAGGTAATGATTTAAAACGATCTCAGAACTAAAGATTGGCCATTTGTGGCAAATGAAATTTTTGCTGTCCGTATTCTTTTCAGGAACTCTTCTTCCTCTGCTGCCCTGCTGATCTGCTGGGCCCCATGCTGTTCCTGTGTCATGTCTGTTGAATCAAAATGGACTCATCTTTGTTCCAGGCTTAAACTCCTTCTAGGGAGCTTTTCTTTCTCTATTTGCATTTCATTTTTTACACTACAACTTCCATGTTTATGGATTTGTATTGCTGTAGCTCTCACACTTTCTAAGGTAGTCCTAAATAGATTTTTGGGGTGGTGCACGTGTAAGAATCGTTGTTGTCTTTTAATAGCTATTGTGCAAAACACCTCTCTGTGAGCCAGGGGTGACACCCTTCTCCGGCAGGCAGGGGAAGGGCCGTGGGGTTATTTTGGATGTTGGCTGGAAGTGAATAGCTTTCAGGTGGGTCACCACCTGAGAAAGCTTTTCCTGCTGTGCAGATGCCACTGGCTTTAGGATGCTCACTGTGCAGCACTCACTCTTGAAGATTTCTCTAGGAGACTAGTCTGAGATGTGGTGTTTATCAATTGTGAGCCCCGTGTGCACAGACTCTGAAAATGTAGTGTTATTACTATCATCATTATTACCATTATAAACTCTCCTGCCTTCCCCTAATTTGGGCTGGATTTACCATTGATGGAGCAGGCGACTGTTTATTGGAAAGACCTCTCCTTCTCAGATTACTGTCCAATTTTGCAATTATTAGTCCAGAAGTGAAAATGTGATATATATTTTTTTGCATTCAGATTCATTAAATAAAATATGATTAAGTGCCCATTATGTGCTGGAGGCACTCTTCCATGTACTAGGATATATAATAATTTATATTAATTATATTATCTGTTGTTACAAAAGTTATTTTTGGAGGGACCATGAGTTGTCACCATGACTCTTCAATGGCTAGACATTAATAAGCTTGATAATGCTCCTCAGTAGTGTTTCCAAAGACGGTCCCCAAACCAGGAGCATTGTCATTGGCTGGAAACTTGTTGGAAATGCTTTACTGATTCAGAAACCCTGGGGGCAGTTCCCAGCAGTGTGTGTGTGTGTGTGTGTGTGTGTGTGTGTGTGTGTGCTTGCACGCACCTACGTTTTAACATGTTCTTATTGCCCAAGGTGGTTCAGCTCAGTGGTTAGAGCATCAGCCTGTGGACTAAAGAGTCCTGGGTTTTATTCTAGTCAAGGGCACATACCCGTGTTGTGGGCTTATCCCCAGTTGGTGGTACGCAAGAGGCAGCTGATCAATGATTCTCTCTCATCATTGATGTTTCTGTTTCTCTCTTCCTCTCTGAAATGAATAAAAGCATATTTTAAAATGTTTTTATTGATTTCAGAGAGAGGAAGCGAGAGAGGGAGAGGGAGATAGTAACATTGATGAGAGAGAAACATCAATTGGCTGCCTCTGACATGCTTTCTACTTGGGATGGAGCCTCTAACCCTGGCATGTGCCCTGACATTGAATTGAACCAGTGACCTCCTGGTGCATGGGACAACAATCAACCAACTGAAGCACACCCACTGGGTGCAATGAGTGTTTTAACAAGCCTTCTGGGTGATTCTGATGATGCCACACTTTGAGACCCCCTGTTTTGAAGTTGCCATTATAGAGATTTAAAGGAGGAGAATCTGCTGAGGAAGAGAGACAGGAGAGATGAAATTTGATAATGCAAGAAGAAATTAAAACAGTACTCATTTCCACCATGGAGGGAGAGGGCTTCCAGGAACACTTCAGGGACATGAAAATTCTGGATTTTAGCACCTGAACAGAGGGTGTCCAGATGGAGAGAGAGAGAAACAATGAAAAGAATCAAAAAGCTACTGAAAACTAACTTTAGAAAGGTAATTATTTTCTCCAGAGATGGCTGGCTCAGCAGTGCACACTGTTGCTGTTTGTGCCTCACCCTGTCCTTGTAAAACATTGTGGTGTCCACTGCGCTCATGCTCTCCTTAGAATAATGCACACTCCTGCAGGTGCTTTCTGATCACACAGTCCTTTATCCAGCCACAGCTGACATGTCTTCCCTGCTGGCTTTGTTCCCTAAATTTCTTTTGTCGGTAACTTGCTTCACTGAAGGTGTCATCTCACATACCACAGTTATGAAAAAGATGAGACAACATAACCGCCAAGGAGATTTAACTTGGTTGGTAGAATTGTTCTTTGCTGCTCTCCTGAAAGACATTCTGGTTTTCCTACATGTCTTTTGTCAGTGATTTGTTATTTGTCAGTGATTTGTTCAGGGAGTAAAAGTCAGTATACATTTTATTTCATTACTTATGATGAAAACCCTAGACTGTGCAAAAGGTTTCTTTATTTAAGTTGTTAACTTTTTTCCCCCCATTATAGTCCCGCTATTTTGGTCAGTTCATGCTTCTTGTATTGTCAGCATACTAGTATACTACTCGTATATAGAATTTCTTCTGTGAAATTCTCATTAACTTATATTACTGTTTACTTCATTAAGCTTAGATTTAGAATATAAAGGGAAAGCAAAGTAACCCTTTGTTTTATTTTTGATTGCGTGTGCCATCCAGATCTGTCTGTCCCAATGGCAAAAGGCTGCATTGTCATTAATATATTCCTTCTTCCTTAATCACTATTTGAAGAAGTGCCAACTACACTTCCAGATTAAATTATATCATGTTGTTATTAAATAAAAAACAAATCATTCTTCATTGAGTAAATGAATGTGCCTTAGAACTTCTCAATAAATATTAATTAAACTATATTTTTACATAGTTAATTCTATTTGAATTACACAATCCACATCTAGATAGAACAAATAGTTGGAAATAATAGCAGGTGGGTTTTCTTTGGAAGGAGTGCAGATTATGTGCTTGCAGATAGTAAGAAATTGGCAGTGTTGAAATGGCAGGAGTCAAGGGGAACATTATAAATCACCAATCACAAATGAGAATTTGTTGGTGAGTCAGAAAAATTTGTAATGTTGCCCCTATTGTTAATAAACCGAATGTAAACTAAATATATATATTTCCCTCCCTCTGATCTTTTCTCTTTTTCTTCTTCCCTTTACTTTCAATGGCTTATAATACATTCATAGCAATCATGAAAATGCAGTATAGTAATAAGTACTTTGTAAAATTAGAAGTTTTTAAAAGTTGAATTCTAATTTTTACTTGCTGGCTTTATATTCTTAGACAAGTTACCATATATCTAGGACTTTTTTTTTTTTTTTTTTTAAAGTTTTTCCTTTAGTAAAATTTACATAAAATTCACTTTTGAAAGGTAATGTTTCATCTGTTCTTACATCATTCAGAAACTCTTGTTAGACTGTCAACTACAGGATGGGGCAAAGGAAGTTTACAGTTGTTTGTATAAAAATAATATAATAATTGATCATAATATAAGAATATAATAGAGGAATATGCAAATTGTCCAGGATGCCATTACAGTAATGCCAATACAGCAGGCTGTTTGGGGCAACCAGACCAGCAGGGGGGTTAGTGAGGGATGACCAAATAACCAAACAGCAAGTTGTATGGTGGAACCAGGTTGGCGGGGGGGGGGGGGGGGGGGGGGGGGGGGGGGGGGGGCGGGGGGGGCGCGGGGGGGGGCAGTTGGGGGCGACCAGTTTGGTGTGTGTGGGGCAGTTGGGGGCAACCAGGCCAGCAGGGGGGGCAGTTAAGGGCAATCAGGCCAACAGGCAGAGGCGGTTAGGGATGATCAGGCAGGCAGGCAGGTAAGCAGTTAGGAACCAGTGGTCCTGGATTGTGAGAGGGATGTCTGACTGCCAGTTTAGACCCAATCTCTGGGATTGGAGAAGGTGCAGGCTGGGCTAAGGGGACCCACCCTCCCTCCCCTGTGCATGAAATTTGTGCACTGGGCCTCTAGTATAAGAATAAGCACTATGCTTCACATACAAATATAGACCCACTTTTGCCCCACCCTGTATGTGGCAGGCATAGCTATGCACACTCACAGATGCCTCTGATCCCTAATATGTACAAAACATATTTCTAGACACACACATGTTTCTAAAAAGTTAATAATATCTGAGATTTAAATAATCAAGTGTTATGTAGGCACTCGTTGTGTTTTCACCAGAGTGCTATTTATTCAAGGAACTGAGGCTCAGAGATATTAAATAACTTTTTGTAGGTAACACAGCCCTGAAGTGGTGGGGTGGAATATAAATCTTACTTTAAAGCATAGGATCTTAAATATACTGTCTAACAGTGTCACTCTTGAGGTATATTATGTAAGTATGCTCATAAATTGTGTATGCAAGTCTATAACATTTCTATATCACTTTGTTCTAGGGTTGTTTCAAGGTGATACAAATGTAAATAATTAATAGTTCCAGGCCTTGTATATTTCTCAGTCCTGTGGGAAAGACAAATACAAAATAAGAGAGACAGGTACAAAGTCCTATGGAAATTCTAAATGGGGTGAAATCAACTTCCCAGGAAATTCAAAATAAGGTATGGCAGAGGAATGAATATTTGAACTGTGTGTAGAAAAACACATCAGGTGAGATGAAAGTGTTCTAGGCACATTGAGATAAGTAAGTGCAGAGGCACGGACCTTGGAGTTGTAGTGTCATAGAAGACAATGATTATTAGGATATAAGAGTCACTTAGAAGAATATTGAGCAAGGGAAAGATGTGTTCTAAAGTCAATGTAAGTAACCATGCAAGTAACTGATTGTTATCTCAGTTTTCAGATAAATAAATTGACATATGGAGACATTAGTATTCCATTTCCAAGAACTAGTAAAAATCATGGGTGCAAATTTCTTCTAGGTCTAAATCTGGTAGCCTTATACCAATTTAAAATCATAGTTAACTGTGAAAAATTAATTACAAGAAACTGAGGGTAGCAGAGGGCAAATCTGGGAAAGCTAGGGAAAAAGTGATAATGATCATGTTATAAAAAGCTTCTTGGTGGGGAAGGTCATGCTGACGAAACAATACCTCAAGTGGGATGTCTTCATGGAACTTAAGCACTAGAAAAGAGTTTAGAATAGCTACTACTGATAACATTATAGAAAATAATCTTGAAATATTCAAACAACGTTTAGGATTCATGGAAACTTGTCTAGTCTTCAATTTTAGCAGAACAAAGAAGTAAGGGGTTACAGAATGACATAGAAACAATTATTTAATGTATGAGCTCTATGAGGCCGATCTAGGAGGCCAGTGGACTTAGGAGGTCTATGAGTTTGTATACCCAGCAACATTAGAAAAAGTATGCATCTGGAATCAAGCAAAGCATTTAATATTATTTCTGTTGATTTCTCTGCTCATAAAACTTAAAAAAATTAGCTAGATAATAGTAGATTATATGAATAAGTGACTAGTTGGCTGGTCATAGTCAAGATGTGTTGAATAACAAATTGATTCTTTCTGGGTATTATTCTGATTAAGACACATTGGCTTTCTTGCTGATTTTTTAAAAATAGGCCAAGCATACTTTCACTCCAAAATCTTGCTATCCCTTCTTGTCCAGATATTTTCATGATTTTTTTTTACACCTTTTTTCAGGTTTCTGATAAAATGTTACCTTAGGAAGGTCTTCTCTCACTATTAGTTTAAAATAGATAGCTTCATAGTTTATTTTCTGTGTAAATCTTAGCATTAACTTCCAGTATGCTATTTATTTATTTGTCTCTCCCCTGGGGGTAAGGACTTTTAAATGTAATTACCTTGACATATAGTAGGTGCTTATGAAATATTTATTGAATCAATAATTGGGATGGAATTTCTGGAATTGTGCTGAATTTTCCTGTTTTTAATCAGTAATTATATAAAGAAATACATGGCAGCTTATCAAAAGCATGGCACGAACATCTGGAAATATGGTAGATGGAGTAGATATGTTAGGAAAAACTTTGTGTAGATTTTTTAGCATAAAAATTAAAATGTAGACACAATAAACAGCAATTCTCATCATCATAGGCCCATAAAGTAATTTGAGTCAAACAAGCGGATGACAAAAAGCTGAGAAATAATTCCTAATGTGATGCATTACAACTTTATGATTCAGAACAGTTTTGAATAACAAGATGGACTACATCTAAGAAAATGAAATAGAATAGAAAATACTGCAAAAACTGTACTTGGATTTAAAAAAAGTACATGAGTACATGGTGGGTGAAGGTACAATTAAAAGTAATTTATAATAGAACAAATCCAGCCTAGCTAAAACCTAGAGCTTTAGGAAACAGTAAACTCTGAAATAAGGGTATTTTAAAAATTAATTCAGTATTTGGCTTTGTAAACAAAAGTGCAGTGTCCAGACAGAGTGATAATTACTCTATAGTATATTTGGAATATACTTTCTAATTTATTTATTCATTCATTTGTTTAATAAATTTTCATTGAGTATCTACTATGTGTTAGACGCTATTCTAATTACTGGATACTATAGTAAATACATCCCCACATCTGCTTTCTCTGTGTGATGAATGGCATGCATTTTTGAAGCATGAGAGGGCTACTCACTTCTCTGCACCTAATTTTAATGGCAGCATTGACAAATTACCATGCATTGATCCAGAGTGAAAATGACAAAGATGGAAAAGATGAAGCTGCTAAAAAAGAGAAGGCTTACTTTAAATTTTTGAAGATGTGTTTTCTTAAGGGAGTGAACAAATGAATTCTATATTGCCTTGAAGTTGGGGACTAAGACAAGCAGATGAATTTGTCTGAAATAAGATTTAAGTCTCTATAAGTTCAAATTAATTACCTCTTAACATTATACTTACAAAGTGCTGATTTTCTCACCTCTGAATATGTTTAGCAGTTTTTAGATGGCCATCTTTAAGAATAGTTTAGACATTCTTCATTAAAGATTGAAAAAGGCCATTTCCAATTCTGAATTTTTGTGAAAATGAATTGTTTTCTACAACATATTCCAGAAGAACAAGAGAGTTGTGCTAAGAGAGTTGCTGTCAGAGTATATTTAGAAGAAATTTTAGAGTTTTTGATGTAGAAATTGCAAGCATTCTGAATGATTTACAAGATCTCTTGTGAGACTGTGTTTGTCACTCTGTAAAGCTGAGGAGAGGTAAGGCAGAGACCTGAAGTTGAAGGTGGTAAGAAAATGTGAGACTGGCCTGTAGAAAAAGAGAGTGATTATGTAATAGAGAGGGAATGTGACTGTTACTAGAGCTTTGCCTGAAATGTGGTTGGTAAAACCTGTTTGTATGATTCATATGAAAATTTTAAAAAGCCTAAGATTGTAGCAGAATTTCCCAATCAACTTTATCATCCCACTGCTCTTTTGGGGAAATTGAAACTGGAGATGATATAAAGAAAGAGATGATATTATAATGAATACAGCTTCCTTGGAAAGAGAAAGTAAAAGAAGATCTTTTGAAGAAGAACAATGTGTTGACTTGTTTGAAATACCAAAGAAATATCAAAGTGAGCAGATAAAATCAGGATGGAAAGAAGTTTAAAACTTCTTTTCTGCCTATAAGAACTGGAGCTATATGGTCAGTGACTTATAGAAATTGCAAGAAAGAGAAATTTAGATCCACAATAGTGATTATGTAACCAAATTCAGGTTCAGCTGCCAGGTGCAACAAAAGCCAAACTTATGAGCCAGATGCTGGTGAGAAGGAAGAGGTTTATTCAAGCATCCCAGAAAGATGAGGAACTCCTGTTCCAAAGCCCTTCTTGTCATATCAGTGCAGGCAGGGGTTTTTATCAGGAGGAAGAGGGAAAGCAGAACAAAGAGACCCATCAGGGAGAGGGGCTGTGGCCATGCAGGCAGTGTCCTTGCTGGTCAGATATGGATTTTTATGGCCAGTGGTCAATTGTGTTAACCATTTGGCTGAATTCCTGTGCCTGGGGGCTTTGAAGTCAGGCTGCTCTTTAGGTTCCCACAAGAACTGAAACTGCTGATTCTAGTAAAGTATACTTAGAGAAGAAACTTTTAACATGTAAGCTCCAGTTTTGAGAGGAAAAGTCAGGTTAAGAGTAATAAGCTGGGTCAAACCTTTACTAAGATTAGGATGGGTAGCTTTATGTAAGTGCAGCATATTCATTCCCTGTTACAATTAGAGATAATAGGGTGATTAAGGCAGAGGTCTAGCAGGAAGGCAGGGCATTGTTGGGAATGTGTCTCTTCAAGGTCAATGTGGGAATTACTGAGCAAGTTTGTTTTTGCCAATTACAGGGGCATAACTCACCAAATTCTGTTAGTTATATTAATATTTATTTGAGAAAATAAGTCTTCGGTTGATTTAAGATGGTGGTCTTTGCTTCTTAGCATAACCAGAAGGGATAACAGAAATAATGTCAGGTTTTGACCTAGGCAAAAGTCAAGATTAACTAGCGAAGTAGAGCAGAGTGACTCCTCAAAGCTTGAATAACAGACAGAGTTAACTTGAGGAGACAGATTGAGGCTATATGTGACAGAGCAAAGCTGTGCTTTAAAGTCAAGCTAATTGAGTAATGGACGTTTGCATCTGATGTTACCAGTCATAAGCCCTGCTTTATCTCAAGATCTCCTTGCACTGTAGCAAACTATAGTCAGTAAAATATAGAAGTTAAGAGAAAAGAATGTGCAGTCAGACCTCCAGGGTTTAAATATGGATTCGAAACTGTTATAATCTAACTCCAGGCAAGGTATTTAACATTTATGCAATAAAGTTTTCTCATTATAAACCAAATTAATAATAATTTCACTTTATAATTCATAATAATTAACCCATCTCAGAAAGGTTGTAAGAATGAAATGATACTTGTAAAAAAAACCAAACAAAACTCACTAAAAGAAAAGAATAACAATGTCCTGGTACATAACGTGTGATATATATGAGATGATGGTTAATATTATGAATAGATGACCAATTGGACTAGTGTCACTTTTTATATTTTCCACTGCTGTTGAATCTTACTTATAGGTCATGGCAAAGTACAGAGGAAGCAAATGCAAAACCACTTAATTAAGGATTTCCTTTGGGGCTTTGTTTATTATAGTCATTTTCTTTAAAGCACAAATAAGAGGAATATCTTTCATTTACCTGCTATGATAAGACTGGAATAGTGAATAATAATTTTAAAAAGTGGATTTATCTCTCTTCCTTTTTAGAAATGTCTATGTACTCCTTTTGTTATCAAAGATTTTAAACATTGCAGCCGCTTATTTCTTCCATTACTAGAGTTCTCCATGACATCTAAAATGTCCTTTTACTCTAATTTGATCATTCGCGGTATCAGTTGCCAGTAACTTAGGAATCTATATTTCCATAAATGCAATCAAATCATCTCCTCCTTCAGAATTCACTGACCCTGGAGTCTAGCAACACAATCAAGTTTGGTTTTCTAGCTATTCAATCTTGTTTAGCAAAACTTGATTAGATTCTATCATCCTACTCATTAAAGATTCCATCTGTTTAAAACTTCTTTTCTGTCTATAACAGAATTTCTACTTTGTTTTTTGTTTTCCTTTTGACTTACTTGCTTTTGAATTTTATAGTCCAAAACAGTATCAGCAATATGCTTTTCCCTCCAACCCCCACCGCCCCTTGTTTTGAAAAAAAGGTTTATTTATTTTATTTCTGGAGAAATAAAACCATTTTCTGGCTATAAATCAACAATTCTAGCCTAGCTAGCATGGCTCAGTGGTTGAGCATTGACCTATGAACCAGGAGGTCACAGTTCATTCTCTCTCTCTTTCTCTCTTTCTCTCTCTCTCTCTCTCTCTCTCTCTCTCTCTCTCTCATCTCAGAAACCAATAAAATTATTAAAAAAAAAAAAAAGGGGGGGGGGAGGATTCCAGGTAGGCTATCCTACTTGGTACAGCATGGGGCTGAGCTAAAATGAAATCTAAGGGATATACACTAGGTTTCCTTAATAATCTCAGAGGCAGCAGGATGGGAATATTGAGATAATTGGTACCAAAAATTAGTCAGAAAAACTTCAAAAATTTAACCAGAACATTTGTGTGAAGGGCAGTTTTGGGGATAGATTGCACAAGAGAAAGAGAATATTGCAGTTCTTAAAATGAGCTATTTGTATTTTTTACTGCTGTAGGTCATGGCAAGGTACAAAAGAAACAAATGCAAACTGTCTTAATTAAGGATTTCCTTGGGGGCTGCATCATAGGCCTTTTCTTTAAAGAACAAGTATGTGGAAATTTTATCTTTCACTTACTTGTTCTGATAAGTTGGCAGAATGAATAATAATTAGCATCAGAGTGGAACCATTCTGGGATTTACATAAAATGTTTCTCCCTGGAGTGGGAATGGGAAATGAGCTCTAGATCTATTGGAGCTTTGTTACCTGCCTGAGGTGTACTGAGCACTGACTCTTCGGTTTAGTACTGGGATGAACATGAAAGGTAGCTTAGTATAAGAATAAAGGGAAAATAAATTCTCCCAATAATTAAATACCTATACACCTCAAGCTAAGGTCATTCTCTTAGCCAGAGCCCAAGGGACTGTAAGTTGTGAGAAGAGCAGCAGACACAGGAAGCTATAAAGAAAGGCGGATTTGTGCAAGTCATTGCTCTGAGGAGAAGAACAAAATACCAGATTATCTTTTAGTTACGTCTTTTAACATTTTTATATTTTGGATTTGTTGTAAAATACATGCTATATTAATGTAAGAACAAAACCTATAGATAACATTTATACAAACATACATTTTTGTTTCAGAGTGAAATAGTCTCTTACTGATATTCGTGCAGGATAATAAGGACTTGAAGAACTAAAGTAAAGAGAAAATATCAATGGTATCTGAGTCAGGAAACCTTTAATTCGTGTTTCACATTAGTGTGAGAACTTGGAAATTTCCATTATTTCTCTAAAAATTAGTTTTCTCTTCTGTAAAATGGAAATAATGAAAACTACATCAGGGGATAAATTAGGTATGCTTGCCATACAGTGGGTATTCTATTTATGATAATTATTACTATTTGAATTAATTAAATATTTTAATTAATAGTTAAATCTTTCTTTAAAAACAATATTGTGGAAAATTCTGACCAATAATTAGAAAATTATACACTCTGAAAAATCATATCAGAATCAAAAAAGTTCTACCACAAGTGTATTGTTAAATAGTTTTGTACAACAAACATTATGTTAAAAATAATCTATCACAAATGGTAGGGGAGAGGAGTTAGAGAGCAACCAAAGGACTTGTGTGCATGCATATTAGCATATCCAATGGACACAGGCACTGAGTGGTGGGAGTTTGCTGGGGTGGGAATGGCTGGGGGCAAAGGGTGGTCAATTGGGGGAAAAGAAGACAAATGTAAAACTTTAGACAATTAAAAAAAATCATCTATCAACCTAGCATTCTCCTAAGCTTTAAATGTTGAATCTACCTTGAAAATTTTATTCTAAGCAACTAATATTAAAGAAAAAAATACATGTACAATGATGTTCACATTAAATATTATAGTAAAAATGTGAAGTAATTTGAAAATCCATCAGAAGAAAACTTAAGTAATTCTGAAGATGAATATGTAGGAGAAACTATATGAATAAAATTAAATGAAAGTCTTATCTTGTGACCTAATGTGGATAATGTTTCCTGTATATGTAAGAAGACTGTGTATTCTGCTACTGTTGGGTGGAATGTTCTGTATATGTATGTTAGATCCAATTCAGCTATAGTGTTGTTCAAGTCCACTATTTCCTTATTGATTTTTCTGTCTTGATGTTCTACCCACTATTGATATCACATAACATTTAATAAGTATTTTCTAATGGGGACATACAAATGGTCAACAGGTATATGAAAAAAACTTACTAAACATCAGGGAAATAAAAAAATGCAAAACCTCACATTTATTAGGTTGGCAATTATCAAGAAAACTAAAGTTAGGTGTTGGTGAGGACATGAAACATTTTTAAATCTTGTAAACTGTTGCTGGGAATGTGAATTGGTGCAGCCATTATGAAAAAGCATGGAGGTTCCTCAAAATTTTTTAAAAAGGAACTAAAATATGATCCACTTCTGGGCATATACCCAAAGGAATCGGAATCAGAACTTTAAAGCGATATCTCTACTCCCATGTTCATTGCAGAATTACTCACAATAGCCAAATGGATTTCTATTGTACTTACTTTTACTTTTTGTTTCTTTCAATTAGATAAAATTTTAAGAAATAGATGGGGAAAAAATCAACTAATGGTTTAAGATTTTCAAGTATTTAGAATTTCAAAGTCTGAATTTCCATTTCTTGGGTTTTATCTCAATTATCTATTGAGAACTACGTATTTGAAATATGTATTAAGAACAATAAACTGAATGTCCTCTTTTTTGCATTGCTTAACAGCAATCCTATTCGGCAATTTTATGACATATTCTGAACTAAGTTATTTATATTTATGGAGCACATTCCTTCATGCAATCTCTCCTCAGTGCAACAATTAGTTATGTTCACTTTCCTAAGAATTACATAATTTTATGTTTTATACTTTAACTTGAAATAGAATATAAAGTGAGTTCCACAACCATTAAGACCGACTACTGTTAATCTATTTTAGATGACAGATTCTGGGGTATTATGACAAGAGTACATTGATGACACCTTTAGATGATCCTTCAAGAAAAAAACTGCAGACCTACCTATCACATAACTTTATTGAAACAAGCCAATTTTTTTTTTAAGTTCATGAGACAGCACACAACAAGGAACAAGACTGTTTGCAAAAACATAAACAAAAGAAAGGAACTTATGGAAGTCATTTTTAGAATGTTCTCTTATAGATCTTGACACAGCAAAACAAAAAAAAAAAATTGTTGGGGTACATAACACCTTTTCTATGCTTTGGTGTCAGGCACCTCCCACTTGGGGAGACTTTATTTTATTAAATGACTGTCAGGAAAAACAAAAAACAACAAATTTGCATTATCACATTTTTTAGTAAGGGTAATCTGGTGTAACAGCTGTTCACCTCCGTACATTATTTGTAATTCTGTCTCTTTCAAGGTACGTTCGGAGGCTTGATTTTGATTTATGGAATTTTATTGGAAATGTAAAATAGATCACTGTCAGGGTGCACAAAGGAAGTCTAGTTTTCATACAATAACCATTTTATTCAGGAGAATACACGTAAATCAGGATTGCTACACTGTCTATCACCATTTTATGATACCTTAAAAGTATATGCTGTTGAAAATGATTTCTGTATGTAAAGCTGATCTTCGTGACATTTTATAAAAAGTTCATGGCTTTTAATTACTTCCTTTATAAAATCTACAATGTACATCGCAATTATCCCTTTAAGTGTCTCTCCTCCCACCTGTCTACCAATTAGAATGTAAAGCCTTTGGGTGGAGGGACTATGGTTTATTACTTTATAAGTGGAAGCTCAGCATCTCACACAGTGCCTGACATGTGGTATTTGATAACTATTTTCTGAAAGTTTGACAATAATGTAAACAAATTTATTATTTCAGTGGTTATCATCTATTACCAGTGGCAGTCATTTTGTCTGCTGTTACTCATGATCTTACTGTAAATCCTGATTACTATATTTTCTGGTATCTATGTATATAAAAGGCTAATATGCAAAGTGTCCGCTCAGGAGTTTGACCAGGAGACCAGGAGTTCCATCCCTTGCTATGACATGGGCTGACCACCAGGGGGAGGCACGGAACAAAAGGAGGCCCTGGCCAGCAGCCAGAAGGCCTCGATTGGCCTTGATCGCTGGCCAGGCCTAGGGGTGCTACCTGTGCATGAACTTTATGCACCAGGCCTCTAGAATATAAAATCACTAGAAGCAGGTTTAGACAAGCCAGAAGTCAATTATACTCATATGCCTTATATCTTTGATGGTGTCTCTTTGAACCCTTTTTCTCTAATTCAGCATCTCTTAAAGTGTATCCTAAATTAATTTTGACTTATGTTGTACTTTGCAATAAAATAAAATTGGAAAGGCTAGTTATATTCTATATTGTCTTCCTGGATATTCATATATAAAATCACAACAGAAGATTCTTTAGAATATTTTTGCTTGTTTTACTGCAAATCATTTATGTCAAACCACTGTTGGCTAAGTTTCCTCGTATATGGAATTCTTTTTTCTCTATAAAACCAATTATCAACTTATGCTAATTATAAAGCAAACATATCAGGTTAGGATATCCAATACATTTCAGAGTTACAGAAACATTTTGTGCCCTTGACTTTGCTCTATGTTTCTGCATGCTTCAATTGCCCCAACAACATATTAGTCTTTTGTTCAAATAAAATAAGTAAGTAGAGAAAGAAAGAGAGAAAGAAAGAAAGAGAGGAAGGAAGAAAGGAAGGAAGGAAGGAAGGAAGGAAGGAAGGAAGGAAGGAAGGAAGGAAGGAAGCAAGGAAAAATTCCTCTATATTCTTTATTTCAATAGTCTGTATAAGATCTGAACTTCCCATCTTGATCTGACTGTTTTGCTGTCACTTTGCATTTTCCTGCCTACTTTATCTCCAGTAGAAAAGTCAATTTGGTCTGAGCTCCAACCTGGTCCAAATATTATAAGGACATACAAAGGTCTTTCTTTTTCTTTGCTGTGGCCTCCCACAATTTATGAGAAGTGCCTGGTAATTAAACCCCAAGACGGTTAGCTCATCTGATTTAATCAGTCCGTCTGTTCAAACTGCAAGACAAGATAAGCTACTCTCAATGATACATTCTTGCATCCCCCCACCTCCCTCCTTCCTGCAGTTTTCAGAAATCAGGGATAATTCACACTAAGGAGTCTCTAGCTAGTATAAGGTTCCCTTTCCCCTCCCATTAATAAAAGACTCTTGAACTCTTCATAACTTTTGCTAAAAGCATGCTTTACAGGCATGGGAAAAAAAACTGATAAGACACATGCCTGGGATATTTGCTGGACTGTCCCCTGAAAAACAAACTCTAACTTTTTTTTTTTTTAAATATATTTTATTGATTTTGTACAGAGAAGAAGGGAGAGAGATAGAGAGCCAGAAACATCGATGAGAGAGAGTCATCGATCAGCTGCCTCTTGCACACCCCTACTGGGGATATGCCCGCAACCAAGGTACATGCCCTTGACCGGAATCAAACCCGGGACCCTTCAGTCCCCAAGCTGACGCTCTATCCATTGAGCCAAACCGGTCCCGGCCAAACTCTAACTTTTTTAAGACAGCACTCCTGATATCTGCTCAACTTCAGCCCCAAAGCCTCCTCCCTTTCTTGTCATCTAGCAACAGTAGCCGTTTTTACTCTTTAAAAGTGGAAGTTACTTTTTGTTTCTTGCCTTGTATTGATTAGCGATATTTGGCTCTTTTCTCTCTTGGAAAGTGAAATAAACTTCCTCTCTGCATGTCTGCTTTTAGTTGTGAATGCTTTCATGACCCCCATCACTGATCAAACCCTAACAAATATCATCAAGGAAAAAAAAAAAGCTCTATATCTTTATATTCTCATCGCACACTCCCTGACAAAATTACTCAAAATATATTTGAAAGCCCTCACCTGTTTGGCTCAGTGAATAGAGTGTCAGCCTGTGGACTGAAGGGTCCCAGGTTCAATTCCAGTCAAGGGCATGCACCTTGGTTGCAGGCATGTCCCCAGTAGGGGGTGTGCAGGAGGCAGCTAATTAATGTTTCTTTGTCATTGATGTTTCTAACTCTCTATATCTCTCCCTTCCTCTCTATAAAAAAAATCAAATATATTTTTAAAAAATATATCTTCGAAAATATATTGAAAAGTAAATTAAGATTTCAAATACATTACTCTCCCAGGAGATCCAATTCCATTGGACAAGTATCCAGTAAATTAAACTTCTGATATTTATTGATTAATAACTATTATATATTAATTATATATATTATATAAATAATAATACATATAAAATGGAATAAGTAAGCATTAAACATAATACATATAATTATATTGTATCCATTATCCTTATCCATTCCTACCCTCTCATTTCACGGGTTCTTTTATATTTTCAGAAGTTGTTTGCTTAGATAAAATGAAGCACAAATTGGCACTACTATGAGTCATTTCATTATAAATTCCATGGCCATTTCTCTTGGTAGAGATGAAGAGCAAAGACTCACTTAGAGCAGAATAACTTGCTGTAAGTGAGGAATTCTTTGACACATGAAATGACATTTTATTTTGCCTTGGAGTGTACAGTCAGAAAAAGAAAAAAGCCATTGAGATGGTGAGCTCTCTTTTATACACAGGGCGATATTTTCAGAGTGTTGTGAGAGTACTGGCCTTCACGCTGGGAGGTATTAGTGTCATCCGCCCTTAACAGCTATGAGATTAGCAAATTGTTAGGGACAAAGCTTTGTACTACTTATATTAGTAAGCCAATTAGAGAAATGTATTATTAAATTAGAAATCAAAACTTAATTAAAAAGCAGGAGTGAACATGCATGCTCTTACTCCTTCTAGTCCTCTTCCCTATAGGATGCTAAAAATTAAAAGATTAATTTTTGTTAAATATATCTCAGTGGTTAAATTTTTATTTTTTATTGATTTAATACTCGTATTCTAACCTTGTTGCTGTTATTTTCATTTGATCAAATATAGAACTATTCCTAAAATTCTGTATAACTGTAGTCATGTTTTATCTCAACCCAAAGACTGCCATTGAATGTTACATGAAGGTAGCATCCAGGACCATTGGTGTTTCAATGGCTCATTTTTAGCTTTCATTCGGTTACAAAAAGTAATATCATTTTTACTTTAAAATATTATTTTCTGAGGCTTAAGAATATCAAATGGAGTTTTATGGTATTTTGGTAAATTCATACTTTGTATTTATAACGAAATCAAGAAATGTAAACCACCTAATCAGTTATATCAGTTGTACATCTAATTCCTATTCCTTTTCCTTACTGCATTATCAGAAATGTTTCCATTTATCACAAGTAAATATAATTGATTTATCTGAGTCTTCAAGGAACTATTTAAACAAAAAATTAATAATCTGACCAATTTCTTTAAAAAATTATATTCCTTTTTTTTAATTGTCCAACTTTCCTCATCTCATAATTGAAGAATCTTTCTAATGTACATGTTCCTGGGTTTGATTTGGATATATGTGCCAAATGCCTACTCTGTCTAGCATGGTGCTAAATTTGGGAATACAATTTTGTAAATTTTCAACTTCTCCATTCACCCATCAGATAGTACTCCATAAAGCATGATTTGTATCAGTTGTATTCCCAATATTTAGCACAGTGCTAGGTAGAGACTCAGTAAATATTTTGTCTTCAGAGAAGTTAAAAAATGCAAGAATGATTAGGCCAAATAGTTGAACAAGGTACATTGCAGAAGTTATTTCTCCATCTTTTCTGCCTTATTCACAACAGCCATACAATGAAAACTTTTCTGGGCCCCAGTCTTAATAATTTTGTTTCAATAATTCTCAGGTCTAACCTATAAAGTTTTATTTTAAAAATTTCTCCAAAGTTGGGACCCATTATTCTAGTCAAAGCTTAGATTATTACAACCCTTATAAAATTGCATTTACTTATTGTAAGTTGATCGGATGGAGTCTTGGAAAAGAACATTAAGAAATAACATGTCTTGAGGACTTGGTTTGTACATCATGTCTTCTCTATGAGAATACTCTCAAGATATCTGGATAGTTAGGTGGTCATAAGCAATGTGTATTGTGTTTGAAACTGAGTCTACATTCTCTTGCACATAATCAAATAATTTTATTGCCTTTAAAACAAATTACTTTTTCACTGAACTCGTTCTTCTATTGAATAGTGGTGAATTCCACCTCAATCATTTCCCAAGCTCATCTTTTCCCAGGGTTGTACCATACACAGGGGAAATCTTACATGGTACCAACTAAATGGGTAAAGTAGCAATAGAAAGAAACAATGAGAAGTAAGTAACAATAGTGAAATAACTAGTATTTATGGAATAATGCTGGGTGTGGTTCTAAGTTTCCACATGTATTATGTTATAGAAAAAATTACTCAGACACTTACAAGGCAGACTTTATTCAGCACTATCACAATAGATTTCAAGACGAATACAATAGGGTTTTGCAATAGGGAAGACTACGGGGTAGGGGGCAAGTGAATGAAACATTACTATGAGATGAGGATAATGTCAAACTCTGACACTTAATATCCAAATTAGCTAGAAAAAAAAGAGAGTACTAATAAATCAAATGAAAAAAGAGAATTAACTACAATGTAGAGACTAAAATTATATACATACCAGAGGCCCAATGAATGGATTCATGCACCAGTGGGGTCCCTCAGGCTGGCCTGAGCCCTCTGACAAGTGGCTGGGGAGGAACCTGGAGCCGGGGTGAGCACTATGCTGCTGCTGGCTATCCTGGCTCCACTGCACTTGCTGCCACTGCTGCTCGATGGTAGCGTTGCCACAGAGGCGGGAGAGGCTTCTGCTGCTGCAGCTGTGCTAGCCAGCCATGCACCCAGCTTGTGGCTGAGCCATGTTCCCGCTGTGGGAGCACACTGACCACCAGGGGCAGCTTCTGCATTGAGCATCTATCCCCTGGTGGTCAGTGTACATCATAGTGACCGGTCCTAATGGTTGCTTAGGCATGTATATATATATATATTCATTGGACAATCAAGATGAAGTTAATTTTTGGCATTTAATAAATTGCCAATTTTTAAAATATATATATATTTTATTGATTTTTTACAGAGAAGAGGAGAGAAGGATAGAGAGCTAGAAACGTCGATGAGAGAGAAACATCGACCAGCTGCCTCTTGCACACCCCCTACTGGGGATGTGCCTGCAACCAAGGTACATGCCCTTGACCAGAATCGAACCTGGGACCTTCCAGTCCGCAGACTGACGCTCTACCACTGAGCCAAACTGGTTTCGGCTAAATTGCCAAATTTGGTAGAGTATGTAAATGCAAATGAAAAATACAAAAAGAAAAATCTAAATGTAAAAGGTAATAACATAAAAAAATAGAGAAGTATATTTTTATGACTTTGAGGTAGAAAAGATTGCGAAAGTATTATTCCTATGGTAAGACATTGATAGACTAGTATACATCAAAATGACATTTCTAAATACCATAACCAACCTAAGAAATGAGAGATCTAGGGAACATGTACTGTTTTTCTTTACTGTTGCCCGGAATACTTATGACACCAGATGTGTCACACGAATCAATTCTGTGACACCAGCTGTGTCCTACAATTCAATTCAGTTCTGACACTATCTGAAGTTAGTGTCATCTCCCACAAGTTAAGGGCTTAGTCCCTCAAGACCTTCCCTATTTCAAACACCAATTGCAGCCCCAAGATTGTCAGATGTAATTCTGTCAGACTAGCTATAAATCACAGTTCTTATAAACCTTTCCTTGGGTTCAGTGATTTATGAGAATGTCTCTCAGAACCCAGGGAAAGACTTACTTATGTTTACTCTTTATTATAAAGGACATAATAAAGGGTTCAGGTAAACAACCAGAAGATGAGATAAATAGGGAAGGATACTTAGCATAGGCGTTGTAGCTGGGGGGGCAGCACTCTCCTGGCAAGATACTCACTAACTTGGAAACTTTCTGAGCTCCGTAACTTTGGGATTTTTCTGGAGGCTTCATCATGCAGGTATGATCAATTATTATCTCTATTTCCAGCCTTTCTCCCTTCTCTGGAGCATGGGGAGCAGGTGGGACCAAAAGTTATGAACTTTTAATCATGGCTTGATCATATTGGGGACCAGCCTCCATTCAGAAACCCACCAAAAGTCACATCATTAGAACAAAAGTCCCTCCTTACTCAGAAAATTCCTAGTGATTTAGGAGCTCTGTGTAAGGAATTGGGAGCAGAGACCAATACATATATATTTCTTATTATTTCACATGTGACAAGTTGAGAGAAGATTTTGCCACATCTGAAACTGAAAAAAGATTTATATTTATAAAGAAATAAGATATAAAATCCAGTAAAAAAAAAATAAGTAAATAAAAAGTGACTTAGGGAGACAGATAGCTAACTTCTAAAGAGAATGCCCAAAGGCTAATCTATACTAATAAAAGGGTAATATGCTAATTAGACCTGATAGATTGGATGTCATTTAGGATGTCCTTCCTGACAAAGTCGGGGCCTGGCCTGGGGGAAGCCGCCTGTAGTCGGCCCCGAGTGATGGAAGCCTGGGTCCTGGTGCCTGCAGATGGCCCGGGAAAACTGGCCCAAGTCCCGGGTGCCTGCAGGTGGCCGGAGGAGGGAAGCCTGGGGCTCAGGTGCTGGAGGAAAGCTGGTGCCCGCAGCTGGGGGAAGGAAGGCCACGCTTGTATAAATTTCCATGCATCGGGCCTCTGGTTGGTATATAATGAAATTAATAAAAGTTGCCCTTTCCCAAATGAAAGTGCTATATTAACAAAGGCATGCTAGTGTTGGTAAGACTGTGAAGAGTTGGAACTCTCATCAATGCTGCTAGAAATATAGGTGTTTTAGACCATCTACAAGTGATCAGACAGTATTTACCAAAATTAAGACACATGTCCAACAATCCCACTTCTGAGTAGTATAGAGTTGAAGGCCACACTCATAACGTTAGCAGTGGTGATCGCAATCATGCACCTACTAGATTCTCCTCCAATGAAGGTACCGATGGCACCATGGGCTAGGAGTGTTCTCAGCAGACAACCCTCAGTTTCAGCTCCTTCAGAGCATGCCAAGTTCTCAGCTGCAAAAATTTGTCCATCCCAAGCCCCTCTAGAGAGAAACTGCATCCAGTGATTCACTGATGCATATATAAGCTCTGGACATCTTTATCCAACTTAGAAAAAGTAAAAGACCTTTCAGCTTCAGTTCCTTCCAGGGGTTTGCCCAAAATTATTGTTGGGCCTGCATCACAGCTTGATTTCCCTCCTGCTTCCTTTCACTCATTCCTTATTAGACCACACGCAAGCAAAACTTCATGTTAAAGTGTGCTTCATGGCCTACCTGTCTGAGAAAGCAGGAGATAAAGATGAAGATTTGAAGTGGGATCGCTTGCTACTCAGCTAACAAAAAGTTGGTCATAGGTGAAGCAGTTGTCTCTGGCACAAAGTAGAGAATTTGGACGGTATACAGGTGCACGGGGAAGCATCAGTTGGTATGATACATTAGGTGTTGGAGAAATCATTAGGCATTGGCAACTATAAGGAAAACAGAATTGATAGTGATTATTGAGGTTTACTAATGCTTTGAAAAAAGAATAATAAACAGCTAACCCCACTTGAAGAAATTTTACTTTCAATCCTTGCAACTGTGGGCTCTGCCAGTTAAAGATTTTAGTTCTCACATGGGATAACTTTCTGTCAAGGACATCTATACTGAATTGTTGTCAGTTCACCTTCAGACTCCTTGTTCCAAGGAACCAAGAGGCACAAGGAGAAGGCACTATGCAAGCTGGGTAATAGATCTTGATTAGGAAGTGATAGGACTTTTGTTACACAATGGGGACAGGTAGGAGTATGTTTATCTGCTAGATAATCCAACTCAGTGTCTCTTTTCATGGCAAGTGGACACATTCCTCCGTCTTGGCCCAATGAATGCCTGGTGATTGGGGTCTCAGAGGCCTCATACATGTAAGGACCAAGTTGGCAGAGCTACTTGCTCAGGATGAGGACTAGAGAATAGATGAAGGAGATGCTAGACAAGCTGCAACTGTGGTGCACTGGTTTTCTTTTTTTATATTTTTCTGAAACACAGAAGTTCACAGAATCCTTCTGAAAAAGTGGATCCAAACAACGGAAGGAACTGTGCTGGAGACTGTGAAATGCCACCCGAACTCTCTCAAGGAAGGACTTGCTGATCTAGATGCTGGAGTGTTCTCAGGTGTCCCAAAGTCACACCCACATCCAACAAATTTAGATGTAAAAACATAAAAGCCAGGTCATGTTGGCCCAGGGAAAGAGAGTTTACTTTCATATAAGAGAGACTGGAACATAAGTCAGTGTTGGTGGAAAGAAGCCAGGACGCAAGGGAAGAACTTTTTCAAAAAGTGGAAGGCAGCCGAAACCGGTTTGGCTCAATGGATAGAGCGTTGGCTTAGGGACTGAAAGGTCTCGGGTTTGATTCCGGTCAAGGGTATGTACCTTGGTTGCAGGCATATCCCCAGTAGGGGGTGTGCAAGAGGCAGCTGATCGATGACTCTCTCTCATTGATGTTTCTAACTATCTCTCTCCCTTCTTCTCTGTACAAAATCAATAAAATATATTTTTTTTAAAAGTGAAAGGCATGAGGGCTATGAGTTTCAGATCAGAGGTGATGTATCAAAGGCTCACATCTCATTAATACTGTGTAAGAGGCAACACCGAGTATAACATTTAAAAAAAAGAAAGAAAGTATAACTGTTACCTTTATGGAACTTTAAAAATCACACTTGCAATATCTGGTAACAATTACTAGTATATTTGAATCATCTAATGTTATCTTTACTTGAACTGTATATACATTATAGCAATTGAATATTGTCTTCAAGTTATCAGTATGACAGTATTACCCAAACTTTAGCTATCTGTAATATACCACAGGATGGTAATTATGCTTATATTTTTCTTATTTTTTTTCCTATGAATTTTGACTGAATTATACCATGGCTGAGAACAAAAGCCTTGCATTCGCTCTGGGCGTCATACCAAACACTGTGTCTTTAAGAAATAAAAAAAAACACAGAACAAAACTTCTTATATATGGCTCACTGGGGTTGGTTTGGATACATGGGCATCCGCAAAGCCTGGCGCTCTTTTCAGCCATGTGGCCGCTATCTCCTCCCTTCGGATCAGTCCTCTCTCTGCTTTGGGACTGGTGCCACCGCCGTTTCATGCCAATTGCTCCTGGCATCCAGCTGGCCCTCACTCTACTGCTTGGCTCCGGCTCTTCCATGTTTTCGTGCCAGACTAAGTCTTCCATTTCCAACATCGCTGGCCCCATCTTCCTTCCTGGTCTCAGGACAGGCTCAAATTTATACAGAGAAATTGGAAGTTTGAGGGTGGAGGAACAGGGTTTGGGCAGATATTCATGGCTGTAATATAATCCATCAATTTTTACCGTGCCCTGGTCATCAGATGGACAATATTCTGTCTTCAAAGGGCAACTCTTTCCTGTCACTCTACCTTCACTATACTTCCATTTCCAACTGACAAAAAAAAAAAAATGTGGGGGTGGAGATTGATCCAGAACATTCTTTGAACTAGATCGGTGCCACAGGATATCCCTGCCACTGTAACACATTTTGCTGATGCTTACAGTTATCACACGGAGCCAGTTACTAGCCGTTTCTAGAAAGTTGCCTCAGTACACTCAGGTTTCTCTGAATCCTAAGACTGTCGAGAAGAGGTACAGAAGGAATCTTGTTACCATCTGTATTTTAGTCTCAAATATTCAGCAGATAATTAGGCAACTTGTTGGAAATAGAAAGCAAAATGGAACTGCAAAAATTCCCAAATGCCCTTCTTTTTATCTTGCCAGTGTTCGAGCTATTTAATAAAAATAAATAAATCTAATTTGGAGATAAATGAAGTAGTGTTTAAACGGAATATAATGACTATGCTAATACAGTTTTTATTTTAGTCTATTTTTATGCTTGCAGATGTTAATACATTGCTTCTCTTTATTACATACATGTAATTCAAGAAACATAATGCAAATTAAATCAAGGGATCTATTTAAAAATACTGTAATGATTAACAAAAGCAGTGTTTTTTTTTTAATCTATAGAGAGTAAAATAGGATAAATGTAACTGCATATTCCAATTTGAGAAATTAGTGTTTAAGACAGGTTAAAAAACACACAACATACACACACACACACACACACACGGCAGAATATTTACCACCTGTTTCTAAGCCACACAGATGGTTGCAAATTTAAGTCTCTTGTAAAAGTGTATTGCTTACTGTGCTGTCCCACAGTGTTCTCTGATAAGTGTCAAATAAATCAATTGATAATTAATAGAGGCTGTAACTTTTCCACTACCTAAAAGTGGTATTAGAACCCACTAACCCATATAGAAGCAGGTTTCTCCCCAGCTAGTTTTTTCCCCTAGATTGAAAAATAATTCTGCAACTCAAATTTCCATGTGTCCCATTGCCCAAACGAAATGTGTGTAATATTAAAATGGTGGTGTGGCATATGTGATTGAATGGTGAGACATGACATTAAAAGATATATGAATACCTATAAAGCAATCCTTTCTTGTCATTGATATGAAATTGAAAATATGAAATGATCTTTGCCAGTTTGATAATGCACAGCTATTTTGGTTAGTGCGTTGATTTTGTTTTGCTCAGTAGTGGCACTTTGTTCAGAACTGATAATTATGGTCTCACTCTGAAAATAAAATCAGAAGCCAATCATGCATAGCAAGAGTAGCTCACCTACTCAGAACTGGTGGAAATGTTTTCCTCTTTTCATGTGGCTATTCCTTTCCTTATCTTATAAAAACTCCTTGCCTTCACCTTGTAATTCAAGAGACTAGAATTCTGCTGGAATCTGTGTTCTCTAAACTACAATTGTATGTTTGTTTGTTTTTTAATCCCAAATAAATACTGGTTACCTCTCATTTTAGATTTTTAATTTCAGGTTAACAGTGGGAAGAATTAGACACCTCACAAATATGTTGTAATGAAAGACTCAGGGCCCTAATTCGAACTCAGACACTAAATGGCTCATATATATAGCAAATAAAAAAACATATCACAAAACCATCATACAACTTATACTCCAAAGCTAGATGTGGTCCTGGCTTTTTCTCTTTTTTTAATCTATCTCTCTTCTGGTCCATAGCAACCCTGGCAAACGCTTTGTCTAGAAATTTCACCTGAGAAAAATTTCACAGTATAATGTTTAAGGATGAGTCACCTTTTCCTAAATTTAGAGGCCATTGGGCTTGCAAGAGGTAATGTATGAAATATTTGTCTGGTATTTTGTTCAATCCATATTTATTGAATACCTTTTATTGTGTAT
Organism: Pipistrellus kuhlii; assembly: GCF_014108245.1. Taxonomy (NCBI): domain Eukaryota; kingdom Metazoa; phylum Chordata; class Mammalia; order Chiroptera; family Vespertilionidae; genus Pipistrellus; species Pipistrellus kuhlii. Next base: position 15,734,568 of record NW_023425449.1, read on the forward strand.
TTCACCAATGAAAACTCATTTTTAATATATATTGTCCAAATAGGCAGTCCATTCATTTCATGCTTGGAAACACATTTCTAACATTTATGTGTGTGAATATAGCAAAGCCCCTGGGAACAATGTCAAGTTGGAAAGCTGCCTTCCTCTTGGAGTATAACTTTCCTATTAGGGCAACTTCCTGCACCAGGGATGTAATGTAAACTATCTAACTACATATCTCCCTCTGGTGACCCCCATGCTGAGCTAGATTAGTTTATCTTTGTCTAGGATTGGAGGGTTGAGAGCATTTCATCTATCCTCAAATAACCCTTTCTTGGCATCTTCATTTTCCTGAAATCCTATCTTCTTTATTTTTGCCTTGTGTAAAAAATCCTGAATAACTGAACAGTTTCAGCTGACCCTAGCAAGATCGTGGCCAAAAAATTGGTCCCCTCCCCTCTTTCTAATCGTAAATCAACCAAAGAATGGCTAATGGCACTCTTTATCTTGGGTTCTTGCAAGCTGTCCCATAATTAATACATGATCTGCTTCCTTCTGAGAATTTTAACAAATTTACTAAAACCTACACAATGTTATTTTCTATTAAACATCAATAAAAAATAAAATAAAACAAACTCATAGAGAATATGCACAGAGTTCCTAAGCAAATACCCTGTAGATTCTCCAAAATTGTGGATATCTTTTTCTTTTACAACACTTTTCTTTGTTTCAAGAGTTAGCAAAAAGTTGTTTCACCATCTCCTAACTTTTATAATCTCAGGACAGACCTTGAGTATAAATACAAATTAATTTCCTAAGTTAAAGTAACTATTCTGAGATACCAGAGAACATTACAGAAAGAACAAAAATATATATATCTTGATATAATGGCATGGCCTATTTTTCTTATAAAGATATAGAGTGCATTTCTATAGGAACTTATGTTCTAGGTCTCCAGATATAAAAAGAATATCACAACTACTTGACATATTATAATAGTCACATACCAAATTGACTCTGAAGATGTTATTTCCATTTTATTTTCTGATGTATGATTAAAGAATAAACATACCTCAATATGAAATAAATTAAAATAAATCTCAAAGAGGTAAAAGAAAATTAGTAAGATTAGATCAAGAAATCAGTCTTGTTACTGCTAAAAGTTTTACGTAAGCACTTACTAGAGAAGTCTGAAAAAATGGTCTCATTGAATCTCTGAGACTTGTTCAATGTTATTTTAAAGCTTGTCTGGTAGCTTGCTGAAGTATGCGCAGGGCTATATATCATGAAGAATTTATGTCAGGGTGTTAAAAGTGATTTGATATTCCCATTAAAAGAAATAATCTTAATCACCACAATAACATTGCATTAATTATTGATAAATCTAATCAGTGGGCTAAAATTGCTCACATATAATATTAATCAGAAAAGTAGATGAATCCACAGCCTGATGGCATGCTCTTTGTGCCTTCAAGTACTTTTATAGTGCTATTATTTGCAAGTTCCTGAATTGGAGAAAATTGATCTGAGTGAGAACCATAAAGATTAGATCCATCAAAGTAATTCACTGTGGTTAAGTTCTACTCCCAACATTGGTATAACCAATATTGTCAACTCATGCAAAATGCTGTTAGTTTCCTCATTTTTTAAAAATTTTAAACCGATTCTCTTATAAAATCAAATGTTGTGTCTATCTCTTAACATTCCATGATCTTATACTCATGAGTAGCCACATGCACTAAAAAAATTATCTTAACATTTATTTTTGTCATGATTTCAAAATTCAGAGACAGTGAGAGCTACTGAATGGCAAGCACCCATAATCCAATTTAAGATACCAAATATTTGCATCAGAAAATCTTTTCTTAATAATCCTGGATTCTATTCTCAGTTTTTCTTCTGAATCTAACAAGCAGACAATATTGCTGTGTTTTCCAAAAATGCTTGAATATAATGAGTATTTTCTAAGTGTTGACAAAAGGGTTAAATGTGCCCATTATTAATTTTTAATCAGGTTGTTCAAATCTTTATTTTCTTAATTTGTTCTTATTTATCTATCAATTAGGAGAGTTGTGTTAAACTGTATTTTATTGGTTATGGATTTGCCCATTACTTTTTAGAATGATTTATATTTTTGCTTAACATATTATTTAGGCTATGATTTTAGCTTTATTATTTTTTGTTAGTTCACAGTCAAACTTTCTGTAATCTATATTTATAATTGCTGATTTTAAATTGCAAATAGATTGTATTTTGTTCAATAAAATAATGTTTTTATCTTTAACTGTAATTCTTTTTAAAAATATATATATTTTATTGATTTTTTTTTTTTTACAGAGAGGAAGAGAGAGGGACAGAGAGCTAGAAACATCCATGAGAAACGTCAATCAGCTGCCTCCTGCACACCCCCTACTGGGGATGTGCCCGCAACCAAAGTACATGTCCTTGACCAGAATCGAACCCAGGACTCTTCAGTCCGAAGGCCGACACTCTATTAATTTAGCCAAACTGGTTTTGGTTTTAACTGTAATTCTTAATTAATTTGTATTCATTGTCTTTACTGGTAGATCTGTAGTTAGATCACCTTCATTTATGGTCCCAATCCTAGTGCCAATGAAGTGAAATTTATACATTCTATTTTTATTATTTTTGCAGTTACTCTTAAAATATTAACACCCAAACTTTGTTTAACAATGATTAATGTTAATTAATCTTTTTACTTTTCCCTTCCTACCCTGGACGCGAAGTTCTATGTAAGTTTGAACCTGTCACTGACATTTCATCTTAACTTCCAAGGTTGTAGGTTGAGTTTAGTTTGGTTTTCCTGAAAACTCAGTCTAATATGGTTAAGCTCCCTGATGTATTTTTATTTATTTATTCAATTATTTTTCTAAAATAAATTTTTTTTGTTCATATTATTACAAATGTTCCTCTCCCCCCCCCCTCCATTGCTCTCCTCCACCAGGTTCCCATCCCACCCTCTGCCCTTTCCCCATCCCCCATTGTCCTCATCCATAGGTGCACAGTTTATGTTCAGTCTCTTCCCACATCCCCCTCTCCCCTTTTCCCCAAGAATCGTCAGTTCACTCCCCTTCCATACCTCTGATTCTATTATATTCACCAGTTAATATTGTTCATCATATTTTTTTTAATTTCCTTGGTTTTTAGATTCACTTGTTGATAGTTACGTATTTGCTGTTCATAATTTTTATCTTTATTTACTTTCTCTTCCAAAAGAACCCGCTTCAGCAATTCATATAATTCTGGGTTGGTGGTGATGAACTTCGTTAGCATTTTTTTATTAGTGAAGCTCTTTATCTGGCCTTCTATTCTGAGTGATAGCTTTGTTGGGTAGATTATCTTTGGCTGTAGGTTCTTACTATTCATCACCTTGAATATTTCTTGCCATTCCTGTCTGGCCTGCATGGTTTCTGTTGAGAAATCAGCTGACAATCGTATAGGTGCTCCTTTATAGGTAACTACCTGCTTTGCTCTTGCTGCTTTTAATATTTTCTCTTTGTCTTTTGCTCTTGGAATTTTAATGATGATTTGTCTTGGTGTGGTCCTCTTTGGATTCCTTTTGTTTGGAGTTCTGTGTACTTCCTGGACTTGTAAGTCTAATTCTTTCACCAGGTGGGGGAAGTTTTCTGTCACTATTTCTTTCAGTATATTTTCGATATCTTGCTCTCTCTCATCTTCTGGAACCCCCATAATTCTGATGTTGGTTTGCTTGAAGTTGTCCCAGAGGTTTCTTACATTATCTTCAATTTTCTGGATTTTCTTCTCTTCTTGTTTCTGCGGAGGAGTGTCTTCTGGCTCTTTATGTTCCAAATCTTTGACTTGATTCTTGTGATCTTCCATTCTGTTTTTAGAACTCTGTATAATATTTTTTATTTTAGACAATGTATTCTTTATTTCTTGTTGATCCCTTATCATTTCTCGTTGATTCCTTATTAATTCGAATTGGTCCCTTTTTATATCCTCATAGGTCTTTTTTTTTTTTTTTTTTTTTTTTTTAATATATTTTATTGATTTTTGTACAGAGAGGAAGGGAGAGAGATAGAGAGTTAGAAACATCGATGAGAGAGAGTCATCGATCAGTTGCCTCTTGCACACCCCCTACCGGGGATATGCCCGCAACCAAGGTACATGCCCTTGACCGGAATCGAACCCGGGTCCCTTCAGTCCCCAAGCCGACGCTCTATCCATTGAGCTAAACCGGTCCCGGCTATATCCTCATAGGTCTTATCGACCTTTTCTAGGAAATTCTTGAAAAGCCTTATAAGCGTAGATTTGAACTCTATATCCAGTTGCTTTTTGTCCTCCATTTCTTTCGTTTGTGATCTGTTTCATTGTTGCATTTTCGCTGCTTCCCTGATGGGGCGGGGTTTCAGGGTGGAGCCTAAAGCCTTGGCTTCCGTCAGCCCCATCCTATGCAGCTCCTGAGTCTCAGGGTCCTTCAGTACTCACTGCAAGCACCTCTGAGAGAAAAGTGCCCTCGATTTTCGCTTGCTACCAAACAGTCTAGCTTCTCCCCCAATGAGCCCGGAACTGGGGTTCAGTTCAGTTGGAAGTGGTGTTGGAGGTGGTGTTCAGAGCAGTCTGGAGCCTGTCTCCTTCCCGCCAGGGCAATTCCGCGGCACAGCCAACCATCCCTTCTCTGCGCGCAATGTGCACGCCTCCGGGAGCTCCTTTCGCTGCTCCCCAGGGTTCCGCCTTACAGCCCAGCTCCCTCTGTTTGAGCCTCGGTCCCAGGGGTCTGGCCTAGAACTGGGGTTCAGAGCAGTCGGAATCGGGGCCCAGCACAGTTGGAGCTTTTATCTCCTTCCCGCTAGGGAACGCCAGTCAGGCAATCAGCCGCCCCTTCTCTCCGGCTCCGTCCTCTCCGCTCGTGCCCTGTGTCTCTGTACCTTAGGTTTTACAGCTCCTCCACGCTTCCTTCTGGTTTTCTCCTTGCTTCTCGTTGTAGAATTTCCAGTCAGTCGACTTTCCTGTAGTTCTGAGTAATGTCCATTTTATATTTTAGTTGTATTTTATTGAAATTGTTGTGTGCGGCTGCGGCGAGGTATTTACCTGTGCAGCCATCTTGGATTCTCTTCCCTGATGTATTTTTAAACTGGGACATGTGAGCTCAGGTTCCCTAGGACATTACCTAAGAAAAGTCTGTGAAGCTTAGGATGTGTACTTCCAAATAATATTTTAGTTGGTGTCTTAGCAAGGCTGTGACCAGCTTGTGATGGCTTTTTATGGTAACTTCTCAGCATTGGAGTTGTGGACCACACAGATAGTGACAATTCAATTCAATACCAAACATACATCAGGATAGACCTGTTTTATGAATTCCCAGGGGAAGACTTCTTTACTACTTAGAGCCTAAGCCAGCCAGGCAAGTTTTCTTTCCGTTTCCCTTTTCCTAGTCTATCCTTTTGCTAAGGGTTCAGCCTTTCAACAGCTACGTCCATGCATAGAAGTCTTGGCTCTGTTCTCCATATAGCCCCGCTTCCCTGTCTCTACCAGACTGCATCAAAGTCAAAGTCCTTATTGTTTTATTTCATTTTCAAATTGATTTGAGAGATACAGAGAAGGAGAGAGAGAGAGATCAAGATCTTTGTTCCACTTATTTTTGTATTCATTTGTTGATTATTGTATATGTCCTGATGCAGGATCGAACCTGAAACCTTGGTGCATGGAGGTGATGCTCTAACCAACTGAGCTATCAGGGTAGGGCTGAAAGCCTTTGTTTTTTGAAACTAGCAAATGGCATCGGAATAACTAAAACTTACCCTTCAGTTTTTCATTCTCCTCTTTAGTACTGGGGTATTATGGTGTAAGAATTAAATACAAAAGCAGAAAGCCCTAATGCTTCAAAGACCAGCTGTCAAAATACCTCATTGTATGGTTGATGGCAATGAAGAACTTAATGGTTGGGGTTTGCTCACTTGATCCATATACAGATGTCTGTATAATTGGTAAAGTATCAGAAGTGTATTGGTAATATTAATTGGCAACTTAATAAAGTTTCCAGGACATAATCATCCTCAAAATTGTCCCTTTCTCATCTATTGTCATCTCTCCTATCAGCCAGTTTTATATATCTGAGCAGCAGGAGTAAAGCAAAGACTAGAATTCAAGAGCACTACCCTAGTCTAGATCTTTTTGTAATATTGATAACATAACAAAGGATACATTTTCTTTTTCTTTTAGCCCTTGAGTCAAAGGTGTGGTATTATAATTTATTAATACAGAACTTGTCCCAGATCCTGTTAGGCAGTCAGACTAATTGGAATGAGAACCAATCAAATGTTGTGTTACCTGACAATAGCTATAATTTAAAAATATATGTATCTAAATTTAATTTAAAAGTTCTTTTACTTATATTTAAGTGTTGGAGACATTAAAGTTGCAGCACTAATATTATACAGTGAAACTGTAATATGATATTCCAGGTTTCTAAATGTTATTCTACAATGCACAAAAATTCACAGTTAATAAAAATGGTATAGAAAAGGCATTATATAAGCCCTTTTCCCCCTAATTGAAAAGTCACACCTGTCTTAGCTGCATAAGCTGCAAATTTATGATACAGTTGAATTGTATGATTGGATTCTCTCTTTAATTGCTCTGTGAAAGACTTCAGAGAACCATGCCAAATTTGAGATGAAGAATTACAAAAGAGAGTTTCACCTGAGTTGTACCTGACACACAAAAAAAAGACTGTTGAAACATGGATAATGGGCTTGTGCCCGGAGTTTCTTTGATTTAATTTCCCAAGTTTTTCTCTGTATTAATACCTCTGGCTAAGGTCTTCAAAGAGTGAAAGTTGCTAGACTGTAGAGCTATTAAAAAAAAAAAAAGAAAGAAAGAAAAAGAAAAGAAAAAACTTTCTGACTGACTTTCAAGATACCCAATCTCCCCAAAGACGGGAAAGCCTAGTTTGGAAGCGGGGGAGAAAAGGTTAATTGATCTTCATGTGAAACTTTCCAGATAACTAGATCAATATTAACCTTCTAAAAATTCACTTAAATCCTTTCTGCTTGAGCTATGTTGCTTTTATATAAGCTAACTTTCCTCTAAATGAATGAAACACAAAGAGATGATTATTTTCTCATCATCTTAATTAACAGTTTACTAGAGGTTCTGCATGTGGTCTGGGAAGCACTGAGTGAGGCAATATGGAAAATTATACAGGAGAAAGGGGTTCTGCCCAACCAGGTGTATGGGACGAAGAAGGACCTCTGAAAGGCCCAAGAAAGTAGAACTAACTTGACTGAGTCAAGGGAATTTAAAAGGAAATAACCACCCCATTTTCGCTGTAATTGGTCCCTTTGAGGCTAGCTTTGCCTGAAGCAGACATAATTTCAAAAGGAGGCAGACAACCCAGTGGGTTCTTTTTTAACTGATCTGAGGGGAAGCATGAGCTCAAGATTGCAGGCAGAGTCCTTGGAGCTTTTCTTGTCACTGAGGCAGGATCTCTGGTTAGCTCAAGGGATATTTTGAACGGTTTTGAAATATTTTATTTTTACATTTTACCACTCTCCTGAGTTTGCTGAGTCTAATTTGTATACGTATCTCAATAGTAACTTTCAAGTCCTATGTTTCATCCTTCTTGCTGATCGGTAACAATTCCAAATATACACAAACTGTATATCTATATATGCATATCTACATATCTACACACCTATTAACTTAAAAAATGAGTCATTCTAAATTGTTGATTAGAATACAACTATTTATGAAATAAAACTATTGCTTTCTTCCCAGAAATCATGAAAATAAAATCATTATTAAACACCTGTCTAACACAAAGCAATGTGCCATATATGACTAAAAACATAAATATGAGTGTGGCCCCTTGCTGTGAAGTACCTGTTATGTGATGACAAATGCAAAATAATTAGAATCCATGAAAGACATGAATGAACGTCATAAGAAAGGAAGAAGAGAAGTTCTGTATTAGGTTAGAATGGTATTTCTTATACCTTGGTGACTATCAGAATCTCTGGGGCTTTGTTAATTATACAGATTCATATTCTCCCTCTTCTAAGATAGACCTAGAATCTTCAAAACTTTACATGATGTGATTATAATGGATTGGCTTGTGAACAACACTTTGAAAAACTTCTCATGCTTGGCTGGCGTGGCTCAATGGTTGAGCCTTGACCTAAGAATCAAGAGGGCACAGTTCAATTTCCGGTCAGGACACATGCTCAGGGTGCAGGCTTGGTTCCCAGTATGGAACATGCCGGAGGCAGCCACTCAATGATTCTCTCTCATCATTGATGTTTCTATATTTCTTTCCATCTCCTTCTTTCCTCTCTGAAATCGATTAAAAAATTTTTTTTTAAAGAAAAACATCTCAGCAGGTGGAAATAGAATCTATGGCTAACAATGAGGAAGAAAAATAGCCTTCATGGATCACATAGGTCTTTTGTTGACTCTCAAAAACAGTTTTGACAGAATAAATATAGGGAGAGAAGACAGTCCAGGTGATAGAAATAATATGTAGAAATACATAGAGGAACTGTTCTCAGAGACAGCCATCCACTGGTAGGAGAGCTACAGAAAAGCAGAGACTTTGAGAGTGGGCCAGTGATTGGAATTCTGAAATGCCCAATGGGATATAGCTACTTTCTCTTCTTTAGTGCACTCAAATTTTGTTTTGGAAAAAGAAAGGGCATGGAGGAGGTCATGGAGGGAGAAATGACCACAATAATTGAATGAAAATATAGCTTGTTTGAGTCCTTTGTTATCTAAGTAACTACTGTTTTGGAACCAGAAGAAAATTTTCCATAATTATTAATCTCAGTATACTTTTGGGCCATTTTCTGAACTGTAAATTAGTAATTTGGTTTTCTAAATATTTTTATCAATATACCAAACAGTGATTTTCTTGATAAGAAACTGCTCATTTGTACAAATAGTTGTCAGAATTAATTCACTCCAGCCCCATCATTCCTTAACTGAACAAATTTGTGTCTTAACCTTTACAACTAAGGTTAGTCACCAGACCGTGGTGAGTGCCCTGGCCATGTGACACAGCGAGGCTTCCCAGAAGCTGGCTAGCTGGCTTCCTTCCAGTGACATCTCCGCCTCTACACTGCTCTCTTCAAATGTCACCATGTCAGACATAGTCTGTGGGGCTGGCAATGCCCGCTTTGCAAGCAGGTGTATTTGCTTTTACATCACACATTTGAGGTGACCAAGATAGTTATTTACAAAACAGCAAAATAAACCACAAGAAGGACTTATAGATACATTTATTAGATACAGGACAAAATATCTAATTCTGATATTAGAAGTGAATTGGAGCAGTTAACGATCAGCTAGCTTGAAAGTCAGATTGTGATTTTTAAGATAGTGGCTCTTCTATAGTCTTATTCTGTGTGGTTAAAAGTAAAATAGATGTTTGTTAATTATTTGGATGATTTTAATTATCAGCACTCAGATTAGTCTTCAAGTATCCCAGGAAATTTGGGTATAATGAAAAGGTTTTTATTTTTCCTCCCATACATATACTCTTCTTCTTAAAATTAGTTTTAAGAATCCTTGCTCTTCCTATGAAGTTTCCTACCAGCTTCGTGTACTTATTAGTTTTTTTTTTAGATGTGTAATTATTTTTAAAGAACTCACCTTTTCCTTATAAAACAATTGTATGAGATCTTAGAAATTAAATGAATTAGAATTAATTGAGTTTTGGGAATTATAGGATTTAGAACATGGATTTAATGAATGAAGACATCTCTAAGTAGTGGTTTAACTTGAATTATGATTCTGAAAGTTGAAAAATGGCAGCCAATAGGCCCTGGGTGGGTAGTTTAGTTGGTTAGGTCATTTTTAATGATGTGCCAAGGTTTCTAGTTCTATCTCAGATCAGTGCACATACAAGAATCAACCAATAAATGCATAAATAAGTGGAACAACTAATCAATGTCTCTCTCTCTGTGTCTTTCCCTTATTCATTCTCTCTAAAAAACAACAACAAAACAATACATATGATTAAAAAAAAAGAGAAAAAAATGGCATCTGTTGTAAGTTCAATATGCTAGAAATGGAGAACAAAATAGCATAAACAAATGCAAAATCAATTCCAGAAGTGAGTAAAGCATATATATGAAGGAGGTTGAAAAAATCTCACAAATTATAGAAATATATAAATTATAAATTAAGACAGTGAAAATGTTCAGACATTTCTGGCTTTAGCTTACATTAAAATTATAGTTCAAAACTTTAGGACTGTTAGCTGTCAATTCTGAAAACATTTCTTTTTTACAGTAAGTGGGTAACCACCACAACAAAAAGACATCTTCATACAGGTGGGTCTTTGTGTGTATGGCAGCAAGAAGAATATAGCTGTGCAAAGATGCGCATTTTCTCTTGAAGCAGACATGAAATTTTCCCCGATAAAAGGCCTATGATTTTTTAAAGTGAATACTGCTGTTTTTCTCCACTATTGCAAACTGACCTAAGCCCTCTTGCCCATTCAGCAAATGTCAGAGATCTTTTGATTAATATTCATAATCCCTGGGTTTAGAGGAGGGGAAACTATATTTCCTTCATATCTTTAGTACCAGGTGGTAGGTATCAAAAAAGGCAAATACTGCCTAATGTACAAATATGTATAGCAAGAATGCTCAAAACAGTCTTGACCTATTCAACAGCATGGAAAATACCTCTCTCTGCCTTATATTATTTTTCCACTGGCTCTTTTTGTGAAAACTTGACTCAAAGGTTCACTTGTGGATACTTTGAGGACAAAACTTGCCAAACTTATAGTGAGGTCAAGTACATTCCCTGTAAATTTGGATGAAGGAATGGATTAATGTGCACTTATTACATTAACACTACATAATAGACACAAAACCTGAATAGCATAAAAAAACTATCCTATGTAATAAAGAGCTAATATGCTTATTAGACTGAACAAAAGAACCACCATCCAGACAACCTTCAGGAGGAAGCTGGAGGGCCTCCTGAGGCTGTGGGGGGCCGTGAGGGCTGAGCCCCTTGCACGAATTTCATGCATTGGGCCTCTAGTAAATTATATACATAATTTCCTTGCATGTTGGCTGGTTGGGGTGAAGGATAAGGCTCTGCACTAAGCAATGGCTCCAGTTCGGCTTAGCTCTATGCTTATATATGATTTGATCTGGGGCTCAAGCAAGTGGAGAAGCAGCAAATGTGGTTTAAGCTCATCTTTTAAGAATAGTAGAAGCAGAAGCACTTTTTAAGCCTTTGCTTGTCACTAACACTAATATTATGTTGTCTAAAGCAAGTCATATGACCAAATCAGTGATGAAGGGGTGAAGAAACATACTCCTCGTTAGGTCAAATGACAAAGAATGTACAATTGGGGCCATAAAAACACAAGGATCAACAAAGTTATAGTACGCAAAAGCTACAATGCACTGCTCACCAAATTTTCTACTTAATCCTAAGAAAATAAGAACTATACATTTGTTCCTAATCAAACACTTTTCTTGAACATTGCCATTTCACCAATACAAATATTATGTCTAACATCCTCTTGCTAATTAGAAACACTCTGATATAGATTTCCATAATGATACCTGATATGGTAAGTAATACCTTTGGAGTACTGATTCCTGCTTAAGGCAGTTCAAGTGTTGTCAAAATAATCCCAATACTGTAGAGACACATATATCACATCATTTATACTAAAATATTTTAAAAACATTAGTTACACCATAGACAACACAAGAGCCACAAGTCTTTCAAGGAAATAATACCCCCTGGGCTAATGTTCCTTAGGAAATCAGCCCCTAAGATTATATTTTTATATGGAAAAGAATTTCAGGTTTTTCAAATAACATGTAGAGCAGAATTTGAGCCTGAGCTATTACCTGAAATTCCCTTCCATAGTTTTTTTTTTTTTTTTTTTTTAACCTCACTTGACCTTGGATACATGTTGTCTCGCATTCCTGAAGTGTGACCACCCTGATCCATTACCAGTTGATTAAAAAGTAGCCTAGAAACAGCTAGAAAGCACTAACAACCATTGGTAATGTCAGAGCTACATAAAATTTATTCTAATAAGGAATTTACCCTGGAGGGAAACAGAATTACCATCTCAGCCAGTTAGCTGGAGATTGAAAAGGTGAGGAGAGCAATCTTTCAGAAATGAGTGGCAATTCTTGACTGCAATCATTGGGAAGAAGAAAGCTAAGTTGGAAAAATATTCACAAGACAATTGCTCTCCTGATGTTCCCCAAAAGCTGCTATGAGAAGCCAAGCAGGCAGTCATGCAAGGACAGTTAATTGCCTATGAGGCTTGCAACAAAAGAATAAGCTAAGGGAAAATCATTGGATTGGAATTCAAATATAAATTTTCAGACAGTAAATTAGTGAATGATAATCCTGTAAAATACTACAAAAATGATAGCAGACACTCGACATGTTTCTAAATGAAAGGAAACTATGCCTGTAAATTCAAAACCTATTTGTATTCTAATACTTCTTAGTGGGCAAAATGAAGCTACACTTATCCTATATAATAAAAGGGTAATATGCAAATTGACCCTAATGATGGAAACAACCAGAACGATGGCTCAACCAGTCACTGTGAAGCACACTGACCACCTCTCAGTCCCTTTCCCAAGCCAGAGGCTCCCATCGCCCAATGGTGAATGGGGAAACAGGGGTGGATGGCAGAGGACATGGGTGGTACTAGGCCAAGGACCCTGCACCACCAGTCGCCTCCATACACAGATCGCTACCCATGGTGGGGTCAGGGCCAGTGAGTGGGCAGGAATGTCTGACCTCTCAGTCCCTCCCCCTGGCTGGCAGGCTCTGGTTGCCCAATGGTGAATGGGGAAGTGGGGGTGGGTGGCAGCAGGGGGAGGGGTGGGACCAGTTGTGGACAGCTGGGGAAGATGGTCCTGATCGCAGGCCAGGCCTAGGGACTGTACCAGGGCATGAATTTCCTGTTCGGGGCCTCTACTTTGAACAATAAAGATAATATAGAAAGGGCCTATTAGAATTCATGAAGGTATGAATTGCAAAACATCTGAATTTCTTTTAAGAGAGAGTTCTAGAAATTATTATTTTAAGTGTTAAAGAAAATAAAACTATGTGCAATAATTCTGGACATCAGGGAAATCATTATGACCTTTCTCTAAAAAATTGTGCTATAATTTTTAATAGAATATGTAAGAGGTCTTTGAGGTTTATGGTTTTGCCAAAATCTCTACAAATTATCAATAAAATATTAGATCCATTGTTGTTGAGAATTTGTCTTTGAAAATATTTTAAAATTCTTTTGACTTGTCAAAATAAAAAAAACAAATGATTATTTTGTAAGCTAGTATTATTATCTGTAAAATCTAAAATGCAAAAAGTTATTTCTTATAATTTCAAAGGTAAAAATGTTTAATAAAATAAAATGTATATTTGTGGGGGGCAGAGGATTATGGGAAATCTTTGTACTTCGCATTTAATTTTGTTGTGAACCTAAATCTGCTATAAAACGTACATATACTAGAGGCCTGGTGCACAATCAGGGCCTACTCTGTTTCCTCGAAAATAAGACAGTGACTTATATTAATTTTTGCTCCCAAAGATGCACTAGGTCTTATTTTCAGGGGGTGTCTTATTTTTCCATGAAGAAGAATACGGTACACATCTATTGTTAAATGAAAATAAAGGGAATTTATTACCTGTATACAGTACAGTATTACGGTAGTTGTCAACACAAACCAGACAAACTGTGAATCCTACAGTATCAAGAATTTACTCATTTATTCAATGACAATCATGTCATCATCTTCTGGAACATCATCATAACAATCCAATTCCTGAATTTTCTGGTGAATTTCTTGTGACTCCATTTCTTTCAGAATCAGTGGACCAAATCTCTCATGTTTAGCCTAGGGGGGGCCTTATTTTGGGGGGATGTCTTATATTTCACTCAGAAGGAAACCTGTAAGTAGGTCTTATTTTTGGAGGATGTCTTATTTTCAGGGAAACACGGTATCAGGCCTTCCATCTGCTGGCCAGGGCCTTCCTTCCCTGGACTGCAAGGCAAGGGCCTATCTTTGTTCCGTACTACCCCCTAGTGATCAGCAAACCTCATAGCTCATAAACCAGTGGTCGAACTCCTGGTTTATAAATAAAATTTACAACTAAAAATGTCAATCTCATGTAGTTTAACCCCTTTATATAAATATGAGAAAACTATTCTTGGATAAATTAAGTACTTTGCACAAGGTCAGCTTTTCTAGTTTAGATATTAGATCTTTGAACTCCTTGTAAATTTCTCCTTAACACTAAAATTCTTAATATTATTTTGACCAGGATTTCTTCACATATAGATACTAAATGAAAAATAAAAGTCTTAGCTGATTGAAAATGGAAAAACTTTTATATAAATATTCCCTGGGACAAAAGTGAAATCAAAAATAACATTTTAAACTATCTAAAAGTCAATGAAAATGTGGTACTTTATATTAAAATATATAAGACACACTGCAACTTTATTCCAAATAAAATAGCTAATTTAAATATCTATATTACTAAAGAAAAATATCACAAAGACCAAAGAACTTATTCTAAAGGCTTAGGGAAACAATAAAAAAATGAATTAAAATTGTAGGAGAATGAGAAATTCACATGAAAAAAGCATTAAATTTAATTTAATTGAAAAAGTAAAAGAGTAGATAAATGATCTCCCTTTCTTACAGCACCTTTGCACACTGTACTGAAATAACCAATGTAGGCATCTGTCTCTCAATCAGACACTGAGCTCAGGTTGTATCTTAATAATTTTTGAATTACCAGAGTCCTTCAAAGGGCCCGGCCCATGATAGGTACTGGGTGTAGGTTGGTTTCCCTCAAAGCAGATGCTGCAGTGGGGACTTGTTTTCAAGTGACTTATTATGAAACTGCTCTCAGGAGAAGAAACAAGTAAGGGGAAAGAGGGCTAAGGAAGAGGGAGAAGAGGGCAAGAAGATGTGATTACAGGCCAATGTTCTATAGAGGGGAGTTTTCAGCCTGATCCCATTCGAAGCTTTGGAGCATAAGTTTATGCCTCCATAGAATCAGGTAATATCTGTAGTTCAGTAGTGATGTTTCCTCCTTTACTACTGATTTTGTTCATTTTTAAATTTTTTCTCTTATTTTCTTCAACAGTCTGTTTACCAATTTTGTTAATATCTTTAAAGAAACAACTTTCATTTCATTGATTTTTCTCTATTGTTTTCTATGCAGAGGGTGAGCTGATCTATTCACTCTATTATGCCAGAAATGAATCTCTAGTTAAAGCAGAGATATTCCAGGTGCACTAATCAGACTCTATGAAGATGCTTGCACTGAATGTTTACTTCCTAAAATTCCCAAGATGTATCTGGTGCTCACCAAAATTGAGACACAATAATTTTTGGCAGGTCTGAAAATTTGGTTATGTCTGTATTTGGAAGCAATTATATGCATGCTCCTGGTGTAAGAAAATCAAACTTAAATGATAACTTAGGTATAATCAACCAAAAGTTACATATTTATACTAGAAATTCATGTACTGGTAGGGTCCCTAGCAGTGGCTGCCATGGCTGGGACTTCCCTTCCTTCCCCTGGCCAGCCTCATCTGCTGGTTGAACTCCCTGACAAACTCTCGATCGAGGGGACAACTTGCATACTACGCTTTTATTACATAGAATGTAACTGTGTATATATGTAACCATATAAATAATAAAAAAATATATTACTATCATACCAGCTGTTCAGCACATCGTTTTCTTCCTCATACAAATATACAAATAACATCAAATTGTAATAGAAAGGTTTGGCATAAATAGGTAATTATAGCAGAGAATGCTAAATAATTGTTAAGTGGTTAATATGATTAGGTTAGGAAAATTTGATATCTCCTCCTCCCCTTGATGATTACACTTGACATAGCAAATTCTAATATGCAAGGCAATCACTTCTTCATGGACAGTCTTTGAGACATATTGACAGTTCTTTCTCTTTGGCTTTGCCTATTCTAGATTCCCTTCAGATCTTTAATTAACAAGATTGAGCTAAGTGCAGTATTAGTTTTAGCTACATGATTGGATTTGCATATATACAAAGTCTTTTCACAGACACATATTTAAAATCTTCTCTATTATAAACTATTTCTGTCGGGAACCTCATTATTAAGAGGATGACATACTATCAAATGATATTAAGATCAGAATAAAGAATATCTTCATCACTGATGTCTTAGCAGCACTCTATATAAAAATTGAGAGAAGAATATATTACTTTTTCCAACACTGGGTAAGGATTAAAATAATTTTGATACAGCTTTATATCTAACAAAATGCTGAAGTTATAAATTTTGGTAATCGATTATCATACATTATTTATATTCATAACATATATTTTAATTTAGATAAACTTATTAATATTAGTAACAAACTAATTCAGAAAATTGTCTTTTAGATAGTAGACATTTCAAAATATTACACTTTAAATTTAAGAGTGATGCATGAAGATTATAGGAATAGAAAGGGAAAATAGTTTTTTCCACACTTAAATATTTATATGAGGCCTAAACAAAGGCAACTCAATTGAACACTTTTACTTCTGTTGCCTGTTCTCATAGTTTCATGTGTAATAAGAACTTACATGTACATGCTTTGAGATTATGACTTGTATTTGCATATTTTGATTTTTATCATATAAACTAAAGGCTATAAATTGGTAGCTCAGGGGTGAAAGAAAGAGAGACTCATGTAACCTTACAGCATTTGACTTGAGTCTTTATTTAGGTCAAAGTTTTCTACACGGCCTTTAGGCTGTCAATGATAGCATTTGAGTTGGTTAGGTCTCAAACAGACATAAAAGTAATTCACACATCCATCTGATTATCTGGACAATTTTAGCACAGTAAAACTCTATACATTAGTCTTTTTTTTCTTTGTTTTGCTGGAAGAGATTTGGGCATATACTTTTTAGATAATTGGCTCCATTCCTGTCTTAGTCAGTTTGGGCAACTACAATAAAGTTCCATGTAGACTGGTGGCTTATAAACAACAGACATTTATTTCTCATCATTCTACAGGCTGGGAAATTCAAGATCAAGTTGCTGGCACATTTCGTGTCCAGGAGGGGCCTAATTCTAGTTCATAAATAGCCATTTTTTCTTTTTAGTGTGTCCTTAAAAATGAGTGCTCTGGTATCTCATTTATAAGGGCACTTGTCCCATTCATGAGGACCAAACCCTCATAACCTAATCCCCTCCCAAATTCTGCGCCTCCAAATACCATTACATAGGAAATTATAGTTCAACATGTGAATGCTTCAGGGTACAAACATTTAGTTTATAACAGCTGCCCATTTCATTTTGCATATGTAGACACAGGCATGTTCCTGTGACCATATAGAATGCCCAGAGAGTTATGTCTATTGATTCTGCTGAGACTCATGGAAAAAAAAAATGAAATCATTACACTTATACCATAAAGAATAGTTAACACTAACTTTTATTTTTAAGGAAAAACTCCTTAGAAACAGTGGAATTCAATGTGTTCTTGAAAAATAATTATCATGTTTATTGTAGGAAAAAGTCTATAATAGGGCTGCTTTTACATGGGCCCAGATTCATTCATACAGAATTTCTCATTAGTAAGAAAAGTTTTCTTCAACTAAATTACATAGAGATGGTCCTTGAAAGACTCCAGAGAGAGCAATCCCAAACCAATAATTTCCAAGTAGCTTTCCCCATTCTGACTCATAGTCTATACCCTAGCAGAGTTTCACTCAGCTTGATTGTTGCTAAGCAACAAATAGGGAATAGGGTTTAAGCTTCTAGAATCACTTACACATTAATTATAAGCCAGTAACATTAGAATAATGCAAGTTTTAATAATGAAGGGTATTACATATGTTGTCACAGCATGCCTTGTTACCACCCAGGAAGAGAAAGACCTGTGTGCTACTTGTCATGGGGAAATGGCATTTCATTAGCATTTTGAGGTACCAAGGAAGCAGGTTTAAGAGAAACAATTAGGTATGTTATAGCTATCTTCCCCTTTCTCAAAGGTTTTCTTTACTAATTGCCATTGCCTTCATGTTCTTTGAACTACTGAAAATAGCTAACAATAGTAGGTGTTAAGTTTCCTAGTTGGGAAGTATTTTGGTGATTGCACGATTGCCAAATACTTTTCAATGATAGGGAATGAAAGACCATTAAATGTAAAGAAATTAAAGACCAATTTTTGTTCCCTATGCTTAGAGATCTTGATCAGAATTTAATTTCCCCACCAGGAAAAAGCAATATTCTCAAAATGCTTTCACTGCTCTCTTTAGTCAGCCTCCTTCCTGAAGTTCTGTTTCTATATGGTTTTCCATTCTTTTTACATGGAAAACTCTGGGACAGGTGTTACTTAAGCAAATACCATTTCGTGTCCTATAGTAGCATACCAATGTTTGGCAATTAAAATGACCATGAGAAACCTGAAATGGTGTCAGCAGTTAGCTGCTGAAAAGATGTTTATTCAGACTAGGAAAGCTATATTGATTGGGCAATGTAGGTCTCTCAATTAGCAAAACTTAGATATGAACTATTATATCTGTACTTCAGCCTATCAGCTAAACTCATTTAAAAGACTTGCCATATTAAAAAATGCATTCAGCATTTACACATGTATAATTCTTTGCACAGTACAGTGAAAAGAATATGGACTCTAAATTCAGATAAATATGAGTCTGGTTTCAAGCTCTGGCATTTGATATCTGCTGGACAATAGCTCAGGATTTCATTGTTTCCTAGTCTTAGCTTACTCACATATAAAAGGGGCATGGAGTATTAACTTAAGGGATAAGTGTATAACCACTCTAAGATACCTTTCTTGACCAGCCACCCCCACTTTTCTTTGCTGTGCTTTCATATTTGTTGGCCAATTTCTTCTTTTGACTATTTACTTGTTTGGGGGTCTATTTTGTTCTTTTTAAAAAAATATTTATTATTGGAAGTATTGCATATGTCCCCTCTTCAAAGTCACATAGATTTACACCTGGAAGACTAGGAGACAATACCTTTCCTATTAAATATGATTACATAACGTTTTGCTAGCAGTGTGTGAAATTAACATAAAATGTACAGTGGTTAATCACTAATAAACATTGAAAAAAAGGTAACTTGCATTGGTGATTGCCCGATTGCCAAATACTTTTCAATGCAAGGAAATGAAAGGCCATTAAATGTAAAGAAATTATATTTTGCTATTTCTAGTTATCATATTTGATATATCATTGGTCATATATCTGTGAATTTATTATTTATGAAGTAATGTGTAGACTATAGAGTGAGCAATGGAGTTTGCAATGTATGAGTTTACTCACTGTAACCAAACTCTAACTATAATCTTGTCCCTGGTAACTGAAATGTGAATGATTTTATTGTGAGACTGGTGTTATTTAACTAGACCTGGGAACCTGAAATTCATGTATATTACAGCAGGGCAAAACAAGGACTGGTGTATGTATGTACCAATCTTCTTTTTTTTTTCCCCATGAGAGAACATGGATTTTGTCTATTCTATTCTCTGCTGCTTCCCTAGCACTCAGAGCAATGCTCAATACATAATGTGGAATAATAATAATAAAAACAATGTTATGACATGCCTAGAATGCTTATCACAGAGCCCGGAATACACAATTACCCACTAAGTGCTGGGTTTCTTAGTATTTATCTAATGCCTTTGGTTTTTAGAAGATGTGTATTTGTCAGAATGAATTAAGCCTCAGTATTGCTCCAAATGTGCACAATATTTGGCACAGTATACTTTTGTAAAAGAGGATAGAATTTACTTATCTGAAAAAGTCGGATGGTACAGCTTAAGGCTTTGTGTTATAGATCTCATCCTAACTGTTTGGTTTGCTACTTCACTTTAGGTAAGTGATTTAAACATTCTAGGCCTCAGTTTCTTTATCTGTATAAAGGCAGCAACTAGGTTTACTACCTAATTAAAGTATGTGAGGGTTAAGAGAGATTAGATGTGCAAAGTGCTTAGCCCACAGCCTGGCACTTAGCAGGCACAGAACACATTTTAACGATTGTTTACGTGTTTGTGGCCAATAAGAAAAGAAATTAAAGATATGATGAGTTTAAAAATGTAGCTGATGAGAACATATTAAAAATATATCCAGCTGTGACCATATGTTGTATTTTTCAATTCCAATGTAATTTCCCCGAGTGTAATTAACTCTCCTGTTGAAAGTGAAATCTGAAATTGAGCCAAGCCCATGCCCTTTTCTTGGAGGAAACAACTGTAACCACCACAAAGGAGGAGATGCTTATAGCGAAATGAGAGCTGTGGATGATTATGGTGAGCACTGGAGTCTAATCAAAGATTATTCTGAAACCAAAACCAGGTGAAATAATTCATTATATTATTTAGTTTTCAAAATATGGCAAGTTTGTTAGCATCTATGAGCCTCAGTTTCTTCACTTGTGAAATGGAGATAGTAAAATCCTTATCTCACTAAATATTTCGAGGGTCAAATGAGATGATTAATGCATATAAAATATTGATAATAAATTCTTCATATAGTAAGAATTCAATAAAATAGAATTGATCTATCCCTCTTTTCATATCAAATTACTCTCAATCCCTGACAATTATTATGCATTTTATTTCTCTACATTCTTTTTCAGTTTTGCTATTTCCCTTCTAGTCACATGCTCATAAAATGATTACTGTAACAATCTTCCTCTGGTTCACTCACTTACTCCTTTGCTGCAGTTTTCAATCATTTTTTTGTACAGGAAAAATCAAAATTCTTGGCCACTAATTGAGGTTCTTACAAACTATTTAGTTATCAGCTCTCATATTCTTCCTGATTTGGTTCAATATATCTACTTCCTCTTTCTCTATTCTTTCCCATACATCCATCATGACTGGACAGTAGATTTTTTTTTCTGTGTCATCTCTAATAAGTTGGAAGCTGTCTATTGATGGACATTCTGAGACTGCCCCTTAACTCAGGAAGAGGAAAATGCCTCATTGGGTTAGTGATGTATGTCATGACCTGGGGCTTGGGGACAGGAGAAACACCAGAGATATGTCATTTCCAACTTACATTATTTCCCTCCGACAAAATAATCCTTACATGTGTTTTATCTGCTCCTCCAAGTTCTAACCTTTTAAGAAATTCAACTCAAATCTCTTTAAGAATTACCCCATTCTCCCATCTTTCCTATTCCACAAGAATCACTGCCTTCTCATGGGGGACTTACAACTTGAATCTCTTCTTTGGCACCAACATATACTCATATTCCAATCTATAAGTCCTATGTGTCAATTACATTGTGCTTCTTTCCAGAACAAATAAATCTGTGTGTATTGATTATCCATAGTTCTTTTAATAATCAATAACTATAGTTTGCATTCTTATTATTCTATTTCATCTTTTAAAATTTTATCTTATTTGTACCTTTTCCAACTGTGATTGCTGATAATAAAAATGGTTTAGGACAAGAACTAATGAAGACCTAATCCAAAATGCCTGGACAAGAGACAGTGAAAAGCATAATGCAGAGGTGAAGAGACACTGGACTTTGATAATAATATTTTAGCCAGTGGATCTAGTCATATCCTCCTCTAGTCAAGTACTTTTAGGTTATGTAAGCCAATAAATTCCTGTTTTATAAAAAGGAAAACAAAAAAGAATAGCTTATTGGTTGTTTACAAACAAAAAAATTCTTGACTAAAGGCATTAGAATAGCTACTCATTAAATAGTAATTGTATAACTAAATGGAGAATATAAGTATAAAAATAAACAAGTGGCTTTAAAAATGTTTCATCCTGTTTGTTTGTTTGGTTTTTACTCAAAAATTCTGGTCATTATAAAATCTCTCTATTTTGAGTTCTGTAAACAGTCTCATTTATTTGTTTACAGATTTTTCTTAGAGCAAGAATCATCAAGGTTTTATTATGAAATAAAGGTGGAAATTACAAATCTGTAGGGGGAAATTGTTCAATGCATAAAAAATCAGAACTGTACTGTTACTTTAGGGTAAATATAAAGGTACATTTATTTGCTTATTCTAAAGCATTTATGACATATTGGCTCCTTAAGCAATATTTGGAAAAAGGGTAATACTGATGACAATTACTTTTAAAGCTCCTGAAACAAGATCAGAGGAATTGAGGAAGAGGAATTGTAGAAGAATTGGAGGTGGGATTAACATGTGAGGGGACATGTGAAGGCAAAGAGTAATAAAAGAACATACTGCAGTTGGATTACTTCATTTGAAGAATAAAGATCATGAAAGAAGTGGTAAGAGGTGAGAATAGAGGTCATGAACACCCTCATAGACCTAAGCAAAAGAAGTGCTGTTTTACTGTGGAAGCTCTAGTGAACTATTAAAAGATTCCTACCTAAGGATTGCAATAAGTAAGTTTACATTTCAGAAAGCCCATACAGATAAAAATGTAGAGAGAATATTGAATAAAATCCAAGATTGGGGACACAGACCAAATAGAAGCCTATTGCAGTAGATCGGAGTCCTTGAATGTAGAGGAAATAGAAATAAATAACATAAAACGTATTCAAGAAAAGTATAAAAATAAGCATCCAAAAATCATGTCTACTTTTATCAATGAAAAGAGTAATGAGTTTAAGAAATGTAGGTTTATAAGAAGCATCCAAAGATCATGTTTTAAAACCTTGAGTTTGAGGTACTTTTGAGAAACATTGAAAATTTCCAGTTAGCTTTAAGGGCCTAGGACCTTGTATTCATTTATTCAGCTTGTCCATGTTTATTAAGCATCTTTTTGGCTTGTATAAGGCACTGTAATAAGTGCTGAGGGTTTAGTGGCAAAGGGTCCAAGTCTTTGCTCTCTTGGGTGGAAATAAGCAATAATCAAAGAGACAAATTCATACATGATATACTTTCAGTTAGTGATATATAATATGAAGAAAATAAAATAGGATATGTCTCTAGAGAGGAGGCTGTTCTAAATGGGTGGTCAGACAAAGACTCTGAGGAGACATTTAGATACAGACCTTCATAATGAGAATGAATCTTGTCACATGAGCTAAGGGAGAGGAAAATTTAAAGTGGTGGTGAGTTGTCAACATTGTCAAAACCTACAGAGTGCAATAAAATAAAGTTATAAAAATGTCCTTTGGATCTAGCTCTCTGGAGGCTATTGGTGACCTAAATGAGAACAGTTTAAGCAGGTACAGGAACAGCTGCTAGACTGAAAAAGGAAGGCATGGATGGGCTTAAAGAAGTACAGAGGGTCAGCACAAGATACTTTTTAAAAGGAAGTTTGGCTGTGGAAGGGCAGGGAGATGCCAGGTTCTGGGGGTGCCAGCAAAGAAATTTGTAAACTTTTTCAATTATCTATTTTTCATAAATCTGCAGAATCAGTACCTTTTGTGCAATGCTCATTAGAGATTAAATTTGGCATGTTAGCTAAGTGATACACTGTTTTAGAGGTCGATGATAGTAATTTTTCTTGGTCTATTAATTTCATGGTAGAACCAAACTGGATAAAAGCTAGGAAGCTGTGGGCAAAATATACACATGCTGCAAAATATAAAGAGCTGAAATATAAACAATAATAATATTAGTAGTAGTAGTAGTAATAGGGGGGAATCATATTTCCAAAGCATTTCTAAATTTAAAGCAGGGTCTTTCTCCTTGAGTCACAGTGAAATATGATGAGAGCAATTTTAAAACTTTTCTTTGTAGAATGATTAAAATGTTTGCTCTTTCTGATTTAACATATCATGGGAACAAGCCTTGGAAAAGAATGTTACACTGTCATTAACAAACATGTAATACACCTCCAAAAAGAGCTGAAAAACAAGCATAATTTGGCCTTATAATCTTAGTTCCACTGTGCCTTTACCCTCTGAGAGTATAAGCAATTCTTATTGTACCAAGTGGCACTTAAAACACACTATCAAATGATGACAACCACCATTATTTTTGTTCTCCTTTCAGTAATCGTTCTTTTGTGTTACCAAGTAGTGATGCCATTTCTGATTTTTAAAGTAAGACTTTCCAGCTTCTTTAAAAAAAGCTTTTATAAAGCCTCTGGTGCTGAAAATTAAATGCCTCCAGGAATGTTTCTGTGTCATTAGGATGTGAACTAATGATGAGCTATGAGATTGTGTCTCTACCCTAGAAACCGCTCCAGAGACCCAGAATTTAATTGACTGCACAAGTAAAATAGGGCTGTCCTTGCCATGCTTGGCAACAGTCAGGTCTCCAACAAGTCATTGAGCATTTTTCATAACCAATTAATATATGACACCTTACATAACATGGACTTGCTATTTTGTATTAAAAGAAACTAGGGCAGGGCTGCTAAACCAAAAAAAAAAAAAAAAAGCCAAGAATATCTGCAGCTCGGACAATTAGGTTTCTATTCAGAATACTCTGCAATTATTCCAGAGGGAACAGAGGTGACCCTAAGATTTCCCACAAACTTCCTTTACAACGTAAACCTTTCTTACCACGAGAACAACGTCAACATTATGTGCATGGATCATGACTGAAAATATTTCTGAGATGATGATAGTTTATCTGGTGAATAACAAATAAATCAGGAATTGATTTTTGATCTGTCTAACCATTACTAACTTATGCACAGATGAATTACTTTTTTTTTTTTCTCCAAATTGTGTCTTAGGAGACCTTGAGTTTGCATCTCAGCCTTCCCAGGGAAACAGGAGTCTGTAAATTATTCCTGTGACTACTGTTTATGTAAATGGAATAAAGGGCTCCATAAATTCAGACCCAGCTACCAGCAGACTTTGTATTTTCTCTCTTCTAAAAGGTTATATGAACACTGCTTGTTTCAAGCTCATGAGAGATTTCTTAATAGCAAGAAAATTATAATTGGTGATTGGGCATTTAAGCTCCCATAAGTCCTCTTTATCAGAAATTGCACTTTCTACATGTTACTAATTGTGCTAAAACTTAATTAAGGGAGAGAAATTAAATTTAGGATAAGGAAGGAGGTAAAAGAATAAATCAAATTATTTGATTTTCCTGAGTCCAAGATTGGTCTTTGGCAAAATTTTCCAAGGGCCTTTCTAATTACACTCAAATCATTACGTCTCTTCAGCTTCTTCGTATATCATTGTCACATTCTTAGACTTCCTCAGAAGGAGGAGAGAGTGGTTACAAAATTATGGGTTGGAGCCCGGCCAATGTGGCTCAGTGGTTGAAGATAGAACTATGAACCAAGAGGTCATGGCTCATTCCTCGATCAGAGCACATGCCTAGATTGTGGGCATGGTCCCCAGTGGAAGGCTTGCAGGATGCCACCAATCAATAAGGATATTTTTTTAATTAAAAAAATATATCAGTTGGAGAAAGTTAGGGGCCCTATGGTACAAGTGGGAAAGGGAATAAAGACTGTATTTTGGGAAGACCCCATATGGTGAAGCATGGGGAAAAGTCCTAGCTTCCATTAAACTCACATCCACAACAAAGTGTCAACATTTATCCAATAGATAGTTGGAATGAAAAGTTCACACTGATATTTTTAACATTTTAAAACAGTTAGATTTGTCATTACTATAATAGAATTGCCAAGCCCACTTAATAAAGAAATTAGAGAAAGTATCCTAAGAATTAATACTCAATGAATATTGTCCCTCTTTGATGAAAAAATAAAATTAATTAAAGGGTTCTAGCAGGTTAAGAGCATATTAGAATGATTAAATGAAAAATAAAGAGAAGATCCTTGGAATACTTATGGAAGAATCTTTATGGAAGCTTCCATTAAAATTACATGTGTAATTGTCAACATATTTATAGTAGGAATTAAAAGATCTACACAAAGACATTATATTTAAAATCAATTATATCAATAGTACTAATACAAAACTGAGTAAAATGGGATCCAGGATTGGGCCCATTTGCTATGGTTGGCCTGTCTACATGGATATGCTAGGATTTATCATTATTACTATTGATACTTTGTTTATTCAGTTTCATTTGACAAATATGTTTAAGCACTTTATGGATTGAATGTTTGTGTCCTCCCAAAAAAATCATCAGGGTTGAAACCCTAAGCAGTGTGAACCTTTGGGACATAATTAGGACTAGATGACATGGTAAGAGTAGACTCTCTACCACACAAGAATACCCCACGAAGGCAGCCTTCTGTGAGCCAGGAAGAGGGACGTGGCAGAACCCAATTATGCTGTCTCCCTCACCTCAGCCTTCCCAGCCTTTAGAATTAGGAAACATGTGTCAATTGTCTAAGTCACCCAGTATGGTATTTTGTTGGCTCAACTTGAGCTAAGACAAACAACTATGTTATGCCACACAATTTGATAGACACAGAAGTTGGAAGCTGAATAAAATAGGATCCTTACCCTTAAAAGTTTCATTGTATTCTTAGACACAGCACCACTTGAGTAGAACAAAATAAATGTTGAGCTAGCAGAGTGACAATATCAGTACACATTAACTTGAAAGAAAGCCGATTTTTTGTTATTTTCTGGAAAATATCTAAATCTTTCAATAAATCTAGTGACATGTTGTTCTCTTTCTTGATATTTTTAATAAACTGTGTCAGTCTTTATATGTCACAGTCCAGAAGAAGAAAAAGAATAGGAAGAGGATCAACTACAGTCCACTGGTGCCTAAACAAAAACACTTACCTTCCTTATACTGATGATGTGTACAGTTAAAAACTATAAAGTAATTAATACTATTTTCTATAGAATGTCCCCAATCTTGAGAATCTTACTATAAACTTGGAGACAAGTAGAGACCAAAGACAAAAGAAAAATATGAAAATAGACTGTGGCTCAGAAAATATTACTATGTATTAGAGAAAGCTGTTACATAATTAGTTAAATCTGTGAAATAGAAATTTGACTTGCATTTAATCTCTTTCCTAAGGCTATATTTAGAGCCCAGCTAAAATACAGTATTAATTACTGAAAAATGTCTTCTGATATCTTAAAATAATACATATCTGTAAGAATCAGAATGACTTATACCTTAAACCCTAAAACAAATTAAAATTAGAAGTTAAAAAACAGAAATTTGCGTAATGAAAGATGATGACAATTCCAATGCTCAATGTATTTTTTACTGTTTTGACCTCTCCAGGGTTTTGCACTTTATTTACAGCATCTGTACATAGGTTTTGTGTCAATTTCTTTCTATTTCAAGTTTCTAATTATCAATTATCTTCAAATGCAGCAAATTATTTTTGAAAAATATTGTGGGGTGGAATTGGAGCAGTGATCCTCCAAATTATATTAGTTGTTTGAAATCCTTCTTAATTTGTATTTCCTTCCCATGAGGCACATTTTCTAATTCACTTCCAAATGGCTGCCTCCCACCACCAATGTTGTGATGTTCACATGGACCAGAAAACCCATGGCCAAGCCCTAAAAATCATGTAATATACTTTCCAAGTGGTCATTTAGTGATATGTGGAATCTCTTTTTTTATTGTGCCTTACCTTCTAAACTCAAAATGTAGTTTCATTATATTAATCTTTTGGTTTCATTTTTTTCAATTTTCTGGTAGTTTCACTTGAACTTCTCCATCTAGGGCGTTTTCAGCTTTCCATGTGCTCAGGAAGATACATAGAATGTATTTTTTTAACATAGGGTCACTGGAGGGAACTTTCAAGACTGTGATAAATTTGGGAAAAATTCCAGTACTCTGAGGATTTATGTGACAACTTTTAGTTTCCATTTTTATTTTGGCCAATTTCTACATGATTTGTTATATTCTTCATAGTTTGTTGTTTGTAACTGTTAACTTCCTTCACTGAGCATAAAGTTATATATCAATTTTATATAGTTTTTAAAGTGACTCAAAGTAAAATTGTGTTTATTTCTATTGGTCAACTTTTCTTTCCATGTTAATATTTAATGTCAGCAAATATACAGGACAATAGGGTTTGCTGTTGAAAATGCAAATTGCTACCACTTTTAGTGTAAACATTGAGATATAATTTTGAAAATAATTATATCCTTTGGCCCATAAAAGCACTACTAGGAATAGGTCAAAAGGACATAGAGGTTTCCTAACATTTATGAATCAAGTTTGCTTATTTCAGTGTGCTTGTTGCATAAAGTGACAAATAGCAAATCAACTAAATATTTAGGGAAAATGATGTGTTAGGTAATGAAATGCTATTTAATATGATGTTACAGAGCTATAAATATTATGAATAATGTTCGTATTGTATTATTACATTAAAAAAACTTTAAAAGCTGTAATCTCACTTCTAAAAGAAAACATATATATTTCATTATATATATGTTTATGTATAAATTGGGGAAATAAATAGAATGCAAATAATGAAGAGATTGCTTATGATTTTATTATTTGAATTATATATGCTCTATTTCCTACAATGAACTGTCAATGTTATTTTGAAATAAGACAGGATAAAATATTTGCAAGATTTTATGATTGCCAGTAACTTCATGAAAAAATTTTAGTTCTGCCTGGCCGACATGGCTCAGTGATTGAGCATCAACCTATGAACCAGGAGGTTATGATTTGATTTCTGTACAGGGCACATGCTTGGGTTTCAGGCTCAATCCCCAGTGTGGAGCATGCAGGAGGCAGTCAATCAATGATTCTCTCTCATTATTGATATTTCTATATCTCTTATACTTCTCTGAAATCAATAAAAATATTTTTAAAAGAAGATAGATCTATATGGAACATCTGTAATAATGTCAACAATAAAAACAGTTAAAAAATAAGGTAGATATACAAATAAATAATAAACACTAAAAAAAATACTAATTATCACTAATCACTAAAGAAATAACTCAAAATCACAGTAAGGTACCACCACAGAGCTATTAAAGTTATTAAAATCATACAGCATATTAAGAATTTACTAGTAGATGAAGGATGAATGATGTCTTATAGTTTCTTAATAAACATATACATCTCATATAACACAGACATTTTATCCTATACTAGAGGCCCAATGTATGAAGATTCATGCAAGAATGGGCCTTCCTTCACCTGGCTGCCAGCACCACCTTTCTGGCTGGAGCCGCCTTTCCACCTTCCCACGCTGCCCAGAGGCCCAGAGCTGCTGGGGCATTCCACATCTCCCCACTCTGGCCACTTGACACTTGTATATGCAAATTCATCTGTCATAATTGTTGGGTTACTTTGCATACTAACTCCTGATTGGCTGGTGGGCATCACAAAAGTACTGTCAATTTACATCTTTCTCTTTTATTAGTGTAGATAATAAAAGCATAGTATGCAAATTGTCCCCTGGATAAGAAGTTCCTTGGGGGTTTCGACCAGGGAGAGGGGCTGGCTGGGAGAATGGAGGGAGGTCTCAGGTGGTAGCAGCAGCCCCTAAGGATCCTACCATTGCATGAATTTCATGTACTGGGCCTCTAGTCTAGTTTATATATATAAAACTAATAAAATTAAATCATATATAATATATATATATATATATATATATATATATATATATATATATATATTTACAAAGACTACAACCCCCCAAATATCCATCTCCAGGTGAATGGAGAAATAACATATATGTCTGTAAATTAACCATGACTTAGAAATGAAAAGGAATTAACAATTGATATATGCCCCAAGAAGTATGATTCTCAGAATAACTTTTTTTTTTTTTTTTTTTAGTGTAATAGGCTAGTCAAAAACTACTTGATTTCACTTATATAAAATTCTAGGAAATGGAAACTAATCTCTAGGAATAGAAGTGGACCAGTTGTCTGTGTGAGGTCAGGGGGATGGTAAGAGGCTGGAGGTAGAGATCACAAAAAGGCTTGAGGAATCTTTTGGTGCCTAGAGATATGTTGATTACTTTGAATTTAGTGATGACTTCATAGATGTTTACACATGTCAAAACTTATCAGTTGTATACTTTAAATATATGCAGCTGACTGTATGTCAACTATGCTTCAGTAAAGCTGTTAGAAACACTCTGGATATTCAGAGTTGCACTTGACAGGTATAATTTAGATATTCATAATACCTAATGAAAAAATGGAAAGGGCAAATAATTAATATGTATAGCTTTATTACTTCTAAAATGCAAATTTGTGGAAACACAATTTTCAAAAGCCATTATTTTCCTCTGCTGAGATATTTGCAAAATGGAGACTATATAATATATCGAAAATGCAATCAATTTAATCACAAGTTTAACCCTGTGATTGTGTTAAAATATATTTTAAAACATATGTAATTAAATACATGTGTATGACTTAGTGTGTAGTATGCCTTTTTTTTAATCTCAAGAAATTGCATTTGGCATAATGTAATGGGAAAACATTTTTTAATATTACAGATATCATATGTTCCAGGTATTTTCCCCTCAGCATCTCACAATCCAGTTTAAATGTGGAACATACATTTTTTTTTAAAAAAATTACTGTCTGCTGTGTTGAGAATGGGATTAAGTATTAGAATTGTAATATAGAAGCCAGACACCTCAATTAATAACCTAGTATTCCAGGTAAGATGACGGTGGTTTGGCACAGGTTAGGAATAAAGTTTAAGTGAAATAGATAAGGTTAGAAAATATATTGGATGGAAAATTAAAATGACTTGTTGATGCATTAAATGAGAAAAAGCAAAGGAAAGCAAGAATTTAGAGATGAGTCTTAAGTTTTTGGGTTTGAGCAAGTAGATGGATAATGCTGTGCAAGAACACCTATGGAGAATAGAAAACATGCATCTCAAATGTGATTAGCTACCTCTGATTTACCACAGAAATTTACATATTTACTGCATTTTTAATTGATTTTCATTTAGTCCATACTTAGAAAGACCAGTGTCATATCACTAAGTACCTTGTGAGATGACCTGTTCCTAATTCCAAACTGTGTTTAGGCTTACCTAAGATCTTCTATGCAATGTCCATTTCTAGTTCTTCACTCAGTCCGTTGGAAGACATTAACTTTTGATGAGCCCAGACACATTGATTATTATTTGGTTTGAAAGTTAAAGAGCAGCCGAGACCGGTTTGGCTCAATGGATAGAGCGTCGGCTTGGGTACTGAAAGGTCCCGGGTTTGATTCCGGTCAAGGGCATGTATCTGGGTTGCGGGCACATCCCCAGTAGGGGGTGTGCAAGAGGCAGCTGGTCGATGACTCTCTCTCATCGATGTTTCTAACTCTCTCTCTCCCTTCCTCTCTGTATAAAATCAATAAAATATATTAAAAAAAAAGTTAAAGAGCAATTTCTGCATTTATTAAATTTCTTTAAATTGGCGGGCATTAGCCAGCTTTTATCTTTTAACTGTAGCTTAGATAATATGCTATGGATAATATTTTATCATTGTTTATTTTAATACTAATAAATAAATGAAAGCAATATCAGAGTGGCTCACAAGACAATATGCCTATATACCTATGAACTGAATCAATTCAATCCAGGTTGTGAGACAAATTTAGTCTACCAGTAGGTGCCAGTATTGGCTCACAAAACTGAGACTGAAAGAACTGTGTACTGGTAAATTCCATCTGAGGAATTCTTATTTTTGAAAAATGTAAAATAGCAAAGAATTTATGTCAAGAAAAAAAGGCAATTAATGAACTTTAAAGTTAGAACACAATACAAGCTCCTGAACAAGCTGATAACTATAACAACTGGAGATAAGATTAATCACTTCTTCCAGATTTTTCATATTTATATAAGGAGATATTGTGAGTGGGAAATAATAAGGAAAAATATGTAAGTGGCATTTATTGAAGTGATTTCTCTGTTTACCTTATCTTCGTTCCTATCTTGTTTTTGCTTTCCTTTTTTTGTGGAAGTGGAATAAAAAATATATAATATATTCAATAAATTTGAATGATTTTTTAAACTGAATTGCAATAGCCTGGGATTCCTGAATTAGATAATAAGGGGTCTAATTGACTACTATCTGTGAATTGACTCTTCTCTCGCTGAGGCAAGGTGTATTCATGTACTAAATCAAGACTTAGGAAAGTGCTTAGATCATCTCTCTGTGAGCAGCTCAAATGTGTCCAGAGTCAGGTGCACTTCACTTTTGAGCAGGGTGAAATAATTGAGTCATAGATGTGATTTTTAAAACTTTCTTAAATGGATAAGATATATTTTTAGTACCTGGATTATTAATGCTTGGTATGTATGCTGCTGTGCCTCTAACTTTTCTTTACTATTAACTTTGTAAATTACACAGATACATACTTAAGAGGGTGGCACTGGGTTCAAATAAAAAAAAGCTCATGAATAAGGCATTTATTTTCTCCAGGAAAAGCTAAAGCAATTCCTTATAAAAGTTACTTTTGAGAAATATATCTGTACACAGAGGTGTTAATTTCATGCACAAAAATATTGCTGGAACCCAAATGCATAAAGCATTACCTGCAGATTGTGAAACTAGCTTTCCTTAACTACACAGGGAGTACTCACCTGCTTGATTGGTACAACATGGGCTGGCTCACCCCTTTCAGAGCATTTGAGGGTCTGTGTGGACCTACTAATTGACCAGGGTGAATGCATACAATGAGCAAAGAACTCATTCCAACCAACAAGCTCCCTTATGTATGATATAAAAAGAGGTGCCTGGAAGAGGCAGAGAGAATAGGAATTAATGTGCACACGCCAAATTCTCCTAGCAAATTTATCTGCCTCCTTTTTTTGCATTTAAGTTATAATAAGGCTAAGGGACAAAATTACTTCTGTCTACGAAAGTCACCAACAGAGCACTAAAATACATTGAAACATTATGCCAGATAACCCATAACTCCATCCTGATATCTTAATTATAATGTGGTTAACATTTAAGGGGTAAGGAGTAAAGGAAAGACTGGACAAATATAGGCATGCCATTTATACAGCTTTGCTAATTTACCAAAGTCTAAGTCTGTTCCCTGCTGATCGCTGGGGGAAGGAACTAGACAACAGACCTATGCCCGGTAAGGTCTGAGTGACCCGGGAAGGTGCTTTCCCATCAGTCGCACCTGGGAGCAAGTCGGTGGCCAGAATAGGCATGGCTACTGCAAGGGTGTGAAGCCTAAATATATATTTAAAATTCCAAACAGAGTAGCACACTCTCTTGGCTCTTGCCTCTCCCGCTTCCCTGTGCTGCTCCTGGGACCTCTGTTGCAGAGGGTGTGCTCCCCTGGGCCCGGTGGCCCATGGCCATGAGGACCCACACAACGGACAAGTGAACTTTAACCTGAATGCTGAACTAGACGCAGCTGCAACATGGAATAGAGGCTCTGGACCTGGCTTTGCTGAACTCGCTCACAGCTGCCCCTCTTTTAGGTCTGGGTTAAGGGAACTGGGAGTCTGGAACCCAAGGAATGTAACTTCATGCAAATAAAGCCTTTTGCCACATCTCATTCTAAAAATGCTTATTTCAGTGGTATTCTGTACCCCAAGAACCTCACACCCACTCAAATCTGTGAAATCTAGCCCGTTAATTCATAACTGAGTTATGACAGTCATTCACTAGGTTTCAAATGAGATATAATCATATATTCTCAAAGGTTGTGCCTGACCACCCAACCCAAATCCTTCTTATTAATTCAGATTGAATCATAACATAGTTGAGCATTTACTGTTTTACCTGTTTCTCTGTCCCAGTAACATGGCAGTCTTTGCAGAGAGGGCCCCATCCCTCAGATTCATTTTTTTATTTGTTTGTTTTTTACCTGGTGCTCTGTTCAGAGCCTGACACATGGTATACGCAACAATAACTTCAAACAGATCCTCTGAGTAGAAGTGTTAAGGGAGAAAAAGGTTCTTCACTGGTGTCACAGGAAAACAATTTCAGGGACACTCACGTAGAAGTTTTAAGCCATAGTGGCATGATTTATTAGAGCAAAAAGTGATAGCACACTCTGGGAGAGGCAGAGTGTGGGGCAGGTTAGAAGGTTGTGGCTGCCCTGAGGTCTTTGCTAAGCTTCCATAAAATTCCTTGGGTTCTGAAAAGAGCAGGCTTTCTTTCATACTATCCAATCTTCTTCCTGGCTTTTCCTGAGCTTGTGCTCGTGCTGTACCCCTATCTGATCTTTTCTTCAGATTTCCCCGTCTCCTTTCTATGGTGCCAGTTTGGAACATGCCTCATAGTTCCACTTCCTTTACTGCACATGCACTTAGTAAAAGGAACCCCTCACTGTTCTCCCCTCCCTCTCCCTCAGCCCGGGACAAGCTATCCTTCTTCCGGCCCACTCAGGTATTTTGCCCTTCTGGCAGAACGACGCCAGAAACTTCCCAGGGTGATTGAAAAACTGTTTCTCCCACCCGCCAACCTAATCGGGTTTAATTAGATAGAAGTCAGGTTCCAGTCAGGTTCCGCTGGCTCCCTCCTCTTTTGTTAAAATCTAACTATCTGCCTACTCCCCCGGTAGCAGGAAGTCATCTTGCTATCAGTTTCCCCAAGTGATTTACAAACCAGAATCGCAGCGGCACAGGTAAAATAAAAGAAATGCACATAAACAATTAAAAGTTAAGTATTCTTATTTGTCTAAAATGATTGGATTGTCTGGGCTGCTACAAATTGCCACCACCTGAGGGACTTAGAACAACCAAAATATATTTTCTTACGGTTCTGGAGGTCAGAAGTCTGAAGTCTGCATCATGGGCCCGAAATCCATGAGTCTGGAGAGCCACACTTCCTTTGGAGCCTCATGAAAAGAGGCTTTCCTCGTCCAGCGCCAGGTGCATTCCTTGGTTTGTGGCTGCATCACTTCATTCTCCTCCAGGTGAGTCAATTCTCCCTCTGCCCTGCTCCAGGATACGTGTCATTGCATTCAGCTCCCAGCTGGGTAAACAAGGATAATCTCTCAATCACAAGATCACAAGGATAATCTCTCAATCACAAGATTAAATGAAGGCATTTAATCACATTTTCAAAGACTGCCATTTAAGTGAATATTCACAGGTTTCAGAAATAAAAATGTAAATATCACTTGGGGATTCATTTTTCAGCCAACTACAGTTACCAGGTCACTTTGCACTGTAATCAAAGATCTGTGCTTACCAACTGCTCTTTGGTAATACTGTTTTGTTATTTGGCACTGAATTAGTTTAATTAAAAAGATAATTCAGAGGCATTAAAGTAATACTTCTCTTTTGTTAATGATTGGGCTTTACTCTCTGTAAAAGCAGTGAATGTTTTTACTTACAACATTAATAATTGAAGTTAGGAAGCCCTTCTGATTTTAGAGAAAATTCATAAAATAAAAGGCTAAGGTAATTTGAGAACAAATATAACAAAAATGATATTGGCCGTTCAGTGACTCAACCTCCTACTGACTTCATGTTGTTTAGGTGAATTCTCAGGGCACTGTACAAAAAAGGGTTCCCATAGTCCATTCCATTCTAAGCATTAAGACACTCACCAGCTACAAAGTCACTGGAGTATTTCTATATTGAAGCCAGTGAGGATATTCTCCTAGAGCTGATAGATGCTCTTCCTCCAGACGGAGTGTTGACAGTATTCAAATCAGGTGGGTAGGGAACACAGACCGAAGCCAACAGTGCCAGAGGTGCACAGAGACCTCAGTTTTCAGCGATTATTACTTAATAAAGGTTATAAAGATGGAAGTGGATATCCAAACATCTATCAGGGAGAGGAAGTGAAAGAGAAGAGTCCCAATAGGAGTAACCTAGAAGGTGTTTTCCCAGCCGCCCTTGTTATCATTAGGATGCTCTCATCTTTTGCTTGGAGTTTGTGGGATTCGATCTTCAATACATTTAAACATGCTCAACACAATCAATTTTATTCTTTGTGAAACCTGTAAGTAAAAAATAAGAACCAACAACTTGAAGTACTTTTTTATGTAGGCAACCTGACAGAATATACTTTACTGGTATGGCAGCATCACAATTTGATGCCTAGAATGGCTAAAACCAATATAGCAGTCCCCACTGTTCTTATAGAACTTTCTCTGAGTTCTTTTCACATTGCAAGAGCACCTTATACCTGACCTAATGCTTAGCAGTTTGTTTTAAAGGATGTGATGGGAGCCTTAGCCAGTTTGGCTCAGTGGATAGAGCATCAGCCTGAGAACTGAAGGATCCTGGGTTCGATTCCAGTCAAGGGCACATGCCTAGGTTGCAGGCTCATCTCTAGTAGGGGTTGTGGAGCAGGCAGACAATCAATGATTCTCACCATTGATGTTTCTCTTTCTCCTTCTTCTTTCCTCTCTGAAATCAATATATATATATATATAGTGGTAGGAAAAAAAATAGAGTCATATATGAACCAAAACATTATTGATAGCAGACTGTAATTTTCTACGTAGTATTCATCTATCTTTTAAGCAATAGATCCCTTTTCATTTAGGCAGTAATGAAACAATTAAAGACCACTTTTCAGAAATTCTATATATCTAGTGGTAAAGTTTCTAGCCAGTAAAGTGCAAATAAGGTGTTGTGGGCATTTAGAGAAAAGCAGAGGAGCTGGATTTTAGTGAAATGAAAGTTGTTCCTTCTCTCTGGTATTCTTGCTGCTTATAATGCAAACGTCAGTTAGTATCCTGGACTGCAAGGTATCCTTGAAAAAAGAAACCAATGTAGTCTAGGAATTAAAGTAGAAGTATTGAAGAAGTCTTGTTTCTTGAGAAAGAAAAATAAACATCTATCTCATTTTAGTCATTACTGTTTTAACATTTATGTTCCATGCAGTTTAATCTTATCCAGACAAATCAATATTGTCTCCTTAGCTGAGTCACAGTGTGATTGATAAAATTCACTCAAAAATGTACTCTCATGCAAAATGTCAGCAGGAATAGGGCTCTTAAAAAGTTTGTAGGTCAGTAAACATTGCAGGGATATTTCTAACTTTACCTACTCTTTTGCAGACCTAACCCAAATTTGATTTTACTGCATTTGCAGTGCAAAACTTTCATTGGCTGTTTTATTCTTTCCACCTTCAGATGTGACCTATTTCATCTAAGTCATCAGTTGATCTTATGTTTTGATGTGATGCTTCATGGCTAAAGTGCTATTGTGTGGAAAGCATTGTAATTGATAAGGCAAGATGTTGGAAGGAATGGGTATTTTGACTATCAGCTGCAAATTACAGCTGCTTTGGTTAAAAGACAATGTGTCCATTTGAATGTAAAAATAACTCGTGTCTGTCATGCAAATTCACTTTTGTGATAATTCTTCAAGCCCTCATTTTCTGTCAATCTGTCTATTCCTCAGGGGCATAAATATGAGAGCCAAGCTAATTAATATGCACTTGACTTTTAAATACAGACATATCACATATTCTAGTATAGGATAAACATTTTTTTCCTACATCTCCACAAACCAATCTGTTGACTTCAAAAGTAAAGTTCTGGGTCATATTTAATTTTCATAAACTAAGGAAATATTGGGAAAGGACATCTCCAATTCAATATTAATAATATTCTTATCAAGTTCCATAATGGTCAGATTTCTATTTATGGGGGAGAAAACGTTTATCTGAATTAATTTGTATAGGCTGGGGCTTTACCAGACTTCCATGGTTTCACTAAGAGAAGCTGTTATACTAATGTTAATGTTGTCTACAGGACCATATTGAATATATCGCAGTCATGTATTCAAGTGTGTATTCTAAGAGAAAAAGCTATTACATAGATATTTTGGTAATGGTTTATATACTTTTCAATGGCACTTTGTCATTTGTGTTTCCTTACATCTCTTGTGCAATGCCAAGGTACTACAAAGATGAATTCAGATATTGGATCTTGGTGAGAAATCTCTAAGGCAACTCATTAGTCTTATGAAAACATATACTGCACAGAAAGCACACTAGATTGATATTTTTAAGCAAATGAGCCTCTGATTTACATCTGACTAGCTGTAGTTAGCAAGCTGTGTGCCCCTCCCATGACTTAATAGTGATTAACATAACCTAAGATTTTTTTCTCATCTTTAAAGTTTGTCTGATCTGCTAGCTCAAGGAAGGTATTCCCACTACCTCCCCACCCCCCCCCTCACATATACTTCTTCCATATTGGAAACAGAATAAAATACTATTATACTAGAAGAAATTATTTTCAGCAAATATGGTATATTGATTGAAATATTTCATTGGGAAGAAAAAAATTGTAAAATAATGTTATTGTGCCAGGCTGGCATAGCTCAGTGGTTGAGCATTGACCTCGGAACCAGGAGATCATTGTTCAATTCCTGGTCAGACCACATACCCGGGTTGTGGGCTCAGATAGGCATACAGGAGGCAGCCTATCTATGATTCTCTCTCATCACTGATGTATCTATCTCTGTCTCCCTTTCTCTCTGAAATAAATAATAATACATTTTAAAAAATAATGTTATTGTATAGAATATACTGGCAATCAGAAAACTGCATACCTAGGGTTATATATTGATGTGTCCATATAATATAATTTCAGACATTATGGATGAGTCTCTATTTGAGTATTAAGTTGAAGTCTCATTATTTCCTACATTTATTCATTCATCAAATATTCACCAAGCATATATTATATGACCTTAAACTGTTCAAACTTCTAGAGATATGACTAACAATAGTACAGAGAGATGCTCTGTCAGAAAATCCATAGTCTGGGGAGAGAAGTAAACTATGAACAGTGGCAAATGTCATGGTAAGAGACATGCATAGCAGAAAGAGATATTCTAGTTGGGAGGCCAAGAATGTTTTATGAGAAGAAATGGATTTCAACCTGAGATTTAAAGGATGAAAAGAAGGTAATTAATGAAATAATAAAGTGTGTGTGTGTGTGTAGGAGGTAGGGGATGTCTAGTGTTCTGCCAGCTATTTCTGAAACTACTGTCTAATTTGTAATATGAAGCAATTTGGTCACACAAATTGTAAAGCTTTTATTTTCTTTTGCTTAGGAAAATGCTGTTTTTATAAACTCCTAAAAGCAACATTACATTAATGAAACTAAAAGAATCAAGCTGTATTAATGCTTAGCAATATACTTGCCTTATCGAACATTCTTTATCTTTTAAAGTTACAAGAACTCTTTTGAACAAATGTAATAGGCTCATTCCAGAATGAGTAGCAATCTTGGATTATACAAAATGCTTTCTTAACATTTAGTAAATTACAGTTGCAATGAGCTAAATAATTTCCTAGGGCTTGAAAGAATGATTGCAGTCTCTGAGGTAGCTGACTTTCTGCCAGGGGGTAGCATGCAAAGTGAGATACTGGTTCTTATCAACTTGAGAATAACCCATTTGCTCTAAGTAAAGTCAAATTGCATGCAGAAAATTAAATGTAAAAAACCCAGCCTGTAAAAGATCTTGCTTTTCAATTTGCAGAGAGAATTCTTTAAAAATATTCTGAGAGGCTTAGACCAGAAGAATCTGACCTGTTATAGCTTCAAATTCTTAAGTTTTCCTAGCAGCCACTAGCCACTGACTCTGATAATCTCTCACGTGTAGAAACCTGGGTACAAGGACAGAGTCTAATAGTAAAATTTTCCATTTGGAGCTTGTGAGGAATAGTTTTGATCGAAGTCATTGGATTTAATATCTGAACTACTCACAAGAAAGAGCATGGGTTTGTAGTCAGCAGATGGACAGTGAAGAAATCATTGCCCAGATTACTGGAAAGATTTAGGCTGCATTATTGTTTGGCAACATGAAGGTATTAACTCTACTTGCTCCTTTTGGTTGAAGATATGGCCTTGTTAATGTGAGACTTGTTCAAGCAAGAAGTGTTTTGCCTAGTTAATTTTTTGTGTGGTCAGTGGTTGAATGTCCACCTATGAACCAGGAGGTCATGGTTCAATTCCCAGTTCATACCTGGGTTGCAGGCTCCATCCCCAGTAGCAGGGGTGGGGAGTGGGCAGGAGGCAGCCAAGGGATGATTCC
The DNA here is from genome assembly GCF_014108245.1 of Pipistrellus kuhlii. Taxonomy (NCBI): domain Eukaryota; kingdom Metazoa; phylum Chordata; class Mammalia; order Chiroptera; family Vespertilionidae; genus Pipistrellus; species Pipistrellus kuhlii. Next base: position 15,774,341 of record NW_023425449.1, read on the forward strand.
CATCACTGATGCTTCTACCTCTTCTTTCTTCTTTTTCTGAAATCAATAATAAAACAAAACAAAACATAAAAATAAGTTTGATAAGGCTATTTGAAAAAATTAGGTTATATTTTCAATATTTATTGAAATGAGCTAGATATTGAAATTATATACTTCTCTATCTATGGTATAGATATGTTGAATTCATAATAGATAATTTATTTCATTGAAAAATAAATATGAGATATATATATATATATATATATATATATATATATATATATATTTTTTTTTTTTTTTTTTACCCTAACTCCAGTTGAACTGTATGCCTGACTCATAACAGAAATCCAGAAGCACATATACCATCCAATTTGATGAAGCATCTGGCATGGTGAGTCAAATATGCAGGAGTAGCCCACAAGATTGATACCCAATTTGGAGCTCTGCACAATGACTATCATGGAACAACTTGTTCTTTTAATAGTCCCTGCAGCTGTTGCTTCTAGGCCCTACGCTTTAATGATTCTATAAATAATATAATTGTTCCCTTAGAAAGAATATCTGGCTGGCTTGTCAAAACTCTAATAGGAAATGTCCATATCTGGAATCAGAATTCCAGATTGGTTGTACAAACTCACTGCACTAAGGATGAAGATCATATTTTTCAGTGTGCTTTAGACAGTACAGCTGTGATTCCTGTTGCATCTATTTGCATAACCTAAATATGATGAGCCAGGTAAACACTCCTGTGGGCAACTTTCTGAATATTTAAATTTGGCATGCAATGGGGACCCAGAGTGGACAACATCACTAGAAGAGAAAATGTAAGATGAATGAATTGTTCAAATAGAATAAGTGCTCAATTTGGATTAGATTTTTTTTTAAATTACCTTTATTATGATATTTCTTTTTTATTTTATTGATTATGGTCTCACATAATTGTCCTTATTTCTCCATTCCCATCCCAAACCCCTCCCTAGATATGCCCAAAAGACAGGTACCACTTACAATTTGACATTGTTACTTTAAAGACAATATGTTCTTTAATGTAGAGGTATTTTCATGATAGCAGAGTAAACAATTAGAACAACTGATTACTTGTCTCCTGCCAATTCCTGTATATTGAGAAAAGCCCATCTCAAAAACATTAAAAAAATTACCTTTATTGTTCAAAGTATTACAGAGGTCCCCCCTTTAGAATCTCTTCAAAGTTAAAGTACTTTCTGATAATTGTCTGATCCCAGTTTAGCCTCAAAGGTATTTATTTATTTTAGAAAAAGCTCAAGAGAATGGGTTTCTCAGGGTTTCTGCTTATCCACTCTCTGAAAAGGAGTGGTAATACACATAAGTAGACTAAACAGGATGGATTAACCTGATTGTAAGATAGCAAGCAGGACAGGTGTTGATCAGCCCTGTGCAGAGAGTCATTTCTTGGAAGAGAGTCAGAAATATCTAAGGATTCCCTCCTAGCCATTGAAATCATGTCATGGACTAGCTATTTAAAAACCCTCTCTGATATCAGTTGAATGATTAACTGGGAAAAAAGAATATAGCATCTCTTACTTCTGATAAATAAGACAAAATAAGCTTCTCCTTTATTTCAGCCAGCCATATTTATAAAAAAGTGATGAAGCTATATGTGGAACACTTCTGAAGTACATAGATAAAATAATCTTGAAAAGAACGATTTCTGTGTAGGTTTGTTTTTCTCTTAACAAAATTTGGAGGGGAAAGATATTACTTTACCCCTCAATGCCCCCATGAATGCCATAGAAAATATGTAGTTATTTTATTTGAATGCTCTCTCACACACACAAACACCATTATAACAGCCTTTTGTTAAACTGAGAAGAATTGATTCTTTAAAACAGAGCTTTGATCTTGCAAATATCACACTAATATTCTAAGTGAAATAAGTCAGACAGAAAAAGTGAAGGACTATATGATTACACTCATATGTTGGATATAAAACTGAAAACAACAAATAAACATACACACAAACAAAACAAAACAAAAACAAACAAACAAACAAACAAACAAACAAAAAACAGATCCTACCAGGCCTAAATGGGCAGTCAGACATCCCCCTCATAATTCAGGATTGCTGGCTCCCCACTGCTCACCTGCCTGCCTTCCTGATTGTCCCTAACCACTTCTGCCTGCCAGCCTGATCACCTCCTAACCACTCCCCTGATAGCCTGATTGATTCCTAACTGCTCCCTTGCCAGCCTGTTTGCTTCTTAACTGCCCTCCCCTTCAGGCCTGAGTTTCCTCCAACTGCCCCTCCTACAGGCCCTGTCGCCCCCAACTTCCCTCCTCTGCCAGCCTGGTCACCCTTAACTACCCTCCCCTGCAGGCTTGATTGCTCCCAACTGCCCTCCCTTGCAGGCCTGGTCCTTCCAACTGCCCTCCCCTGCTGGCCACCTTGTGGAGGCCATCTTGTGTCCACATAGGGGCAGCCATCTTGTGTATTGGAGTGATGGTCAATCTGCATATTACTATTTTATTAGATAGGATATATGCATATATATAAATATACATTTACATATATATTAAAAAATCAGAATACTTTATGGTGAAAACATACTGATAGACTTGTTTGTATTCCATATGTGTATTTGAATCAATTTTATATTTACACTTTTAATTATTAGGTAGATTCCCCCATATCAAAATTGGCATGTTATAAAAATATCAAAGCTAGGCTTTTGGATATTTATTATTTTTAAATTGTTATAGAACCTAAAGAAATCTCATAGTGAATATGCACATTAACTTATGATGTTAGCCTCTTTACAAAAGGTTTATATTTCCTATTATAGAATATTTGATTTAACCAAAAGCTGCTAGAAAATCTAATCCTTACATCTATCACTTTACATGGTGCATCCCTTAGTGACACAAGTGTGATTCTCAAGCTTTTTCAGGCCAAAACACTTACCATTAAAATAGAATATATATTTTCAATCTATTTTAAATAAGTATAGCCCTTCTTTGTTATTATGTTAGCATATGATTCCTTCTGTTTATAAATGAACAAAAACAGCAGGGATTTCTAACTGCTGTTTGGGGTGCCAGAAAATAGAAACTTCAAAGAAGTATGCTTTTGGATTTGACATAAAAGGGAAACACAGGTACATACTTTATAAATGGTATTTAATTTATACACGACAGGTTAGACCTTGATATACACCTCATTAAAAATAGTCTTGCTGCTTGGTTTTCTCAATCTAATGATTTCATAAATTGTTGATACTTTATTTGCTGTGAGTTTTGAGAGCATGCCTAATTACTAAATTCTCTTTTACTTCCCAGATATATATTCTTGTATTTTCTATATATGAGAAAAATAATCTCTTGTTGAACTTATTTTGTACAAGGAATTACTTCTATTGAACTTTCTACTATATTTGTCTTTTGCCTATTTGCAAGTTTGTGATGTGATTTATATTTAAAAAATATTACCTGTCACTAAGGCCTTTCCTGAATGTTTTATTTACAATTGCAACCCTTAACAAGTACTATCCCCAGCTCTGCTGTATTTTTAGTCAATAACATTTACCATCCCCTAGCCCACTACATATTGTTTCTTCTTGTGGTTTATTGTTCAGTTCCACCCTATAGAGTAGTTAACTCCCCATGGACAGGGTCTCCAGTCCCTTTTGTTCAAAATGAAAGTGAATCTGAGTCTAGCGGATGTCTTGCACAAGGCAAGAGTTCAGTAAATAGTTGAACATCCCCATTTTACCTGTGAGGAAAACTTAATAAAAATAAAGTCATTAGTTTCCTGACCACTTCTATGTGCAAGGTACCAAGCCAGTAGGAATGTGAATGAAGTGGGAAGAAAAAACAAACAAACTGATATGGGCCTAGCTTTCTCACTTCCTTAAAACTGATACTATTATACAAGGAATACACTAATTAAACAGTTTTAGGTCAGATTGTGTGTGTGTGTGTGTGTGTGTGTGTGTGTGTGTGTGTGTGTGTATGTGATAATTACCAACTGTGATGAGGTCTAAAAAAGGCTAAGAGGATTTAGAGACCCAGAGCATCACACCCGGTATGTGAGTGGGGGAGGGATTAACCTCTTGGACAGTAATGAAAGATTAGGGAAACATTATAGGAAAGGAAGGAAGGAGGAATGGAGGGAGGGAGGGAGGGAAGGAGGAAGGAAGGAAGGGAGAAGGAAGCGAGATAAAGAGGGTGGAAGAAATAATAGAAAAATCACTCCAGTATATAGTGAAATTTGTTCATATTCTGATGCATATATTTAAACACAGCGTAGAACTGTCATCTTGATGTTCCTTAAGTTGCATATAACAACATTAAGGTGCAACTTCTTTACATGATATTTGGAAATTCTAATTACCTCTTCCAAGGTTTCTATTTTCTTCCTTGCTTTCAGGATCACTTTGGCTCTGAGCCCATGCCCTCTACTATCAACCTAGATAAGAAGCCCTATGTCTTTTATTTGTTATTCTCAAGGCATTTTGTATGTTTAGGATGTTTTAATGAGTTATTGGGGAGACAAGGATTGTCTTTTAACATTGCAAATACCATAACGTTGAATTTTAGATATCCTGTTCTTAAGTTATTTGACTAAGCAGCTGGCACTCTAGCTTCCCATCATGTTGCTCGATTTTCTTGCTCTCAACTCTCTTGTTCTGCAATATTGCCCTTTCTGTTTTCTCTCCCTGAAACCCCTGTGCATTCATAAAGTTATGGCATTTAGCAGCCTCTCTCTCTCCCTCTCTCTCTCTGTCTCTCTCTCTCTCTGTCTCTCTCTCTCTCAATTCCTAGTGGTCCATAATATGGGGTCTTATCATTCTCCAGAAATTCTTTTATTTGACCAATCATCTAACTCAGTGATCCTAGAGTTTATTTTTTGTTTATTCCAGTTTTAGTTTACTATAAGTCCAGATAATAATAAATATCCTTGTGTCATAGGCCCTCTTACAAAATTAAATAGAAATCAATTTATTTTATCTTTATTTCTTCAGACATTTTAGACCTTCTTGATGTCAGATTCTTCATCCTAGAATATATTCTTTATAATTTATCTTAAATAAGGGTTAGTGAGCTCTTGTTTTTAATATATCTGAAAATATGTTTACTTTCCTTCTGAGGTTTGGTAGGTAATGCAATTCTAACCTCATGGTTATTTTCACCTAGCATCATTTTAAAGACATTATTTTAGTATCTCTAGCTTCCAATGTTGTTGTTAACAAATCAAAACTAGGTTTACTTATTCTTGTTCAGGTGTTTAGACATGATGTGTCTCTCTCTCTCACACACACACACCCACACCAAGAAAGTATAAAGAGATTTATTACTTACACAGTTGAGGTCTCTGGGGAGAAAAGAACAGGCTTCTCAAGCAGCTCCAAAATGGCCCGAGAAAGCAAGAAGGGAGAAGAGCCTGGTTTTTACTGTTGTTGGGGCGTAGGGATAGGATGAGAGTTCCTACCCACTAGCTAGGGATTGCTTGCTTTGAATCTCAGGGCAGCACCAAAGGGTGGAGACTCAGGATCTTGCTTTATCAGTTTATTAAAATTTGGGGGACCAGGAGAAGAGGGAGGGTGAGTTTTAAAAACAGTCAGCAGTCAAACATACAAAAATGGAGTCAGGCTCTTGTCACCTCCTGATAAGTATTTTGAACATTTTTACATGAAATTTTTACCAATGTAGATGTGACAATCATCCTGATTCTGGAGGCAGAATTTTATTAATGTCCAAAATAATGCTAAGAATCAAGACCATTCAGAAATCAAACTGGAGGCACTGTCCCTAAGGTCAGGACCACAAAGACCAATAGATCCAGGGGGCTGCTTTATGATAACGCTGACACGGTTTTTGAAATATCTTAGCTAATCAGTGAGAAATATTTTAATGGCCATTATTCTAATTATTTTGACTCCAAGCCAGGGCCAAGATCTTTCCCAGGATAAGATTTTTTCTCTTATTACCTCTGAGAAAGAGCTGGGATTTCTGGAACACATTATAGGAAGCTCAGCATAATGGAAATGTAATTTAACTAAAAGGCAACTTGACCAGCCACTTGCTTACCTCTGTCAGTGATTCTTTATTCGACTGACTGCTCTTTTTGACAACAAATATTGTCAAATTTCTATTTATCATAATGAATTGGAAATCAGGCATAATGTAACATAACACATAGCTTTTCAGAAAAAAATAAAAAAAATAAAAGGAAAATAATTAAAACCAAGCTTGTAACCTTAAGTAGAATCAACAAGTAGAATGTAGATAAACAAAAGCAGCAGCTGTAACTCCAGATGCACAGTCTTAGTGAACAAATGATATACAAACTAAAGTACAACTTACCTTGATTTTTCACAATTGTGGCATTACAAGAAAACAAAGTATATTAAACTTACAAAAACAAAACAAAACAGAACAAAACTCCTTGGTTTCTTATGTAAAACAGAGTTAGGTTCCAAATGCAGATAATCAAACTTCTGATTTCAGTGAACATCTTTCAATACTTTGCGTACATTACAGAGAGACTGGCAATTCTGGCTCTTTCTTCTGATTGCCCAGGTCCTTACATTAAATAGCAAGGAGACATTTCCCTTTGTTCTTTTTCAAAATGCACACTGAGGCATGCTGGCTTCCTTTGAAAACCAGATATCTCTGACTGGCCCAAGCATCAACCATGCAGTGAAGGGAAAGACATTCTCTCTTCCTCTCCAATATTACTCACCTAATTAGTTCTCATTCTCTGCCTCTGAACCTTGCTCTTCTCAGGACAACTGCCAGAGTAACACTTCCTTCAGGGAAAATTCCAGATCCTCTCACTGGTGTAGTTTGTCTTCTCCAGAGGGACTCCTCTCCTCTCTGCACCCCACTCTCTGCAGACACACACACACATCAGCCCTGAAAGTAGACAGAGATAATAGACAGACACATGCAGAAACAGATAAGTATTAATAGGTAGGTAGATAAAATATTATGGAGCCACATTAAATTATTCAAGTAAAAAGTTCACCTCCCCTAATATAACAATTAGCATCGCAGCATAAAATACTTGCTTTCAGGTCACTTCAGTTTTCTCCAGAATAATGAGACTGCTTTTAATTTATATCATTAAATACTTGCTCATAGGATTTGTCTCAAATAAAGACAGTCCAAATTAGAATTCAAATCTCAACCTTTTCAGATTAGATGTGCTTTTTAACTGAAATATTTCTTTCAGCTTCAAACATGTAATATCTATAAACCCTCTATAATTTTTTTTTGGTAGAAAAAAACTGTTTTCTTGAGTTTCATCTACTGCAAACCACTACTTTATTATTTTATATCATAAAAAAATACCTTACTTAGACGGAACACAGTGTTATGTTCACAAGCACATCTTTCTCTGAATTTTATTGTTGATTTAATATTTTTGAAAGTTTTAAAGCAGTTCAGGAACATAAGGCAGCAGAATCATTGCTTTTTACTTGATATCTAAATTGCTATGACCAAATCTTCTTGCTTATACAACATGTTTGTTTAGAGTTCTGTCAGTCCTCCACAGTGAATCTTCAAGTTTATGGCCAACTGCTTGCTAAAATTTTACTCTGGATTTGTTTACACATGGAAATGTAGTTTTATTATGCTGTGAATTTCAATGCAGTTGTCCTTTTTTTTGCCATTTATTCTCAGGTTTGCAATGTCCTTATTCGTGTTTGATTTTCTGTTATAAAATCAGTTTCAATTTCTCCTTAATATTTAAATTAGCAAACACAGGAAGCGGGATTTTTAACTTATTAATCACTCATTGGTTGATTCTTTTTTTTTTTTATTGATCAAAGTATTATATATGTCTCTTTTTCCCCCAATTGACCTCTCCCTAGCCACTGCCACCCCAACATATGTCCTCACCCCCTAGTGTCTGTGTCCATTGGTTATGCTTACATGTATGCATGAAAGTTCTTATCCCTTGCCTCTCCTCTGCCTTCCCTTTGAAGTTTGACAATCTGATCCAATGCTTCTCTGTCTCTGGAACCATCTTTGTTCATTAGTTTATGTTGTTCATTATATTTTACAAATGAATGAGATCATGTGATATTTATCTTTCTCCAACTGACTTATTTCACTTAGCATAATGCTTTCCATGTCCATCCATGCTGTTGCGGGTGAATAGTAAGAGTTCTTTCTTTTTTATAGCAGCATAGTATTCCACTGTGCATATCCATTTTTTAAAATCTATTCATATGCTAATGGGCACTTAGGCTGTTTACAAATCTTTGCTATGGTGAATTATGCTGCTATGAACATAGGGGTACATATATCCTTTCTGATTGGTGTTTTTAGTTTCTTGGGATATATTCCTAGAAGTGGGATCGTTGGGTCAAATGGTAGTCCATTTATATGGCCTGACCAGGAATCAAACTTGAAACCTTGGAATACCTGGAAATCACTCTATCTGAGCTACCCAGACAAGGCCTAGTATTGTTGATCTTTACAAAAGACAATGGCTTCAATAGATAATTAATGAAATAACAACTTACCATTACTTTTACTAGAATAATGAAATTACAGAATAGGCTTGTCCCTACACAAGATTTGCTAATACCTTAGTATTTCTTTAATCTTTTCTTTCTGGTAGATGTTTGCAAGACGAGGACTTAGAAATACTGTCTTTCTTCAGATTTATGAACACAGGTATTTTTTCCAAACAATTTAACAGCGTGTCATGTAGTAGTTCAAGCACTGAGGTCAGACATGCAATAAATAGTGTCTGCACAGATGTCTAAAATCTACTGTTTCCCACATATTCCCTTTAGTCTTTAAATAAACCACAAAAGCAACAACCAACCATAAGGAACATTATGTCAATTCTTTCTTCTGAGTTTATTTTTCGCAAGTCAATTTCTTTCTTAAATTTCAAGAAGGCATTTTAAAGGATTTTGAATAAAAATGCAGTTTAATGTTTGTCTTTTTTTCTTAAACATGGACCATATATTCGATGAAAATACTAAGTAGTTTTAATTATGAGATCAGAAAAGTTACTGTCCATGTAGTCAGTAGTCATTCCTACAACTATCTGTTTAGTTCTGTATATTAATGGAACACATTGTACAAAGCAATTGTCTAAAATAACTGACTAGATTGTTCTTGTTTTGACTAATTTAAGTAGGTTTTTTTTTTTTTTTGAGACATAGAGAAGCTAATAGTGTACTTGGATGTTGATTAGACAGAAATTTTTCATAGCAAATAAATTAATTAACCTATTAATATTTCTGGTCTAAGTCTGCAAGTATAACTGTTTTTGCTCATAGAGAAGCTAAAATCAGTCAAAGACTACCCTCCTTCCTATAAATTCCTAGGATGTATAAGATACTAGTGGGGCATTTTTATTGTCCTAAGGATCACAATGGTCAACTAATCACACTCTTCACCATGGTTACCAAATATCTCTTCTTTGCCTGATTAAACTTGCAAAGTGAAAACAATTATATTTCCACTGACAATTCATTATACACCCTGGAGGATGCAAGTTTAAAATACTACCCATGTTCTAATTATCATACCCCCTAGGGTATAATGAGTGCTGATCTCATAACTCCATTGGTCTTTATGTAAAATCTGATACAGCACAGGAGATGTTTAATGTCTTATTCCAATTGGTCAATAAATTAAGGTGATTGAATACTTGGCAATATAATTTTTTTTACTTTAATTCAAATTAACTTCATTTATAAATACCACATGCACTATTATATGAGAAATTGTGTATTCAGAAGACATTTTTTAAATTGGAGATAAAAGGAAACATTAGCAAGTTTTGTTTATTATTATAATTAGTAACTTTAAAACATTCAAACACAATTACAAAAAATCCCCATTTAAGATAAATTTTATCTTATTTTAGTTGTGTTATAAAGTAGAAAATAAATGCTTGGTGCTTCTTTTTTTTTTTTTCCCCCCCATTGTTTCTATGGGAAGAAAAGAAACATATTAGCATATAAATAATCTTGAAGATGATTATTTAGTAAGATTTTCAGCTGCTTAATTTACAGATTTGTGAGATGTGGCATAATCCTTCTACTTCCATATTAAAATTTCTATATAAAGCCACAGAAATTTACATTAAATTATTTTAAATAACAAAATAACTTATATTTAGTATTTTTAGAAGAGAGTTAACAGATTACTATTTGTGTATTTTATAACTAGTCCATATTTTGATGGCTTTGAAGGTTTGGGTTATCATCTAGAAATGGATCTAAAGGGTGTTTTTTGTCTTATTTTGAAAAACTTGACAATTTTCTTTTTTAGATAATGAAGAGATTTTAATCTCTACATTTCATCTCCTTTTTCTTTTTTGGAAAGGAAATTCTATTTGTGAGATAAGAAAACAATTGTTTTTCAGGCCTCCAACTACTCAGTCCAATTACTCACCACTCATCCCAGGATCCATGGAGTATGAACATCTTTCTCTCCATATATATGAGAATGTGTCTATTCTTATAGGAACCACTTATGGCGGCTAATGAAAACTAAGTGATAATATTCCAAATAAATGCCTATTTAAAAAGTGCAGTATCTTAAAACAGAATTTCATCATATCCTCATACTTTTGCTGAGCTGACCACAATTCAGAAGCAGTAAATATTTGTACCCCAGGCAAGATTAATGCCAAGATAGGCAAGCATTTTCATTAAGGGTGTTTTAAACAATATCTTCTAAAATAAGAAATTAAATATGTTTCTCTTAAGCTTGAATCATTTTCTTGTACTATTATGAGTCAAAATGTGATCTCACTATTGAAAACTATACATATCTGCAATGGCCAAGTGAAAACAAGGAGGAAATGGCCTAGTTTCAATATATAGTATGGTAATTTTTAAAGGAATTTATATTCTGATTTAGAACATAGACTATGTGATTGGCACAAGCTAGAAAGAGATTAATAATGAATAAAGTAAAGGAATTAGAAAACTTTTTCTTTAACTACAAAATGGGCAAGAATAATATTTTCATGTTTTCCTTTTAGCCAATGAAGTGATATAATTTTTAATAAAATTATCATAGGAATAATTTATATCAGTTTCCATAAGAAGAGTTTTGACATGTTTTTGACTTCTAGGTTTGCCCAACGACTAATGATGGGCAAACATAAAAGTCAATCTATATAATAAAAGCCTAAGTGACCATTACAGTGGAATGACCAGAACGACCGGCTGCTATGATGTACACTGACCACTAGAGGGTAGACGCTCAATGAAGGTGATCAGTGCGCTCTGATGGGGGAGTGCTTCTCAAAAGTGGCCTCAAAAGCTGGTGAGTACAGTCGTGGTGGTGGAAACTTCTCCCACCTCTTTGGCAGCACAAGGAGTAGCAAGTTGAGCAGGTAGGTGATAAGGAGCAAGAGGTCCTGGACTGAGAGAGGGATGTCCGACTGCTGGCTTAGGCCCAGTCCATGTAGAGCAGTCCTAAGCTGGCAGTCGGACATCTCCCAAGGGGTCCTAGACTGTGAGCGGGCAGAGGCTGGGCTAAGGGACTCGCCCCCCCCCCCACCAGTGCACGTATTTTGTGCACTAGGCCTCTAGTCCTATATTATAAAACCCCAGCAATCAAAATGATGGAGGACCAGAACAATTAGAGACCAGAACAACTGAGGCCCCTTGCCCAGGCTGGCCCCATGCCCACCTGTGCATGGGGCCTTTATCCTATATAATTAAGGGTAATATGCAAATTGACCCTAATGGTGAAACAACCAGAATGAACTTGGGGTGGGTGGTGAGGGCCGCAGGTGGTGCAAGAGCAAGGCCCCCACCCTGCCAGTCACCCCACACACAGAAGGCAATCTATGGCAGGAGTGGGGCCAGTGAGTAGGTGGGAACCGCTGACCTCTTGGTCCCTTCCCCTGGCCATCAGGCTCTGATTGCCTGATGGTGAAGGGGGAACTGGGGTGGGTGAGGGCGAGGGTTGGGGCTGGCTGTGGGCAGCTGAGAAAGATGGCCCCGAACGCAGGCCAGGTCTAGGGACCACACCTGTGCACTGGGCCTCTAGTATGTTATAAATACTTACAGAAGAAAGTGGCCATTATGCTCATTGGAAGTCAATGTTAGTCATATTATTATCATTCAAGTTTATTAACAACCTAGAAAACTCAGTAAATAATATATTAAAATTTGCAGATGGCTCTGGTTATGACTTTTTGCTCATAAAATGATACAGTAATTACTTTATTATCACTTTACTTTAACAATGACAATGTTTTATGTTGATATTATAATGCATAAATAAAAAAGAAATTGAGCAATGTATTTAGAAAACAACAGAAGTATGTAATGAGAATATTTAAGCATTTCTGGATGAGTGCATTTCAGATAACATTAGATTAAATTCTAATCTCTTCTCAGAACCTTTATTAGATTAGTAAAAGAAAGATAGTATTTCTACATTATACTAAGTAAACATTTATTTTCCTCTTTCCATGTATTACTCTTTCAAATTAACCTCTATTTTCATTTCAATTAGAGGAAAGATAAAAAAAATGAGTAGACATTTCCATTTTATCAGGCACAAATCAAGTAATAATAGTAATGATGGTCATGGTGGTGAAATTGGTGTGGCAATACCACTATCACTACTAGTACCACCACTAGATAATACTAGAATATTTAACACAGGACCTGGCATATAGGGAATTATAAATAACCTTCATTAAATATCCTGTATGCATTAAGCACACTTAATGTTTGCAATAATGAATCTATTGTTTTTATTATGATTTAAATTGTTATAGGCTTGTATGGTGTTTAATAGAAACACAGAAACATCGCTTCTAGATTTCGTCAGATGTAACAGGTCTAAATACCTTTAGAGCATTATAAAAGCAGATTGGCCCAGCTTTTCACTACCAAGAAGTTTTGGATAAATGTTATAATTATATAGCTCATATTGAATGCTACGATTTGAAGGTCAAAAACTGGGAAGTAAAACATATTGCATAAGGGACATAGAAAACTCACCTTGTGAAAAATGGCATCCAATCTGTGTCCAGGGCTGGAACTCTGTGGTTGATTAGAATTATGATTTGCAAATCAATTATGAGTAATTAAATGCTTATGACTAAAACTGAAAAACTGATATTGACTTCAATGAGAAGAGTTTGAACATACAAAAACAAACTAATGGTGGAGAAATATAATAGAAAGTAAGTTACAAATATAGAAGACAGAGGCCTTTTTTCTCATGGGATATCAGTCACATTATTAGTCATATGCTTTTGATCAAATTACATCCCCCCACACACATATTTTCATATCATGAAATCCTTTCTGTCTGCTTTTGCGTTTGGCATATTATTTATAATGTTGTATATTATTAGCTTTGTGTTAATATCTTAAAATATAACTCCAAAATAAACTTTAATTTCTTGAATTCTGGATGTACATATAAAACTGAGGCAGATTACAACATGCATTACATGAATAGTTATAATTGATTATAGTAGAAGTCAAGTGGGTAGCATAAGAAACTCACAGCTATGACTGAACTCCATTAAACAAACACATTCACAATGTCAAAGTTAGTTGCTTCTGGCAGTGTCATTCCTGTTGATCAAAAGGTAATGGGAAGTGACTAGCAATATCACAAATACTCTATTGTAAACAGAATATTTTTCAGCACTTAAGTGACCATGTTGATACTCTGTTTTCATAATAGTCAAATCAAGCCAAGTCTTTTACAGCTTTCAGACACATGTGTATATTTTACAGCAGCAAAGTTCCCCTTAAGAGCTCTTTGAACTTAAGCCAGGAAGGTACCCTGAAGAATGAAGGGAAAGAAAAGATCATGTGAGAAAAGATTATGTAAGAACCTGCTTCTGAGCACAGCGTAAGTTTGTGTGATTGGCTTGTTTTATTCCCTACATAAATAAAGATGCTGGTGGTATAAATATATTATATACTCCTTGCCTATCTAATCTCCTTTTTAGGGTTTTATGAATTTGTAATTTTTCTTCCTGCCTTGAATGACCTGTACTCTGTTTTTAAAATGTATTTATTTATATCAAATTTATTGAGGTGACTTTGGTTAATATAATTATATAGGTTTCAAGTGTATATTTCTATGATGCATGATCTGTATATTGCATTGTGTACCCCCCTACCCAAACAAAGTACTCTACTTTTGTCATTGGCTAATGCCACCTTATATTTTACAATTTGCCTCAAATATAGTTTCCCTCTATTGCTTTCTTTAAACTCTTGACTCCCAAATACAGAAAATCGGCCTCCTATTTGTTTTCAGAGTACTATATTTAATACACATTCTATATAATAAAGAGGTAATATGCAAATTAACCCTGGCACCCTCCCAAGATGGCTGTCTACAACCATGCCGGCAGGGGGGTTAGTGAGGGATGACCAAATGACTGAACAGCAGGCTGCATGAGACAACCAGGCTGGCATGGGGGGTAGTGAGGGGCAATAAGGCTGGCATGCAGAGGCAGAAGGGGTGACCAGGCCAGCAGGCAAACAGGTGAGCGATTAGGACTGTGAGAGGGATGTCCAACTGCCAGTTTAGGACCTAAATCAGCAGTCAGACATCCCCCAAGGGGTCCTGGATTGGAGAGTGTGCAGGTGATGCTGAGAGGACCTGTTAAACCATCCTCCCCCCCCCCCCCCTCCCCCAAATGCAGGAGTCTCATGTGCCAGGCCTCTAGTAGTATAATAAACTAAATATCTGTCAATAATTCAAGGCATATCATATTCAGTATATACAAAACTGAACTTAGGGTTTTCTCTTTCCCAAGCTAAACTGTTAATCTTCTTGACTTTGTTATGTGAGTGACTGGAATCACCATTGATCTGTCTCAGTCACAGAGTCAGAAACTTGGAAATTGTTAACAACTACACTCAATGCCTCATCATGAATTGTATTTGTACACTGAGATCTTGTCAATACCCCATAAAAGAGCATGTCTGAGCCTCCGTTTCTGTGTCAAATCTACCACCAGTATCAGATATCTTTGGTATTAGTTTATTTCTAATTGGATGGTCACAAAAATGTTTCTCTTTACTCTGCCTTTTTGTCATTGCTAACTCCTCAACAAAGAAATATGATTTATGGCACCATCAGGAAGTATAAAAGTATGATGTAAAAATATTCATAAATTTCTCATTGCCTGCAAGATTAATTTTTTTCCATAACAAACTAAATGCCCTTTCATGCATTCAACCTAATTTTCCAGTTTCTTTTCTTGATATTTACTTTTGGTACATACATTCTCCTTATCATTACAAATTAAATTATTCATGCACTTATCCAACAAATATCCATTGGATGCTCACTATGTGTTCGACATTGGTTTAGGTCCTTAAGTTACAATAGTGAACCTATGTACAACTTATCACAACTGGCTTACCTCCTTCAGATTTTACTCAAATGCCACTTTCCAGTTCAGGCAATCTTTGACTACTATATTTAAAATTTCACCCCACAAAAATCCACTCTCTTTCTCTCATCTTGATTTAGTTTTTTCTCATAGCTTTTTAATATAAAAGTACTATATATTCTATATAGTTTGCTTATATCTCTTCCTCTACTATAAAATCAGCTCAGTGAGGTCTTAGGTTTTTGTCCTCTAGAATCAGTAAGGACAGTGAACAGCTCTAATATATGAATTATTACCCAAAGGAAAGGTGAATTTTATACAATTCAAGCTAATGTTTTATAGTAAATTTATTGATGCCCAAGTGGAGACATGATTTTCTCCATTGTCAATCCTAAGTGATCTTCATTTTATTTTATTAACAAAGGTAAAGGATTTATGTATACCTCTACATCCTTTTTCTCATAATTTAATTATATTCATTTTATATGTCAAACCCTGTCTCAAGTAACTCCTTCCTGTGAAGCCCTCTTGATATTCCTGGTAGAACTGCTTTCTTGCCTGTATTTGACACCAAATAATAAGTAATGCATCTATACAAATATCTATCATAGTGTAAACACAATTTATTTTAATTTTCTTCACCATTATGTAGTATAGGGTGGGGTGAAAAAAGTGTAAGCATGCATTACCCTAAACAATCAGAATTTCTTAGAAAATATTATATTTCCCTCTGGAAAAGATAAAAAAAAAAGTACATGCACTATATTTGTGGTTCAGATGAGCACAGTTTAATTTAAAATTTAAAACACTACATTAAAAATGTCCAAGATATGCTGTTATTTGGAAAAAATAATAAAGAAGATATAGAACAGTGCACTGGTTTTGCTTGAGGAAAAATTGTGATGAAAATCTTTATTGCTTATTCTCTCTATTTTTTTTTTACTTGGATCATATGAATATATTACATATAAAATGAAAACAAATACAGTCATCTCTTCCATTTTGTATTGGTTATAAAAAGTAGAGACACCTTCTGATTTCTAGAACAATTAAAATATGATTCTTTAGAATAATTGAGTTGACATATTTAGATATTAAGTCCTAAGAGGGAATAAGCTAAAGCTAGTTAAATACTTGATTTTTGTGTGTGTAATATCCTTGAGAAATATTAAAACAATATTCATTCAGTTAAAAATACTTACTGAGTTTCCATGCTAAGTATCAGGTGTACAGTGATTAACTCAACTACATTTTCTATCACTCTTGGAAATTACTCACTATTCAGGGGAAATCAAACTAAATTACTAAAATGGCCATATACTATATGTAACAAGTGCTGGGTCAGGAAAACAGAGGATAGATGCATTAGAGAATGAAAAGAAAGTCCTCTGAAGGGAGGTGATACCTATGCTGAAGACCAAAGAACAACAAGGAATCGTTTGTGAATGAAGAGCAAGGGATTCATATTCTTGGAAGAGATAATGACTTGTTCAAGTATTCAGAGGCAGTAAGGAGACCACTGTGGCTCTATTGATATTGGAGAAACTTGAGAAACATAAGGAGAGTAAGCGCGAAACAAGGCTGAAAATGTGTGGGGACACCAGTCCCTTCAAGATCTTGTAGGATGAGGTAGGAGTTTGGGTTTTACACCAAGTTTAGTGGACCTTATAAACACAGATGTATCCTACCTTATTCTACCTTTCAGGCACCATTCTTGCTACATCCTCTTATCACCCTTTCCTAGTCTTTATTTCTCTCCATAAAATAAGTTAAACCAACTTTGGATTTCTAACCTATGACTTAACTGAAAGAAAATGAAGATAGACAAAATCTTTAAGCTCATATAGTCTTTACAATAATGCTTGGATTTCAAAGGACCTGACAACAAAGGTTGTTTAAATCATAAACAGAAAATGGATCTCCTCCAGGATAATGTTTTACAGGTACAAATGACAGGCAGGCACTACAGAAATCTGCAGACTACAG
Source organism: Pipistrellus kuhlii (assembly GCF_014108245.1). NCBI lineage: Eukaryota > Metazoa > Chordata > Mammalia > Chiroptera > Vespertilionidae > Pipistrellus > Pipistrellus kuhlii. Next base: position 15,791,661 of record NW_023425449.1, read on the forward strand.
CATGTCTAAAATAGTTTATTTACATTATATTCATGCATTTCTCTTAAAATAACCTGACACTGTTGAAATTCCCAGAAATCTTGTAAAATAAAATGAAACCAAACATTGTTTTCCAAGAACAAAACTGGTTTCTAGTTGAAAACAAAGAATTATATAATAGAACCCCTTAAGCAATATTATATAATTATTGTGTGTGTGAAAATTTTGCATATCATTTGCATGTACTAAGCATTCCATTACTGGTTCTATAATTTTGCAATTATTACCAACACTATGTAAAATGCTAAAACAATAATTGAAATCACCAATACAATTTTTTCTATGCCTAAGTTTCAATCACAGTCAATAATTTCTTAATTTGATGAATGCATCAATTCTGAATTAGTTACTATAGACCAATTTGTACTTTTCAAATGTTAATGTCATTTATATAAGGGTTTACTTTTTTAAAAAAGAAGTATAAAAATTAAAAAATGACATTCAGCCGAGACCAGTTTGGCTCAATGGATAGAGCGTCAGCTTGGGGACTAAAGGGTCCCGGTTCGATTCCAGTCAAGGGCATGTACCTTGGTTGCAGGCATATCCCCAGTAGGGGGTGTGCAAGAGGCAGCTGATCGATGACTCTCTCTCATTGATGTTTCTAACTCTCTATCTCTCTCCCTTCCTCTCTGTACAAAATCAATAAAATATATTAATAAATAAATAAATAACTGTATGCCATAAAAAAATGACATTCAATGAGTACACTGAAATTAGTTCTCAATTTTCACATTTTAAGGGGAATAGACACATCTAATTAAAATTTCCATCAACTCTACACTTTTTAACTATGTGCCTTTCACAGTTTATTAAATTCACATGGAGAAAAAATATAGTCTAGCAGCATTTTCTCAAGTGTAGTATTCAGAACACCTGTAGTGTCTGCAAATTACCAGATATTATGATTCCTGAGATTTATTATGGAAACCTGGAATCAGCATTTTGATAAGAATCTTTATGATTCTCTTTCAGACTCCGCTGAACTACCCAGAAGGCACTGGGAAATCTGTCTTACAGTGAAGGATCTCTAGTGGGCAAATACCCAAGAAAGTGGGGTTTGTACTTTTGCATTTACATAAAGGCAAAAAAAAAAAATCCTCTGATCTAAACAGCTTTTAGCCTATTATTCTTACCTAATAATTACTGGAGGGCACGTTCCTGGGCAAAGCAATTGCAGGTGCATTTCCTTTTTTCTCATTTCTAGCCCATGGCTATAGAAGGAAGGATTTATACTAACTAAGCTCAGCTATCTTCTCTTACAGAAATTTAGTAAGAATTATCTGTGCCTTGTTGAAATTCAGACATGAAGGAAAATACCATTACATAAGTGTAATGAAAATGAAAAATATCCACTCCACATAATTACAAAATATGAAATGTAAGCAATCCATATCGCAATGGCCATACACATTAAGAATTTGCTGTACTACTAAAAACATGTAACTTCAAAAGAAAAAGTCTGATATGGAACAGACAAACCAACAAATAAAACCCGAATTATGTCAAAGCAAATTAACTCCTAACCAACCAGAGCTAATGAATAATAGTAACTAGTCCTCCTTTAGGCCTTTCCTCATGCCAGTTAGTATTGGAAGACTTTTTGGAGAGTAACTCATTCTATCCTCACAACTATCTTAATTAATAGCAAATATTATTCTTTCTGATTTACCAATGAAGGAATTAAAGCACAAGAAGGTTAACTAACTTCCTGATTCTGAGGCTCACACAGTTCCTAAATGTCTGAACTAGTACTGTACCTAAGCAGTTTGACTCATGACAATTTTACTCTACAGACTCAATAAATATAACCCAGAACTTATTAACCTCTTATGCATACATTTAAGAAAAAATTCTCAATCATTTGTAGGTGTTACACAGACACATATCTTTCAAGGTTTCATAGTAGCTAATAATCTCAACTGACCAGTTTATTTGTTTAAAGTAGAAATCCAGTCCTGACTAATAAGCCATAAGTAAAAGTCCATCGTCAGTTGTTTTATGTATTTACAAATAGAGTAAAACAATAAAGATATAGGCATTAATAAAACAAAAAACAAACAAACAGAAAAACAAATGGACATTTGCCATTACTTAATTTCTTATTCAGTATGCTGTAGTTAGTTGAAGTTACACCCCATATCATGCCTGGAAAGTTACAGTAGCCCTTCTCCCCAGCTCATCACCCTCCCAACTAGTTTGTACACATCTTTACTTGTCCCTTCCATTCTTTTCTTTGTATTTTAGCCAGAGTGACCTGATCCAAAAACCAATTCAATAAAGTACCTTCTCCTGACTTTAAGATTCTCATGTCAATTCCCATTACTTTAGGAATGATTTTCCTATTTCCCCCACCCCCCCTGAACAGAACATGTCTTATAATTCTATAGTTTCTATTGCACCATATATCTTTATTCATAGGACTGGTCACAATTAAAATTTTATTACTTGGATGTTTATTTGATTAAGCTCTGTCTTCTATCCTCATGGAAAGATCTATAAATCCAGGGACTGACAATTTTTAATTTTTTGCTTGCCTAGTTAAATGAAACTTTGAATCAATGGCATCTAAGTAAATAAAGTTGTCTAAAATTCCATAAAAATAAGTTAAACACTTAAGCAGATTAACATTGAATAGACATACTTACCTTTGGAAAAATAATAGTAACATAAGTTCACCTTTATAATACAATCATCTATTATTATAAGCATATACACCTTTTCCCAGAAGTGGAGCTTCAAAGCGAGACAGGTTGGACAGTGCCCTCGAGCCCTCTTGTGGTTACTGTCCCATCTGGCCAACCTCTCACTTCCCTCCCAGGTTCCAATCATGCACCGGTAGGGCACTTCAGCCTGGCATGCGCCCTCTTGCAATCCGGGACCCCTAAAGGGATGTTGGAGAGCTGATTTCAGACCAACGGCAGGACGACCGATTAATGTGCATTGACTACCAGGGGGCAGACACTCAATGCAGGAGCTGCTGCCTGGTGGTCAGTGCACTCCAGCAGGGGAGCATTGCTCAGCCAGAAGCCGGGCTCATGGCTGGTGAGCAGTAGTGGTGGGAGCCTCCCTTGGCTCCATGACAGTTGGATGTCCCCTGAGGGCTCCCAGACTCTGAGAGGGCACAGGCCAGGCTCCCTCCCCTGAGTGCATGAATGTTGTGCACCGGGCCTCTAGTATATATTAGATATTAAGGAATATACATCATTCTGAAACAATATGGTAACTGTGTGTTGTTAACCATGCCAAATGAAAGTAAATTACTCTTCAGTTTTCTTCTGTGGGGGAAAAAAAGCTTTGCTAGATTGATAGCTACACACTAGGTACCAGGGTTTTCATTGTTTCATTCAAGTAACAAAACCATATATGGGACTACATTTTAAATTTGTTTTCCTACATAGTTAAATATTATTAATCAAGACACTTCTGTCATATCAATAAGCTATTCAAACAAACTTAATTTAGATATGAAAGGAATAACTCTCCTTATATTTTTTCAAGTATTTGTGTGTCACTGATTTCCCATTTTTTAAGGACTATAGTACTGCTTTTAATGTACAATTCTGGTAAGACAGGAGAGCAACAGTGGGTTTCTCACTTCGTACTTTCAACAGGAACAATGGATTTACAGGTCAGGAGTCAATGTGGTTGTCCAGCCAATGTCCGAGTATGTCTACTACAACCAGGTATATAGATCCCAGGAAATAAATACAAAATAAATTCTGAGACCCCCTGGGCCCACTGCAAGATGAATTTGGTCCTAAACTACATTTATTACCTTGTCCCATTAGACCTGCTCTGGCCAGAAAACTACATCAAATTCAGTGTTCTCTGTGATTGGTGTATTAGTTCAGAGGATGGTTGAATAAACCCCAAAATATTGAGGTATTTTCTTTGCTACAGTGCGCAGCTACCCTGCTAAATGGTTGCATGTCCCTTTAGGGAAAACTGGGAAGAAGATTTATAGAATATGTTAGTTTATAATTTCAAGACTTTCCCCCAAAATACCAGGCCTCCCTTTTCTCAAGGGCCTCTGAATCTATGAATTTACCTATCCCTGTGGATTAGATAATTATTCATGATTGTATTTTAAAGATAGCTCAAAGTCAGGTTAAGAGGAATATATTTTAGTTTGTTTCTCCAGGTTACAGATAAAAATAAAACCAAGTTGACTGCCCCTCAATTTTGGTCTTAGGAAAGTAATAGTCATTGTCATTGCTAAATACCCATTTGGGTCAAATATATCAGTTTAGTATTATTGTCCACTACAGTAATAATATCAATCTATTTTTGTAGATAAGTGCAATGTATTTATTTTGTTTACCTGCATACCTTGGTTAAATGCTTCTATTTTGCTCTCAGCCACGTAAGATAAAATTACACATGGTAGTATCAGCCATCATTATTTCCACCCACAAGAAATAGTTACTATGTCACTTCTCAAAGAGGCTGGAAAAACTCTCACCAATGTAGATTTCAAATATTTTGACAAGGACCTATTCTCAGTTAATATAAGCCTATGCAATGTTAATCTGCTTATGTGTTTAACTTATTTTTAAGGATTTTTTTTGTCAACTTTATTTACTTAGGCTCCTTTGATTCAAGATTTCATTTAACTAAGCAAACATTCCCTGCCATATGACTTACAACAATAAATTCAGAATAACCTTTAAGTGTGATCATATCAATAAATGTACTTCATTCTGTATTCTGCCTGGGATAGCACCAGAATCCATTACATAAGTATTCCCAAACATTTGTCAATATAGATAAGCAAATTACTGCTATTCCTTTAGTGTATAAGTCTTTTCTGAATTTGACTTTGATGCTTGTCCATTGAGATAGAGAGAGATATGTTCCAAGTTCTAGGTCTGGGGCAATTAGACATAAAGGAGAAGCTGAAAAAATTGAAACCTCTTTTGGGTGACTGCCTCAGGTTGTATCATTATACTGTGTGTAAGGCCAATTAGACAGAGAAGGGCAAAGGGATTCTGTGAGGTTAAATCTGAATTTTAAAAAATACTTCCAATCAAATTTTGGGGTTCTCACTATTTCTTAAAGGTTCCTGGTAATTCTGTAAATTCAACCTATGTTATATTGGAGTAGCGTAGTCAGAATTGATATAGACTTTTTGCTGTCTATATTCTGTAGCTATGAGAGAAAGGAAGAAACCTCTGCTTTCTATAATCCAGTAACAAGCTGAGATTTTCAAACTTTTGGTGTGACATTTTATTTCTTATTTAAATCATAAGATTTCCAGAACAGTTAGAAACTATCTGTTAACACTGAATCTTTCTATTCCTTATGATGATCTATAAAAATTAGTACATTATTTACCAAAACCCTACTTTTAATGAATGTTTTCTTTCAGTTAATAATGAGGCTGTTTCACTGCAGTATGCCATAGATGATCTGTGTACCAGCATCAAAAGTTAAATGGAGCATCACTAAGTCAAAATTCAATTGGGTAAGATAATAATTCCTAGATTTTTCTTAAGAATATGTTAACCTGATATGTCCTCTGATAATAATTCTTTCAGTAAAGTTTTTGTAGTTTAAAGCAACATAATCCCCCAGTTCAACCCCAAGCAATTTGTGCAGGAAGGAGGTTAAAAATAAAGAAATTGGTAAGGTTACAAAATTTCAGAGAGGACCAGAGAATCAGGCTTTGATATCCCACAGAAAGAATCAGCAGTATTCATAAATGTGCTCCATAAAACATGATATTCTTTTTTTTTAATATATTTTTTTATTGATTTTTTACAGAGAGGAAGGGAGAGAGATAGAGAGCTAGAAACGTCGATGAGAGAGAAACATCAACCAGCTGCCTCTTGCACACCCCCTACCGGGGATGTGCCCACAACCAACGTACATGCCCCTGACCGGAATCGAACCTGGGACCTTTCAGTCTGCAGACTGATGCTCTTCCACTGAGCCAAACCGGTTTCGGTGAAAACATGATATTCTAAAGGCATCATGAATAAAGCTGCCCATCCTTCAGCACCTATAATATTTTATCAGGTCTAGCACAAGTTTACATGCTTAACAGAATATTCAGTAACTTCGTATGTTGTTATTGTCTTATTGTTGCTTATTTCTGCTTCCAATTTTTTTTTTATGGAGATACATCTCCTTAGAGACCACCTGTAGAATCCAGGTTGCAAGAGTATCTGGGAAAGATCATTTTTAGCCTTTTGTACATATATATTATACAAAGGCAAGCTTAAAAGGTGTTCAAATAGGTTATGACTGAGAAAAATTCTATTTAACATAGTTGGAGAAAGGCATTTAAAGCAGAAGAATTGGAGGTGAAAAATATTCCACACTATCCAAAAGGAATATTCCACACTATCCAAAAGGAACAACTCATGATGTTGCATTAAAAAATTACTCCAGTCAAATAGCTGAGGAAATGCTTTCTATACTTTTTGGAGATTTACAATGCATACTGATTACTCTGGAACAGTGGTCGTTAACAGAGCCCAATATCAACAGTACGACTGAAATTTCTTTTTGAGAGTCAAATTTTTTAAATTTAAGCTTCTTCTAACACCACTTCTTCAAAATACACTCTCCCAGGCCGTGGTATTTTGAAGAAGTGCCACACTCAAGGAGCCAAAGAGTCGCATGTGGCTCGTGAGTCGCGTTTGCTGATCACGGCTCTGGGAAAATCTTCACTTAAGATATCTCTGACAATCTTTCAGTCCAGGATTTTTCAAATTTATTTATCCAGATTAATGTTGTTTTGCATAATACCTCTTTATCATGCCACACAGCAGCATCTATGAAACATGGTTTAGACTTCAGAAAAATGGTTAAAGGTAAGGTTGCGGATGCCCAATATCTTGTTTGTCTTACTAAGAGAACTGGAACTTTATGTCAATAAAAGAAGTATCACTGAAGAGTTGTACACAGTAGTATGATGCAATAAGATTTAACTCACATCACAGACACCTACATAAAGCAAGTAGGCCAGCTAAGACATTGTTTCTTTAGTCTAGATAAGATCAAATGAAATTGAAATAGTATGTTAATATCTGAGGAAATTCCTGCAAAGGCATATACAAATAAAACGAAGTTTCAAGTTCTCAGTTGCAGCTAGTATGAGGATAAAAGCTTTCATTCCACTGTCCACCCTCACTTCTCACTTGTCCCTTTTTCCTTGCTGGCCTGTGAGGAAGTTCCAGTTTAGTTTTTGATCACATCAGAAAACAAAGCAAAAATAAAAATTTCCCTGAATGCTAAAGAGTCGCAGAAGTCATAGGTACAAGTTCCAAGGGCCAAAACAAGGGGAGGAAGGAGCAGCTATAGACTAGAATACAAGATGAGGGGATATGCTGAATTGAATAACAGTGCTAAAATGAAAACAGTGCTAAAATAAAACATGGGTACAAGAGTATAAGAGTGAAGTGTCCCTAGTGATAAGGTTGATACAAATTATACTTTTATCTTGATTATATTTGAAACTTGACCTTTCCGTGCTTGGGTACATTTTGCTGAGTAAAAATACAGTATATGCATTGCCATCTGATGAGGGCAAGAGAGATAAAGAGACCATAACAAAATTAGTATTATAAATACTTAAGCCAGTGATGATGGGAAGAGGAAAAAGAAGGCACAACATAGATAATAATATTAGCTCATATATTATCTAGTATGATAAGACCCCTTTAAAATTTATATTTTATCTATATCTTAATCTTTTTGTCATTATTAGAGATAATCCAGAGATAAATATAATTTGTTTCAATTGCAAGATTTTTGCCATTTTAATGAAAATTATCTAGTCAGTGAAATTAATATCAATGGTCCAAAATTTTAATATATATTGCTTGACTAGCACAAGTAAAATGCTTATATATTACCATGCTAGTTTAATAATGTTTTTTAAAGATTTAGCTCCCAGCAAGGAAAGAATTTTAATTTGACAGCAAAAGGTGATATTGAACATCTAGCTCATAGTTGGATATTTTTTTCCTTGAAAGTTGATAAATTTGAGATGAATGGATAAAATATAAAACCCTCAAGTCAATGTTTTATAGATAAGTAGGGGAAACTTTGTTGAATTATATTAAATACTTCATGAAAACTAAAACATCTATTAGCAACATATAATTTGTATTTCTGACTGTATTCTTATACTATTACATCCTGGCTTTATTTCTTATCAAATCTTTTGGAATAAACCTTAGAATTAACTACTTAATTTAGTTAAAAACCCTCTAGCAAATGTTATAGTTATTGTCTTAACAGGGTAATTCATTATGTATAAATATTTTAGCATGATAAATGCAAAAATTACTTTGGTGTATTTTTAGTGGGTGAAGGTTTTCCATCACAAATTACAATATTGTAGTAATTACTATAGCAAATTATTCAGTACATTTTGTTCTTAGAAACTAACAAATAAAACAAGAGTCTTTTAAGAAAGCATATATTTAAAAGTCATCTAGTCAATAATAGAGTACACACAAACAAATAAAATAGTTCTCTAACTGAAATAGTATTAAAATAATTTATTGGTATCATATACAGTTCACTACAGAGTTATATGAAGTATATTTATTGTATTGGAAGTAAATAGCAAAGATAGCATAATTCTGGAGAGAAGGGAGGTGTACTGAAAATGAAATTAGAAAAATAATTCCATTTACAATAGCACCAAAGGAATAAAATACTTGGGAATAAACTAAAGTAAGATGGTTGTCATTGACTGAATTTTTGTGCCCCACCTCCAAATTCATATGCTGAAAATTAACTGCCAATGTGATGCTATTAGGAGGTGGAGCTTTTGGAGTGATTAAATCGTGAGAATGAAAACCCTCATGAATGGGATTGGTGCCCTTATAAAACAGGTGCCCTTGCCCTGGTCAGGTGGATTAGTTGGATGGAGTGTTGTCTAGTTTATGGAAAGGCCATGGGTTTGATTCCCCTTTGGGGCACATACCTGGGTTCTGGGTTTGTGTTGGGGCACCTACAAGAGGAAGCTGATCTATGTTTCTCACATCAATGTATCTCTCTCTTCTCTCTCTCAAATGAATAGACATGTCATCTGGTGATGATTTAAAAAAAAAAAAAAAGAGGTGCGCTGTAATATAAAAGCTGTAATGTTCTTTCTCATGTTCCCTTTTAGCTAAGCTATCGTCCCCAGTTATACAATAAGGCATTAATCTATGTGTTAGTGTAAAGGTATTTTGTAGGTTTGAATAAAGAATGTAATCAGTAAGTAAGGGAGATTATCGTTGGTAACCCAGGTGGGCCTGATTTAATCAATTGAAAAGAATGAATGAAGTTTCCCTAAGTGAAAAATAAACTCAGCCTATGGGTTTCAGTCTCCACTTCCTGGTGGCCTCCCCTATGGATATTGAACAGTCCTAGCCAAGTCTCACAATCACATAAGCCAATTTCTTGCATTAAATCTCTTGACATATATCCTTACTGGTTCTCCTCTAACTGAAATTTGGCTGATACAAATTGTCAAACACAAGATGTCCAATTTCCAACCAAAATAAGAAAACACAGAGGAATCAAGGGAGAAACAGAATCCCAATATATTATTAAGAGAGAAGTCAGTGATGTGTAGGCTTAGAAAAAATCCTAAAGTTGGTATTAACAGATAAGGAAATTAAAATATTATGATTAATATGTTAATAATTTTAGTGGTAAAAATAGACATCATATGTGAACATGCAAAATTTTAACAAATATATATATCAGAGTATCCTTTAGGAATAATTAATAATTTTTATTATTTTTTTATTTTTATTTTTATTTTAAATATATTTTATTGATTTATTCACAGAGAGAAGAGAGAGGGATAGAGAGTTAGAAACATCTATGAGAGAGAATCATGGATCAGCTGCCTCTTGCACACTCCCTACTGGGGATGTGCCCGCAACCAGGTACATGCTCTTGCCCGGAATCAAACCCGGGACCTTTCAGTCCACAGGCCGACGCTCTATCCACTGAGCCAAACCAGTCCCGGTAATAAATTTTTTTTATTTTTTATTTTTTATTTTTATTTTTTTAGATAACACAATAAAACAAATTATCAACACAAAACAAGAAATACTAAATAAAATTCTTTGATATGTAAAATTATAAGGTCAGTTTAGTAACTATCACTGCAAAGTGTTTGAATTTCCATTCTTTGTTTATAGGCGAATCTACATGGAATGTCAAATTATAATCAGAAGGCTATTTGTTGTGTATGACATAAAAATACAGAAGGTTAAAACAATAAAATAATACCATCAATACATCATGTCTAATAGATTAACTATATAATAATTCTATCAATTCATCAAAGACAGCTTGCTGCATTCACCACCTGAAAAGTCAATAGTTGCTAAATAGAAAAGGGACAGCACACATTTGTTTTTCAAGAGACTTGCTCTTACTTAGAACACACATTTTAAAAGCTTCTGTTTCAAGTCTTCTGTTCCTCACAATGACTCTTATTTTTTCTTCTATTTTAGTCTTTTTATGATTTTCTCATTGATTCACCCTTTTAGTTTATACATTCTCTTTTAATATATTATCATGTGCAATTTTTTTACTGCAAATATTTATTGACTTAAAAACCACTCTATCTCTTTAATATGCCTTTGATTTTCTCTACTCTGTGCCTTGTTTTGGTTTTAAAAATTTACTCTAAAAGAGAAATTTAATTTCCATTCTCAATATTATGTTGATTTTTAAGACATTTCTAAAAATGAGATAGTTCTAATGATTTTAAGTTTGCCTATATGAATAAGATTATTGGATACTATTTCTTTAAACTCACTTGAATAAAATCCCATACACCTTCAAGGATCTATACAATCTTCCTGAAATATATTTTCTAGTTACCCATCATTTCTCTGATCTCATTTTTAGCATTTTTTAAATTAGCACATTGCTTGCTCTACTAAATCTGCCTTCATCACAATTTCCAAACTCACCAACTACTTATCAGCACATCACCTTACTTTTGTTGTTTTATTTTCCTGCTATGCTGTTTTCTCCAAAAATCTACATAGTTTGTTCCCTCAGTTTTGTTTTTTGGTCTTTGAAAAAAAATGTTAGCTAGCATTGAGGCCTTCTCTAATTACCTCAATTCTCTGTAGATCCCCCTTCCTCTACTTATTTCTTGGCTTATACTTTTCAAATATATTTTATTGATTTTTTACAGAGAGGAAGGGAGAGGGATAGAGAGCTAGAAACATTGATGAGAGAGAAACATTGACCAGCTGCCTCCTACACATCCCCTACTGAGTATGTGCCCACAACCAAGGTACATGCCTTTGACCAGAATCAAACCTGGGACCTTTCGGTCCTCAGACCGATGCTCTATCAACTGAGACAAACTGGTTTTGGCTGATAAGTATTTTTAAAAAATGTTTTAAATGGATTTTTATAAAGAGAGAAAAATTGATAGGCTGCATCCTGCATGCCCCCTATTGAGGATAAAGCCCCAAATCCAGGATTGTGCCCAGACTAGAAATTGAACCAACAATCTTCAGTGCAAGGTACTACGCTCAACCAACTGAGCCATACCAGCCAGAGTGATAAATTAGGATTCTTTAAGCATCATGAGAAGGGAGACTGTTTGTTTCTCGGTTGTATCCCTAGCAAGTAGAAATATCTGGCACAAAACTGGCTTCCATAAATATTTGTAAAATAAATGAATGAATAAATGAATGTCAGACACTACACTAAATCTTTTTTCCATTCATTATTTAATTAAAGTCACATATCAACTGATTTTATAGATGAGGAACTTGAAGTTTGAAAATGTTAACATAATTTTTGTGATACTAACTCTACTAATCTGCCAGGAGAAATGAGCCATGATGTTCCAAGACTGTCTTTCCTGACATATGTCACACTTGGTGCACTTTTAAAAATGAGGAAGTGAGGTACAGATCAAGGAAAAATATTGTAACAAAATATAATATTCTAGAGTCTCATGGTAAAGTAAGATTAAAAGTAGAGAATAGAAAATCTGTACTAAAAAGCAATTAGAGAAGTGATATCAGATAATGATGGTAGAAAAAGAGGAAAGAGGGGTGATTATGAAAAAAGAGAGCATCTTTTAAATGAATGAGAATTTTCTATATATAGGAAAACTGTCTTTGCGTTTTTTGTCCCTAGACAAATTTTAGAAGAGGATAACTGACTCTGTCTAGTATATTCCAAAAGGTATTCCTACATTGCTTTTGTGTTTGAATTATTAGTTTAAATAAAGACTAACGTATCACCTATGTATGCTGATTAATGTTTCTAGTCCTTAGAAGAAATAGTATTCACATAACTTTTCTCTTTTTATCCAAGTCAAGTAACCTCAAATCTAGTAAGCATTTAACACTATGCTGACTATGACAGTGATGAGACAAATTACTAGACACCTGGCTTTCCTCTTAAATCAGAATATTCATTTTATCCATTCCCATCTATAAAAAAAAAATATGTTGTTATGGAAAGAACAATAGCCACTGAGTAAGAAGTTAAATTGGTCTAATTCTTCCACTTTAAAACTGGTGAATTTTCTTAAATTATCAAGTCTACAATGCGGATAAAATATATAGTCTTGATTACCTCAGAGCTTTGTGATGAATAAGTTAATGAATGTGAAAGGTTTTAAATGAACAGTCTATTCAGTTACAAAACATTGGCATTCAAGAGATTTTTTTTTACTCTGAGTAGATGCTTTAATTCCTAGATTCCTTGTAATTATTATTTATTTTTTTTAAATCATATTTTCTACAACCTTGTCTTAAAGATGAAAATGTAGCCTAGAACTTATATGGCATTTCTCAGAATATTAGTTTACCTTCCACATTTCAAGTCCCATAAACTAAATCCTTATGTGGAAATGTCAGGGTTAAGACAAAAAAAATTAATAAGATTACTACATAAGTGTCATATTTTCTTTTCAGATTTTCAATGAATTGTCATAGGTAAATATAGCCGTTCCCTTACAATACCGCTCTAATAAGCGAGATCTCTGAATAATAAGACAAAAATAACTGCATGTTTAACTTTGGGGTTTCTATAAACTGAAGTCACAACTTGTTATGAAGTTTTAGTGGAGGGATTCTTGATATAAGAGAGAGAGGGAGGGAGGGAGGGAGGGAGGGAGGAAGAGAGGGAGGGAAGGAGGGAGGGAGGGAGGGAGGGAGGGAGGGAGAGAGAGAGAGAGAGAGAGAGAGAGAGAGAGAGAGAGAGAGAGCGCCCTTTTTTGAGTTTTGATATTTGCAATATAAGTAAATCTTCAAGTTTATTATCACAAGTGTTAACAATTGGGCTTAATTAAAAATTAGATCAAACCCTGACTGGCATTGCTAAGTGGTTAGAGTGTCCGCTTGTGCCCCTAAGGGTCATTGGTTCAATTCCTGATCAAGGACATGTACCTGGGTTTCAGGTCAGGGCTCCTGAGGGCGGCAACTAATCCATGTGTCTCTCTCACACTGACGTTTCTCTCCCCCCCTCTCCCCCTCCCTCCCACTCTAAAAATCAATTGAAAATATCTTCAGGTGATAGTTAACAAAAACAAAACAAACCTGATCAAGACTATATTTACCAAGTATGTACATATTTGGATAAATATCTTCCTTCTGTTTTACATTTCCCAAGATCACAGATGAATCAACTGAAAGCATTTTAGCATTTTTAATGCATGGTACTTATGATTTAGTGCTTCCTATGCTACCAAAAATTCTATAATATATATTTTAGAGTTGATTATTCCAGAATATATACTGATATCCTGAATTTGAAAACATATTAAGTGTCTTGAAATAAAGGCTATATAGTCTTTCTATAATTTCTTTCCAAAATCTTAATAGTCTTTTTATATAATTTCTAATGTAGAATCAAACAGATCTTAAGACTGATGTTAAGCAAATGGGCAAACTCCTTAGTACCAGATAAGGTTTGAAACATAAAAATATACGTCATGGATGTGAGCAACTTTATTCATTTATTTTTAAAACCAACAAAATATTATAGTTTAAGACCTAAATAGTATGTACTGTGTGAAATTCTTCCGTGAATCGCTGGTCATGCGTTAATTTTGTCTTTATATGATCTCATCATTAATTATGTTTATAATAAAAACTATTTTATTTCCTGAATTACAGGGAAAATGGTGTGTAAAGAACTCCTTCCTATGAAAATGAGATGGAATTTGTGATTGAGAAATTTAGGCAGAAAAAAATATCATGTAAGGAATAAGGCAAGCAAAAGAAAAGGAAAAAATATTGCAGGGAACAAAAAGAAAAAGAAACATTAGAATCATTTGATTAAGATGTTTTGTTTCAAACTAGTATGAGTTCCAATATAATGAAAATTATGAAATTTCCATATATTTGGCAAGGTTATTTCAACATTTTGATAAATATCATAAACATGAGTTCAAAAACACAATAGTGTGCTCCCGTGTCCTTACTCATTTCACCCACTGATTTCACCTGATCAAACTTGTTTAAACAGGAAAGAAATTTCTGAAGCCAAACTTTGGTAGGAAATCAAAAGGAGGTTGAGATCAGTAAATTTGAAATTCATAAATTTGGCATACTAAGAAAAACAAGAATGACTTACTAGCTATTTTAGTAAACAAGATCTACTTCCTGGACCATGCCATGAGTCACCATTACAAATGGAAAGGCTCCCAGCTAGAGACAAAGGGTATTTTACAACATCTAGTATGTGGTTTGTTAATGCTTTATCAATGTTTCATTGATCTTTTGAATATATTTAAAGTGGTAAAGAGCAAAAGGAACCATAATAAAAGGAGCCTAAATAGAGCGGGAGCAGGGAAAGTATAACAAAGTGCAAATGAAATGTTGAAATGGGAAGAATAAAAGCATCAGGAAGAAGGCATGAATGAAGACTCTCTAGGTGGCTGGCGTACTGGGCAGCAGAGGCTAGATGTCACTGATTTGTCCTAAACCAAATTACCCTTACCCCCGCTCTTAGATCTCTGCTCAATTTTGCCTCTATCTTTATATCTCAGTGAAAGATCTTTTCCTTTTATTCCCCAAGAGGTATTCCACTCCTAGAATATGTATTTCATCTTGTCATTCTAGTATTTCATCATACTTAAGCCATTTTCCAATATCATTTCCCTCAGTATGTTCAAGTTTCTGTCAGTATAGAAAAGTTTAAATAATCAAATTCTCCTCTTTCTGATTAGTATTCCATTTGTCTACTTCCATTTATAGCCAAGATTCTAAAAAAAATATTTCTTCATTCCTTGTCTTCACATTTTATCTCCCCATTCTCTATTAAAAAGCTTTAAACTTTAACTTCTTTACCCACTACTTCACTGAAAGTGCTATGCTACGCTACCAGGCATAATTATCTTATATTTGTAAAAATGGAACATTTTAATTCTTATTTGACCTTTCTTCAGGCTTTGCCAGATAACAATTTCCTTTAAGGGGCATTTGCCTGTGGTTCTCATGACACAGTGATTTTCAGATTATACTTTTTCATTGTCTTTTCTCAGACCCTGACATGGTCTGGTCTCTTTCTCTGAAAATTCTGTAAAGGTTGATGTCCTTGAAAATCATCTCAATTTCCACTTTCTCCTTTGGGATTTTCATTAATTGTCATGAATCCCTGTAAATGCTAATTGACACTCACTTTCATTTCTATTTTGAAAAATTTAGATCCATATATCTGACTTTGTTCAGAGTAGCCATGATAGAAAATGAACAACTTAGAAAATAAACTAGTAACTACGGTTATTTTCATGCTAAGACTTATATTTTGCTTATTCTTGGGCTTCCCTTTATAAAATTAGGAGACATTTTTCTATATGGAAGAGATTGTAATTAACTAAATTTATCATCACTGATTCCCTTTTATATATGGAAAGGTACATTCTTAAAAAGGGCAGCCTTTGTTCAATGCAGTGGATGGATCATATTATGAAAGAGGCAGAAACTACCTATTACTCTTCTAGGTTTTCTGGCAGGTCAGCAAAATAATTGACATGAGACAGATTAATAGAAGAAAATAACCAAAACTAGTTACCTACATTTGTTAGGGGGTTCTATAAGAATATGTGCCCAATGACAATTCAAGCAGGTAAGGCTTATATATCATCTTGAGCTAAGAAGTGAAATGTGGAATTTGGGGTATAAATTTCTTTTGTGAGTTCTTGCCCTATGAAGTTTAAAGGACAAAACTTATGGACAAAAGTCTTCTTGGAAAAAAAAAAAGAAATGTAGAAATTTATTGGAAGCAGATATAAACTCCATATAGGCAGGATGTCCCCTAAGGGGACTTCCCGGGGAAGAGCCCCCAAGTAGGAAAGGCCTGCTCTCTCTCTCTCTAATGGGAAAATCAATCTAAAAAATGTTTCTCATGTCCCTTTTTTCTCCAGTTTATACTCGCTGCACTTCTTTGTCTGACCCTTTCTAATTGGACCCTTCCTTGACTTAGGACCTCCTTGCTTTCCTCATTGGTCATTCTGCTACATGGTCCTAGTTTCAAAGCTCAAAGCCCATGTGGTATTCCCCTCGTTCTCTCTCCTTATCTAGCAACATTCCTTTATCTTCAGTAAAAGTAAGATAAGCATTTTGGCAACTCGAAGCCCCATCTATGCACTCCTCTCCCATGGACCCTCTTTATCTCTAAGACTCCCTAAACCTGCCTGTTTTGTCTCCAAAGTCCTTTCAGAACAGAATGGTTTATTGAGACTATGGAGGTGGCAATAAATGTTTAATAAGTAAATGTTTATGCTACAGGGACACCATGCAGAGACAAGGAGACACCGAGAGGACTTTGACCAAAGGGCCTTGCTAGGTCCTTCCTGTCTACCATACCTGATGTATTTTCTGTAGTTAGCTCTGCTCATAGCTCTTTTTCAAGGCATATCCCTTCCCTACCCCCATCTAAATTTCTTTCAGGCTGTTAGGAGGAAGGTCAAAGTTTGCTCCTGAGTTCTGGCTTCTTAAAAATAAAATAATCCTCACACCCAAAGAGGCACATTTCAGGGGCATGTGGTGGTGGTGGTAGGAGTGAGGGGCAAAGTTTGCTTCCCTACAGTAGTCAAATAGCAATCCAAATGTGTCAAGTTTTTGTCTATTCATAGCCCACATGAAGCACTACATTTATTTTTGTTATTTTAAATAAAAAAGCCCTGTAGTGAAGTCTAGGAATCAGTGACCTCCTCTATTTGTATTCCTACTACAATCATGTTTGGGGATTGGAGAAACAACTTGTTTCCTTTTTCCAATTTCAGGACTAATATAATGTTCAAAACTACCGGATATTGAAACTTATAAACTTCTCAATTTACACTATATGGCAGGTGAATTTTTATCTTTAATATTGGATTAGGTATAATTTCATATATTGCTTTCTTTTTTAAACAAAGAAAACATTCATTTTCTTCCTCCAGTAGATTTTTTTTTTTTTTTTTTTTTTGTTTTTTTTTTTTTTTCCCTAGCTGGCTTTGTTCAAAGTCATCAAACTGAAAAACATAAAAAATGGCATGTAAGCTGAGCTAGTCTCACCGGAAAACTGCTTTCTTCTTGTGTTTCTAATGCAGAGAAAGAGCTGAACTTTTGGAATTAAGTTTATTTTAACTTTCCATAGCAATATTTTTAAAAATTTGTTTGACATTCTAAAATAAATGCTGGAAAAATCAACTTTCTAATGGAAATTCAAAGTATCTAGTGAACTTTGGCCATGGAGTTTAAAACAAGAATATGACAAATTCTGTGTGTGTGTGTGTGTGTGTGTGTAATATTTTATTGATTTTAAGGAAGAAGGGATATGGAGAGAGAGATAGAAATATCAATGATGAGAGAGAGAGTCACTGGCTGCTTCACACACACCCCATACTGGGGACCTAGACCACAACACAAGTATGTGCTCTGACTGGGAATCCAACCATGATCTCCTTGTTTATAGATGGACCCTCAATCACTGAGCCATGCTGGGCAGGCTGGTTTCTTTGTTTTGATTTATATAAGAGCTTTGACCTAACATAAGACATAACTGAATTTTTAAACTCTTTAAAAATTATTCGGGTCCCAGAAACATGAGAATAGCGTTTTAATCCTTTTGTCTGAAGGTTCCATTGACTTGAAAGGATATTGTTAGGTCTGATCAAATGATCAAGTTGAAACCCCCTCCCCTGGAATACTGACCTTTTCCTCCATAAAGATAAATTCTAGGCCTTAATTGTATTCCAGCTCCAGGCCCAGAAAAGCGGGAAGACCTAACCAGTGATGCTGTGGCTGCCTCAGGACTAGCTTTTGCCTGAGGTTTCCACACCAAATGTTAGGGTTGCTGGAGGAGGAATGCATAAGGTGAAAATGGTAACGAATTATAAATTTATTTCATCATCTGGAAACCAGATGGGCTGAATCCCCAAATGGTGTCAGAACCCAGGGACCTACTAGTCAGAGGTTTTAAAAGACTCTATTAGGGCTTTCTCTACAGGGAATTCTCTGGCTGGTCTGGATCCTGGGCAAATAAGGAGGGGAAAGTTATTGGTCTTAGCAAATGGAATGTGGTGTAAGCAAAAGGGAATGTCAGTTGCAAAATGATCTAAAGGTGAGTTTCCCAGAGGAAGGGGTATCGATTCAATTATTTGATCAGATCTAATAGATATTACATTTCATTCCCTAATGAAAAGCATGAGAATTTAGTTTCAC
The DNA here is from genome assembly GCF_014108245.1 of Pipistrellus kuhlii. Taxonomy (NCBI): domain Eukaryota; kingdom Metazoa; phylum Chordata; class Mammalia; order Chiroptera; family Vespertilionidae; genus Pipistrellus; species Pipistrellus kuhlii. The sequence goes on from NW_023425449.1 coordinate 15,810,356, forward strand.
TAATTCTTGTCTTTAATTATAAGATTGCATAAGTTATTTGAAAGAATAAAATATAAATATTACTTTACAAAACTCAAAAGCTTTGAAGTTTATTTTTAGAAGAGCCAACACAGAAAAATCTTGCACTGCTCTCATGGTTCAATTTTATCAGCCCAGTGTGCAAAATAAATAGTAAATCTCAGGTTACAGCTTTCCTGCTTATATATGTGTTGACAGATTGTGCTTATCAAAGTCTAGAGGTTCCAGGAAGGTGGCACTGCAATCATCACTGGTTCAGCCATGGCTGTCTTTAGCACTACAGTGGTTTTAACAAAAATGCAAAATGACCTTAAGCTGCCCTTGAGAACTGTGAGCTGGGGTTGGCAAGCATATGCTACTACACCTCAAACCTGAACCTGCTAAACAGGTAGAAATTGTTGCTCAGTAAAATTATTAAAAATATTTTCTTTATCAATTAAATTGATGGAGAGAGTTTATATGCTGAATTGGTTTACTGTTTAAAATATTTTACTTACAAAGTGATGATTGCAATTCTAAACATGAAAATAGAAAAAAAATCCTTCTTTTGTTTGTGAGGCTAAAGTGATATGATTTCTTAGAACATAACTCTGAACTTGAAAATCAGTATTAATACAATGCCATTTTAGGTAGCTGAAAGAAAAAATAGTCTTCATTTAAAAATACTTGCTTCAGCAGACTGTATTTTCAATTTATTTGAGACGACTGTACGTTTTGCTGAGCTAACAGGGATAACAAAGGAAATCGTCAATGCTCAAATATATTGTCAGTGTTTCCATGGAGACCAAAGAAATCATAACCCTTAAGTTCAAACAATTTAAGAAAGGCTAAATATCACAACACACTTAAGGTGAAGAGTGAATGAAAAGAAATTGGATACACTATGGAAATGCAGTAATATGCCATGCTTACTATGCATACACTGGATTCTTTATTCACCTTAAATTCCAACAAATAAGTTATGGTATATGATGGGGTGATTTTTTTAAAATATATTTTATTGATTTTTGTACAGAGAGGAAGGGAGAGAGACAGAAAGTTAGGAACATCAATGAGAGAGAGTCATTGATCAGCTGCCTCCTGCACACCCCCCACCGGGGATATGCCCGCAACCAAGGTACATGCCCTTGACCGGAATCGAACCCGGGACCCTTCTGTCCCCAAGCCGACGCTCTATCCATTGAGCCAAACCGGTCCCGGCTGATGGGGTGATTTTTGACTCTAAAGTCAGGACACTTGTTTTAGGACTGATTCTCCCTTAACAGCTGCTTGACTTAGTTCTTAATTTCATTTACAATAAAAGTGAAGCTGAATAAAACATGGTTGCCTGCATCGACATATTAATAAACCTTATAGCAGTAAGGCTAAAATAAAATAAAAAGCAGATAAATATAAATTTGTCAGATAATATTAATGAGATGCATTTAAACACATTCTAGATATATTTAATGAAAATTTGTTCACAAAGGGCTATTAGGTTAAACAATTTGAATTTGCTATTTTGATTCATTAAAAATAGTTGAATGTTAGCAATATTTTGTGCTTCAATGTAGTATCTACATTGGATATGCTAGTTTAACCTTTCTGAAGTTGACTGTTACTTTGCATTTAATCCATATCTATGCAGGGGTCCTCAAACTTTTTAAAGTGGGGGCCAGATCACGGTCCCTCAGACAGCTGGAGGGCCGGACTATATGAACTACTAATTCCTACTGTAACACCTCGGTTGCGCTCACTGCCCAAAAAACCTGGCGGGCTGGATCAGGCTCCTCTGCGGGCCGCATGTGGCCCGTGGGCCGTAGTTTGAAGACGCCTGGATTATAGGGTAGTTAACATGATTGTTAGTACAAAGTCTGTAACTATGTATTTTTCTTAATGCTAGTTGGCAAAACCTTTTTTCACTCCTTGATTTTTGTACAGAGAGGAAGGGAGAGAGACAGAAAGTTAGGAACATCTTTTATTGTCCTCTTCTTTTACTTTGAAATTGGCTGAACCAATTTCTTAGAAGGTGAATTAAAATATTTTGTTAGTATCCTAAAACAAATCACTTGTTCTCTATTCACATAAATGATTTGCTTTTGGAATTTTAGTTGATTGCCAGAAGTGACTTCTAATACTTGTTGGCTGGCTATTCCTCATAGTTGTAGGTTGGGTTAATGGTTGTGTGGAGAGTTTTGTACTCAGGTTATATAAATAATCAAATAATGATAACTACTAGAGAGGAAACTGTAATTTCCCCTCAGGGGTGCTCTCTTATGTCAAATGGGACTAGTTTTCTTCTCAATCCATACAGACTATTGCCTTAACTGTCTTCTTGATTTCAGTAATAAATGTTTTAGCTTGTTATAGACTTAATGGTTTTGTGTTTCCAAATGAGTATATTGCTAATAACCCCCAAAGTGACGGTTTTTGGAAGAGGGGCCTTGGGAGTTGCTTAGGCCAGGAGGGCAGAATGATAACAGTGACATGAATGATGACAGTGCTCTCATCAAAGAGAGCCCAGCACTACCTTCCTCTTTTCTGCCATGTGAGGACCCAGTGAGACAGCTGTGTGCAGACCAGGAAGCAAGTCCACATCAGACAGCCTATCTGTTGGTGCCTTGATCTGAGACTTCCCAGCCCCAGAACTGCCAGAAGTAAATTTCTGTTATTTATAGGCCATAATATTCTTTTTAGTAGCCTGGATAGGCTAAGCAGACTAGCTGTGCATTATAATCCAGTATTTCTTGTTCCATTGTAATTTAATTATATCCAAGAAGATAGCCAGACTATATTTCCTAAACTCTCTCGCACTTAAGTGTGGATATATGACTAAGTTTTGCAAATGAATTAATAGTAAAGGTGATATATGCCATAATTCTCAGAGAAAAGATAAACATTCTCTGTGATATCATTTCAATTTTCTAAAGTCTCAGGATAGAAACTCCTCTATGCCAGTTATAAGGTGCATGCAAGCACAGCATTGTGGCACAGGGCTGCGGAATAGGATGGAAGAAATGTGAATGCCTGGAGCAAATCTATGCCCCATCTTAGAACTCCTGCACCTAATAAATAACTGTATATCTTGTTTAAAAATTGGTGGGATGTCTTTGTTATAAGGGCCAGTGTTATTCTCTCATTCAGCAAACCATTGTGGCTTGGATGGAATCCCTCCACTAGAGCAACAATGTGATGTGGGATAAGACAGCTTGGTTCTAGCTCCAATTCTGCAAGGACATGGAATATACATTATCATGAGGTTTTGTTTATGTTGTAAATTAATTTAAGTATAGGAATAATCATATAATTTCACACTTACAAGTTATTATATAATATGTTAATCTCATTTTACATTCTAAGGCCATGCAACCACTTTCTCCAATATATGCTATTTTGCATTTATTGGGAGATTTTGAGCAACATTTAAAATGATTCCTTAGGCTCTAATCTGTTTGGTTAAATGCATAGAGCATCTGCCTGTGGACTAAAGGGTCCCGGGTTCCATTCTCATCAAGGACATGTACCTTAGTTGCAGGCTCCTCTCTGGTCCATGCCTAGTCAGGACTTGTGAAGGAAGCAACCAATCAATATGCTTTTCTCACATCGATGTTTCTCTCTTCCTTTCCTTTCTCTTCCACTCTTCCTAAAAATCAATAGAGAAAATATCCTCAAGTGAGGATTAACAACAAAAAATAAATCCTACCTAATAAAGAGAGAATATGCTAATTGATGGCTCTGCCCTCAAAGATGGTGGCACCCACAGCCACAAGATGGTGGTGCCCAGTTCCCTCATCCCTACCTGGGTGGCAGGCCAGTGGCAAGGCTGGGCCCGCCCCCAGGCAGGCCTGGCTGCTCTGTGCATCTGCCTCCAAAATCTGCCAGTCCTCTAAGCCCCCTAGTCGCCCAGGGCCAGCTCAAGGTGCAGATAAGCCTTGGATGGTGGCTGCCCAGCAGCACAGGGCCCGAGGTTCAGGTAACCAGGGCCAGCCAAGGCTTGTGCTGCTGGCAGTGGCAGCAGCAGAGGGGTGATGGGGGATCATCGGGTCACCTCCCACCCCTGAGGGCTCCCAGACTGTGAGAGGGGACAGGCTGGGCTGAGGGACCCCCATCAAGTGCATGAATTTTCATGCACTGGGCCTCTAGTAAATAATAAAAAAAATATTCTTTAGTTTATTTATAAAACATATGATTGTGCTGTAAATAGAATGGTTATTATTAATAACATTACATCATTTTTTAGGATCTCTACAATATAGGAGAACTTTTGTACTTGTATTCATTCTAACACAGTTTCCAATTTTATTTTATCATTTAAAAATAAGATTGCATACCGTTGTTTTCTTACTCTCTTTGCTAAAAGTAAACTGTTGCTTATCATAATGGCTTACATAGAATTTTTTTTTTCTCTCTTAACATAAAAAAGTCTAGTATGAGATATTCCTAAAAACTCCTGAAATCTACTTTGTAAATCACAATATTTTAGAAGGGCAATCCAGCAATGTAACAGCCTGTTTATTAATTAGTATTTAAATCTCTAAGCTCCAACTTTTTCATATGAATCACTGGAAATGAGAATCCAAGGAGTTTAATCTTAAGTTACTTGGAAATTTCTTAAATGTAGAACTCTAGGAATTCTTTTTTATTTGGGGAATACACTTCTATTGCTTTCTATTGGTAACATTACATATTCAGATTTATAGTCAACTAAAAATGCTTTAAACAATGTGCTTAGTTGTTGATAATTCCATGATTTATCATATTCAAACATTTGAGTTCACATTATCAGGATATTTACTAGTATTTTAGTAATATTTTTCTTTTTAATGACCACTCCCTTCAATCTCAAATTCTTCTAGTGTATCGTAAATTATGATTATGTATTATCTACCTAATGAGAATATAAAGGCATGTCTCAATAAGGATATTAAAATAGTATAAAGTAGTATAAATTAGATGGCATTTTCTTGTAACTTATTTCTGGTCACAAATAACGAACCATTTATAAAAGCCAATTCCAATCTTATGGTAAAATAGCTAATCATCCTGACTTAAGTCTGTGTTCTTCAAACACTGTGCTTAAACCAAGGAAGCACTGTTATATTAAGCTTTAGAAAAACTTGAAATTTAAAAACTTGGTAATCTTCTGGATATTATACAGCTCAAATTGGTCAAGTAATGTTAATCCCAGTTTATTATTCAGCAAATTTCTGAAATTTGAGTTATACAATAAAGAAAGACAGATTAAAAGTCAATAAATATGATATAATTAAAACTTAAAAATCAATTGCTTAACTTTTCCAAGTTCTCTTCTGGACTTTGTTCACATTTATAAACAATTATTACATAGTTTTATATGAATTCATTTGTGTTTTAGTACTGCTGATATTTTTAAATAATAATATGCCACTGAGAAAGTAAACTTTTATTAGCTGTGTTCAAATTTTATAAATTAAAATCTATCTTTATTGTGCCACATGGATATATTCCCAAGTAAGAATTTTCAGGAATTTCTTTTTATTGGTTTTATTTTGGGTTTTGTAAAGGTGAAAGAATAATGTTTTCTCTTTTTCTAGGTTTAAAAAGGAAAAAAATATCCTGGCTGGTATGGCTCAGTGGTTGAACGTCAACCTATAAACCAGGAAGCCAAGGTTTGATTCTGGGGGTTGCAGGCTCGATTCCCAGTACGGGGCATGCAGGAAGCAACTGATCAATGCTTCTTTAGTATCATTGATGTTTCTATCTCTCCCTCCCCCTTCCTCTCTGAAATCAATAAAAATTTATTTAAAAAAACAAAAAGGAAAGAATCAAGACCACCAATAAAAATAAGATAGTCCAGAAAACAAATTATATCATTACATGTAAGCAAAATTACCTGTAAATTGCATACAACGTGATTGTGTGTGCAAGCACACACACACACACACACACAACACATGCTATGGGTGGATGCTAATAAGTTGAGGGTTTTTTTCTTTTTTTTTTTTTTTTAGATTTTCCCAACAAACCCAGATTGGATACTTTAATTTTTATTGCAATACTAAAATTAATAGTAGTAGACAGTTTCCCTGAAACTTTTATAAAGAATCTGGTTTTAGTCACCAGACTCACTAGTGATTAGAAGCATAAAATCTTTCCAAATAGTTCTCTATGGAGACTCTTGAGGTTTAAGTTGTGACAGAAAGTGATTCACTGACAATATTTAAGGCTGGAGTGTAGATTCTCATAAATTTTAAAAACATAGCTCCAAACCTGACCCTGTCCAATTACTTTTCTGCATTGGAAGTGATTGCAATTCTGGGTCATGTCTAGGCTGCTCAGTGTAGGTAAGATTTAAAAGCCATTTTCCGTAAAAAAAAAAAAAAAAAAAAAAAAAAAAAAAAAAAAAAGCTTGCCTTACCAAGATAAATAACATGTGTGATCATTTCCTTCCAACTGGTTTGCTGGCACTTTTTGATTAGTATTGAAATAGCAATAATAGCATATGCTGTGGTTTCTCCTATATTTAAGGGCAATAAATGAATGTGGATTCCATTATAGTTGGAAGTGGAACTATTTTAGAATGAATCTCTAATATTTATGTACAGTTGTTAGTCACATGAGAAATAGTCCTCAGATGTGGATATTTTCCATGTTGTCAAGGTTGTAATCTAAAGAATTGGTTTAAAAGGTCTGGAACATTACTTTAAATATTATATAATGACGAAATTAATCAGTGTGAAGAGCATGCAAAATAAGAGTATATCTATCCATTAGAACAAAACAAATTAAATTGTACCAAGAATTTCTAGAAATAATTTTAAGTCGTGATAGACCATCACACATCATGAATGTCATGACAGGATTTGCTAAAGGACTTTGAGATTCTCTTCTGAGACTGATATTCACCAAATATCCTCAGACAATTATGGTTAGAAAAAAAAACACACAGTGTATTCAGTGTATTGTTCCATAGTCATTACTCTTGGATAATTGTCCCACCGAATGCGCATATTTAAGAAGCAAAATGAAATCAGTTGCTGCCATCAAAAGCTTTACTCACTAACCAAAATCAATGTTTATTTTTTCTACTTAAATTAAGATTGTCTAATTATTGAAAGATGGCAAGTAGAACAAACCCTACGATTTATTGCTCTAACAAATATATGAATGCTGTTGCAGATCCACATGTTCATAATTCTCTCAGTGTTAAAATGTAGGAAGATATACAAAATTCATGTATATGATTGTAGAGCAGGTGAAGCCTCCTTGAGAACAGCTGAACTATGAAAAATCTATTTGAAATTCACAAACTTTTTCATAGTGGAGAATGAATCACTTTCTCGTTATGCAGAAAATCATGCTTACTGCAGCCCAGTGTTTTCTCACAAATGACAAGCTTAGGGTATATGGAGGTTGTGGCAAAATGAAACTAGCAATACTCATTTTTCACTATTAATATGCCAATTCCATTACTGTGGAATGGACTCTCAAATTTCCATCAGAAGTCTACCTCATTCATATCTTCTGGAGAAGGCAGTTGAAAATGCAGATTCTGATATGTACAGCAGGAAAAAAACTTTCATAAAAGAGAGACAATGTTCAGCATTTTAGGCAACTTTTGTATACTAAATTTAAAATCAAATGGATGCATGTAAATCTCCTTGTAGTTTGAATGAGAAAATGAATAGGGATTATTGTCTCTCTGACAGATTCTAAACTTCAGAACTTCTTAAGTGTGTGACTTTGTCATTAGGATACAAACACATCAAATGCGCATCCTAAACAAAATCACATATTTGGATTTCTCCCAGGAGTACACACTGCCCCTGAAATCCCTCAGGACACTGTCCATTTTTTTTTTTTTATCAGGTTAGGAGTTGCCAAGACCTTAGAAAAGAGAGCCAAGGGATATAGTTAAAATAACCAAAAATACAGTTTTCATGTGAATAATTTTTATTCATTAACATTTGTTTTTTTTCATGCATACAAAAGAATACATGTAACCTATAAGTAAATATGCAAGAACTTTATAAAACGAAGACTGTGAAGTTATCACCCAACAACTGATATAAAATACTAATAATAGTGTTTAATCTCCCTGGTGGCATCTCTTACCTTTTCCATTTCTGTTCTTCCAACCCAACATCATCATAGCTACAAGAAAAAGCCAAGTTTCGTTGCCTCATGGGATTTTTCACAGGCACTATGAGATAAAATAAGAATACGTTAAGGTTAATAAGGTTTGTGGGGGTTTTTGTGTATGTGCAAGTATACATTTTAAGTACATACATGGCATCTTTCTCCCACAATGTCTTCAAAATGTTTAAATAACATAGCCTGAATGAAACTCAGAGCTTTTATTTTAAAAGTCAGATACATTGAGATATAATTCACATATAAAAATTTTCACTCTCAGTTCCATGAGTTTTGAAACATTCAAACGTAACAAAAATCAAACATAATACAACTATGTACAATTATGTAACCACTACCATCAAGGTAAGAACAGTCTCAGCTTCCCAATAAATAACGTGTGGTCCTTTGATGTCAACCACTAATCTCAACCACAGTCTGTAACAACCACTGATTGGCTGTCTATCCCTATAGTTTGCCATTGTGAACATGTTTTATCCATTTTTAACATTACTTGTTATTAGAATGTTTATTGAACACCTACCACATTACAGCATTTTTTCCCAAAAGAATTACACAAAGCCTATTGATATTCAACATTCATTTCTAGTCAGACTTGAATGTTGTTCAGAACAAAATAAACATCAATTTGCAAAATAGCCACATGCAATATGCAAATTTCTCCCATAATCACTACACATTTTTTAGCTTTATAAGTCTAAAAATAGAGACAGTGATTGGTGGGAGGTGAAGCTGAGCCTGGTCCACATTAAGATTTCTTAATCAGTGATTGATGATAATCAGTTTCTGGAACTCACACTGACTTTCCAAACAATGTCATAGAAGCAGATCTGGCCATACTTCTGTATTGCAGGAATTGAAGATTCTAGCATTGCAAATCTCCCCCCCTACCCCCAACCCCTCGATTATGCCATGCTGGAGCGAGACTGTGGCTGATTGATTTAGCCAAAATTGGCTGGAACAGATTTGTACTATCCGCAGAGAAATACCCCCGACATTCTAAAGTGTTGATGTACAAGATACTGTTCAGAAGTCATGCTTTTTAATATCAGAAGTGAAAATCAACCAAATTGTTAAATGTTTCTTTTGAGCTTTTCTTTAGAAAGAGTCCACCTTTGCAAAATGATAGTTAATTTTTTGGCAAGGAGTCCCTGGTCTGAATTTGTTGAGCCTTTATTTTTGTCAATAAATTACTCACAAAGAAGATGGTGCCAGTCGTTCGTTCTCTTGCACTTAGGCAGCATGAATCTAGGCAATTCCCTTCAGTTTTTTCCTTTAATAACAGTTCCTTTTTACAATTGTAAAGTAAGGTTATTGTTCAGCATAAATAAAGTCAGAAGAATTGAAATATGATTAAATTATCCCTACAGATAAGGAAGTACTCTATAAGATTATTCAAATTCCTACTTTGTCATTTTATTACTCAATATATTTCCTTGTTCACATGAATTAATATTCAAACCACTTCTGATATGAAATACTTTAATTTATTTGAAATAAAGAAAAAACAAATCAAACTTTTAAAGCTCTTTTACAAGTATCTACATTCTCTTGCAAGTCAAACTGCAGAATAGAAACCAGTGAATCTAAATACTCCTTAAACTTTTGAATTGCCTGAATGCATAGCTTTCTCATATCTCCACTTTAGTAAAATCACATTCTTTATGGTAGAGATAATATTTGTTATTATTTGCCACTATACTCAGAGTTATCCTAAGTACAATATTATCTATTACAAGTATTAGCAAATGTGCCGCATATCTGAAACAAACATAAAATAATATTGAATGTCAGCTGAATTTGACAAATTAAAAATATTTTTAAATGTTAATTTGCTAATACTTGTAAAACCACATATTTGTTTTGAGGTCCTTACTGTTATTGTCATAAGAATATTAAGTGACTCTTAGAACTACTGAGAGAGTAGTATATTTTTTATGTTTGGAATTTAAGATTAATAGCTAAGATTAATTTCTGTAAGATGTTTAATTTTTTCATGAAGTCTAGCAATGAAAAATCTAATTAAAACATTCTTATATACAGCCGAAACCGGTTTGGCTCAGCGGTAGAGCGTCGGTCTGCGGACTGAAAGGTCCCAGGTTCGATTCCGGTCAAGGGCATGTACATTGGTTGCGGGCACATCCCCAGTAGGGGGTGTGCAAGAGGCAGCTGGTCGATGTTTCTCTGTCATCGACATTTCTAGCTCTCTATCTCTTTCCCTTCCTCCTCTCTGTAAAATATCAATAAAATATATTTAAAAAAAAACAAAAAAAATTCTTATATACATATATCTAAATATATTTTTATTGATTTCAGAGAGGAAGGGAGAGGGAGAGAGAAAAAGAAACATCATTGATGAGAGAATCATTGATTGGCTGCCTCCTTCAGGGCCCCCACTGGGGATGGAGCCCACAACCTGGGCATGTCCCTGACAGCAAATCAAACTGTGACATCTTGGTTCATAGGTTGATGCTCAACCACTGAGCCAAGCCAGCAGGCTGTTATTATATATTTTTAATATTAGTTTTAGTAGTAACTACTTATAAGGAGTTGAGTTATATTAAGCTAGTTGAGGATGTAGTTAAGATCATTTGCTACTTGTTAGTTATTATTTGTAATTTCTCCCCATTGTGCCTATTTAAACAACAAAAATAATTTCTTATCATGAGCATTGCCCTGCCTCCCTCTCGCCCCACCCAGGTTTACTTTCATAGCATCGAGAATTGAGGAACTGTAGCATAGAGTCATATTTTTTCCAGCAAATAAAATATGAACACATTTGTAAAACTCATTTTTATATAGACATTTACAAGAAAATAATATTAAAATAATTAAGGAGATCATGCTAACAAATTTATAATATTAAAAATGAGATGTAGATCCATCATTAATCTATGATTTTAAGAAATCAGTTTTTAAGTCTCTTAACCATAGTTTTTCATCTTTAAGTGGGCATTATAGTATCAAATTGTTAAAAGTTTAAGGTGCCCTGAAAATGCTTTATAAGATAATCTATAATATTAAAACCATAATATGCTAATTAGACCGGGCATCCTTCAGGATGACCTTCCAGATGAAGCCAGGGCTGTGAGGGAAGACTGGCCCTGGGTGCCAGAGGGAAGCAAGTGCCAGCAGCTGGAGGAAAAAAGGCCTACTCTTGCATGAATTTCGTGCATTGGGCCTCTAGTACCACCTTAAAAAAGGGAACATTTTATTTTTATATCTGCTATTTAACTTTATCAATAAGTCCATCTTTTTTGAAAGACAGTAGCAACAAGAAATTATACAATCACTCCCCATTGGTGTTATATCATCTGAACATAGATAGCTACAGTATTTTGTCATTAATAGATACATAAGCAATCCCAGAAATATTCAACTGATCTTTGAGAACAGTATAAGAATGTACAATAGGGAAAGACAGTTTATTCAGCAAATGGTGTTTGAAAATCTAGATATCTATGTGCAAAAAAATGAGACTGGACTATCTTTCACCATACAAAAAATGGACTTAAATAAATTAATGATTTAATGTAAGACTTGGAACTGTAAAATTCCCAGAAAAAAAAATAGAGTAAAGCTTCTTGATATTGGTCTTCGCAATGTTATTTTGATTCTCATACCAAAAACACAAGCAACCAAGCAAAATTACGTCAAACTAAAATGCTTCTTCATAGCAAAGGAAACAGTACAAAAAAAAATGGAGAGCTAATCTGTGGAATGAAAGAAATATTTGTAAACTAGTATATATCTCATAAAAAATTAACACCCAAAATATAAAATAAAATTTCACAATTTAATAGCAAAAACAAAAACAAAAACAAAAACACAACAACAACCCCAAATAACTCAGTTAAAAAATAGACAAAGGAACCTAACAGATATTTTCCCAAAGAAGACAGACAAATAACAAAAACATACGTTGGAGAAATGCAAGTCAAAACCACAATGAGATGTTATCTCATCATTGTTAGAATGGCTATTATCAAAAAAAGCTAAATATAACTTTTGGCAAGGATATGGAGATATGGAATCCTTGTGTACTTGGTGATATGGTAAAAATGTTATAGAAAACTATATAAGGGTTTTTTTAAAAATGTATTTTATTGATTTTTTACAAAGAGGAAGAGAGAGGGTTAGAGAGTTAGAAACATCAATGAGAGAGAATCATCGATCAGCTGCCTCTTGCACACCTCCCACTGGGGATGTGCCCTCAACCAAGGTACATGCCCTTGACTGGAATCGAACCTGGGACCTTTCTGTCAACAGGCTGATGCTCTATCCACTGAGCCAAACCGGTTTCAGCTATATAAGGATTTTTTAAAGAAATTAAAATTAGAACTACCACATGATCTAGCAATACCATTGCTAGGTACATATTTAATAGAATTGAAATCAGGATCTTAAAAAGTTATCTGCACTCCATGTTCATTGAAGCAATTATTTATAATGTCAAGATATGGAAAATATCAAATATCCATCAACTAATAAATGGCTAAAAGAAATACCTAAGCAACTGTTATGACTGAACAATCAGAATGACCAGAAAAACTGGTCAACTGGTTGCTATGATGCGCATTGACCACAGGGGGCAGGCACACACTGCAGGAGCTGCCCCCTGGGTGTTAGTGAGCTCACACAGTGGGAGTGCTGCTCATCTGACATACCACTCCTGGCAGCCCACTAGCCTGGCAGCAGCTACTCCCTCCCTCAGTAATCCTGCAGGTCCAATCTCCCGAGAACAGGACAGGCACCCACAGACCAGGGCTGCTGGCACCATCCTAATAATAGCACTGTAGGCCTCCTGGAAGTCAGCCTCCTGCACTGTGGCCTCTTCCCTTCCCTAGACTCTCCACAACAAAGAAACAATATAAAGGTGGTCCAAGGTGGCTCCTGAAAACTGGTGCAAATGTCAGCAGGATGGATACGATCCTAGGCCAGCAAAGGCATCCTACTGCCTGCCCTGAAGTGCTGTTAGCGTCCCTCTCCTACCCAACCCATGCATGAATTCATGCACCGGGCCTCTAGTATACATAGAATGTATTAAACTTTAAAAAGAAGGAAATACCACCATATATAAAAATTTTTACGAATCTGGAGTACATTAAGTGAAGTGAAATAAGCTAATCATGGAAATACAAATACCACATGATCTCACTTTTATGGAGTATCTAAAATCATTAAAGAAGCATAAAATAGAATGGTGGTTGTCAGGGGCCGAAGGAAGGGGAAACTGGGAAGTTGTCATTCAATGGGCATAAATAAGTTGAATAAGTTCTGGAGATCTACAATACAGATCTATACTGTAGTTAATGCTACAGTTAACAATACTATGCTGTAAATATACTGTATTTCTTAGAGTTAACAATATTATTGAAGTCAGCAAAACTACAGTGTACACTGGAAAAGGATGTTAAGAGAGTAGGCCTCAAGTTAAATGTTCTTGCTTCAAAATAAAAAAGGGGGTAGACAGAGAAAATTTCTAGAAGTGATATGTTTATTGCCTTGATTGTGGTCATGCTGAACATTTTTAAAAATTAAAAATACACATACCCTTTGATTTGACAATTTCACTTTTAAGAATTTACCCTAATAATATATCTACAAAGATTGGAAACAGGACACATACAAGTATCAACCAATGATTGCATAAATTAATGGAATAATAAATCAAAGTTCCTCTCTCTCTCAAACCAATAAAAATTTTAAAAGCCTCAATATTAATGTAAAAGTATTTGAAATTATCTAATATTAAATACAGCATCTTGCCAGGTAGTCCATGGTAAACATCACTATTACAACAAAGAAACTGGAATAGAAGGAGGTAGTTAAGTGATTTTCAAATTAGTAGTACTCCAGCCTCTGCTTAACATATTATATCAGTTATGTTCACTCAAATTAAGTGTTTATTTAGTTCAATTATTTAAGTTTAAGTAAATTAATTTTCTTTTCTCCTTACTTGAATTTCTAAATATTCATTACTTTTCTACTTCAGTAACCTTAGGTTATAGTTAATGTATCCAAGAATTTAAAAACATGGGTTTTTAGTCTTTGAATATTTTTAATGACATCCAAATATCCTATGAATATGTGATAATTTCTGATTAATAACATGTATTAAGTTTATTTTCTTATTATAATTTGTTCTTGTAATGCTTAGATTAACATTGCCTCACACTTTGGAAAAGTAACATTTTATTTGACATTTTCAAAGAGCAGACATAGTCTTTTGGCTACTAACCTTTAAAAAATGATGAAGTATAGATTTGATGATGTCACTTTGACTAGTGCAGTCATTTTAGCAAAGGCCCTTTCCCCTTTAATGAACTCTTACCTTTAATCTGAACAAAAGTGGCATGTTCTTTGTATTTTTCTAATACAATATTGAATACAACACATTAACATCTTTCAACAACATTACATGACACAGAATGTTTATTTATAAGGCTCTACACCTGGCCAACAAGCTTAGGGTAAATGATCATAAAAAATGATCAGCTATGGGGGTTAGCTGGGGATAGTGGGCACAGTCCATTTGAAATATTTTTCCTCAGCAAGTGTATGCTAATCGTAAGCTAATCCTAAAAAAATACCTGACAAAGAAGTACTTTCTTTCAAATAAACCTTACAAATGAAATATTCTGAACCAAAAATTTCAATATAGTTCCTTTCTGAATGACTTTTTATAATATCAACTTTTGAGTGCTACACCCAGATTATTAGGTTACTAGAGGCCCAGTGCACAAAATTCATGCATGGGGAGAGGGGGGTCCCCTCAGTCCAGCCTGCACTCTCTCCAATTTGGGACATCCCTCTCACAATCTGGGACTGCTGGCTCCTAACTGCTCACCTGCCTGCCTTCCTGATCACTCCAAATGCCCCTTCACTGACCTGGTTGCCCCTTAGTGCCCCCCTGCAATTTGGTTGCTCCCAACTCTCCCCCTCTGCCAACCTGGTCACCTCCAACTGCCCCCCATTCTGGCCTGGTTGCCCCTCACTGCCCTCCCTATTGGTCTGGTCAGTCATTTAGTCATCCCTCGCTAATCCCCCTGCCAGCCTTGCTGCCCCATGCAGCCTGCTGTTCAATTGTTACTGTGAGGGGATTGTGACCAATTTGCATATTGCCCTTTTATTAGTATAGATAGCAGAGAAAAACTTAAAGGCCACTGGGATTTGGATGTGCAAAAGCCAATAATGATAATACTAACAGTAATGGTAATAATATTGGATGGGGCAAAAGTAGGTTTACAGTTGTTTGAATGGAAAATAATACAATAGTCAATAAATCATAATATAAGAATAAACTCTGTGTTTTACACACTCACAACTATAAACCCATTTTTGTCTCACCTAGTGATATAGTAGTAGCAATAACTTCAAAGAGACACAAAGAGTTTAATGTGAAAGATTTTACTAAATAAATATATTTTTCTAAATACCAATTTTGAGTTTTTACTTAGGAAATTGGAAACAAAACAAAAATAACAGAATGTGGCAAATTGTATTTTCCAAAAAATGAGCACAGCAATATTTCAGTTCACAAATTCTCTTTTAGAGCCACCCAACTTCTCATTATGTGGAATCTATTGCCTTTCCTCTTAAATCTAGGTGGGATAATGTGACTATTTCAATGCATAGGATGTGTTGGAAGGAATGATGCTGAGTGACTTCCAAGGCTAGGTCAAAAAAGGCCACACAGATATTCTGAATCTTTCTTACTCCCTCCCCCGTGGCAAAACCTATATACCATGTTCTGAGAAAGTCCAGGCCATTGAGAGGTGGCATATAGTTCTCCCTGCCAACAAGCTCCAGAAAAGGGTTAGTTAACAGCCAGCCTCAATGATTAGACATGGAAATGAATGAGCCTTCAGATGGCTTTGAACTGCTAACATCGGCACCACCTCAGTCCTGAGCAAATGCCAGGTTAAGGCACAACATAAAGTTTGTTATTATTTTAAGACACTATTTTTGGGGTAATATTATAGTTCATATTAACTAGAACAGTCATAATAACTAGAACATAGAGCAACAAGCTTTCTTCTTGTTTTTCTGCTTCTCTAGGGTGTAAATGCACTCTATACGGCAACAATGTAATCTGTCTTATTCTCAGCTGCTTCCCCAATGTCTGGCCCATAGTATGTGCTAAGTAAAAATTGGGTGAATTAACAAATAGAGTTTTGACCAAACTGTTCAAATACTAAAACTCTCAAGAAGGCTGTAATGACTCTAAATTCTTCTCTGCTTAAAAATGCCTAAATACTTACCATAGGAAAAGGTTTCTTTCTCTCTGTGTTTATTGTTACATATTGAAGTTTTCTTTGAGGCCAGTGGACTTTCTAGGAAACCTTGATGAATAGCCATGGAAGGCGCAAAATTAGCCCTCTCTCATGTCATCCCCAGCCTTGCAACACATTGTTTTTTTCTTGAGAAGCAACTTTTTCTAAGCCATTTACCTTTCCCAAAGCCTTCCAAAGCTTTCCCCCTTTTCTTGAACACTGACATTACTTAACTTTTTCACCTAAAAACTTTTTTACACCTTCAGTGCTTTATAAGTATATTCATTCTTTAATTGTACTTTACTTAGGATTAATTTATTTAAACTTTAGCCTATGATTTTTTCAGATTCAGAAAACTAACAAAAGGCCAAAATGAAACCACATGTTTCTGTTCTTCGTTTCACTCCTGTATCAGACTCCTCTGGCAATGTGGCAAACCAGGCAACATGACTTACTTTCTACAGATTTTATGTAGCACCCAGATATTTGCCCTCTACCCTAACAGTCACATTCTTCTATTATATGTAGTACAAGCGATTTCTATTACTGAGTTCGCCTATCCAACTGCTTGCTTTTCCTGCTCTAACCTGATCATATCATGTTGTCTTTTGCTAGATTTCATCAATGTTCTTTCATTCCCCTAAGTTTACCCTAACGCCAGGTGGATTTTTTTTTTGTGGAAGATCTTTCTAAAGGTCAGGAAGTAGCAGAAAGCAATTACAGCATAGGACTGGAAATAACTGCAAACCTAACGTTCGACATCACTCTTCCTGGAAAAGTATCACCCATTTCATTGCCTATTTGTTCTCTTCCACTCTGGTTCTTGTCACATTGCTAGATGTTCTCCTTTCCCTTTAGCCAAGGTCCTGCCTGCACTCTACTTAATTTATTAAGCAGAACATTTCCATTTTCCTTCTCTGGACCATGGGTCTAAGCTCTGCATCCTTACCTGAAATTCCACAAATTATTATTATGGTTCTCTAATTACAAATAAGAGTGAGATTCATTTCCTGGGTGGCTGGATACCTTAGCAAGACACACACACACACACACACACACACACACACACACGCACGCACACACACACACACACACACTCACTCACTCACTCAAAGCTAATAATGACTTAAAAATGATGTTTGTGCTTTTAGAGGAAAGAAAGAAAGAAGGAGATGAGATCTTTTTCTTCTAGGTAAAATTAAAAGGCAATTTTTTTTATCAGCAACAAACTACAGAAACATGCATCTTGCTTCTTTTGTCATTCTTCTCATGTACTATATAGTGAGTGTAGTGAAAATTTAAAAAATTATAAATGACTAAAAGAGAATACATATGTCTAGAAATCCCTAGAAATTTATTTTGTGATTCTAGTTAAGGTTGTATTGTAGAATATCACTGAATAAAAATTGATGAAAGTATTCTCAATCCTTAAGTATTGTTTGTAGCTAAAAATTTGGGGATTAAAATTATATTTCAGAAATTTTATCAAAATATATATCATGAGCTTGAGAGTATTATAATTCTATAGTTTAAAAAGCAGTATTTTTTAATACACGCATTTGTATGAACATAAAAATGTACTGTCTGTGTCTTGAGTGTTAGAAAAATGTTACACCATTTTGTTAATATTTGTGTGTATGCAATTAGAGAATCACTCTATCCTGCAGCTGGGTAACAATCATCCATTGAGTTTTTTATACACCAAATTAGAGCTTTTTTATACATGGATCTAATTTCTGAAATTGCCTTGTCAATCATCAGACAGAGGAAAGACCTTGAGACCCTCATGTCATAGAAAAGAGTGGTACAATGCACAAACCCAAACACACTTCTACATCACAGCTGTAAGCAGGGCATGTGGATTAACTTATTTTTAAAAAAGCTTTTTATAAGAGGTTTTAGTAATATATACTTTAACTGGATAATATTACTTATAGAATATCATATTAATGATCTCTATTTTTTGGATACCAACTTCTTTTCTCTAGTTAGAAGGTTACATGTCATGTACCTCTATAATGGAGACTAAATTTTCTATTAATATCCATAAGATGGAGCATACTACTAAAATGTATTTAACAGTACCAAGAGATATTGTAGAGAAAGAAGAAACAAAGCATGGCTCTTGAACTTGAATGATAAAATATTATAATATAACAATATATTAATAATAAGAGAATTTACACCTTGAGAAAGCCTCTTATTTCACTATATAATGGTAATCCAATGAAGATTGATGTCTCAAACTCCCTATTCCCACCCATACATACTAATTTTCCTATATCTGTGCCCACCTTTTTTTTTTGCTCCAGATTATCACTAATTCATCCTGCTTTGCTGTTTTTCTAAGCCAAGTACCATTCCTGTTCTTAATGTGTTTATAACCTCTCCCTCCTTACTATCAATCCTGAAATCTATTCACAAGACTCTCACCTCAGTGCATTCTTCCGAGTAAAACAAAACAATCTTTCCATCTACATCTTTTAGTTACCAACATGTAGCTCCACATTCTTACAGAACTAATATATTTAAATAAATACATTTATAAAATTGATTTTTTTACAGAGAGGAAGGGAGAGAGACAGAGACTTAGAAACATCGATGGGAGAGAATCATGGATCAGCTGCCTCTTGCACACCCCCTACTGGGGATATGCCTGCAACCAAGGTACATGCCCTTGACTGGAATTGTACCTGGGACCTTTCAGTCCACAGGCCGACGCTCTATCTACTGAGCCAAACCGGTTTCGGCAGAGCTAATATATATTTTTTTAAAATATGTATTTATTGATTTCAGAGAGGAAGGGAGAGGGAGAGAGATAGAAACATCAATAATGAGAGAGAATCATTGATTGGTTGCCTCCTGCACACTCCCACTGGGGATCAACCCCGCAACCTGGGCATGTGCCCTTGACTGGCAGAGCTAATATTTTGAGAGTATTTTAAGCTTTCTGTCTCTTTGATACTAATGTTCAACTCAGAATACACTCCATGTCTTCCCTCCCAAGTCTACTCGATTCACTTTAAGAATGTCAATCCTCTATGTAGCCTCATCCCAGTGTGACTGATTCAGGCTTGATCCTAACTAAAATCCACAGGATTAGCCACTGTGCACCATTCTTCATACCATAGCTTTCCTCTTACTCATCTTCCATGGCATGGCACTCTCTTCCTTTTCATTCTCCAATCAGAGTATTTCTTCTTGGTTAGTGCCCTCTCTCTGTCTCTCTGTCCCTCTTCTTTCCTCCATGCTCATTTCCATAGTTTCAGCAACCACATAAATGGCCATGACCCCTATATTTCCACCTTTAACTTAGCACAGCTTGAGATAATGTCTTTGAGCTTTGCGATGGATTTTCCTATGGAGCTGGCATGAGTCACTTATAAAACACTTTGAAAGAAAGTGACCCCATTTGCTAAGAAGGGAACATTGGAGGCAGGAGAAAATACATTATCAGTGGCTTCTTCAAAGAAAGATGACTATGTCTCTCTCTCTCTCTCTCTCTCTCTCTCTCTCTCTCTCTCTCTCTCTCTCTCTTTCTTTTTATACATACCTAACATTGACTTGGGGTCAAAAAAATCAGGAAAATATTCCATTGGTAAACTTTCATAACCTTTTTGATGAGACTTCCCACAACTTTTCTATCATATAAAAGCACAGCATCATTTTATAAAATAACTCTGCTAAGGAGATTCTAATAAGCAGAATGGAGCAAACACTATGCAAAAGCAATTGGCTGCTCTATAATGTAATTATTTATTACCAACATTTAGCCTTTTGAAACACAGCCTGATTTTATTGAACACATATGTAGGTGCATTTGTGGAGGAGAATCCAAAGGAATAGTAATTAGTAAAATAATAATAATAATAATAATAATAATAATAATTAAAAAAAAACACTAAGATGGTCCTAGACATTTAGGTGTTTTCTTGATAAACCAAGATATGTTGCATGTGTAAAAGTAAAGTAAAAGAAAGAGCTCTGAATTAAATTTAGAAACACAGAACCAAATCTTTGTGGCAGCGAATTACAGAACTTTAAAATTGGAATAAAATTAGGGAACACCACCTTGCCAAGTCTATTCTCACACTAAAGAACACTGAACTTATATAGATCCCATTTCATTCTTAAAATCTCACCAGTCACTTGTAGAATAGTATTTGATTGTCCTTAATTACCTCACCAAGGTAAATATGATCTTATGGAAACCTAATTTCTGAAAAATACTATTAGAAAAATGTCTCTTATGTGAAGACTATGATGATCCAATTAAGATATTTCAGAACTTTCTATAGTTTTCAAAACAATGAAAAAGGTATGAGAACTGCCACACTTTTTTATTCTATTTAAGATTTTTCTTCAAATTAGGCATTGGTGTAGGTGAATGTATCACTAAACTAATATGGCAAAATGTGATCATTTTTAGCACATAATAAAGGTACATAATCTTTATAATTTGCTCTGCACTGACAGGTGATATATGTAGACTCTATTGACAATGAAACATGATACAAAACAGGAACTGGATAGCTATTTTGGAAATCAAATTCTCACACATATTTATATTTGTATCTCACACATATTTACATTTATAATTTAATTTAATTAAGATACTACTGGAACATAAAAAATAATCTAATGTGATTCCTTTCTCTGTTCTCTCCTCTCTCACAAATGACCCTTCTGTCTTAGAGCTTTTTCCTTAGCAATCAGAATACAGTTACAGCTTATGACTCAGCAACAAATATTTCTGAGTATTATTTCAGCTTTGATTTTGCCACCTGTGTAATGTAATTGCATCTTCTTTATCAAAGCTAACCATAAATATACAGTTGACCTATAGATACATCTAAATGTTCCTCTCAATTTTATGTTGTTTGTAAAATTCTGTTAAAAAAAAAGACAGAATTATCTGTAATAATAGAAAATTCAAGAAGTTTAGAACTTGTTATAATTTGCATAACTATTTAGGACTCAGTTGATGCCCAGAACAAAAAAAAGCATGCCAAGGCTGTAGGTACTAAAGCATTTCTGAAAATAGTAAAATAAATCACCACAGGAAGATAAATTGTTGACTGAAAGGCGAGAGAACTTTTCCTTGTACAACTCATGAATTCACTGAAAAAAAATTATTCCCTGTCAGCCATTTGAATAGTGGTCTGAGAAATAAAGCGGTTTTAAATATAATAGCCACCTGTATAACAAACATAGGCAACTATTTTGCACATCAGATGGCCTGATAATAAATTTCTTATTTCAGTTGACTCTAAATAACATTTCATTGCCTTACCAATCTTATTAAAATAAAGAAACTAAAGCTCTTTTTTATATGAGAGCATCTTCTTAAATTTAATGTATTCTTGAATAAATAGATCAGCATAGATTTGGAAGAAAGAACTCATTATGTTGTAAAGACAATGGCAAGATGAACTGACTATGAGTTCCAGTTAACAAAAAGAAGTATACATTTTTTACCTACATATGTTTTTTATAGTTAAAATAAATTTATTTCAATCTCTTAAAAATCACAGAATGTCAATTTCTTAGATGTCCTAGAAATACATTGGCTGACTACATTTTTTATAATATAGTGAAATTTGAATTTCATAAAAGATAAAACATAAGGTTGCAAAAACCTTTGCATTGAAACATCAATGTGTATTTCCATAAAATATCATGTCTGCTTCTATTTTTGAATAGTTGTTAACAAGTACCTTCATCTAAATTCTTTCAAACCACATTTTGTCACTTTTGAGGACAAACTTAATATTATTTTGTGCCCCATTAAATGGAAGATATATGTTGTGCTTGATTCATAAAGCCACTGATTTTATAGTTTCTTCCAATCTGGGATGTGGCAAGCATTCAGTCACTGCCAAACAGATTTAGGTTTTCTGCCTCAGATTTAGACTGACCTTGAGTCTGTGGGACTTGTGAAGTGACGAATCAATTACAGTTTTCCAAAATCACCTTGGCTCCCTCTCACACCATCCTTCTTTCCCTCTTCTTTATGCCCAAATATACACAAGCAGCTAGATAGTATTCTTTGAGAAGCCAGACAGGGTGTCAACCAGCTATGACTCTTTTGAGCTAAGCATTCTGAATGTGAAAGAGAGAAGATATAGCTTCTAAATACTGTAGGTATCCTGCTAGCAACCTCTTCCATCTTCCTTATTTCTGAAAATCCATAATGATGTTTTCCTTTTTAGACTTCCTATACAACTTATTGCAAGGCCATTAAATCTCAACATTTGTAATACCATGAAACACATACCACATATATGGTACAATAGTATAAATGGGGAGGTGGGGCTGGTTTTTGCTAAGGCTGAGGAATTAATATCTCACCCAGTTTAAAAAGCTCTGACTTAGAAAAATGATTAAACAATATGTTGCATATGTTTTTATTATTTCATATACCATTGACCTGGTGCATGAAATTCATGCACATTAAAAGGGAAATAATTTAATATTGCTAGTTGCCCTTTCTCTATAATAGAGTCAGAGATGAAAGAAAATTAGTAAAATGTATATGAAAACCTTCCTCTTGTCAGAGTCTGGGGATCACCATGGGACCCAAAGTCAAGTCCCCGCCCACATACATGCACCTCAAAATCGTGAGAGACCCAGACCCGACTCGCCCCCTACCCCCATTGTTCTAGATCCAGACCTGGCCAGTCCCACCCTTGTTAAGCCCCACTGGGCAGGTGGCATAGCCTTAGGTCCCCTGACCCAGCACCAGGACAGGAGGCATGGCCTGAGTTCCTCTGTCAAGCCTGAAGTCCCCTGTCAAGCCTCACCTGGTGGGGGATACAGCCTGAAGTCCCCCAGCCTGGTGCTGGGGTGGGGGGAGCAGTCAGAGGTCCCCTAGCCTAGCACTAGGATGGGAAGTACACTTTGAGGTCCCCCAACAAGCCCTGCTGGGTGGAGGCAACAGCCTAAGGTGTGCTGTCAAGCCCCACAGGGGCAGGGGAGGGCATAGCCTCAGGTCCTGCTGATTACTTGTTAAGGCTCCTTAAGGGAACTTGGCCTCAGCTATGAGTACATCCATCTTTGTGATGGAGTGATGCTCAATTAGCATATCCCCTCTTCATTAGATAGGATAGTAGTTTGTGTTCCCAAAGGATAATTTTTGAGAGTTTAATCCATATTGTTGTCATTTCCCATATTGACTTATTGTTTCAATGGAGAGGGGGGAGAGAGAGACAGAGAGAGAGAGATTACCAAACTTTTAAAATAACTTGTTCTGCTTGATGGGCAAATTATAAAAGTTCATTGCTTCCCATAGACAGTACCTGGAGTGAGACTTCAGGAATCATGTATTTGTGTTTGTTTTTATTATAACTGGAAACTATAATTTTAATGAACTTCACTTTTTACTTTGATGTGTTTAAAATCATTACAATTGCACTCACAAAGAGGATGAAGTGTACAGAATATTCAGAAAACCTACAAGCGTACATTATAGTTGAATAGAATGACTTTACTGCAAATTGTTATCTTCTCCATGTTTTTCCTTCCCAGTAAAGCATCAGATAAATCTTTTTCACTTAATGGACTTAAAATTTGCACCTTTGATCCTTCTATCAAAGCTGATTATATGGCATGTAAAACTTAGAACAATTTCCACCTATTTATTACAATGGCATTTATCAGAATAATGTTCCTTGACATTTACCACAAATTGTACTATTTAGTGTCTGTAACTTGGATTTTTCCTTTTTAAAATAACCCAAAGTATTTGCTGTCATAGCAGATTGTACCAACTATTCATGTACTTAGATTAGTTTTGTAATTTCTTTTTTTAAGTTTGATAACTTTTTACATGATTAGGTGGTAATTTTATTGAATCTGGCATTTTTTCAGGTAAGTTTCTTAGAATGCGGCAACCTTTCTTATATACATTAATTGTAAAATATCTATGAACTTATCTTGCAAGTGTAAAATTACAGACAAGATGAAACATTATACTTCTTCCTCAGAAGCTGTCAAGAAGAAATAATGAGAAACATTTCACAATCCATACTTTCACAGCATTGAGTTAGAGCTGGCTGCACTTGGTTGTGTTGCTGATTTTTAAAACTGGCAATAAAACCCTGCTTAGTCTTTTTATTACAGCAGTATAAACAATATGGTAGCGTTCTGAACACCTTATAAACTTACACATTGATAACAGCAGTTTCTCAGAGAGTGTCTTTTATTTATTTATTTTTAAAATATTTTTATTGATTTCAGAGAGGGAGGAGGAGGGAAGAAAGATAGAAACTTCAGTGATGAGAAAGAATCATTTATCGGCTGCCTCCTGCCCCACACTGAGGATCAAACCTGCAATATCGGCATATGCCCTGACGGGGAATTGAACACTCACTGGGAATTGAACCCTGGCTTCCTGGTTCATAAGTCAATGCTCAACCACTGAGCAATGCTGGCTGGGCTCAGAGAGTTTCTTTTAAACTTTAACAATGTTTTCTAGCTAGTGATGTACTGCATGAACAAGGGAAAAAGAGTGGGATACAAGAACAATGCTCTGAGATCATGAGATCTGAAGTCAGATATATAATTGCTTTAGTAATTTCTTGCAAGTTTATCTGAATAATAAGAGTTATTCACATGGTCTTTACATCCCTTAAAACTCTAAATCTAATGATTAATTCTCTCCAAAGCCAAAAATGTAATCAAATAATCAAAATGAATCATTTGCATATTTTTTATGTTGAAGCAGAAATGGAAAGGTATGTCAGATTAAACAGTTTGTTCCATGGATCTAGGCAGGTAATTATATTGCTCAAATGCTTAATTATGACTTCCTATGTAATAGCATGATCTAACTCATGATATTGGTCTAAGCTGCTATTCCAGGATCCTAGGAAAATTCATGGCTCTATCACAGACTCCGTGGATGATTTTAAATGAAAAATAACATTTTTTTATTTGGTTGATTAATTCAAAGAACATGAGAGACAGAAAAAAACAGAACTCATACAATTATAATCCTTATTATCTTACTTATTTAATTATCAATAGAAAACATGATAAGATATATAATTTAGTCTTGACATTTTTGAAATATATAGCTAATTTTTCATTATGCTATATTCACTAAAATAAAAATAGTTATTAATTAAACATATACATTCTAATAAGTATGAATTATTTTAGTAAGACTAGCTAGAAACTACTGTGTGCATATGTATGTGGGAATGCATAGGCCTGTGATTCAAAATGATAAAATCCTATTGGATAAAACCAAGAAACAAATAAAGACAAAAGGTAAAATATAAGGAGTTATGAATACTAATATTGTTTTCTGAAGCAACAATGCTAGTTTTTTTTATCAGAAAGCATCATAATTTGAATGCAGTTGGTGACAAACTCAGTAGGCCTTATTATATACTTGTTAAAAGCAAGTTAATGTCTTCAGTTTTCACTTTGCTTGTCCATAAAATAATACTAGATTATGTCATAATTTGGGTGTTTATATATCAAATGAAAGATAATTATAAACAATCAGGGGCTTGACTATAAATGAGTAATGAGTATTGCACAGCATACCTACTGATTTATCTATTGACCTTCACTTAAAATGTATACGTGTGAATGCACTTAGAACCTAAACAACAATTACAAAATTGGTTCTCAGACTGTAGCCAATTTTCTATACTCCTAAACACTTATAATTTTCTACACAATTCATTCAATGCTTAAATCCTTCTTTGTTATTCTTTAGAAAAGAGACACTAAGGGTCATGACCTGAGCTAGTCTCATCCATGATTTTCAAATATGTTTCCCATCTAAGACCTATAATCTGTATATTTCAAACAAACTATATCATTTAAATAAAAAAATTGATATCATCCCCATGCTTTATTTTACAACTTATCACCTACTGCTGTTATTTTCATCTTTTTGAACTTTCCAAAAAATGAAAATATAAATGTTATCGACTAAGAGGTTAGTCTTATGCATAGCTTGTTTTGAATAGTCAGACCTATTTTCTGTGATTTTAGTATAGATCTTGCTATAACACAATATTGTTGATCATGCAGTTTTCTCAATCAGTGTTTCTCTGTCTCACTGTTTGTCACCTTACTTGTTTACATACTTAAATTATAATTACTGATCAAAACACAGTCCTTTTGCTTTCCATTACAAGCAAGAAAGAAGTTAGGTGCCTGTGATTTCTCTCCAGCTGTGGTGGGAAAAATGAGTATGTACTATAACTGTAATATAAACTATACTTAATCATTCTCTTTATGAAATAAAACTCATTTAAATACCATACATTTGTTAAATGTATCCTATCTGTGCATGTTTATGATAATGGGCACTTATGTATTGTTAAATATGAGATTGTTATGTAACATTCAAATGAAGGTATTGATTAGTGTGAACCATATAAAACTGTTTCTTTTTTGGTAAGCTAAAAATTGTCAAATGCCATCAATTTCACCACCAAATTCATGTGGTTTTACTAATAGTATGTAGTTGTATATAGGAGTCTGGAGTTAAAAGTTCAGGTTTAAAGAGAGATTTGGGAAGGCCTGGCATATTGTTGTTATTTAGAGCCAGGAAGCTAGATGACATCACATAAGAACAGACTATAAATTTAAAAAATGAGCCCATAGGTGAGCTAGGAGCACAACGGTATTTATAAATTAAGAATAGATGAAAAGTACAACAAGAAATCTCCAAAAATGCGCAAAAATTAGTCATTTTTTAATTTCCTTGAATAAAACAGCAAAACATTTTTTGGGCTTGATCTTTTGGCATTGCTGTATTTCACTTTCTGTCAGATAAGTAAGATAAATACAATATTCTGGGTCACTGTGAGCCTCAAACATTGGCTCTTAATCTAACAAAAAGCCTTCATAAATATTTTCAAATGTGCACAATCCTAGGATTTATCTACCTGCAATATTCAGTGTTTTATATGCTGCTCCAATTTCTATCAACTGTTTCATAAAGTATTGACAGTCGAGGGCAGACTCAAAAAAAACCCTACACAATCATAATATCTTCCTATATTATAACATGCAATGGATTTAACATAGATTTCCCAAACTCATATTTGTGTGATAAATGGTGTAATATAATCTGAGCACTTTGACATCTTTGCTTCTATAGACTGTTGATTTTTTTCATTTTTATATTTAGAAATTCCATTTAAGTATAGACTTTTCAATATTTTAAGAAGCATTTTTCAGATTCCTTGTTCCTGATTGCAAAAACAGATACATAACATGGGAATGAAGTTAAATTATTGAGATGCTATAAAATTGCTCCTAGAATGAATTGGGATACTGACTTAAAAAAAAAAAGGAGTAGAAACAAGGTAAATAGCAGACAATGGCTACTGAAACAGATTGTATAGATGCTAGCAGTCTGGGCATATCAGTACTGGAATCTCAACCCTGCCACCTCTTACAAATGCCACCATTAAAACCTAGACCCTGCCAACTTGAATAACTTTTAACATTTTTTGAAATTTGTGATCTACTCTGAATATTCAATGCCTAGGGAAGAAAGGTCTGATTGATTCATCAATGCAAGCTTATATGTCTACTACAGGCCCAGTGCACGAAATTCATGCACTAGCGGGGACGTGGTCCCTCAGCCTGGCCTGCTCCCTCTTACAGTTCAGGATAACTCGGGGATGTCTACTTGCCAGTTTAGGCTGAATCCCTAAGCTGGCAGGCAGACATCCCTCTAGCAATCCGGGATCCTTCATTCCTTACCACCTGCCTGCTTGCTCCTCACCGCTCGCCTTGCTGCTCCTTAGTGCTGTTGTGGAGGCAGAGGAGGGTCCTGCAACTGCTGCTGAGCTTGCCAGCTGTGAGCCTGGCTTCTGGCTGAGTGGCTGCTCCCCCTGTGGGAGCACACTGACCTCCAGGGGGCAGCTCTTGCATTGAGCGTCTGCCCCTGGTGGTCAGTGCACATCATAGCAACTGGTCGTTCTGGTCATTCCACCATAACTGTTGCTTAGGCTTTTATTATATAGATGACCTATTAGAATGTGGGGATTGGGGATAGGATACCTGCCTCTCCACAGGCATATCAACAATCTTGGAATTTCTTCTAAATTTAAGAGACATTCACATGATGAAAATAAAAATAAAAATGGTACATATCTGGTATAATTAGTTTTCTTCCAACATTTATCTATATTATTCTTTTATATGTGGGGAAAAAAATGGTTCAATTTGACATAGCACAAATATTCATTGCCAAAATGAATATTTTGGAAACAAATTCCATTTCCAAAAAAATGATGACAAAATTTCATTAATTTTAGCATCTAATTCAGTGGTTCTCAACCTTCCTAAGTTGGGTAATTATCTTGACGGAAGCAAGAAAAAAAAATAAAGCATATTAATGTCTACCAGTATAAATAGAAGCTTTGGAAAACACATAGTGAAATAAAGTGTTAGATATAGAGGTAATTGGTTAAAAGTTGAGCTTCTGATCCTCACATAATTGGCCTAAGAACCAGGCCTTAATGTCCCAAAGTACTGAATTATATCTAAGATGTTGGTATAACTCAGATTATTTAATTCTAACAAGATTTTTAAAAATTCTTTATGAGTCACATTTTCTGTCAAAGTAAATTTTTACATTTTTAGTCAATTCAACATTGAGAAATATGGTTTGTTGTATTTTCCCCCTGTTCGTAATATAAACACAGAGAAGCACCCCAAATGTGAATGTATAAGCTTGTAAGGCAGTATTTATCTGAGGCGTTTACCATTTGAAGAAGTTCTGTAAATTATACCAGTTTAGTTCAGTACTTTATTCTAATTAGGCCCACAGTATATACTTTTTGAATGGAATTTAATTGCATTGTTAACCTGTGATCGATATGGGATTACTATCATTGTAACAGTTGCTGTCAACTCTTTTAAATTCCTCTTGGGAAAAATATATTTTCCTAAAGACTGTGTGAAAGAAAAAATCACCTGAAAGGCAGAATAAATTCTAAAATGCCAACTCCTACGGTTTCTATTTTAAAGACATCTTAATAAAGAACCACTTAGGAAAAGTATAAATATATCCCACTCTCTATCCATGTCTACTAAGCAAATTATCTCTAAAAATACCTAAAGACCCCTCATTGAATCATTACAAGTTGCTAAACCATTTAGATATCTGTGTGTGATATGTGGTGTGTGTGGGGGGGGTGGGGGGTGGGGTGTATGTATGGGAGTGGATGGTATAAAAGCTGATACTGAAATGTCTTTACAATTTTTTAAAAACTTTTAGAATGCATTTTAAACATCAGGAGGTAAATAATGAGGAAGTACTGGTAAGGAGCACAGAGCAGAATTCTTGACAACTTAAAAACACAAGGTGAGAAAAATTCTTTGATGACATGGGTATCTTGTCATCGAGAGATCATATCACAAGTGATTTAGACACTTGGAAATAATGGAGAACTTAGCCCTGGTTGATCTATGACAAACAATAAAAAACATCACACTACAGTCCAAGTCTTTGTTCTTCCAACATGGTCTTTGGCTGAATGTATGATTAAGTTAAAAGTCATAAGTGGGAATGAGGGCAATGCCAATAAAACAAGTACCTAAAACAAGTACCTATTACATCGTGATTCTGTTTTTTGTGAAGGATAATACAGGATAAACTTAGAAATTAAATGTTTACTATGACTATATAATCACAGCAGTGACTATTGCCTGTTATTCAGAAGCAATGGGTTTTTTTGTACCTACCATTTAAAAGCTAATTTTGCATTCTCATTAGTGGAAATATATAGCTGATGAGAAAGTGCTATGTATTGTAATTGCTATTTTCCCATACTCCAACAGCTCAAGATCATTTCAATGCTGCAAAACACTCATCTGTGAGTGTTTTGCAGGTACACTTTTTTTTTTAAAAAACATAACACCTGCATCTAGAATCTTACAAAGTGTCTATTATACGAAATGTACTTAAGCTTTTCTGGTGTCTGTGCATATATTCAAGATATATGTGCTATGTTAAATAGCAGTAGGCACAGGTGTTCCAAATTAGCTTAAGTTTGTCAAGATTAAAACAAAAATACTATCCTGTGTCTTTTGCATTTTAAAAACTTAGCAAATATTATGTTTCAAGGTTATTAAAGCAGAAAGTCTATTAAGTGTTGCATTTGCCCTTTGCTTTTCAGTCTGAGGAAAACCCTTCATGCTCCTGTTGCCATGAGTATTATCCCTCTCAGGACCATGATGAGAATCTCTATCTAAAAGCATATTTATTTGTTTTTATTTATTTAGTTAACAAAAATTGCAAGGAGTTTTGGTTTGAGTTTCCCATATTCTTGACTGAATGATGAACAGTGATTAAAATACTGGGGTTATGCTGAGAAATTTAATGTCATATCAGTTCATATTTAAATTTACTCTTGTGTTTCTTTCACATTTTATATAAGCATTTAAAATGTTTGCTCCTTCAGCTAGTGATGCTTTTCCAACAGCAACACAAGGAGAGCATTAACATGGGTTTTCCTACTCACCTGGATTCTGCATTTTGTGTGCCTGACAAATCTGAATTATGTGCCTTTGGGGCAAGAACTGATTCATATATATATATAATTGATTTTGTACCGAGAGGAAGGGAGAGAGATAGAGAGTTAGAAACATTGATGAGAGAGAGTCATTGATCAGCTGCCTCTTGCACACCCCCTACTGGGGATATGCCCACAACCAAGGTACATGCCCTTGACCAGAATCGAACCCAGGACCCTTCAGTCCCCAAGCCGACGCTCTATCCACTGAGCCAAACTGGTTTTGGCTAGAACTGATTCTAATTTCCCTTTTTCCCTATTGCAACACCATGTTAATGTAGAGGTCATATAGCCCGCTATCTTTGTTGGATTAATTTGTATACTCACTCCTGACTGGCTGGTGGATGTCACAAAGGTATGGTCAATTTGCCTATTATATTTCTCTTTTATGAATGTAGATTTGTAACAAATTCTCTTGTTCTCATATATGTATTGTACATATGTGCATGTATATACATATACTAATATATAATATAAATTTGTATATGTATATATACAAATTATATATATAATAGGTATTTTATAAATTTGAAAAGTTCATTTTATCACTGTTTCTTGGTTTCTGTTTTCCTTTACAATTTTAAGGCTTTCTATACATATTCATTTTCATTTACATATATATATATATATATATGTGTGTGTGTGTGTGTGTGTGTGTGTGTGTGTGTGTGTGTTATATGTATATAGTTTTTGATCTGAATATTTCTGAAAACAGAATTAATTCTGGCTATATTCAAACTCTTCATTTGCTATAAGAATCAAAATAATTGAACAAGATTTTTTAATTATCAGAAATATTTGAAAATTATAAAAAATATTTTAACTAGAATAATGACTTTTCCTCAGTTGTTTTTTTCACCTTTAAGTGATGTGAGATAATCCTGATTATTAAGTTTGCAAAAGTCTCCTCCTTATGGGAATGGCAGTAGAAAAAAAAAGAAATGAAAAAACAGAGAATTTGAATATGCAACAATCTGTATTTCTGTTTCTTTTTAGTGGATATAATTCTTTGCAGTATAAGTATTTCTAAATAATATTTCTATGCAATTATTTCTAAGATAGGAAATATATTCAATTAGGTGTAGAGCAAGCCAAGAAAATTTAAAAGAAAAATTAAGGACTTATAGAATTGCAAACAGCAAACAAACAAGGTATGCACAGAGATAAGTTTAACAGTGAACACATTTGAAAATTGGGGAAAACAGGAAGAAAAATGACCTCCAAGGATCAGAATAGTATGCTTTGCTTCTCAGGCTCTGGGTATCTAACAAGAAGGGCACTATGAAAGCAGGTGCTGTATCAGACAAATAAGTGGGGGGAGAAAACTGGAAGCATGAGACTGTCAGTGATTTCATCCATACATGAATGTCTGGATAAATTTGGATTGTAGCCAAACGGGATGGAACAAGGCAACAGAAATGAATCATACTGTGCTGCACTGAGGATATTATCAGCTTGATAATTATGCCTGAAATGCTTTCCTTTGTTTCTGTCTAATCGCCATTTAATTCACCATTTCACACAGAAGTTATGGATGAAACTCAAGGAACATTCTGAGTCATGTCAGTTCATTTTAGGACATGTTTTGTCTGCTTAAAATCAAGCCAATCCCTTCCCCTTACAAATCATCCATCTGAAGGAAATGATGATAAATTACCTGAAAAATTAAAGAGATGTGGACTAGGAAAGCAGCCTTGTTATTTTTCTGTTGTCCTTTTGTTTTCTTCCCCCTGGTGTGGATTTTGAGAAATGTATTTCCCTATTTTAAAGAGGAGAATAAAAGTGTGTGTGTGTGTTGGGGGGGAGAGGGGGCTAATGATAATTTTAACGTATAGCTGGTAAATGGCCATGGAACCCACAATTCCTTATTCTCAGTGATGTGTTCTTTTATCCCTTCAGTGCATTTGAACAACTACACAGTCCATACATTCTCTCATTTTCTTCTTTTCCTTCTCTTTCTGCTGAGTTGAGATTCAAATTTCCCTCATCCCATGGTAGAGGCTAGTGAGAATCAAACTTCATTCTGATCAGAAAGAGCAAGAAAGGATTCTGATGCACTTTGCATGAGAGCTTCTACAAAATAAACCTCCTCTGAGCTTAAACCTCATTTCAGTATGGACCTAAGTGATCCTTACTTCCAGGGATAAGTTGTAAAGGAACAACTAGGGTGAAGAGAATAAAAAAATACATAAATTACAACCAGCTGAGTTTCTAGTCCACAACTTTCTCTTACCCTGTGGTGCAATAAGTTATTCATTATTACTAAAAGGATCATCATATCTATCATTCAAATATTTGACAGATTAAACAATTAAGAATGGTATTTTATTTCATTTTTAGATTTATCTTTTTAAAAATATTAGTATATTTTTATTTATTTCAGGGAGGAAGGGAGAGGGAGAGATGCAAACATCAATAATGAGAGAGAATCATGATTAACTGCCTTCCACATGCCCCACACTGGGGCTGGAGCCCACAAACCAGGCATGTGCCCAACTGGGAATGGAACCATGACCTTTTGGTTACATAGGTTGACACTCAATCACTGAGCCACACCGGCTGAGCTTGAGAATGATATTTTAAAAATTCCTTCTCATACTTGGTTAACTAGAAAATAAATATCCTTGATCTTTGCCAAGGCAAAGACTATTGTTTGCTCAATTTTTAAATTAAAATTTGAAATTTGAGAGATAGAGAAGATCTTTCAAGACTATTGCCTAATTTAACTTATTCATTTTCTGCTTACCTCAGTAAAAATAAATAAATAAATAAATAAATAAATAAATAAATAAATAAATCCATGTGAAAAACATCTCTCAACAATTTTATTTCCCAGAGTTTAACTTGTTGGTGAGGAGTATGCATGCATCTAGCAACCTTGCACGAATTCGGGATAATTCTGAAGGGACATCCCAGCTGCAGAGCGCCCCATGGGTTTTTCTGAAACTGCTTTATAGTCCAGCTTCCTGCTTTTCCCAACTCAGTTTCCTTCTTTTTCCTTCTGCACGTAATGATATGAAAATCGCTACCTAATAAAGTTCATGCACACTCCTCTGTATTTCAGAGTCTGTTTCTAGGAACCTTCAACAGATTGGTATTATAAAGTGGGCTGCTAAAAAGTCATTGGTTTTATGTCTTTTGGTTGCCTTCCATGTTTGGAAAAACAGTGGCTTGAAGTTTTTCCCCTTGCTTTCAGGAAATACTTGTGGCAGCATAAGAAAAATAACCAGAAATATACAGTGAGAAATAATGGAAATTACCATGGCTTGTAGCCTCATGCTCTAGTCCAGTTCTACTCTCTAGCTGGGGAATTTGGAGAAATGTTAGCTATAACATTCTATGACCTGAACAATATACTGCCTGTGGGAACTGCATGAGGGTCCCTGGATGGTCAAGGCTAATGGGAGAACAGAGGCCTTGTTGTCAATACACCAGAATGGTGAAGGCTGCTCTGAGCATGAGCCTAATCAGGGTGTCCAAGACCAAGATACCATGAATGGGTGCAAAAACACAGGGTACCCTGTGCCCTTCTGTAATGCCAATGACTGATGGCACTGTTAGCAACTTGCCTTCTTTATCTCTGGAATAATACACAGGCTACTGACAAGAAGTCTGCAAGAGAGAGAGCAGCTGGGCAGAGAGCTCAGAGAAGCAGAGACATAGTCACAGAGAATGTAGCTCCTGTGTGTAGGAGAAGCTAGAGAGCTCAGGAGCTGAGAGCTGGTACTGCTACCATGTAAGGCTAAGAGCTCATGGAGAACTCAGATATAGCTTCTATTTAACCAGCCAGTGTGCTGGGCAGGGGAGGCAGGAAGAACTGCTGAGCCAGAGTGTGCTGGAATTGCTACTGAGGCTGAAGCTCCAAGGGAGAGATCAGGTACTATTGCTGCGTAAAACTATAAGCGTAGGGGCAGCATGTGGCGGCTCAGATAATAACTGGGGGTACAAAGATTAACGGTGCTTTGTAGGAAAGATATGTATTTACCAGCAGGTGTATGACTGCCTGTTTCATGGACTTCGCTGTAAAGGACTGTTTTGTCTGATGGCTATATGGCCCTTGGCTTCTGCAATGAAGACTCATTCTCACACACCCACAACTTCTCATAGTTTCTCCATCTGCCCTGCCACCGAGAATTCACCTGTGTGACGTAGTTGAATGGGAGAATGTAGAAGAATATAAGG
The DNA here is from genome assembly GCF_014108245.1 of Pipistrellus kuhlii. Classification (NCBI taxonomy): domain Eukaryota; kingdom Metazoa; phylum Chordata; class Mammalia; order Chiroptera; family Vespertilionidae; genus Pipistrellus; species Pipistrellus kuhlii. The sequence continues at coordinate 15,845,502 of NW_023425449.1, forward strand.
ACTCTCAGAGCAGCAGTGCTGAGCAGTGCTGGTTGTCTCTGACACTGCCACATAGTAGCACTTTCATATATTTCTAGTACACTAAATATTTTAAAAGCTCTCAACATGATATAGTCACATCTGCTATCATGTAACAGCCCAGCAAATAAAATGAATTTATAGTGATATTTAGAATAAAGAGGGTGGAATAGAGAAAGAAAAAAAAACAAACATTCAAAAGCATTTTAGTTATAAGTCTCTGTTTCAGCACCATCTTGTTTATTTTGTGTGTGTGTGTTTTTTTTTCTGTGCAACTTTATTGAGGTATAATTACTCTACAAAATAACAAACAAAAACAACAACAATAATATCCTGCAACATGCAAAAGGATGTTGGACTTTTATCTTACAACATAGTACACACAAAATCAACTCAAAACAGATTAAAGGTTTAAACTTAAGGCTAGATACTATAAAACTGCTAGGAGAAAAGCTTTGTGACACTGACCTTGACAATAATTTCACGGATTTGAAATTATTTACACAATAGAATACACTGCACCAAAAGCACAAGCAACAAAAGCAAAATAGGCAAGTGGGAGGACATGAAAATATTCTATATAAAAGCTTTGCACAGCAAAAGAAACAATCAACAGTGTGACAAGGCAACCAACACAATGAGAGTAAATACCTGCTAATGATATGGCTCATAAAAAGTTAATTTCCAAAATATCTAAGTATCTGCTACAATTTAATAGCAAAATAAACCCAAAAAGAGAACAACCACCAATTTAAAAATTGGGCGAAAGGTTTAAATAGACAGTTCTCCAAAGAAGATATGTAAAGCTGTTCAGCCTCACTAATCATTGGGGATGTGCAAATCAAAACCGCAAAGAGATGCCATTTCTTCACTATTAAGACGGTGATTAGTATAAAAAAGAATGTGCTGGTGAAGGTGTGGATAAACGGAAACCCTTGTACACAGGTGACGGTGACGTTGATGAAATGTAAAAACTAAAAGTAAAATGGCACAGCCACTATAGAAAATAGTATGAAGTTTCCTCCAAAAAAGACACTATTTCAAACATATTGAGAGTAGAATTTGCCCTAAGATTCTGCTTATATTGTAAAACAGAGCCTGAGAATATGATGCTATCTGATGAAAGTCCTTCAGATATTTTTATTGTTTGCTTTATTTATAGACAGAGTGACTATGTCAGTTATTATTTACCAGGACATTTTAAAAGGGAACAGGACACCATTATTATATAAAAATAATAATCTAGGACTATACTAGGCTAGCCAAATACGTTGTCAACAATATTTATAGAGCTCCCAGGCTATAATGTGTGTTCAGTGGGATATTATATGCCATGATATGTGCTCTGGTAAAGAGGAATTGGCTTTCTCCATTTTCAGAAGCTAGTAATATTTGGACTCAGTCATGGAAACACAGATTTAGAATGAGAATATCTGGACTCAACCTGAATCCATGGCTTAGAGATTCTGTAATCACTGAAAGACAGCCTCATGACACTATGATAGTTCTCATATATCACACTGGGAATAGAATAAAAGAACTAAACACACATTTTAATTTATTCATTGTTGGAGTTTAGCAAGGGATCAACTAAGGAATGCAAAAACACTTTAATAAATACTATCTTGACACATAGATAGTATCTTTTTACTTACATGATTTTATGTGACTCTGTATGGCTTCTAAAATATTCCTAAGGTTATAATTTTATGGGAATGTTGAGGGAAAATGGATGTTATGATTCAGCAGGTTTGGAGTAAGGTCCTGAGATTCTACATTGATAACAAGCTCCCAGTAATCGTAATGTCATTGATCCAGTGTGCATACTTTGAGTAGCAAGAACCTATACAGTATCAAACTCTATATATCTATTATTTCAAAATTGCATCTCAGGCAATTCTAAAAACAATGACATGCTTATGTTATGGTATTTTCGAAAAGTACAGATTTCCCTATCTATATGTTAGTCAATTTCTAACAAGGACCAAATCCTAAATACAAAAATAATATTTTCTATCCTATATAAAAAAGAGCTAATATACTAATTAGACTGAACAGCAGAATGACCATTTGGATGACCTTCTGAACAAAGCCGGGGCTGCAAGGGCCGGTTGAGGGTGTGAGGGTCTGCAAGGGCCAAGCCCCTTGCACAAATTTTGTGCATGAAGCCTCTAGTATATTATATTAATAAATATGAATCTAAATATATAAGCAGCAGCTTACTAACTACATTTAATAATTTACAAAATGCTTTCCAATTAGTTAATCTCATAATCAAGTTTCCACTGATTTTTTTAAAAAAAATTGTTGACATTTAAAAATAACCATATTCATATTTAAATTGGATCAATATCCAATGGTTTTAAATAAATACATGTTTTATGTTAGGAAATTCATTATTTGTATTTTATTATATGCTAGCTTCACTCAATTCTTTTTAATGGAAGAGTTACATATAAAAACAATGTTTTTGGCATATTTATGGGGGCTATTATACTATGAACAATCCTTCTTACCTGAGTGCAAAACCAATTACACAATAGGTCCAAGAGTCAGACAAATGAAGATGAAGCTCTAATTTTTGTAATTAATGAATCTGCTCCTGGGAAGCATTTATTAGGCTGTGGCTTACTCATTTTTACAACTTATGGAGACAAGTTCACCCAGTCACTGGCACAGAGGTAGAGTGCCGGACTAATACTTTTATATTTTTTGTGGCAAACAGAGTATGTTTGAATATAATCTGAAAACAGGAAACAGGTAAGATTAAAAGGAAGAAAGATAAGCTGAGTTTCATTACTCAGCTAACTCATTCTTCCTCCCCTGGGAGTAGCAATGAGGGAACCCAGAGTGACCATGATGTTACATTATTGTTGTGTTTCTCTATGGAATGAAGGATAGATGTTACTTACAAGCTGGGAACTCTTTAGACTTAAGTAGAGAACGTAAAATAATTCTGAAATCCCATTTAAGTAAGTCTGGGAAACGGTACATGTTAATAAGGAACAATGTTTCAGATAGTGTATAAAATACAGAGCATATCAGAGTTAATGAAGCACAATGCAATCTATCATGCAACCCTACCCTTTGAGACAACTACTGGAGGGACCTGAAGAATATTATGCTAAGCAAAACAAACCAGTCACAGAAAGACAAATATCACATGATCTCACTTATATGTGGAATCTAATGAACGATATAAACTGACAAAGAAAATGTATCCAGAAAAATGGAAGCATGCAAAAGATTGAAGATTCTCAGAGGGAAATAGGGGTGGGCAGGAGCCAGGAAGAGATTAACTAAATAATTTATATGCCTATATGCACAACCCATGGATACAGACAATAGTGTAGTGAAGCCTTGAGCCGGGCATATGGCTGGCCGAGTGCAGCTGCAGTGGCGGGAGCCTCTTCCACCTCCATGGCAGTGCTAAGGACATCCCTCAAGGGCTCCCAGACTATGTAAAGGTGCAGGCTGGGCTGAGCTCACAACCCCCCCCCCCCAAGTGTATAAATTTAATGCACCAGGCCTCTAGTTTTTATAACAATTAGCAACTTCTTTCTAAAGCACAGATCCTTCCAATCCATTCACTGATTACCTCTGTAAATAATATCATTAATGAAGCATATAAACCATTTGTAATAGAGACTACATTGTGCCAGAATTTTTGCTAGTGCAGACAATTAAAATGCAGTACATAATGGCTAACACAGGGTAGCCAAATTTCATTATGAACACAACTCCTATTGCCAATCATTTCTCTACATATTTTGCATCTCAGTGAACATACTGGGCATCTGATGACTTCTGATACATTTATGGTCATATTTCAAGTGTGCAGAAAGGTGAGAATTTTGCATGAATTTATTAGTAACACCTGGCACTCTTTGGATGCCAAGAAAGCACATTAATCAGGAAAAGGGACTGGAATAAGAATGGTTATTAAGAAACAGAGTGGCTTCTTATCAACTTGTTTCACATCAATTATTATAAGGTGGTCCAACTGTCAAGTGATGGCTCTCTTACCAGAAGTAGGTTCTACAACAGAAGTCTCACATAGTGAGTGATCATAGATAAGCTCTTTATAATACTGTACTTGACTATTAAAGGGATATTTTGTTTATGAGCACAACAATAACGGCAACAGAAACTCTGATTTCACTTCTCTCCTATCTTTTCTCTTCAACTTGTTAAAGCCAGGAACATTTAGGTATGACAATCTACATGTAATTTTGACTATGGATTAGAATGATCAGAGTTTTGTGACAATTGTACTGAACTTATATTGATACTGCATTAAGTAACAGAGCAGATTTTTTGAGGTTCTCAATGAACTAGAGAACACATGGATTCCAAGTTATTTTACTAATTTAGATAAATTGGTCAAAAATCAAGAGCAACATAGCTAAAATTGACAGAAAGATGTTTTAATATTGCTATGGTACCAAGATTATATATAAAATATTATAGTTGGAGGTAATAATATTTTAAACTTGAAGGATCATCTCCATTATTTTTCTACCACTTGCCATACATTTACTAATCAAAATTATCATATTTTTATTTAATTTAATTGACAACCATATGTGTGAAGTTCCATTCAGAAGTGTAAGAAAGTCAGCTTTAATCCTTTCTCTCCCTTAATTAGTCAAAGCATTAGGACTTGCAACAGTTATTTAATATTACCTTGAATTGGATTCTGTCCTTCACCACTATAACTGCCATTATCCAAGCAACCATTATCCCTAACTTAGATACAACCAATTCTCTATCCTTTCCTATCTTCATTCTCTATCAATTTTCAGCCAGCTAACTTTGTAAAATGCAAGACATATACTTCATAATTTACATCACTGCTATTACTAATGCTTCAGTAATTCTGCATTCTACTTAAAATCTTCCCTACTCACCATCTCACCTATGTTGCTCTCTCTGGCCTCATTTCTATTCATCATGTCTCATGATCAATATAATCAAATCATACTGGTCTTCTAATTCCTCCAACACTATCTTTCTTTATAAGAAATTGTTTTTTACAAGAGGCCTGGTGCATGAATTCATGCACAGGTGGGGCCCCTAGACCTGGCTGACGATTGAGATGTATAAAGGGGCTGGCTGACCAGGGGAAGGGACTGTGGGAGGTTGGCCGGCTGGGGGCAGGGGCCATGTTAGGTTGGCCGGCTAGCCCCCCGATTGGGACAATGGAGGGCCAACCATGGGGAGGGGCCATGCGAGGTTGACTGTGGGAGCACATTGACCACCCAGGGGAAGGTTCTGCATTGAGCATCTGACCCCTGGTGGTCAGTGCGCATCATAGAGACCAGTCATTCCACTGTATGGTTTATTTGCTATATTAGCATTTTATTATATAGGATTTTATTTTATTTTTTCCATCATTATTTATCCCACCCACCTCTACCCACTTCACTCCCCACCTTGCTTGCCATCATCACACTGTTGTCCATGTCCCTGAGTTCTCTCTCTCCCTCTCTCTCTCTCTTTTTTTTTTTTTGGCTAAATCCTTCCATCCCTCCTTGTACACCCCATCTCCAGCCACACACATCAGAGCTATCTGTTTGCTCTCTATCTATGAGTCTGACTCTATTTTGCTTGGTGGTTCAGTTTGTTCATTAAATTACCCATATGAGTGAAATCATATGGTACTGTCATTATTCTCTTGCCCACTCATTCTCATCCTCCAGATCTCAGCTAAAGTCTTATCAGTTCAAAGGTGCTTTTCCTAAGAGTGCTACGGAAATTATGTTTAATTTGGCACTGTCTTCATTTTCCTTCATGGCAGTTATTGCATTATTTTATTTAACCATGATATAAATATTTCCTGATGTTTCATAAGAGCTGCAATTTTGTTTCTAAGTTATCATTTTATCATTTTATACTTGGGACTTGGCACATAATAGAGATTCAAAAATTGTTTCAAATAAATAAGACTTCTTTCAGGAAATGTTTAGAATTAGGAAGAGTGTAAAGAACAGTGGTAAAACAAAGACACACTTTCAGCAAACAAACCCACATAGAACACAGGATGTAAAAATCTAATAAAGCATAAATCTAATGAACATATTTTTGTTTTTTATTTATTTTATTTGTGATTAAGGGAACGGGTAACTAGTAATAAAGAGTCATAATCTTGTGTTTTGTATTTCTCCTATAAAAAGAAAAGTGGTAATAAATTCTTGGAAGGATTATGTAGCAGAGAAAAAAAACACCCATTAAGTTATAAACTAAATTTGAAAAAAAAAATACAAACACACACATTGCTCTATTGCCACTTTCAAGTTTTATGGGATCTTTTGATTAGTAAATACTCAATACTTGATTCTGTAAAACATATTCTTTAAGCTGGCTTACTCATAGGAATACTAGAATTAATTAATTAATTTATTTATTTATTTAATAGAAGGCCAAGTTCCACACTTTCATCTTGATTAAGGAGGTTTTATTTATATGAAACTGTTAAAAATCAATGGCATGTAGCAACCTACTTTTTAGTATACTTTTGCTTTCAGTTGAGTTTCGCTCTATATGGAGATGGATGATGATTGGCTTACTAGCTTAACTTTGCTCAGGAATGCTGCTCCCATTTGTAAAACTTAAGGCAGTCCCCACTTATTTTTCCTGTCCTCACATTCTCAGGATTTTACAATAACAATATATCTTGGTTTATTCATATTCTTTTTCAATACATTTTTCAAATTTCTATTTTTTCCCATCACTATTTATCCCCTTTATGTTCTCTTCTACCTCCACTCACCACCCTTCCTTGTCCAGTCATTCTAGATATCTAGACATAATAGTGCCTACGGAAATAACTTGAAAAATATAAAGAAAATAGGTTTGAAATAAGGAATGGACCCCCACTCAAAAAAAAGATTATTATATAGGATATGTGTGTGTATCTCCTATATAATAAAAGCATAGTATGCAAATTGTCTCCTTGACTGGGAGTTTGTCAGGGAGTTTGAACAGGGAGCAGCGGTGGCAGGGGAAAGGAAAGGAGTACCTGGCCAGCAGCTGGCAGCCATGAGGGACCCTACCAGTTCATGATTTTCATGCACTGGGCCTCTAGTACATATATGCAATTCTAAAAACGACACAAACTTCAGCCCTTCTTTTTGATTTCAGAGAGGAAGGAGAGGGAGAGACAAATAGAAACATCAATGAGGAGAGATAATAATTGATAGGATGACTTCTGCACATCTCCCTGCCTCCCCCACCACTGGGTATCAAGCCTACAACCCAGGATTGTATCCTGATCTGGAATCAAACCAACACTCAATACTGAGTCACACTGGCTGGGCAACCTCTCCTTTTTAAAACCTCTCCTTTTTTCACTGGTTAAAGGCTATGGACATTTTCTTTGTTCTGTTTTTATTACCAAATGATATCCATTTACATTTTACATTGAGATATCCATTTTCTATTTTTGGATGGCTTGGAGTCTTTTTAATGTATTTACATCTTAGACACACCTTGAAACTTAAAGTATAATTTGGCATTTTTTGGACATTTTAACCAAAGCATAACTATCTTTGACAATAGTATTCTCTTACTATTTAAAAGATGAAAGACTTTTGAAAAATTAATTAGCAAATTGGTATTCAAATTTGTTTTTAGCACAACCCTTCTAAGGCATTTGGTACCTGAACATGAAAAATTATATGGTTTTGCACTTTGGAAATACCCTATAAATAATATAAAGCTCTCAAATCACCTAATGTTTCATCTTTAAAAGTTCATTCATATAACAATTCTGTGGTGATCCTTCTTTTTACAGCTCTTCCTTCCACAATAAATCATTATATCTTCAATGCAATTTTGATCTGTATTAATTATCTACCGTTGTATCAAAAATAGACCAACATTCCCTGGGCCCGCATGGCTCAGCAGTTGAGCATCCACTTATGAACCAGAAGGTCACAGTTTGATTCCTGGTCAGAGCACATGCCTGGGTTGCAGGCTATCAATGATTCTCTCTCATCATTGATGTTTCTATCTCTTTCTCCCTCTCCTTTCCTCTCTGAAATCAATAAAAATACATTTTAAAAAGAAGACCAAAATTTAGAGGCTTGAAAAAAATAAAAATTGACAATGTCACAATTTGTGTGTGGATCAGGAATTTGGACGTGGTTTAGCTGGGCAGTTCTGTCTCAGATCCTGACCTCGATTTCAGTCAAGATGCCATCTTGGGCTGCAGTCACCTGAAGGCTTGACTGGCACAAGAATATTCAAATGTGTAATGTGTCACTCACATGACTGATAGCAAGATGCCTAGGCTATCCTCCATATGGACCTCTCGATAGTTTGCTTCTTTGTTCTTACAAAATGACAGGTGGCATCCCACATAGTGAGAGATGTCAAAGAGACAGCTGAATTTTGAGGCCACATGAAATGTGGGTCCCAATGCTTCTCCTAATTTGAACTTGCTAGATTTTATAGCACTGTGCAAACCATATCCCACTTTCCCTTCCATAGATTTTCCCCTTGCTGAAACCCTGTATATTACAACCAGAAAACACAATGGAAGGCATTTGTTTTTTGGATAAGCTGACTCTTACTACTGTTTAGATCCATGGCACTCTTCTGGGGACCAAATAAATTGGATTGTCTCTATATTTACCTTCTTGATTACAATTTGATTTTTATTTTAAAACTCACATAGAATGGAGTAAGGAGATTTAAGCCTGAGAAAACTTCCATGGCAAACCTTTTATTACATAACAGCACGTAGGCAGTTGTAAGTCCCATACCTTTTTGTCAGCACAACAGCAGGTCTTTCATTTTGCTTTGAAAATGGATGTCAATTGCTTTTAGCAATAGTTACACTATGGTGGCTATCCATTAGGGAAGCATCATCACAAATTATATTCTAAGCTATTTTCCTGGGGAACAAATATTTTTTGAACAGAAAGCAAAGTGACATCCAGCTGCTTTCTCCATCATGTGTCTTCTTATGTGTTCAGGCTTTTATATTTTCCCATTTTCTTTTTTCAAAGTCTTGTATGTTTACATGAGTTAAAAGGCTGAAGCCTTTGGCTCTGTTAATGCAAACCAGGCTTCCTATAAGACCAGCACACTGCAGTTTTCAATTTCCCAGTATGAAACTCTTTTAAATATTGGTAGTTGTTTCCTACTGGTACCTTGCTCTGAAATTGTCTCTCAGTGGGATTTTGAATGGCAATGAGCTATTCAAATTTTTCATATCATGGAAATATGTCTATTGAATCTAAGGATAAATGCCTTTTGTGTGTGATGAGATAAATGAATCTTCAACTTGCCAATCTAAATTTGTGGGAAAGGCTGTAACAGAATTATTGACTTTATAAAATTTTCACTTTTTTTTCCAAAGTGAGAAGTTGTGTTAATCCTTAAAGAATTAATGAACCTGTGTCTAAAAAAAATTAAAATATAATTTTAAATTCCAAATAGAAGTTAGGCATACTGAAGAATACAATTTTAAAAATATCTGTGTAATGTTATTATTTAAATCTAAATGTCAATTGTTATAACTTTAATGCCTAATATACAGAAAGAAATGGGGGATTGTGTAAAAAACAATCCAACTTATAATACGTTTCAACTTCACAATGTTTTACAATGGTATAATTACAATATTTAATAAAATATATGTCATTCATCAGTTATAAATTATTCTAAGAAATTTTAAAATATTAATTACAATTCTTGCTACAATTTCCACATGACTTTTTGGTTCTCATTCCATCTCTACGTCCACATACCTAAATGCTTGACAAATTTTATTTAATTGATGCATAAGTTAAGAAGTAGATTTTAAAATTATGATTATACATCTTATTATTCTGAGTGAATTTTGTTTTAATCATTAATAACTATAGTTTAAAAATAGTTAATATTTTTAAAATATTCTTATTCATTTAATATATCTTTAAATTTTATGGGGAAAGTCTGTTGGTCTATTATATTTAACTATGATTTATTTGGGCATAAACTTTTCTAGGTAACTAATTTCCAAAGGATGATATTGGTGGGTGCAATAGTAGAGATTTGTATAATCTACAAATTGTATTTATACTTATACAATTTCAGGACTATATTATGATTGCTTAAATAAGTTATTTACTCTGCAGTATTTTTTGTGTCTTGACTCTTCCTTTTTGAGAATAATAGACTATTTCCTAGCACCCCAGGGATAGGTTTACTTTTTTTTTTTTTTTAATGTTTTCTTCTTACAAGTCAACTACAAATATATAGCAAATGAACTAAGCAATTCACTGTATCTTGGAAAGTAGGGAAGGTACAAATCTTTTTTAAAAAAATAAGCCAACTTATAAATTGTCAACTAATACAGTCATTATTTATCAAGTGCTTAAGTTTAGGGGATAGAAGAGTTGAATTCTCCAGAAAATGTTGAATGTGAGAAAACAGAACAAAACTGAAGATAGAGAGAATGTAGTAGGTAAGTCTTTTGAGAAAAAAACAACAATACAAGTGATTAGCAATATTTTAAATACCCCATTGGCTGGCACAGTACAGATAAATAGTTTTCAGCTACAACTAAAATGGTTTATAAGCAATCTAATTCTTTTGGTAGCACTAAAAGGACATGAAAAATGTAATAAATTCTTTTTAAAATGACCTTTTTCTCTGGAGTGGCAGTATAAATATTTAATTGTAAAGACGAGTTAATTAAAATTTTAAAAATTAGCACTTACAATAGATGTTATTTACCACTGAATGTGATTTATCAGCACATTTAACAACATGCTTGATAATTTTTTCTTGTCAGAAGACAGTAAGGGAACTAAAATTTACCTAATATCAGAGAAAGGAAATACGAAAGTTCATATTGTCTATCAGTACAGTTTGGAAAAATTGTGGAGAAGACCTGCTTCTCAAGCAAAAAATGACACCATCTTGTGGCCTATTCATATCTCCAATATGAAATTTCTTTATTACAATGATAGAAAAACCAACTCCTGGGCAGAATGAACTGTGATTCATAGATGCAAGATCATCTTCCAAATAAGGTTTTTGTATTCATGAGGCTATTTTTTCTCTCTCATCATATCCCTGACATAGCTGTCCTTGGGGTAGAATTTCAAACCTCATATTAAACAGCTATAGCTCCCAAGAAGAAAGTGGGTTTTTGAGGATATCTTAATTATTGAGGAAATATAGAGAGTAATTTTCCAGAGAATTGATATGTTTTATAACTATAGATTTATTTTTATTTTATTTTTTTTACTGAACTAGTATGCCTGGGCAAGGGGAGAGGTTCAGTCCTCTGAATAGCAATAATCTTACATAGTTGTGTTTGCAGGGCAGGATTCTGGTACTCCAATGAAAGCTCTGCAAAACACACAGTACACATGAGGTGTTCATGACTCATTACACATCTTGTTAATGGCCTAACTCAATTATTACTTGGGTTGGTTAAGAATCTAAATCGTTGATTAAAAATGTATTTGGGGCCTGCAAATCACATCTTAAAGAGACAAATACCTGCACAAGCATTACTGCAATATGGACTGTTTTCCAGACATTTACCCACAAGACTTTATGATGAAATTAAAAACACTAACTCCGTGAGCATTATAATGATGTTTCTCAATAGCAGGAGTCTCAGAATTACTTTGATTTAATACTTCATCTAGAATTAAACTGAGGCTTTGCATCAAGTCTTTCAAACAGACACTAATTCCAGGATATAATTCTTGTCAAGGCAGCAAGCAATGCATCTCCAGTAAGAGATATTGCCATCACTGTAAATCATAGCTCACCTTAGTGTAAGAAGGAACTTGATAATGGAGTTTATAGATTTTCCCTAATCGTGAGCTTTCATTTGATAATACAGCAGAGTGGCATTCTGCTTTTGAGGCACAATTGCCCACAGATAATAGTCTGTTTAAATGTTTTAGAAAAATTAATAATAACAAGACTTACATTTTATCTATTAAAATTTTAAACTTTTCAAAATATTTCCACATTTTGTTTTGGTTGTACAATATTTATTATATTCTTCTTCCCAGAAATATGTGGGAATGAAATTTACTGTCCTTGAAAACACTACACTATTCAAATACTTATTCTCAAACTTATAATATATATATATTGTCTAAATTTTATATATGTCTCTTTTTCCCCCAATTGATCCTCCACTGGTGTATGTGTCCTTTGGTTATGCTAATATGAATACATACATGTACTTTGGTTGCTCTCTAACCTCCCCCACTCCCCTACCATTTGTCGCTGGATCTATTCTCGTTCATCAAATTATGTTGATCATTATATCCCACATATGAGTGAGGTGATGTGATTTTTATTTTTTTCCAACTGGCTTACTTCGCTTAGCATAATGCTCTTCAGTTCTATCCATTCTGTTGCAAATGGTAAAAGTTCCTTCTTTTTTTATAGCAGCATAGTGTTCCATTGTGTAGATGTACCACAGTATTTTAATATACTCATTTGCTGATGGACACTTAGGTTGTTTCCAAATCTTAGCTATGGTAAATTGTGCTGCTATGAACATAGGGGTGCATATATCCTTTCCGGTTGTAGTTTCTGGTTTCTTGGGATATAGTCCTAGAAGTGGGATTACTGGGTCAAATGGGAGTTCCATTCTCAACTTTTTCAGGAAACTCTATACTGTCTTCCACAGTGGCTGCACCAGTCTGCATTCCCACCAGCAATGCTAGAGGTTCCTTTTTCTCCACATCCTCGCCAGCACTTGTTTGTTGATTTGTTGATGATAGCCATTTTGACAGGTGTAAAATGGTACCTCATTGTTGTTTTGATTTGCATCTCTGGGATTATTAGTGACTTTGAGCATGTTTTCATATGTCTCTTAACCTTCTGTAAGTCCTCTTTTGAAAAGTGTCTATTCAGATTCTGTGCCCGTTTTTTGATTGTATCGTTTATCTTCCTTTTGTTAAGTTGTATGAGCTCTCTGTAAATTTGGGAGATTAAACCTTTACTGAAAATATTGGCAAATGTGTCCTCCTATGCAGTTGTCTTTCTTATTGTTTTGTTAATGGTTTATTTTGCTGTGCAGAAGCTTTTTATTTTGATGTAGTCCCATTGGTTTACTTCTCCTTAGTCTCTCTTATCCTAGGAGCTGTATCTGTAAAGATACTGCTATGACATATGTCTGCTATTTAGCTGCCTATGGAGTCTTGTAGGATTTTTATGGTTTCCCGTCTTACATTCAAGTCCTTCAGCCATTTTGAGTTTGTTTTTGTGTATGGTGCAAGTTGGTGACCTAGTTTCTTTTCTCTTCTCTTCTCTTCTCTTCTCTTCTCTTCTCTTCTCTTCTCTTCTCTTCTCTTCTCTTCTCCCTTCCTTCCTTCCTTCCTTCCCTTCCCTCCCTCCTTCCCTTCCCCTTCCCTTCCCCTTCCCCTTCCCCTTCCCCTTCCCCTTCCCCTTTCCTTCCCCTTCCTTTCTTTCCCCTTCCCCTTTCCCTTTCCTTCTTCCTTTCTTCTTCTTTCTTTCTTTCTTTCTTTCTTTCTTTCTTTCTTTCTTTCTTTTTTAATGTATCTGACCAAATTTCCCAGCAACATTTACTAAAGGGGCAAGAAAATTTTTTTAAAAAACATTTTATTCAGCCGAGACCGGTTTGGCTCAGTAGATAGAGCATCGGCCTGCAGACTGAAGGGTCCCAGGGGCATGTACCTTGGTTGCGGGCACATCCCCAGTAGGGGGTGTGCAAGAGGCAGCTGATCGATGATTCTCTCTCATTGATGTTTCTAACTCTCTATCCCTCTCTCTTCCTCTCTGTAAAAAATTAATAAAATATGTTAAAAAACACAAAACATTTTATTAAAACTAATATTTTTAATTTGAAACTGTTAAATTTTATTTTTTTTATTTATTTATTTTTTTTAATATATTTTATTGATTTTTTACAGAGAGGAAGGGAGAGAGATAGAGAGCCAGAAACATCGATGAAAGAGAAACATCGACCAGCTGCCTCCTGCACATCCCCCACTGGGGATGTGCCTGCAGCCAACGTACATGCCCTTGACCGGAATTGAACCCGGGACCTTTCAGTCCGCAGACCGATGCTCTACCACTGAGCCAAACCGGTTTCGGCAGAAACTGTTAAATTTTAAAGAAACATCAGATCTTTTTCTAAGTGAATCTATACATATTAATTGATGGAAAACATTACATTTTATAATTTTAAACCTGTACATGATAAATGATAAAAAAAAAAAGACAATAGACACAAATAAGCATTTCACAGAAAAAAATGCAAATGCATTATAAAAATATACTATACTTTATTAGTAATCAAGGAAATGGAAATTAAACTACATTGAGTTGACATTTTATAACTGAGAGTAATTCAGTCTTTATAAATAATGAGCTTTTATTATTGTAACTGATTCCTCTAAGTATAAAGGTCGGAAGCTAGTTTTTTATTGTGGTTTTTTTTTCTTCATTTTGACAGAACTTTAGAAATATTAGTCATACAATAGCATTAATGGCTCATCTCATTACTTAATGGCCACACAGATTATTCAACCCTGGGCTCTTAACATTTTCTGATTATCCTAATGGAGTATAAAAGATTTCAGAATATACTATTATTTCCGATCATTTTTATTTAGAAGTAATTTATTAACTATCTTTTCAAAGAGGAGCTTTGCCAAAGTGATCTTATTATAATCTAGGAAATTAAGTCATTGTATGTAATTTAATAACTTAATCTAAAATTTTAAAGGGGAACCAGGTAGAAAAGTCTCTCAATTATATTAAGTTCAATGATCAAACCAACTATACCAATTTCCACAATTAAGATGATGGAAGATTAAAATGTGAGCAATTATGTCTATCTATTGTGCTTAATGAGCACCGTTTCAAAATATATTATCCCCAAATTATATTTTTCTTCTCAAAAAAATAAATTAGATAATGTCTTTAGTTCATGGCCCATGGTAATAATTATATCTTTGCATTTGACAGAAAAAAAATAAAGTCAATGATTCTTGTATTGATTCTTATATATGCTTCCTATAAGGCACATGTGTCAAACACAAGGCCCTCGGGCCAAATCCTTCCCGCCAGGCCTTGCAATGTGGCCCGCACCGCGCTGTCATCACTGCACTCCGCTGCGTTTCCATCACAATGACAGTTTATGACTGTTCAGTAAACCATTCGGCCCGAGATTTAGGCTGGATTTTAGATTTTGGCCCCTTCTCTGATTGAGTTCGACACCCTTACTATAAGGTAACCTTTTAATTTTACTTTTACTTTTAAATAAATAGCAATGTACCGTATTTTTCGGACCATAAGACGCACTTTTCCCCCCCCAGAAGTGGGGGGGAAAAGTCCCTGCGTCTTATGGTCCAAATATAGCCTACACATATACTTTAAAAAAAAGTTTTTTTACTTGCCCGGCTCTGTGTGGTCTCTGTGTGCTTGCCCGGCTCTAAAATGGTTCTAAATGCTGCTATTTACTTTACAGAGTTGATTACATGTGTTTATGACTGTGATGTTGGGTTTTAATGCACATAAAATATTTCAGGACACTATTTGTTTCAGAATCTTTTTTTCTTCATTTCCCTTCTCTAAAAACTGGTGCGTCTTATGGTCCAGAGCGTCTTATGGTCCGAAAAATATGGTAACTATGATATAGAGAATGCTTAAATTACAGTACAAATCCAAAGATAAAATTAAATGCTTCAAATTGCACATTTTATCATATAGTCAATCTTTTAGAGAAAATTTTAAAATACCTGAAATCATATAAACATATTAGTTTTTCTTAAAATTTTAAAATTAAAATAGATTTTTATTGGAAAGTTCCCATTTTACCTTACAAAATAGATGTATTCCTCATTTTATGTAGGTTATGGTCTCAGCCTGTTAGAACTCGTGGAATTGGTGAAGAAACACATATAATGTTTATAATTACGGAAATTCTTTTTATCTCAGGGTTTCAAGAAATAACTTTCAACTTTGCTTCTTTTGCAGAGCAAGCAGGACTTGTAGATTCTGTTTTGCAGTGGAAAACAACATGGTCTTTTTTTGGAAAATGCCATGGAATTCCTGCTAACCAAGAATGCAATGTTCTTCTCAAATGTAGTAGTAAAGAAATCTGGTTACAAGTAACAAAATCAATATAATTAATAAAGAGGCTATAATTGATTTTTAAAAAGACATAGAACAAGTCCCAGGGTCACCTGGATTCAGTGATACAAATAGAACCTGGATGTGCTTTCTCTTATTCTCCATTTCTCTTTCCTGTTATCCTCTAGTTCTTTCACATGAATTGTACACAGCTGTAGTCATCCTCTGAACCAATCTTCATAATTTAATCGAAGGGAAAAGAGTGCATGTCTCTTCAATTTGGAAAATTCTAGTGGGAGACTGATTTATCTCGCTTAATTTGGCTTGTGTCAAATCCCTAACTATTTGCAGCCATTACTGTGTGGAGAGGGATAACTGCAACTGGTTTATGTTGCATCATGTGCTTTTCTTGGGAGCTAAAGAGAACTGTAGACCTATGCTACACGAATTTTAGATTTTGATGATTACTTAAGGCTGGTAAGAGGGGCACAAAGGAGACAATTTGATGTTACTTTAGTAAATAATATTCAATTAATGATTTAACCAAGACAACTCTTTTATGTGTGTTTTTTCCTTAAGCCTCTATATTTAAGATTCACACATTTAAAAGTTCAGTTAGTTTTTAAAAAAAATGTATATATTTTATTGAATTTTTACAGAGAGGAAGGGAGAGAGATAGAGTTAGAAACATTGATGAGAGAGAAACATCAATCAGCTGCCTCTTGCACGCTCCCAATAGGTGTGCCCACAACCAAGGTACATGCCCCTGACCAGAATTGAACCTGGGACCTTTCAGTATGCAGGCTGACACTCTATTCACTGAGCCAAAATGGCAAGGGAAAAAAATTCAGTTAGTTTTAATAATCACTATTAAGAATGCTCGTACAGCCAAAACCGGTTTGGCTCAGTGATAGAGCGTCGGTCTGCGGACTGAAAGGTCCCAGGTTCGATTCTGGTCAAGGGCATGTACCTGGGTTGTGGGCACATCCCCAGTAGGGGGTGTGCAAGAGGCAGCTGGTCGATGTTTCTCTCTCATCGACATTTCTATCTCTCTATATCTCTCCCTTCCTCTCTGTGAAAAATCAATAAAAAAATTTAAAAAAAAAGAATGCTCTTACAACTTTAGTCAATAAAATTATTTTATTTCAACCACATTTTTAGATTTTACATAATTTGAATGTCGTAAGCATTTAAAACATCTGATGTAATAAGCACATGATGGAAGATAATGATTGCTGTGTGTGTGCAAGGATAAATGTAAAATTCTAAAACATTTAATTTAATACATGGAATATTTTATTTCAAACTTGCTAATACTTCTAAATGTACTTTTCTGGGGAGCAAGCCTAAGCCACCAGTTGGACATCCCTTTAGGGCTCCCGGACTGAGAGAGGGCACAGGCCAGGCTGAGGGACCCCCAAGGTGCACAAATTTTGTGCTCCGGGCCTCTTCTATATGTATATTAGACAGCATGCTGTTGCATCAGCAAACAATATTCAACCCTTATGGTTTACAACAGCAAATATTTATTTCTCTTGTACTATTGTTTATTGGGTAGGCTGAAATTGGCTCCAGGCTGAGTCTGGTAGGGTTCTGCTCCACATCTCTCATTCTGGGACAAAGAATATGGGACCAAGAATCGTGGAGATGGCCGGGACTGGTTTGGCTCAGTGGATAGAGCGTCGGCTTGCAGACTGAAAGGTCGGGGTTCGATTCCGGGCAAGGGCATGTACCTTGGTTGCGGGCACATCCCCAGTGGGGAGTATGCAAGAGGCAGCTGATCGATGATTCTCTCTCATTGATGTTTCTAACTCTCTATCCCTCTCTCTTCCTCTCTGTGAAAAATCAATAAAATATATTAAAAAAAAAAAAAAAAAGAATCGTGGAGATGGCAGAAGTGCAAGATGAAGGAAGTACAAGAAGCCAAGCCAGATCATCCACATCTAAAGCTTCTATTTGCCTCATATTGTCTAAGATTCGATGGGCCAATCCAAATCATGTGCCACATGGATGGGTTAGGGAAAAGTATAAAATTATAAAAAACTTGGATATATAATTCTAATGGTGAGAGAGTGAAGTTTGGGGGAAATTAATCACTCTGCCACAAATAGCATTATATCTAGAAGTGAAGAAGTAATTCTGACCTAGAAAATCATCACTACTACCATATTTCCCCAAAAATAAGACATCCTCCAAAAATAAGACCTACTTACAGGTTTCCTTCTGAGTGAAATATAAGGCATCCCCCCAAAAATAAGCTCCCCCCGCCCCAGGCTAAACATGAGAGATTTGGTCTACTGATTCTGAAAGAAATGGAGTCACAAGAAATTCACCAGGAAATTCAGGAATTGGATTGTTATGATGATGTTCCAGAAGACGATGACATGATTGTCATTGAATAAATTAGTAAATTCTTGATACTGTAGGATTCACAGTTTGTCTGGTTTGTGTTGACAACTACCGTACCACCGTACCGTATACAGGTAATAAATTTTCTTTATTTTCATTTAACAATAAATGTGTACCTTATTCTTCCTCATGGAAAAATAAGACATCCCCTGAAAATAAGACCTAGCGCATCTTTGGGAGCAAAAATTAATATAAGACACTGTCTTATTTTCAGGGAAACAGGGAAGTGTCTGCTTCACCAAAATTTGATTAGATATTGTACATGAAATTACTTTGAAACTCTGAGGCATTATTCTGATGTAATTTAATAAATGTATATCTTCAAATAAAAATATAATAAGTGAATGAATTGATAAAAATTATTGTATCAACCACATATTTTCATTTAAATAGTGGTTTGGGAAAGTAAAGTAGAAATAACTGAGGTGGGGAATGTTAGTAAGAAAACAGAATTATTATACTCAAATTGCTAAAACCAACTTCATTGAATTGCAATAAAATTAAATGGAAATGTGTCAGTTACCCAGCATGGCTAATTACATTGACCAAACTTACTTGTATTACTTGCCTAATTCCTAAAGCTTCACTTCATTTATTACTTTGAAAACCCAAATATGTGTGGCACATTATATTTTAAAATGCAGAGAAAAGTCACACTATGTTAAATAACTCCTTAGAGAAATAGCACAAGGTTATATTGACATGTAGAAAATGAAGTGGAAAATTGGGATAATTATTTAGATAAATCAAGCGAAAAATAATACTAACCTTTGCCCCAATTACTTGAAAATCTGGACAATTAAAATGAAGTCTAAAATTCCAGAACAGTTGTTTCAAATGTCTAATTCAATTTCTGAACAATTCTTGTCAAAGTATATTATTATATAGAAAGAAAAATATTGTATTCATTGTTTACGATGACAGAGACCTTATTTGCTAAACATAGTTTTCAACTTTACTTTTCTACTTTGTTTCTATTGATTTGAGAATACTTTTCCCAGACCAAAGCTCCCATGTAAATACTTTTTAAATCTTCGCCACTTAGAATCTCCATATTTGAAAGGAGGATGGAGATAGCTTCACTGTTATTATATCAGACTCATGGACTGATGTTTTATACTTTTGACTGTGACAATACATAATATATTAGATAGATAATTCTTTCTTAGACTGAATCAATGAAATTGTGCATTGAAACAAAATTCCATCACTTTATAGACAGCCCCATAGAACTGTAATACAGCCAGAAAATACAATTAACCCAGCATGGCGTATTTCATGGTAAATTGTGCAAATGGAAATGAAAAGATTGCTTCCAAGTCATGTTTATCCTATATAATAAAAGCATAATATGCAAACTGATGAAAGGTTTGAACAGTGGGTGGAATGACCACCTGGACAACCACGATATGACAACCACTGGCACCAGACCAGCCAAGGCAGGTGCGATGCAATTGGTCAGAAACCCGGCCATCGCACCATGATCGCCCAGCAGAGGGAGGCCCAGGCCACCTACCTGAGGCAGGTGGGCAGAGCCTCCCTCTGCAAGGGAAGCCTGGGTCCAGGGTGCTGAATGGGGAAGCTGGTGCCAGCAGCTGGTGAAAGGAAGGCCTACTCTTGCATGAATATTGTGCATCGGGCTTCTAGTTTAACAATAACATCTAATTGTACATTACGTAATGTGATTTCACTATTGCACTAGTTGTATATTTATGTCAGCCCCTTCCAAAAAGTTGATAAGCTAAATTTAATTACCACAAATTTCCAGATAAGAAATATTAAGTCTTAGAGAGACTGATACCTTGTACAAGGAGAAAATCCTCTCTCTACACAGAACATGTCCGATAACAAATGTTACTTTTCCTAACCAAGTAATTCTCCCATTCTTTGTGGATGCCATCTGGGTGCCTATGATTTAATGCAATTCTTATACTAACTACCGAGGGTTAGAGGCTCAGCCAACAAGACTGAACACCACTTCAGAGGCCAATTGAAAGTTGTGGATCCCTATATTACCAACATTTATGTCCAATTTGGCTACACCCTCCCCAGATTTGATAATTTTCTTTAAAGGTGATAGTATTCAGAGAAACACTCTGCTCACTATAATGTAACTAAAAAGGATACAACTCAAGATCCCCCAGATGGAGGAGATGCATAGGGCCGGGTATGGGGACAGTGATGAGCTGCACTAACTACCAAGGGTCAGTGCTGCCATGCTCTTCTTAGGTGCATCACTCTCCCTGGACCTTGACGTGTTCAGCAACTTGGGAGCTCTCTGAACTTTGCTACTAAGGGTTTTTCTGATAGTTCCATTAAGTAGGCATGACTGATTAAACCTCTGACCACTGGGGATTAACGCTATAGCCAGTCCCTCTCCCCTCCCAGAATATTGGGTAGGGGGCTAAAAATTACAACCCTCTAACCACATGGGTGGTTCCTCTCGCGACCCTTCCTCCTGAAGCTCTATAGGGGCCCATCAAGGGTCCTCCCTTTGCAGGGTGCTCAGGGGGTGGTGCCAGCCCTCTTGCCAGCTGGCCCTCCCCCCCGTGACAGCCCGGGGGAATAGCTCCAGCCCACTATCTGGCCCTATCCCCTGCTGCCACACACTCGCTGGTAAGCCCCATGCCCTGCTGCTGCCACTGGTCGACTCCTACTGTGGGATGACTGGTGGGGTAATCAGGGGGGTCCTGCTGGCACCCACATTAGCTGGCTTGGGGCCTGCAGGCTGTGGGCAGCTCCTGCACTGAGTGTCTGACCCCTGGTGGTTAATGGTCATTCTGTCATTCAATCAATTTTCATATTAGGCTTATCCTACCTAATAAAAAGGTAATATGCAAATTAACCATTATCCATCACAACGATGGCAGTTCCCATAGCCACAAGATGGTGGCACCCAGGTCTCTCAGCCCTGCCAGAGTTCCCTAGTCCCAGGGGTGTGGCCACTGAGAGCTGGTAGCATGAGCAGCCTGGAGGATGCTTACTTCATTGCCGTGGTGATGAGGCAGTGTTCCGTGCCGGCTGCAGATGTGCCTCTGGGCTGCAGAGAGCCCCTGGGCAGCAGGCACCAAGCGGCCAGGCCCCACAGAGAGCTATTGGCACACAGATTCACACACAAGGTTACTAGTATTATATAGTTTACTCAATTTCTATGTTTTGAGCGCATTTTCTCCCCAATTGATCTGTCCCTTAAGTAAATAATGTTCTTTCTTATGTTTCTTATAGGTTTATAGAACCAGACAGAATAATTTCCCAGAAAAATGCTCACAGTTTGGTGATAAATAGGGCTAAATACTAGATTTTAGATATGGCAATTGTGAAAAAACTAACCACATGCAATTACTTTACTGTAATAACTACATATGGGAATCAAATATGAAGTGACAGCAACATGTGATATTATGTTTTTGGTTGTTTGCTGAGCACTATTAACAGTGTGAAAAATATAAAGCATATATAAATTTAAAAATATCCAAAATGTAGACTTTTAATTTTCTTTTTATAATTCTTAAGTACCAAATTATCCTTAATTAAATAGGCAATTAAGAATTAGAACTCCTTCATATTTATTTAGAATAAATGCCAAAGAGAGAATTTGGCAAAAAAAAAAAAAAAGTGAATATAGAAACTAGAAAAATATCGTGAAAATAATGGAAGGAAGCATAAGTATGGATATTTATAAAAACTGTCTAAATTATATTTAGAAGAGATAATTCCTTTTATGATTAAAAACCATCTACAATCACCCCACCTTTAGAAATGCCTAGATATTTCAGGTATAATGAATAACTGCTCATTTATTTTTTTAAAAAAAGTTTTGATATGCATAGCATTGTTTTTACTCATTAAAATTTGAGTATGCATTTAAGTTTCTTTTTTAAAGTCATTTGCCTGGATGAAAATCTCAATGCTATCCTAAAATACTAATGTCCATTAGGTTAAAATAAGATGAATCACTTAAAAAAATTTGAATGTTCTGGGGGAAATTGTATCATTGCTACAATTCACACTTTCAAAAATCACTGATTCCTTTGAAAGAAAAAAATAACTGACAAATTTGAAGACAATTTCTGTATATACATATTCAACTGCATTTTTATGTTCACTGTGGTTAGCCATGTCTTAATTTGTCATTTTAAATATTTAAATACATCATCTTGTGATTTTGGGGCACAAATATGCTAAATATAAATATACAAAAAATTATATTCTTCACAATTCTTAGAACATGTACATAGTTTATTCTTGAAAATAATGTAAAGAATGAGTCAATTTATGCTATAAACTCAGTTCTTAGTGAAAACACTAATTTCTATAATATAAATATTTTAAGTGAAAAAATTGGATTAAAAATTCTGTATGCTAGATATATCAAGGAAGAATATGTTTTGTTAATGATTTTTTATTGATATTTTTAGAGAGTGAGGAAGGAAGAGGAAGAGGGAGAGAAACACGGAGGTGAGAGAGAAACATCTATCTGCTGCCTCCAGCCTACACTTTACTGGGGATAGAGCCTACAATCAGGGCATATGCCCTGACTGAGAATCAAATCAGCCACCTTTTGGTGTCTGGGAAGATTCCCAACCAACTGAGCTACATTGCCAAGGCTCTAGGGAGAATATTAAGAACTTCTCATCAAAAGTAAACTTGGAATTTTTTAATAAAAATTATTTCTCAGTGTTGTCCAGCTTTGGTGAAAGCACACTATAAAACTATGACCATTTTTAAA
This sequence comes from Pipistrellus kuhlii, assembly GCF_014108245.1. NCBI lineage: Eukaryota > Metazoa > Chordata > Mammalia > Chiroptera > Vespertilionidae > Pipistrellus > Pipistrellus kuhlii. The sequence goes on from NW_023425449.1 coordinate 15,868,729, forward strand.
AAAATGAAAGATACAACATAAAAAATGAAAGCTCCCAAAACAAAGAAAACAAAACAAATGGTATTTAGATAATGGAAGGATCATGGAACAAATTCCAGGGGACTGGATAAACCACCAGCATTTCATAGAAATGGACTTATTTTAATTAATACCTCATTTTGAAACTTCTTAATAGCAACACCCAATCTTGGAAAACAAGAGGTTTATCACACACAGCTAACTGACAGAGGCTAATTGTTACATTCATAGTGATGGGTAGAGTGGGTAATGATCTGTCTCTGTACCTTAAACTTAAGGCTTAAAGGCTCTTAGATTTCAAACTATGCACTGTTTACACCTAAGACGTTTCAGGATGATAACTAAGTTTTCCTAGCTAATACTCTGTAGCCCCAGACACTGAGATGACTGCTCTTAACACAAAAGAAAATAAATATATCTCCTTTCTTCTGAGAAGAGTACACATGCACAGCATCATACTACATACAGGAGTATGACACTGAAGTTCAAGTTTCTTATTATGATGTTGACTCATAGATGACGAGCAGAATCTTTTAGAAGAGCTGGATGGAACTGTGTTGTTCATGTGGTTTTAAGAGATTACTGTGGGATTTGTTCCTGCCAAGGTGAAGGACTCTGGAAACGAAGCCAATTACTCTCTTGGAAGCACAATAGAGTGTGTTACCTAACATTGTGAAGGAGTTTGCAGGGTTTTATGTTGGAGAGAAGAAAAAACAAAACAGAAAAAGTAAGAGGAGGCAAGCCAAAGTGAGGATGGCTGCATCCATATTTCTAAATACATACCCATCAAGCACACAGCAGCAGACCAGGCCAACCCTGATGGACTTAGCCAGTAGAATACAGCATGCCACTTGTAGGTTCAGACAGTTTATTGTTTTCATAGCCAACAAAGGAAAAGGCAGCAAACAAAAGCACTCACTCTGTTCTTTGTCCCCACACTGAAAAAGATGAACCTAAAATAAAAGGGGCTGGATGACAATACAAGTTATAGGACACCCTGTTTCTGAAGAGTCAATTCTATAATACAAAGTGCTTACAGATGGCCATTATACTCTAAGGATCACAAGGTGGAAAGCCTCATATCTCATTAGAATCTGGGAGACAATAAACTGACTTTCCCATGGAATATAAGGAGATGATTAGATATTGGCCTCATAGCAGCTCCTCCTTAGCTTTCTATCCTGTTGTGTCCCAAGAGAATCAAAAGGTTTTCCACGAAGGCTCAGAAAAGCTTTAGCTCAAACCTTTGTTTGCCTGCCTGGCCTATGAGAACAAATGTGAAGCTGCCAAGGTGCCATGGTGCAATTTCCCCCCTACAATACCAAAAAAATATGGTTTCTATTGTATACTTGGTTCTGAGGGCCTGACTTTCCTTTTTGTGACATATCATTACTTCTGCTATTACCACTATACACACAGAAATATAAGAAAAATATTAAAATTGATTGTAAAATATTTACTCAAAATATTAAATGATAAATATAAAATATAGTTAAGTATTGAATATTAAAATATTTAAACAATCATAGTTCCAATAACAATTTCTCCCATGTAGATTAATATATAGAGAATACATAGATTGTCCCCCCAAAATGTACATAGACTTTAACAGCTGGTAGCTCAATTTTGAAAATGAAATGTATTTTAATAAACACTGACTTTATAATTTTTTTAGGTATTAAAATATGATAGCTTTATAGTAAAACTTATGTCAAGAGAAATGGCTAGTTATATATAATCTTAGCAAAATATGTATCCTTTCTGCTCCCTCTCACACACTAACACTCCTACAATGTTTGCCCACTTAAACACAACCCATCTTTCATTTTATATAAACATGTCACCATACATGAGAAGTTCTACAGTAATTATAGCTATAAAATTATTATTCAAATATGAAATAATTTAATTGAACACTATATACCATCATTTATATATATATATATATATATATAAAATCTTTTTTAATCTTCCTCTTTAATAAAATGTTAATATTCTAAAAGAAGAAACCCAATATTCATGAACTGATATTTTAGCTTCTTTATTTTATAAAATCCTAAAGTAAATAACTAAAAACTGAGACTGATGAGGGTCTTGAGGTTCAAGCTGCAAAGGAGCATGCACCACACCACAATTAGAAACATTTGGGATTCATCTCCACATTTGCCAGATTTAAACATCTGGGTAATTTTCTCAGACTTCATGATTCTCTTAAATGCATATAAAGTATCCAACATCTTTAAATGTTAGGGTAAATGATGGGATCTTTCATTTTATATCTGGATGATTAGTCTCATGAAGACACAGTCCTATTTCTAACTTCTCTATTCACAATTTATAAAAAAAGGTAAATACATTTTCAATACAGATAACATAAACATTATTTTAAGAAGTCGCATCATTCTCAGAGTAAAAAGCTATAAATAGCTTTGCCCAAAGTATCTTTGTCATCATGATCACCTATCAGTTACTGAGTACCCTTTGGCACAGTGCTAGACAGAAACGGGGCAATTCTAGTGCTTCTTAAGCTTCCCATCTAATCTGCACATATTTAAGTGCCACCCTTTGACTCCTTTCCCCTTCTTATACCAGACCTGCAGCTGACCACAAAGATCTTCTGCTCAATCACTCTTTATCAGACTCACTGTCATTTCCCTAGTCCACACCACCCTCTCATAGGGATTTCATGATAGCTTTGTCATGCACATAATGTTAACATGACTACCCAATGATCCTTACTCTTGAAAGATTAACTTCTCTTTGTATGTGTAAGAACCTGTGACCTGCTGCTAAACTATAACAGAACATGGCTCAAAACATAGACTAGATCAGCTTGCTGCTAAATAACAGAATCTCTCCTGTGATTAAGTTACATCATTTGGCAAAGATGAAGGGATTCTGGAGATGTAATTAAAGCCCCTAATCAACTGAGTTAATGAAAAGGAGATCATCCTGGTGGTCCTGACTAAAGCAGGTGAAGCTTTAAAAGAAGACCTAGAAGTCAGAGACAGAAGTCAGAATGCCATTCCTCTGCGAAAAGTAAGCTACCATAGTGTGAGAAGACTATGTGGTAAGGAAATTTGGGGATCCTCTAGGAGCTCAGAGCAGAATTTCAGTTGACAGACAGGAAGAAAATGGGTACCTCAGTCTGACAATCTCAAGAAACAAAATTTTGCCAATAACTTCCCATTTTATATCCTCTTTCTGAGTAATATCATTGATTCTTGTGGCTATAATTAGAATTTATACACTGTTGATTATGAAATAAATGTCTGCAGTTCAGATAATAATCCTGCAATTGGGATCCTTCATCTAAGTAATCCCTAGTTTATTTTCCAGCAGTATATCAGAGATACTAGGCAGGCAGGACAATGGCTCCCCAAATGTCCATGCTTTGATTCCTAGAAACTATAAATACATTGTATCCTATAAGGCAAAGTGACTCCGCAGATATAAAGTTTTAGACCTTGAGATGGGGATGGTATCTTTGATTATCCTGGTGGATCCAATCTAATCAATGAGTCACAACAATAACATTTCCCAGCTATGATCAGAAAACTAAATGATGATGGATATAAGATCAGAGAAATGCTACTGCTGGCTTTGAAAATGGTGGAAGAGAACCACAGATCAAACAATACTGTGGAAATCTACCACCTGGAAAGGCAACAGCCTTGTAAACCAAAATTAATTTTAGACTACTGTAATAAAGAATATAAAGCACTTATTTGAAGCAGGGGGGGGGGGGGAATGCAGCCAAGGAGACAGATTCAGTAACAACAATTTAAACTGAGTTCCAAAGGTGAGACAGTTTTTTATAGCAAAATTTCCTACTCATGTCTTTAATGAATCCATTTTATGAAGTATCTAAATTGTGCAGGTATGATTTGATAGGGTTTCATTCTACTGGAAGCAAGACAAAACTCAAGTGGCATAAATAAGTGGGACATAATGTGGGAAGTGAGAGTTCAGACTGAGGTTCCTTTTGCTATACAGTCTGTGAGAAGCCCCTGTTAGCAAATGGCCACTATGCTTTCAATTTTTTTTAAATATGTTTTTTATTGATTTGATAGATAGGAAGGGAGAAGGAGAGAACTTCTTGGAGTTCACATCAAATAAATCTTTGCTCTTGGGATCCACAGTTTGGAATGATAAGGGCTGGTAGACAGTCTGGGCCACTGTTTTCTCTTCCTGCTTTCCCTCTCTGATAATGAATGACTAATACTGAATAATGAATGAGTCTACTAATGTTATTAACATTTATTAACATGCATTATGTCACTTAATTCTTTAAAACTCCTTACCAAGAGAGCATTACTAGTGTCCCCATTTTGTACATGAGAATGAGCTAAACTGTCAAATAACTTGTTTAAGGTTATTTATGATTTGTAAATGGTTCAGTGGTGATTAGATCATGTTTGTTAATCTAAAAAAAAATCTCTCTTAAAAGCAAACAAAAACAAACATACATAGCAAAAAACTTCTTTTTTCTCTTTCTGCTTGCTTTTTTAAAAAAGTTTTCTCTGAAACTTTTAGGTACACTTTGGGTTGACTTTCAAGACTTGATTAAAGGCATGGGAAGTAGACCAAATGGTCCTTTCAGCTTACTCTGGGTTGAGCATTTGTAGCTCCCTACAGAGTAATGGGACTATTCTACTTCACCCACCCAGCTACTGGAGTTTCTTATCGGGGTTAGAGTTCAAGATCTCAGACACACATATAATTTCTCACAGTGTTTTTCTCACCTGTATTCCAATGCCAAGAATTTCACAGTAGGTGGAGATTTTGGGGGCACAGGTTGAATATTTTTGTATCTACTGGGTAAAATAATCTTCATATAGCTTCTTTAAATAATTTTATTATTGAGGTGACATTGAGAAAGCATAAAATTAATCATTTGCAAGTGAACAACTCAGTGACACTTAGTATATTCAAGATATTGTACACAACCACCTCTATCTAGTTCCAAAACATTCTCCTCAACCCAGAAAGTGACCCTGCACCTGCTGAGCAGCTATGCCACTTTCCTCCCCTTTTCCAGGTTGTAATTCACCCTAGTGGTGACTCTTTATGCCCTGAATTAATAAAATTACCAAAGGGATAATTAAAATTCCTGAGCCTATTTCTTTTTTTAAAAATATATTTTATTGATTTTTTTACAGAGAAGAAGAGAGAGTGATAGAGAGTTTGAAACATCAATGAGAGAGAATCATCCATCAGTTGCCTCTTGCACACCCCCTCCTGGGGATCTGCCCACAACCAAGGTAACATGCCCTTGACTGGAATTGAACCTGGGACCTTTCAGTCCGCAGGCTGACACTCTATCCACTGAGCCAAACAGGTTTCAGCTGGGCCTATTTCTTTATCTACAATATACATTTGAGATTGTATATCATGCCACAATTGAGTAAAGAATAAATGAAATAACTTATGTAGGGAATCTGGCACAATGCCTGGGACATGGTAGACTTTGAGTAAAGATAATATTTTCCCCTTCATACTCCTTTACATGTATTTATTACTGCATACTGAGCAGAGGGCTCCTTCTTTGCAATACACTCAATGTCACTTTAGGAACATCTCCCTGCTTATACAAAGTTTTTGGCATAGTATGTAATTTATCCTTCAAACCACTGTGAAGAGTAAAAAGAAAGGAGTAGAACAAAGAGGATAAGAATGGGAAACAAAGGCAATGATTTGATTTTTAAACTAACAGAAGGAAATCCAGGGCAACAGAGCGAGTATGCTGAGCAAGAGCCAGGATGGAAACCTCGTTTTACTGACTTTCAGCTGAACCCCTTTCCAGTTGGCTACACTGCACTAAATGAGCTCCTGGACAAAGGCATATCTAAATATGAAAGAATGCTAAAGAGAGTGATTCATGGGGGGAAAATTGGAATTTCCTAAAGAACAGTCTCTCAGTCATTAGAAAGTCACTTTCTAAAGTTAGCGCCGCATGGCAGGGAGGCTTTCAGTGCCTTTCATTAACTTATAAATGAAAGCCAGAAAAGCAGAATGAGCAGAAAAGACCTGAAAAGTTTGAATGCTTGGCAAACAATGAGGCAGTGAAAACCAGGTTTCAGAGAAAGGAAATCACTGGAAGAATGCCAGGGAACTGAATAATGCTAAAGTGGGAACTAAGGAAAATAAAACACCTGTAACTCTAACTGAAAATCAATTAGATAATACAGAGTGAGAGAGAGAGAGAGAGAGAGAGAGAGAGAGAGAGAGAGAGAGAGAGAGAGAGAAGGGCATTGTACTTATACACTCACTGAGATGCAAACTGGTAAAATGTTATTTTTATCACTTCTCATGTTTCTTTTTTATTTAACTCATAATTCTAACTATTAAGTAATACATATTAGCACTATTATTGGTGGAAGTGAAGTTCTTGAGGTGCTGTGAGGAAAAGAATTTCTGGAGGCCCCCATGGGATGATGGTTTTTTGTGGAAAGCCATGTTGATTATTTAAAATTAAGGGGTTCCCCTCCTAGGTTGCATCTCTGTCAGTCTGGCCATGAAAGAAGACCAATGTGTTCAGAAGGGCCAGAATAAAGGCCACTGGCCAGAATTTCTGCTCCATATGAACATCCAGTCCAGTCCAGCACCTGGCTAGCTTGGCTTGGGTTCCCAGCTGTAGTGCATTGCATGTGGGGTCCACACAGCCATGGGCCATGCAGCTGCTTAAGGCCACATGGCTGTGGAGAGAGATCAGGTGAGTGCACAGGTAAACGAGGTTATAGAGCAAGAGAAAGAGCTAACAAGAGCAAGCAAGAGAATAAGAAAAAGGAAACTCTTTGTCTTGGAATTTTAACTTTCCAAGATTTTGCAAGCATGATGGGGTCCACTACCTAGCCAATCCATTATTCATCAGGTTATACTGATAGGCAAGCACCTTCCCCATGAAGCATAAATTTTAGGGGCATATAGGCAGGCTTAGGGAATTTTTAGAATTGGGGTCCATGGAAAAACACAGGGCTACAGATTTGGAGAAGGTATATTTCCATAACACGAGGAGGCCAGGTGCAGTTACATTTCCATAAGACCAGGGAACTAGAAGTAACCAAGAAATGTCTATATTTATAGAAAGCACAGAAGGAGCCCTAACTGGTTTGGACCAGTGGATAGAGAGTTGGCCTGTGGAACTGAAGGGTCCCAGGTTCGATTCCAGTCAAGGGCAAGTGCCGTGGTTGTGGGGATGTGCAAGAGGCAGCTGATTGATGTTTCTCTCTCATCAGTGTTTCTAGCTCTCCATTCCTCTCCCTTCCTCTCGGTAAAAATCAGTAACATATACTGAAAAAGAAAAAGAAAAAAAAAAGAAGCCCAGAAGGAATGGAAAGACTATGAGGGAGGAGGGCCTCAGGAATCATTAGAGTAACCAGTTCGAAAGGGAATATTGACCAATCAGAGAGGATATCAGGACACAGGCACTGCAGCCTTTATAAACCATGGAAACAGAAAGTCTGTGGGACCCTTTCCCCTTCCCCATATGGTAACCCAGTCTGTGCAACAAAAAGCAGCACAACATTAAAATGAATACTTATAAGTTTATGAATATTAAAATATGCTATGAAAACAACTTCAAAAAATTAATGCATGAATTATAAAAATATTTTTGATTGGCTTTACAGGGTTATCAAATATTCATTAGGAGGTGATGTGAAAGGTATTTCTTGCAGAGGGGGAAATGTGGATAGTATAGTGTTTCAGAAAATTAAATAGCTTGATTAGACTGGATGAAAGACTGTGATACAGGGACATGTAAGAAAGTATAGTTAAATGTCTACACTGATTATGAACACCTTATATACCATTCTAGAAACCAGCACACTTTATCTTATAAACTTTGGGAATAGTACTCGTAGTTTCTGTAAGCAGCATAGACGCTGAAGCTGTAAAGGTTAAAGGCATAAAGAGCAATTAACAATAGTCAGGCTTCAAATAAGGTAATGACAGAGGCTACGAATAAGAGAAATGAGAAAATTACTTTGTGATAGGCTTTCAGTAGTTGCTTCCAGAATCTACAGCTTATTAGCAGTCATAAATTTATATTTTTATTTTCAAGTGAACTATGAAACCAGTTGCTTATAAATAAATATTAAAAATTTCCCTTTATTTTGTTTCATCTAAGAAGCAAGACAGATTCCTTTCTTAGAAAATGATATAAAATACCTGTTTCTTCTTTGTTGACAGAAAACAGGACCATTGCTGAAAAAGTAATGCCTTCAATGATATGAAATAAAACCTTTTAGATTCAGGTTTCATATATGACTCATTTTTCCTTTGTTATTGAGTGAAATTGCATAACAATATAAATTTAATTCTGTATATCTCACAAAGATATTCTAGCATTTAGAAGAAAATAAGGGAGGCAAATTTATGTATATGGTTATAGATATAAAAGCCTAAGTGGCTATTGCTACCAAACAGACCACAGAACAGGCTGCTTAGGTGACGAGGCCAGCAGGGGGTTAGTGAGGGGTGACCAAACAACTGAGCAGCAGGCTATTTGGGGCAACCAGGCCCACAGAAGGGCAATGAGTAGTGACCAGGCTGGCAGAAGGACATTTGGGGCTGACCAGGATAGTGGGGGGAGGTAGTTGTGGGTGACCAGGCTGGCAGGAAGGGGTTAGTAAGGAGCGACCAGGCTGGTGGGAGGGGACAGTTAGGGGTGACTAGGCCAGTGGGAGGGGCAGGGTAGGGTGGCCAGGACAGCAGTGGGGGAAGTTAGGGGCAATCAGGCAGGCAGGCAGGTGAGCAGTTAGTAGCCAGTGGTCCCGGATTGTGAGAGGGATTTCCGACTCTGCATTTAGGCCCGATCCATAGGATCGGGCATAAATTTGCAGTCGGACATCCCCAAAAAGGTCCCAGATTGGAGAGGGCGCAGGCTGGACTGAGGGGACTCCTCCCACCTGTGCATAAATTTTGTGCACTGGGCCTCTAGTGCTAAAATAAAAACTGGCCAAATTATAGCCTTCATGGAGCTTTTTGCTACTGAGAGGAAACAGAATATATAGTTAAAAACTTTATTACGTTAGATGTGTAACTCTCCTCCCCAAAATTGCAATATATTCGTACCAAGATAATGTATTTCCATGGTTCTGTTATTTAACTATGAGTTAATATAATTTTGAGTTGGGCACTGCTTATGGAACATGATGTATTTGTACTGAGCAGTTCATAAACATCAGAGCCTTAACTTCATCTTTGCTGGAATGATGTGCACGGTGATAACTCCACCTTATGACCATGGCTAAGGCCTTTTGTGTGATTAAAACTGACTACACTACAACCATTACATATTGGGTTTGTTCTGCTTGTCCACCATCACAAGGCTGTTAATCAAAATTCAGATATTATTTCCCATAGGTTTGCTTTCTCCTAAGGAGCTGCTCATTAGACAGGTCTGGCCTAATTATTATTAGCTCAATTAGTATATCTTGGGGATAATTTGGTTTATTAAGAAATAAAACATTTGTGTCACAAGTTGAACAAATAATGAGGATACTTGCAGTTCATAAACAAGTTTGATATTTACTTTCTATTCTGACAAACTGTGATAATCAACATGGGGGCGTTTTAGGAATTTCCAATAAACTACTCTACTTTACTATGCTTAATTAGAATTTAATGTTAATTTACATATTTTCTTATCATCACAGACTCAAAATAATTTTGTAGACTCACTTTGTCCAAAATGGAAGTATATATTCTTATTCTCACTTGTGATACTATTGCTTTGCCAAATTTTGGGGTATACATACTATTTACTTTCTTGTCATCACACATTTCAACACTAGCCTACAGAAATCTTTGAAAGCATCCTTCTATCCCAACATCAGTATGCTCTAAGTTATTTTATTTACCCTTGCTGTTTTCCAAGAAGCCTTTGACACTGATACTACATTACTATTAGACTACATTATAACAATTAGTAAGTATGGTAGAACTTGATAAAGTTTTTTTTTTTTTAATTTCAGGGATTAATGAATGTATATTAAATTTAGAACGAATACTCCTAAATTATTTTTCATTCTTACTCTGATATAAGACATTCACAATTAATTTGCATTCACTTTCTTATAAGAACTTTCAGTGTTTTCTTTTGTTTCATAGGCAGTTTACTTGTGTATATTCTGTATGCCAGCTAAATACTGTCAAAACAAATTCTGCTTTGAATTGCACTGGTGCCCAAAGTTTTAGAAGTCGGTATTTAAGTGACAGATTATGTCTGCATATCCTACATACCTACAACTTCATTTCACATCTGTTTATTTGTGATTGACAAATATTTTCATAAATTCTAAAATTTTTAAAATGCATATTAATGAAAAAGTTAAAAAATATTTCTGAGCAGAAAGAATGGTATAATGAACTATCATGTATTTATTATTTAGTTTTAACTGACATCAATATTTAGTTGGTTTTATTTAATCTATAAGCATACTTCTTCCCAACATTCCTATTTATTTTTAATTATGTCCTCCATTATATTATTTTATGAATATATGTTTTAGTATACAGGTCTTAAAATAAGTTTTAAAACAAAGCATTACAAATTATAACTAAAAACAATAATTAGTCAATATAATGAATTAGCCATCAGTGTCCAAATTTTCCCATCGTCTTCCTCACTATCAGAAGACTCAATTTGCTAAAATAGATTGACAGCAATCATGGGTTTTACTAATAATTCAAATGATAAAAGTAAAAACAGACATAGAGATAGCATTCCTATTTCTTGATAATAGTGACATTCAAATGCAACTTCCTAATTATCCCCCCCAAATTTTATATAAATACTAGAGGCCCTGTGCACGGAATTGTGACCTGGTGGGGTCCGTAGGCCTGGCCTGAGCCTTCTCTCAATCTGGGACCCCTTGAAGGATGTTGGGGGGAGCCTGATTTGGTAAGGATAAAAGAGAATTGAAAACATAACTATAGCCAACTGTTTCTGAGTTATTATTCTTTTTTGATGTCTGCATCCTATGGTCTGCCTGGAGTAATATTCAATATCTTTTTAAGTCCCATTCCACTGTCTTTGGGAAATAATCATAAAGTAAACTCTATTAAAAAGAACACAAATTATAAACGCTGAAGATAATTTAATGTTCTAGTAAGTGATTTTTCTCTATTTCTTTGTGTATAGTTTAAAAATGTGTCATTGGAGAATAACTTGAAAGGTCAAAATTTGCACATGTTATGGCTTCCAGGTGTTATAGACGTAAAAGGTTTTAAATCATTCACTGTGAATATACCCAAGAATTTCTGGGAAAAGACCAAGATATGGCATTAGGAACTGATATATAGCTTTGGCTAAAATCCAAGTCAATAGTTTCTTATATCATAGGAAAATGTGTAAGTCAATTGTTCAGTAATGCAAAATGTGCTGTCATGTCTTGAGATAATTTTTGTATGTATTGAATATTATGATTCATATAATAGCTGGGAGTTCTTAAACTCTCACAGGTAGGTATTATGTCAATATATATAAAAGCCCAAGTGACCGGACAACCAGATGACTGGACAACCGGACAATTGGTTGGTAGCTATGATGTGCACTAATCACCAGGGGGCAGATGCTCAACGCAGGAGCCACCCCCCCTGGTGAACAGTGCGCTCCCCCTGGTGAACAGTGCGCTCCCACTGTGGGAGCACTGCTCAGCTGACAGATGGGTGCCAGACGCCATGGGCTCACAGCTGGTGAACGCAGCTGTGGGGCACAAGCCTCTCCTATAGATCCTCCCACTGCACACCTGAACAGCAGAGGAGGTAGGCGCAGCAGGGCCAGGATAAGTGCGAGCATTGCGGTGCCCCGTCCGGATTCAGGCTTCTCCCCGGCCGCCTGCCACTTCCTGCAGTACTTCGTGCTGTGCGGGATTGTCACAGGCAGCGGGCTGGAGCACAACAAGCTGGCAGGTAAGGCCAGGCTGCAGCAGTACGGAGGACCACTGATCCCCACAGGCCAGGCCGAGGGGCCTCTAGTACAATTATAAATGCCTTGTAAAATATGAAGATGGTAGACATATCCTTTATTAATCTAGTGGCTGGGTTTTCATCTTATTAAAATTATTTAATGACCTATACCAATAGAAAATTAATGGACATAAAAATGTGTGGTATGTTTTAGATTATATATGTTTGGAAATATAATTTTATGTAAACTTATTTAGTACTGTTGAAAATTATATTATCATAATAAAAAGCATAATGAGAAAATGTCATTTGGCCAGCAGTACTCCATTTCCCTAATACCCATCACTGTATACAGAGTGATCAGTGTATCACTCCAATGTGAAAATAATTTTCTGCTGTTTTCATAATATTATTTTCTGAGTTAACAAGGTCTTCATGCTTTTAATCCTCAGTACTGGGAATAGAAGAGTTTACAAAGCAAGTGTGACCTTGAGCATATATTTTTGCAAACATCTACTGATACAATTTGCTAAGATCCAAGTGAGGGTATTGTAAGTACTGTCCTGAACAGTGATCTAGAAATGCTTATTTAGGATATACTATTATGTTTCATTGTTTATTGTAAATAAATATGTAATTTATTTTAATTTAAGAGCTAATGATGGTGCTTGATAAATTCAGGGCTTCTGAGATACTGCAACTGCATATGCTAGAGGTCCTGCATTATATACAGTATTTGCTAATCATTATTAAAACTTGGTACAGGGTAAAAATTGTTTTCTCTGGCTATTTGGTCTTTGTGATGACACAATGTAATAAAATATATTTCTGATTCTTACTCTGTGTGTGGTCTGCTCTCTTACTCTGATATTTCAGCCTTTATATGCAAGTTACCACTGTATTATATTTTGGTCTTTAGATCCATTTTTCCAAGTTTCCAGGATAGCCATAATTCTGTTATTAACTTATTAGTGGCCCAGTGCACAAATCCATGCACATTGAAAAGAACTGTGGGATGTGAGGCTGAAATGGGCACAGGTGCAGGTCTTGGCACATCCTCTGCACCCCCACTTGGCCTCTCTTGCCTTAGCCCCCAAACCCTATCTGCTGGCAGCCCCACACCTGCCGTTACTGCTCCCACAGGGGGAGCACTGCTCAGCCAGAAGCCCGGCTCACGGCTGGTGAGCTCAGTGACAGTGGAGAGAGCCTCTCCCACCTCCAGAAGCAGCACTAAGGAGCAGCTAGCTGAGCAGTAAGAAGTAGTGGGCAGGCAGGTAGTGAAGAACCAGGGATCCCAGACTGTGAGAGGATGCAGGCCAGGCTGAGGGACACTCTGCCTCCAGTGCACGATTTTGTGCACCAGGCCTCTAGTAATATATAAATGAATTGAGTCATTTTCAAGTTTGTCAGCTTTATTGCCACTAGTTAGAGTAAGTTTCAGCAGCTTGAGACTACTGTAACATCCAATGAATATCAATGGAGAAGGCAATAATATTAATATCTTTTTTATTATTCATAGGCAAAAATGTATTCCTTTTACTCATTTCATTAAGCCATCACCAATATTTTAGATATGCATAATTCTACCAAAGTAATAAAATAAGTATTTTGGTTCTCTCTGTTCTTTTCTTTTTCTTTTTCCTCTTGTTATTTTATGTGGAAAGTAAAATATTCTTCAAAACAGAAACCTCAGTTAAGAGTTATCTAAATCACAACACAAATACTGACCTATTAATAGTTTTCTACCTATACAAGATGATTGTTCAAAAACCATGAAAATAATGTATCACATTGACTTTTTGTTAACTGTTTGGTAAATGTTATTCTGTAACTTTTAAAGGTGCTTAAATATTTGCACACAATAGAGTTAGTTCTAGATTTAAGGCACTTAGTTTAAAACAAAACAAAACAAACAAACAAAAACATGTCCAGGAGACTGTATAGTTTCTGATTGCACCAGAGAGAAATTTAAAAATAATACTGGGATCAAAGTAGAGAATATTTGGATATGGAAACTCTTATATTTATTATTTTTGTCATTATTATCATTGCAGTTGTCCTGTTCAGTCATAAAATCAGTACTGAATAACCAGTATGTTAAATTTATCATTTTATTAATATGCACAAATAAAAGAATTAATATTTTTCCCTGTAGAATAATAAAATTAATTTGGAATTAGTTTTATAATTTTCTTATTTCAATATATCCTCCTTCACCCAAAACTATTCCCAAATTTTCCTAAGAAAGAAAATCTAAATAATCATATAGTATGTTTTTATATACACTTAGAAAATGAGTATTCCCTAATTTACAAAAATGTCCTGGAGACTAGATGTTGTAAATTCTTCTGAGATTTGACAAAACAAAGTTTCAATTTTTTTTTTGACTCAGTGTGGGTTTTTATTGTATCTACCAACAAAATGAGCCAAATTATTTTTCATTTTAATCTCATAATGTTTAAAACCTAGAGAGTAGAAAATGTAGTCATTTAGTAGGAGAATAGACAAGTGAGTAGATATTTGATGTCAGAAAACTCAAGGGTTTAAGACTAATGCTAAGATAACATAATAAGTGGAGAAAATAACAAATGATATCAACTTTCTGTCCTGGACTATGTTCTAACCAACAGGATTCAACATCATAATTTTAAAAAACTGAACACTAAGTGCACGTTGGATTTATTTCTTAAATGAGAGCATACTTCAACATATGAAAATTGATCAGCCTAATACACCACATTAACAGACTGAAGGGGAAAAACACACACACACATCTGATCATTGCCAGGATCCAGAAAAACATTTGATAAAACCCATTACCATTTCATAACAAACACACAAAAAATCTAAGAATAGAAGGAAACAACCTCAATGTAATAAAAATCATATATAAAAAACCCATGCTGGACTTTGTACTTAATAGTTAAATATGAAATATGAAAATATTTTCCACGTAGATTAGGAGCAAAGCAAAGAGACCTGCTTTTACTACTTCTATTTAAATATTTCCAGCCAGAGAAATTTGGCAAGAAAAAGATAAAAGGTAACCAAACTGGAAAAGAAGTAAAATTATCTCTGTCCTCAGATTATATGATATTTTACACATAAAACCCTAAAGATTCCACACAAATGAATTTACCAAAGTAGTAGAATACAAAGTCACCCACAAAAGTGAGTTGGATATTTAAAAATAAATTTTTGGATAATCTGAAAATAAAATTACAATAGCAATTGCATTTAAAATAATATCCAAGAGAATTAATACTTATTAGGAATTAACTTAGGCAAGAAGAAGGTGAAAGTCTTGTACAATGGAAACTATAATATAAAACGTTGCAGAAAGAGATGAAAAAAGACATAAATAAATGAAGACTTACTGCCCATCAACAAGAGAATGAATAAATTAATTTTGCTGTATTCACACAGTGGAAAATTATACAGTGATGAAGTAGAACAAATTATAGCTACATATAATGAATAACTTTCACATTCATAATATTGAGTGAAAGAATTAGGACAAGTTCCTTCTGTAGGATTTCATTTTATTTAGATAATTAATTTATGTAATTATAGAGAAAAACAAAGGAGTGACATGTAGTTGAGAAGGCTAAAAAGGGCTAATTCCACTGTAACCCAGATATTTGGGACTAAAGTGATCTAAGCCAGCAAGCTCAGTGTACATTCCTCATAACCAATAATTAAATCCTTCTCTCCTTCCCAGATACTGGTCTTGCAGAACCTGTTACTGTGAACAGTGCACTGCCCCAGGGGGAGGGTTATTAACGCTGGCGCCAGGCCAGACCATCAGATATACCCTGGAGATCCCAACACCTGGGGGCCTTCTTACAAGGCCCTGGAAAAGGACTGGAAGCATAATCCATGTTTGTGGGACAAAGACCACAGGGAGGGAGCTATAAAGGAAAGCCCTATGTGTGTTCCTTCATTCATATTTGGAAGGTTGTTCCCTGAGTTCGCTGGCGTATTAAATAGTGTCCTTCCTTTTTTTCTCAGAAGTGTCCTTGGTTTTCTTTGGTCTTTTGCAACAACAATATGACCACAATTAGTCTAGGCTCCTGAGGCATAAGCAAAGTTTTATGTCATGCTCAGTTGCTGGTTACATGGGTTCAGATTTTATTTTTTATTTATTTAAATTCTTTATTGTTTAAAATATTGCATATGTCTCCTTTTCCCCCCATTGACCTCTCCCCAGCTGCTCCCACCCCCCAGCACATGCCCTCAGCCCCTACTGTCTGCGTCCATTGGTTATGCTTATATGCATGCATGCCAGCCCTTTGGTTGACCTCTTACACCCACTCCCATCTTCCCCTGCCTTCCCTATGAGGTTTGACAGTTTTAAAGAAAATGTTAAAATCTAAGTTTTCTTTTCTTTATATAATTTTATGTACTGTATTTTCCGGCGTATAAGACGACCCCTAATTTTATAGTTAAAAGATAGGTGTAGGCCTATATTTGCTGTATAAGACTACCCCCCACTTCTGAGGCAACATCAGTTCTTTTTTTTTAATAGACCGCCTCTCTGACTCTGGCTAATCTGAGCAGGCTTTTTTTCGTTTCAAAAGTCGTCTTATATGCCAGAAAATACGGTATGTATTTTTTTTCACACTTAAAAGCCAACTTAATAAAATAGATATTAAAAATAGAGTAAAAAACAAAAACATTACAAGATAAAAGCTTAGAAATAGAACAGATAAAAATTAAATATATAATAAGAGTTCTAGAATGATAACAATAAAAGAAGGGGGAGATTAAAGATTATCTCTTCCTATTAAAGAGAGTTACAAGTCTTTCAAATTGCCAATCACAAAAAGAACCTAGTCCCAGCACTTGCCCTGGTACAGGGCTTCTTAAAAAGGGAACGGAAATCAGCCCAAGAAAGTGCAGGCACTAATGGATAGTGAGAGGCTGAAAAAGGAGTACTCGGCACAATACACAGACATTCTTTCTGGTTATCTACAGTAATAGAAGATTAAGAAATTCTTGGTTATTCAGGGAGGTGAGAGGCGGTCAGAGGAACCTGCCTGAGATTAAATGACAGTACCAATCAAGCAATAATTTTTAAGTTCTCACTTCTTTTATTCTATCTTCGGATAGATCAAAACCTTGGGATAGGTGACATGGGTAAATATTAAACAACACTGAGTTTGTAGTTGAATTTTTTTTTTTTTTTGTATAGAATGATAATGAGGTTGGTGTTAGGATATTTCTGGATGATTTTATGAGCTGATATCTGGCACAAGGTAAATTTTTTTAAAAAAATATAATTTTGTTAAAATAGCTACATTGATGACATGGTTATAAAGGGTATGAAAATATGCCACCCCAAACATACCATCCTGTCTGCCATAAGGATTAATTTGAGCTTAAGACAACTGAGAATCAACAAATGCAGCGACATTCTCTAAATTCTCCTTATCTGCCAAAAAACAAATCCTCAAAAAGCAAAACACAAAATCCCCCCAAAACTTAAAATTTTCATAAATCTCACCCTCCCCTCAGAATTTTATCAACCAGAGAAGATTGACTCCTATCACAGGAAAGATGAAAAATTGGTACCAAACCAAGACAGACATTGTCACAAACTATCATATTTCCCATCTGTTATCCTAAGAAGCCATTTTTCTTAACAATCATTGCTCTCCCATATATAGCTTTCTTCTACTCCCCTTCTTCTATTAAAAATTAATAAAATTGTGTACATTTCTCCTGTTAATTTGTTATTAGTTTAATTCTCCAGCCACTCAGCTTCTAAACCTAAGGAGTTCAAGGAAAAGTTTTTCCTCTTCTACAGTTAAGATCTCTAAAAATGGGTAAACAACCAAACAGCAACAAAAAAAACACGAGTAAAACGTTAATATCAGTAAGTTATAAACCACTGGTAATAAAACTTTGCATATAAATATTGTTTGTATTTGTAATTTTTTTCTGAATAATTCTTTAAAAATAGACAGCATATTTTGTATTACTTTTGATTTATGGAATAATGATAGTTTAATTATTTAATCTTAATGATTAATTATTCCATAAAATGGGAATTTTATAGTAGTATTTATGGAAATTTAGTTTTATCTGGCTTATGCTAAATCATTTTTTTAAAATTATGACTGAATTAGCCATATGCTAAAAGCCTTAAATAAACACACTAATTTTATGACAATATTGTTTGTTCTTGAGGCCTCTGAGAATTAAACACAAGAGGCAGCTTTGAAGAAAGAAGATTGCCTTGTTTAACTTCTATTAACATTAAACATAGCAAATGTCACTAAGTCCTGGTAGTAATTTAGCTCATTTTCACAAGTGAGTATTAATACCCTGAATACAACTTTAAACAATGTCAGTTGAGCTTTTCAAATCTGAATTTGTCTCTGTCTATTCTAAATTCCGAAATGTCCCTTCTCTACCTCAATTTTTCCTTCACTGTATATTTTATCAATCTTTTAAAATTGATTGAGGTTATTTAATTTTGGGAAGCTTTACTATTTCCCCAGTATTTCTAATGCAATACTGCATAAAAGATATTTTAAATTTATTCCATAACCATTAATCTTTACATTTTTATTAATCTTTTTTAAAATAGTTCAATTCAGTGGGGATATTTAAATATTTTAAAATATGAGAAACTTGATTAATATAATTTTTAAGAGGTTAAAAATTCCCTCTTAATGGCCTATAAAACAAAAGCTTGCAACACCACTCTATCAAAAAAGTCTTGCTAGGGGCAAGATTTTTAAAAAATTCGTGGGCTGTGATTTTTTTTGTCCCTTGATCTTTAAATTTTATTTCTCAACAGTATTTTGAGGCAGAGCTTTTAAAATTGTGCACCATTCTTCCATAGCAGTGAAATGGTATATTCACTGTATACCCAGGATCCTGTAAAAAACTGCCTCCGAATATAGGTTTTGTAGGGTTCATTTTCAATAAGATTGATCTAATGTGCTGCTTGAAACTGACAATTCTGTGCCTAGTTGGGCATGCAGTTACACTTGAACATATCCTACCATTTTTCTGTGAGTATCTTAGGCAGTAAAAACCCCTAGGGCATTGAGCAGGATAGGAGCAATGTAAGGAAATCTGGCAAAAACTTGTATGTCTTCACTGAATTTCCATTCTAGTTATTACTCCCATTCTATGTTTTCTGCCTTTTTTATATCAGCGTGTTATTAATAAAAGAGCAATAAAGTAAAGACTAATATAGCAAAATTATATCTTCTATTTGCAGAATAAGTATTATTGAAGATTTATATCTTCCCATTTATTTTCTCATTGTTTAAACCTATAAGATGAACTCAGAAGTTGCATATCAAATTTGGTGAATTTTTCAGGCTTTTGACTATTAGGTAGCAATAAGAGAATTATTTCACATGAGACTTCATAAAAGAATGGGAAATTTTATTTCACTTTTATTCCAGGACTCACAATCTGAATCTACGTATGTCATTTGACATTTAGGCTCATTTATTTAGTGTAAGTTGCAAAACCAAAAGCAGTTGATTATTCTCTTTAATCACTGTGATTAAATGTTTTAATTCACTGGAAGAAAGTTATAAGAGCTATTAAACTCTTTCATACATATTTAGTTATTTTAAATTTAAAGAAAAGAACTGCTCATTAAACTTGCACATTTAACCACAAATACTCAAAATGTCATGAAATTTCACTAAAATACAAAATAATATAAAATAACATAAGTCCTCATGTATACAAAGAGGGATAGGATAAGAATAGATGGGTGATGTCAATACATTTTTGGAAGTTAGAGAGCAGATAGATAATTGGTAAGAAATACTTCAGTGCCACAGAAGGCAATAGCAAGGAGAAGCAAGCTGGTTCTTTCTGTAGAATCCCAGAAAAGCTCAGCAATGACTATTACTGAAAACTTTAAAGGTGAGGATAAAATGTGCTTACCACATGGATCATAGCATGAGAATCTGTGGGGGAAAAAAAGCAGCTAAAACACTGTCTCCACCACCTCTGCTACAAATTCATTGAGCTACTCCTTAAATACTGTTCATCCACTCTCCTAGAAAATGAGTAAATTATTTCTTGATAATTTCACCAAAATAAACTAAGAATGCAGGGAAATTAGGAGCAAAAATAGCAGTGCTTACAGGAGTGCCTTCATATTATAATACATGGTGAGATTGTTCAGACTAATTTTATTCTTTGGCTATTAGCATATTAATCCAAGACAGAAAAATTATAAATTCTTCTGAGTAAATCAAGTTGAAGAAGATAATTTACCACCTCCCAACCCCTGAAAAAAAAAAAAAAAGCAAAACTAAACCTTGAAGGGAATGCAGACATTACAGGGTTTTCAAATAGAAGGGCTACTCAGGGGGTTATGAAACTTTTATTATAAAGCACAAGATTGTAAAAATTATAAATTTTGCAGTCTAAAAAGCAAAATAGAGGCTATCATGCAGTTACTTATATAACACAAGAGAAAAAAATTCCCACAAAGTTAGAATCCTGTATAATTTTATTAACCAATGTAACCCCAATAAATTTAATAAAAAAATATAATAATAATATATGCATACAAAGGTGGGAAAAGTAGGTTAATAAAATATAATAATTTATGAATAATTAATGAGTAAAATAACAATACAAGAATAAACTGTGTTTCTCATACTCACAACTGTAAACCTACTTTTGCCAACCCCTATAGATATATAGTCTATATAGTGAGAAGTGGAGCCATTTCAAAATAGAGCTAGGACAGCTATTCCAGAGAAACTGCCTTACATGGCTTACTTCTGAAACCTTTGGAAAGATTGAACTGGGCAAAATATCCTTTGGACTGAGCCAAACTAACATTGTATTACAAACAACAGGAAAGCAGTCCCCTGACCACCAGGACTGAGGCTTATGAACATTCTTTAGAATTCTTACCACCATGGATAGCTAAAGAGCAAGTTAGCTTATTTGCACCTATCGATATTCTTTCCTTAGCTTATTAGCACCAGTAGAAATCCCTTCCTTGTGTAAGTGTAATTATTTTTCTTCCCTTTCTCATAAAGCACCTGTCTTCACCCCATAATTTGGATTTCTGCCTGATCTCAAATAAGTGCTTGATGCCTTTCACTTTGGCTATTGTTTTTAGGTTAACAATATTTTTGTAATGCTTGTCTAATGATGAAAAGAATGGAATTCAATTGGGGAAGGGGAGTATTCTCTATCATTCAAATCTACTGCAAAAGTCCATCTTATACTAATATGTAATGCCATTTTATGTATTTCATTTTAAAAATGTTATTTTATACAAACAGATATTGCCAATTAATGATATCAATCTACAAGCATATGATCTTTAGAACTTTTATTTTGAAATATTTTTGCATTTACAAGAAGTTACAAAAAGAGTATAGAGAGCTCCTGAGTACCTTTCTTCATATTCTTCCTATAGTAACATTTTACTTAATTAAGTACCATGTCAAAACCTGAAACTTGACACAGATACATTGAACAGATGCTCATATATCACCAGTGTTACATGCATTCACTTGTGTGTATGTGTGTTTATCTGTGTTGTTCTATACAAATTTATCATCTGTATAGATTTGTGCAGCCACCTACACAATCAAGATACAGAACTATTCCTTCACTTTACAGTACCCCTTATCTCCCTTCACCTCCTCTTGTAAACTCCTGCTAATCTCTAGTCCATTCTCTATAAATGTGTCATATCAAGAATGTTACACAAATGGGATCATAGATGAAAATAAGGAGTTCTATGAAAAGCAAGCTCACAGGGTGATTTGATCATAAATTCCTAGTGGGCAGGCCAATAGATTATTATTCAGCCACAGGAAAGAAGGAAATCCTTCCCTTTGTATCAACATGGGTGGATCCACTTTAAGAACATTATGTTGAATGAAATAAGTCAGACAGAGAAAGACAAATATAATGAGATCTCGCGTATATGTGGAACCTAACATGCTAACTCATTGAAGCAGAGAGTAGAACAGTGGCTGTGAGAAGATTGAGGGGGAATGGGAAATGATTGTTAATAAGTACACACCTCCAGTTATGAGAGGAATAAGTTCTACAGATGTAATGTATAGCATGATGACTATAGTACTGTATTGTGTACTTAAAATTTGCTATGAGAGTAAATTATAAATTATCTCAGATAGCAATAACAACAAAATGGTAACTAGGCGAAGGATATGTTATCTAATATTATTGTGCTAAACATTTCACAGTATATACCTGTTTCAAATCATCACATTGTACACCTTGAAGTTATACAGTGTCATATATCAATTATATCTAAATAAATCTGGGGAAAAAGGAAAAGTATTAAAAGATATAATCATTTCAATGTTATAGAAATCAAGATTTGCTCAGGAAAAGGATCTTCCCATTGATAAAGTAAACCCAGTGGGATTAGAGTAATTTAAATGAACAGAGATTTGTCTGATTTACATAGATTGAATCAAAATAAAGAGTTGTATGGACCAATTAATTTCTAATTCTGTAGCCATACTTTTTCCATCACATACCATCAAAATAAACCAACTGTCATTAAAACAAAACAAAAGCAGTTAAGTATTATTGCCACTGATGAGAAGTCCTAGCTTCCTAATGCAAATTTCACTAACAGTTTAATACTTGAATTAATGTTTAGTTTGATTCCATAAGTGTAGCAATACTGAATGATTGATGAAGTATGGGTCAGAAAGCTTTTAGGACACAAAGGATGCAACTACTTGAAGAGGAAGGATTAGAAATAAAAGTGTGAAAAAACAGTTTACAGAAAGTAAATACAGACTCTGTGAGTAATACAGATTTTAGAAAAGAAATGGGGCTCTTCTGTATTTTAAGTGAAGAAAAAGAAATGTGCAATTTTAGAGACATTTTAAGAAAGAGATTAAGAAATCTGAGCAATTATATTCAGTGCCTATCATAAACATGGCCCTCAATGCATATTTACTGAGTTATTCCAGTAGGAAGTGCTATTCATTTCAAGAAGTCAGTCAAATAATTAAGAATTATGAAGAATTACTATTTTTAATAATTATGGTTTTTTTAACATACATATATTAGAACATAGATGCAGATTCTATATGGTGTGTTTTCATCATGTAATTACCAGCATGTCCATGGTCAATTAGGCTTTAGTTAGTGACCCAAGGCCTCATTGTTTGCCTTTTAGCAGCTACATAATTTTTACTTTGTAACTAACAGACCAGGAACAGCATGTTTGTGACTTTCTTCTCTGCATATAAAAATGCAAAATTTGATTTCTTAACATTAAAAATAAATTTTATTGACCTTATAGAGTGAATATTAATCACTTGTGTGCAGCTCTTGGCATCCAAAATTTAAGACCCAGTGAAGTGACTTACACTGTCATGGTGTTATTAATTAATCCATTCGCTCACTCATTATTCATCATGGCCTGAAGCAGTTTTGATCCTCAACTGTTCTCCCAAAGCTGACGACTTTGGCTAATTGGGGCATGAACTAACTCTTTAAAGTATTTTAAATTTGTTTTTGAAGTAGGACAGTGGGTTGGCTTTAATATATCTTTTCCAAATATTCTCAAATCAAATAACAAGGCTACATCTACCTGATTTAGAGTTGTGTTTTGAAGTTTGAAGAATATCCTTTCATTTGAGCTTGTCTTTGTTTGTCTAACTAGAGGCCCAGCACAAGAAATCATGCACAGGTTGCCAAAACCGGTTTGGCTCAGTGGATAGAGCGTTACTTGTGGACTGAAAGGTCCCAGGTTCGATTCAGGTCAAGGGCATGTACCTGAGTTGCAGGCACATACCCAGTAAGGGGTGTGCAAGACGCAGCTGATTGATGATTCTCTCTCATCAATGTTTCTAACTCTATTCCTTGCTCTTTCTCTCTATACAAAAATCAATAAAATATATTTTAAAAAAAGAAAAAAGAAATCATGCACAGGTTGGCTTGCCAGGCCCAAGTTCTGCCCTGCTGCCACCCCCTGGTTTGCTGTGGTTCCCGATCACAGCATGGCTCTGGTTCCCCGGTGCCTGCAGGCCAGGGGGAGGGACCAAGAGGTCAGCCATTTTGCCACATGCTATGCTGTGATCGGCATGCTGTGATTGGAGCCTATAGACCAGGGGAGGGACCAAGAGGTTGGTTATTTCACATGGTCACCAGTCCTGCCACACTGTCACTCACTTTGGTTTGCTGTGGTCCCCATTCACCATGCTGTGATGGGAGCCTGGAGGCAGGGGGAATTGGGGGAAGATGGACCAAGAGTTGGTCAATGCACCTCATGGTGACTGGAAGTCTACCAGGTATACCAGTTAATAATGTGGATTTTGTAATAAAAGAAAACACAATAATTTCAAGAGAAACATCAAAAGTGCTTTATTCAATATCTACACATTTCCCCCATCTTTCAGGTAATTTGTGGATATCATCCCAATAGAACTTTTCTTGTTTTGAGAAAAAACCATTCAGAGATCCAATTTTCCACTTTTTTGTACATTTTGAAGTGCTGCTCAGAAAGTGCATGTGCCATCAACCAGAACAACTGATAATCTGAAGGAGCAAGGTCTGGTGAATACTGTGGGTGGGTTAATACTTCCCTGGCAGGATCTTTTAATGTGTCTTTAACTGGTTTTGAAGAGTGTGATAGTGCGTCATAATGAAGCAAAATTACTTTGCAGTGTCTTCTGGACCATTGTGGTCATGTTATGACCAAAGCATGGTTTAAATTGATTATTTGTTGTTAGTAGCGACCAGTATTAATGGTTTCACCTGGTTTTAGAAGCTCATTATACACTACACCTTCCTGATCCCACCAAATGCAAAGCATTGTATTCTTTCCAAAGCAATTTGGCCTTGAAGTCAATGCTGATGGTTGACCTGGATCAACCCATGATTTTGTGCATTTGGGATTCTCAAAATAAATCCACTTTTCATCATTAGTTACAATTCAATGCAAAAAGAGACTTTCTTTTATGCCACTGAAGCAACGTTTTACTGATGACTTTTCTGTTTTCCATTTGTCTTTCATTCAGTTGATGTGGCACCCATCAATATATTGGTTTCACAATTTAATAGTTTTTTAAAGTTATTAATATAAACCAGGCATGTCAAACGAGGCATGCTGCCTGCTGGCCATGAGTTTGACATGCTTAGTATAAACTGATAAGCTTGGTTTTCAAGAAGACCATGAACAATATCAGTAACACTGGCTTACTATTGTCCAATAGTCAAATAATAGATATTTTTAGAAAATGGAACATAAACATTTAATTTTTCAGTAAAAGAGTAGTTTTTAAAATATATAAACTTTTTCTAAAAATTGTGGAAGCAATTTGTTGGTGTGTTTTACACCTCATCACAATAGGAAACCAGTAGATTGCTATAGGAAATAAATTGAGCATACAAAGATCTATTAAACCCTGAATAGTTTTTATAATTTTATTTAGCACTGATATCTAATTATGAGATATTATGAACACTCACAACATCCAATATCTTTCAGTATTGTCTTTGAATTAATTAGGACAGTCATTAAAGATTATTAAGATTATAAGATGAAAGTATTCTCAGTGAACTAATTCTTTTATATTATATTTATTTATTAGTTCATTATTTGATTATTTGGAACACTTTTACTTCCAAGCATCATAACAGCAGAAAACTGTTTAATACATGAAAAATGAACTTTAATCATCATATATAAAAGAAAAAAAGGCATGGATTTCTCATATCATTGTTTCAAAGACAATTTACTGACTCTGAAGTGGAGATGCATGCTTCAATTGCTGTTGGCCAGACAGTAGACCAATATCTTACTTAGTTTTCATTTTACATATGCATGCTCACGTTCAGTGTTGCTTGAAACATAATACTGAGACAATAATAGAGTGTAGTTTTAAGAAATGCTGCATTAAAAGCACTATTGAGAACATTGAAATGTACTGAGAAACAAATTGGGCATCCATAATTTAAATTTAAATGTGACTTGGAAAAGTTGGGATCTCAATAGGAAGGATATATAAAAATAACTTAATTTACCTTAACTTTTGATATATGTCCCAGAGCGGCACAAAGGAATTATAAAATAAGTCTAAGGTTATTTTTATATGATACCAAAAGCACAATAAAACAAAAGCAAACATAAACAAGTGTCAAATTAAAATCATCTAAGAAAATTTATCAACCCACTGGAAAGGTAAATTATGGAATGAGAAAAACACCTGAACATCATATATTTGATAAAGAGTTAATATTCAAACATATAAGAAACTTATCCAACTCAGTAGTAAAAAAAAAAAAAAAAGAACATGAAAAGTTGCTAGACATCACTAATCATCTGCAAAATATAAAAATCACAATGAGGTATCAATTCACTACTTTTAATATGGCCATTATAAAAAAAAATATAAAAACAAATATCAGACTTTGTCAAGGATTTAGATTAAAAAAAATACCCCTGTACACATTTGTGGAAATGTAAATTGCAGCAGCCTCTCTGGAATCTAGTATGAATGCTCCACAACACAAAAAAAGTAGAACACTATATGATAGATCCTTCCCACTTTTGGGCATATATCTTAAGGAAATAAAATCACTACCTCAAAGATGTATCTAAATTCTCATGTTTATTGCAGAATTATTCACAGTAGTCGAAACAGGAAACAACCCAATGTCCAGGGATGGATGCATGAATAAAGATACACAGAGACAGATATAAAATTCAGCTATAATAAAGAAGGAAATCCTCCCATTTGTGACAACAGAGATGGACCTTGCAGACATTGGACCTTGCAGAAATAAGTCATTAGAGAAAGACAGATACTATGTGAGTTTACTTATATGTGGCATCTAAAAAAATACAAAGAGCTGAGGAGAATCATTAATTTGCTGCCTCCTGCACACCGACTGGCGATCCAGCCCGCAACACTGGCATGTGCTCTAACGTGGAATCAAACTGGTGACCTCTTGGTGTAAGGGATGATGCTAAATTCACTGAACTGCACCAACTAGGCAAGGCATGTTTTAATACAAATAAAGTATTGACTAAGAATATTCTTTTCAATGTCTGAAAACAATACAGATAAACTTTAAAAACCTCTGAATAAATAATATCTACTTTTTTAGTGTTCTTTATTATTACTGTTCCTATATTTTTCTATAATTTTCTTCTTAAAATTTTGAAAATCTTAATAAACAGTGACTTTAAAATAGCTTGAATTTTATCCTGAGAAATTATGATTTAATAATTAAAAAGTGAAAATTTATCAAGAATAAATGAAGCCTGGAGGAAGATCTCGGAGTGTAGCAGATTGTATAAAAGTATAACATTATTCATATCTCACACACAAAATATACAAGTCGGAAATATATCACATCTATCCATAAATTCAGGATATAGAAGAGTAAGCTGGAAAAAGGACTGTAATTCAATTCAAAATGTCATGATATTTTCAAATTGTAGAAAATGATCACTGACAGGAAATACTGGACACTGTTACAAGATGAGGATGTCTCTTGAAGCTTTTGCTATCACTTCCAGGCTACTTCTGCCTCTGGCATGACTGCCTCTTTGCCCTTTGGTTAGAAGTTTCAATAGCTTCACACAAACTGAGTAACCTTTTATCTCTCAGAATACCCTTTTCATGCCTTTCATATTTCCCACCAGCTGTGAGCTTACATTGGGAAATTAGAATTTTGTGTGTTCCTCAACATTGATGATAAAATTGTCTTTATAATGATTTCTGGCATACCATTTTTTTAAAAACAACAACACCCATTCATTGTTCAAAACAATTAAACAGCTCTCTTGAAGATGCTTGGCAAAAGTGGCAAGAAAATACAGCTAAGATCTAAATAAGATATTTTCAGTAATCTCCCCTTTTCAGTTAGCTGTTGAAATTCAGATGTAGATAATGCAAGTTTTGAGTTTTAGGTCATGTTATAAGTAATTTTTTTTCAATAGCCTTTCATATACCAAACACTATCATATATTATACATAAATGATAGAAAGATAGAAATGGAGACAAAAATTGTCAGTTTGGCATACGTATTATAGCAGCCCTAACAAATTAATATAATACACCTAAACAAATTCTATCTCTTGGGAAAATATATATATATATATATATATATATATATATATATATATATATATAAAGAATATCATGACAGCATTTTATTTATGGATATATAAAATCTTAAGAGTTCCCTCTTTTAAATTAACTATGAGAGTTCTTGTACACTATGGACTTCTCAGTCTTTCCTCTCCTTTATACCATATGTATGTGCCTATTCTCATCCCTTCACCTGAAAATGGCAGGGCTGTTCTTTATTGAGATGGGTACTCATCTAGAAAAGAGTATGGAGGCAGGATGACAAATCAGCCCTGAAGCCACCTGTGGATGCTGGATGGACTCCTACCCAGATTTTGGTTCAGATAGTAATGATGATGAGGTCATCTATATGCCAAGAAGATGTTAAGGTTTGTTTGCTTGCTTATTTACAGAATGAGGCTTTATGGAAAAAAGAATACATCTCAAATTGATCTGAAAGTGGCTTACAAATGCAAGGAAATAAGAATGGTTTTGGTTTTATTGTCTCTAGGGTTGTGGCCAGGTTGAGAGTTCCTATGTAGAAGCAAAGTATTTTATGGTTTGAATCACCTGCTGGCATCAAAGGAGGGAATACCCAGACTTTCTTATCAGGGGCAGAGGGAGGGATGAGGCTTAAAAACTGACAGTAATCCATCAGCAAAAAAATGGAGTCTGACTCATTACAATGATAGAAGGAAGGAGCTAGAAAATATATTAGCATCATTCTTTTCATAGCTTCCCTAGCCTTCTGACATTATTATATATATTTTAAGGGAAATAAATGCTTTCTGATTTATGAACAATACTATGTTAACCAATAAAGGAAAAGTGTCCTGGTTGGGAGAAATATGCTGTAGTTTTAGTAAGGAAAGTAAAAGTATCATGGGATCCTCAGAAAAGAAGAAACCATTTACAGAAACTAATTCAAGCTGAAAATTATAAGTTGGGAGAAATTACACTTTTGAAAGAAAAGTTATCATTAGTTTAAATTGCTTGAGGCACAGAACACTGAAATAATACTTAATACATGGGTTTCTTGGGTCTTAAAAATTATATCATAGAATATCAGCAACCAAGGTGACACATTTATTGCATTTAAGTATAGAGGAGGCAAATTTCTTATGGAATTTCTGAAGTGTTTTATTATATTAAATGTTAAATAATTGAGACACTAAGAAATGTGTGCCATACAGTTAATAAGCAGCTTGCTTTTTTTATTAGCTAAAAATTAATGGGAAAATCACTCCAAATTATGAAGGGAAAAATGACACAGAAATCAACTTAAATTATATTCCCAATATATTGGTATATATGGAAATCCCATGAAAAGAAAATGTTTTAATAAAACAACTTAATTCCCACCTTGAAGCAAAAAGTAATAAACCATGTCTGGATTTACAATTATTTTAATATATTTTTCCTAGCTTTGTTGAGATGTAATCAACAATAAGATTGTTTCAGGTGTACAATGAAGTGACTTTATATATGTAAATATTATGAATAATTACTATATGAAGGTGAGCTAACACTGTCATCACCTAAGAGTTATAATTAGGTATACTTTGTATGTGTTGAGAATTTTAAAAATCTACTTTTAGCAACTTTTAAATACATAATATAATATCACTAACTATAGTAACCATGCTGTGCATTATATCCCCAGAACTTATTTTCTTATAACTCAAGTTTGTACTCTTTGACCATATTTACCCATTTTCTTACCCCCAACCTCCACCTCTGACAACCACAAATCTGTTCTCTGTTTTCTTTGAGTTTTTCTTTTCAGAATTCCCCCTAAGAGACTCAAACAATTCAATAACAGCCACAAAAAGAATAATCTAGTTAAGAAAATGGACAAAGGACCTGAATAGACATTTTTCCAAACAAGATATCCAAATGGTCAACAGGTTCAAGAAAAGATGCTAAATAACACTAATATTCAGGAAAATGCAAGTCAAAACTACACAATGAGATCAACTCACGCCTGTTAGAATGACTATCATCAAAAAGACAAGGGATAAGTGTTGACAAGAAAGTGGAAAAAAGAGAACCCTGTGCATTGTTGGCAGTAATATAAACAGTACAGTCCCTATGGAAAACAGTATGGAGTTTCCATTAAACGATCAAACTAAAAAGCTTCTGCACAACAAAAGAAACCTTCAACAAAATGAAAAAAAACCCTATTGTATGGAAGAACATATTCACCAATAATACATTGGATAAGGAGTTATTTTCCAAAATATAATATATAAAGAACTCATTCAACTCAACACCAGGAAAACAAACAATTCAATTAAAAATTTAGCAAAAAAAACTAAATAGACTCTTCTCCAAAGAGAACATCCAGATGGACAATAGACACATGAAAAGATGCACAGGTCACTAATCATCAGAAAAATGCAAACTAAAAATGCAATAAAGTATCACCTCAAACCTGCCAGAATGACTACTATCAATAAGTCAACAAACAACAAGTGCATGTGAGGATATGGAGAAAAGGGAAACCTAGGGCACTGCTATTGTAATACAGACTTGTGCAGCTACTGTGGAAACTGAGTTTTCTCAAAAAACTAAAAAAGGCACTGCTACTTGACCCAGGGATCCCACTTCCGGCAATACATCCTAAGTATCCTGAAACACCAATTAGAAAGAATATATGCACCCCCATGTTCATAGCAGCATTATTTACTATAGATAAGATCTGGAAATAGCCCAAATGCCCATCAGTAGAGAGTGGATAAAATAAAGCTGTAGAAAGATCTCATACCCATTGGGACAACATGGAGATTATCTGTCTAAGAGAAATAATCCAGAAAGACAAATATAACATAATTTCATTTTTATGTGGAATCTAATGAACAAAATAAACTGAGGAAGAAAATAGGTCCAGAGGCATGGATGCATGGAATAGATCTACAGATCACAGAGGGGTGGAAGGTGGGGACAGAAAGAGATCAACCGAAGAACAGATATGCATACATCCATTGCCCATGATCACAAACAATGATGTGGTCAAGGCCTGGGGTGGGGCAGAGACTGGGTGGAGGGGAGCAGATGGGTTAACTGGGGAGCTTTTATACTACTGTCTCTAACTTAAAAAATTAAATTTCATATAAATAATCTCTTTCTAAATAACTTGGACACATTTTTAAAATTCAATTACTAAGAAATAAAACACCTTCTAAATACTTTTTAATTTGTTTGTATACTTCAAACTTTTAAAACATAAGACTACTTTATAAATAAATAAAGCAAATAAAAACTGATTGATAAAAAGTGAAGTAAATAAATAAAGAAGGGATTTCTTTATTAGAAAGAAAAGTTCACAGGTAAAAAAAAAAAAAAAAAAAAAAAAAAAAAAAAAAAAAAAAGTTCATACTCCAAAAGAATCAGAGAAAGAGGACAAGTCAAGTCAGCAATTTCTTGCTGCATAAGAAACCATCCTAACAATAGCCTCAAACAATAACTACTTATTTTTTCTCATAAATATATGGTTTGACTGAATGGTTCTTATATTGGTCTTGCCTGGGCTCAGTCCTGTGGCTACATTCATCACATGAGGGTACTCCTTTGGCAAAACTGTCAGAGCCTAGTTTTCCTGAAGAAAGTAGAAAATGAGAGAAAGGTTTGTGGGTAGCTGGTTTATTTTAGGAATTCATTCCAGGCAGTAAGAAAGGGGGATTGAGAATAGTGAAAGAGAGATGCAGGAAAAGTAAAAATTTATATTCTTAATCTGGTTCACTGTAGGCAGCATTTTCTCTATATCACTAAAAAACTCTGAGAAGCCAAGAAAATGCAGCTCACAGAAATGTCCAGGAGAGGGACACAAGATTGGCGTCCACAGAATGAGACATCCTTTTCACTTTTTTATTGACATGCTCCTCTGATGAAGCCATCATTTGGTGAGTATTCACATTTCGGGGAAATGTCTACTTGCCCCACCCCCACAGATAATGTCTATCAACAGACCTCTGCTTTGGACCCTTATTGTCAC
This sequence comes from Pipistrellus kuhlii, assembly GCF_014108245.1. Taxonomy (NCBI): domain Eukaryota; kingdom Metazoa; phylum Chordata; class Mammalia; order Chiroptera; family Vespertilionidae; genus Pipistrellus; species Pipistrellus kuhlii. The sequence goes on from NW_023425449.1 coordinate 15,900,740, forward strand.
CAATTTCCCAATCACATTCCTTCAAATTTTCTTACTATGTAGCCAAGTCATTGGCCACATTCAATAAAATCTCTATATAATAACACCTCTGGCCATTTCTCTTTCCAAGAAAAATGAACAAGCAGATTCACTGCTCAAACAGGCTACAATGTCACAGTTGTCTGGTTTTGGGTGGTGTCTGCAAACTGCATCCCTCTAAGGACCAGTCACCACTTTCATCCTCCACAGTAAACAGATCTTGAGCTGAAATTCACAAGCACGTCTCAGCTTCCTCCTAACCTCCTGTTGAGAGGAGAAGGCTGAAAGTGAGTATTTTCTTTCCTCCAATGCAGAGCTCTTGGAAAGTACTTTACTTTGAGTGCAGGCAGAGAACCAAAAGCTCTGGACGGATGTGCTTTCCATGAATATATTTAACATGGGTCAATTTTCTCCTCTTGCTAGAAGCATGGTGGGAGTTTCTCAGATCTCTAATAATGAGAAACAAGGAAAGCTCCTGGAGGAAAACCCTAGTATGCTGACACCCACGACTGGGTCCTTAGGAGTTAACACTCAAGCTATTCCACACCAAGCCAGCAGTTTGGCAACTACCGTTTAAATTTTATTTTCATTTCTACTCCCACATCATCTGCCCCTTGTGCACTGTGATTCTCTGTATTTGCTTGTCTCTGCAGTTGTAAGGTTGTCACTATCGTATGTAACCTCAATTCTTTATGTACCTAAAAGGAGCTGTTGGTTGTCAATTTGCTCAGCTTTTATCTCAATGGAAGAATGAAGTGATGCCTTTCAAGTTCCTGGCACCAGGATGTGCTGGCAGAAACAGGAAGTCTGGAATGTGCAGAGTTAAATAAAGGGTTTCATAATTTTAAAATCCTTAGAAATTTTAATATGATTAAGGAATCAAAATCTAATCAGAATCTGCCATTGGAAATAATTTCAATGGTAAACATCATATCCAGCCCTGCTATGATAGATTTAGAGGTATTTATTCAATTGCTTAGCATATCAAGAACCCTGCCCAAAGCAATGAGACAATCATTTTTAATTTTCCTTAGTTTAAAATCTATTATCACCACAGCAGGTGTCATATAGCACTTCTTCTCCCTATGGTCTTGTTTTGGTATGATAAAGTGTAAATTTAGCTAATATGAATCTGCCAACTATCAAGAACTAAGCCTGTGCCCCATTTCTTATTTCCAGGCAAGAGTATAAACTGAATATTTATTGCATACAAGACAGGTAGTCTCTAAATCCAGTTTACTCATCTTTAACCAAGGTGAGTGTGAGAATTAAGCAAGAGATAGAGATAGAGATAGAGATAGAGATAGAGATAGAGATAGAGATGAGAGAGAGAGAGAGAGAGAGAGAGAGAGAGAGAAAACCAAACCAGTTGAATCAGAATGCTCATAGTGCTAGTAAGCATTCTTTATAAAAATAACCTTTAATAGATAATGCTATTACTCAGAGAGGGTAGAGAACATCTACTTATAGTTTAAGGTCTGCCACATGAAATAGTCTTAGTTAATTAAAGCTTTCAGATGGTCAAATCTCAGAGGGAAGGTAGGGGAGAGTTGGGGGTAAGAGGGAGAGATCAACCAAAGGATATTTTTCTGCTGCATAGTATTCCATTGTATGATAAAGGTCTATTGTTCAATAAAGACCCATAGGCAAGAAACAATTAAGTGGTCAGACTGAAACTATTCTGTATAATTCTCTAACTAGCCATCACAGGCTGAATCAGCTAAGTTGGGAAATGCTTCTTAGTGTTTCTGTCTCATAGGTAGACATCTCATGAAGTTGAAATATAATTCTAGGTCAAATAAACTTGCTCTTGTTAAATTATTATCCTGGCTACTTAATAGGAAAAGTTTCCCTATGATAATTATGCCTTATAAATAAACACATGAATCAATATCTTTTATGAATGAAAAGACTAAAATGTTATCCTTTGGTTTGTTCAGCTTAGTCAAAATCTAATATATTTACATTAAAATAAGTCCTTAAGCAGAAAGTTTAATAAAGTCTTATGTTTATATTTTTACTGTCAACAATTTTTGTTTTTATGTGTACTTATGTTTAATTAATGCCCCTTTTCTTAATTATGTGTATTAGCATATGAGAATATTTGCTAAGACTTGTTTCCTACTGTGGAAAGATACTTTTGAAAATTTCAAAGGAAATTCAATTCATACATCAATTCAGGAGACAGTAATTTTCTGTGGCAAAACCGATGCTTATATTTTAGAGTTGATAAAAGTAATACAAAGTAAAAGGTAGCCCATTTCTGATTTGTTCCAAGTAAGGAAACAAATTTGAAATATTTAAGAAAATGAAACTTAACTTGGGAAGTTTGTCAAGCTAATATAAGAACTAGAGGCCCAATGTACATGAAATTGCCACTTGTAGCTCGCTCCCCGCCCTCCGCCGCTAGTAGCTCTCTGCAGCTAGTAGCTCTCCACCGCTAGTAGCTCGCAAGAGCTGCTGCTCCTTTAGCCGTGATGCCGTTACAGCATCACAACCACAGACCTTTTATGATATAGATATTCTGATTTTCAAAAAGATAAAAATGAAGGGGAACGTGGCCTTGAGTTCCGAATGTTGTCTTTCAGTTTCTTCCTCTTGGAGGCCTAATGTCAAAATGTTGTTCCCCTTCACCTTCCTCAGGTACGTGAACAGTTTGATTTCTGTGAGCATCTGGTAAAAGATGGCATGCCATATTTAAATAACCATGGTTTAAGAAATATTCAGAAGAAACTAGAATCCCTTACTCCCAATTTCAAATCACAAGAGCATAAGTGACTATCATTATTTTGAGCACACTTACCTCTGTTATCATAAACCATGACCAGAGGGGGTGGTAGACCAAGTAGTAAAAGCACAATGGTTTTCACCTAGTCCTGAGACAGGGCAGTTTTCAGAGAAAAGTGATTATTTTAGCCTCTCACTTACTGTAAAATATCTTAAGTAAAAATAACATATCATCACAACCAGAAAACACTGCAAGTAGAGGTAACAAATGTTACCATTAATTTATGTACAATTTGTTATCTTTTACTGACTTCTACTTTCTTTGTATAATGACATAAAAATACTAAATATTGAGAAAATGACATACGTAAAAGTTTCTTTTTTAAATACAAGATATTTAGGGTGAGTTTTGCTTTTGATTTCATTATGTTTTCTGTATTATAAACATAATATTAATTCTGAGTGAGAAGTGAGTGGAGAGGAACAAGGGTAGGCTGAAGAAAATGGGGAAGAGGATCCATAAGAAGTTAGAAAAGTCCATTTGACACTGCTTGTTGAATGGCTTTATCTTGGGTGATAGGTATGCCTTCCACAGGCCATTTAAAATCCTGTTTTTAAATAGTTTTGATTTAAATGTTCAGGGAATATGTATATCTTATTATACTTTAATTATGATGAAGACAGGTGGCAAAATGAATAATTAGGTATGGTTTGAGAATTTATTTTCCCATAACATTTCAACTAGAGCACAGCAAATCTTGCAGTGAGTACAAAATAGAAAGTTAATACTATACAATTTTTTCCCATTTTCATTTTTCTCCTTCACACATGCATTCTCATTATGCTGGTATTTTTTAAACCCCTACTAAGAAGAGGGAAGCTACTTTGCACAGTTAACAGCACACAAACACACAAAGGTTAAAAAATGCAACCTCAAAAATGCAAAGTCTTAAACTTTATTTTAGAATACAAGCAAACATTTTAGCTACTTCTTAATCAATTCCACATTAATGCAGTCAGCTATGGACAGTGACAACCAGTCTGATTGGAGCCAATGTTGACACATTTATAAATATACCTGCCTAGATTAGAAGATAAATATGCTCACATTATTCCTATCTCATTTGTCTATATTTACAAATGAATGTATTGCAACCTATATATATATACATACTTTTTTGTTTATTTGTAAGATTACAAATTATCTATTTCTTTCTATGCTGTATAGTCAAATGACCTATCCATATTGTCATGGCTGAAATAGTGCTATAGATCTATGTGTCCCTTTCATCATGCGTCTGTGGACCTATATCTCCATTCATTACTAAATTCATTGTAGAGGTCAAATGTTTTACTCTAATATTTTACCTATATATTACTCTAATAATATATATTATAGGTAAGATATCAGAAAGCTTTTAAATAAAATTGAGGATCTACTACATGAATACTGATATTACCAAAGTTAAAAAGAAGTTAAAATATTTTGGGGCTTAGTTACTCCCTTCCTCTGGGGAATATGACTTTTAGAAGTCTATATCACCTATTAAATATGCATGAATGTATGTGAATATTCTAGTTCCTAAAATCTTATTTTGATCTCTTGATCTTTCTAAAAATCTAAGGCTTTTTTATTTATTTATTTTTTTTCAGATCTCACATGTTCTTCTAAAAACTATTGTGATTTCAAGGAATTGACTTTCTCCTATTGTTGCTTTTGTATGTTGCTATGCAACTTAAATAATACTATGTTATGATTTTTCTCATGTGGGATATAAAACTGAAAGCAACTAATAAACAAAAACTCATAAACACAGACTAGAAGGAAGAGGGGTGAGGAGGTAGTAAAAGATAAAGGTGTAAATATATGGAAACTAAAGATTTAACTTTGGGTGGTAGGCACACAATACAATATACAGATGATGTGTCATAGAACTGTACACTTGAAACCTATATAATCTTATGAACCAATGTCACCCCACTAAATTAATTTAAAATGGATCACATAATTGCATTTAATATTTTATGATTTATAACTCATTTTTAAACTTTGTTTCCCACCTACTAACACATACACACACACAGTGAGAGAGTGAGAGAGAGAGAGAGAGAGAGAGAGAGAGAGAGAGAGAGAGAAACAGAGGATAATCAATTATTTAAATAACTCAGCACTGAAAGAATAAATACAAAGAAAAAGCAACATTCGTTCTTTATTTTGTACTTCCAACTTTAAATTAAAATTTAAATGCTAATCAAGGAAATAAATATATACTTAGTCCTTCTGACAATGCTACCCAAAAGTGGGCAAATAATTTCATTCTGCCCAGTATAATTTCATACCCTGAAACTAGTGATTTTTTTTAATTATTATTTTCAAGTTTTTGTGGAAAAAAATTGCATTGCATATTTGTACCTTAAATACGTTGTATTGCTAGTATACTTCTCTGGGAAAGAGGCCCTGCTACAGAGATTTGTATGCGAGAAGTTTACTGCTTTCAGAAATAACGTCTGTGGGAGAGTTTAAGAACAGGACCAGGCAGAGGAATAATTAAAACCACATGCCATGGCAACAGAGACCTCCTCTGATCCCACAGAGCGGAGATGATCCTTCAGCTTTGTCACGAATAGAGGAAAGTGTCTGAAACGTATAACAGTTTCTCACCCCCAATCCACCAGAACACCCCTATGTTGGCCAATCTTTGAACGTGGGCTGCATTTCCAGGAGACATAACGTTGGTCAGGTGACTCTAAAACCTAAAGTAATTTCTCCAGATAGACTCAGCTGAGAAACTGCACTCCCAGCAGCTGGAGGAAAGAGTGCTTCAGTCCTGAAGGTGGATGAGGATTTTTAAACCACATGAGCTTTCTGTGAAATTTTAAGTTTGATAAGTAGGAGTCAAGAGATATTTGGACTCATTTCTAGTTCAGTGTAAAAGTACTCGAAGCTCTATCAAGCTTATAATGCTCCCTAGACCTCAGCTAATCCTTGTTGGGGGAGAGAAGAGGAGATGAAAACATTTTACAGCTGTGCAGGTTTCGAAATGCCTTAAGAGTGATGAGAACAATGTACAAAGTTCCCCACAATAAATCCTTTTACCAATTGAGTTCGTATCTTAAGGTTGCTGAGAAAAGACGCTTGACAGAGTGTGTGTGGAAATGGTTATTTTAGAACACGGTCACATCAGAAGCAATGCACGTGTCATATGTGTATTAGTGACAGATCTATAACTCCAACATAGAGACCCAAAATATTAGATTTTGAAGGGAGAGAATAGTAAGTGGGAAAATCTGTTAACAGAATTACCTCTTTTCTTCTATGCTCTATAAAAAAACTTGTTCAAATATGTGTTTAGCAATAAAAAATATATCTAATGTGTTATTTATTGCAATGTTAAACACTTATACATACTAAACAAAATTATAGTTTTACTCTAGAAATAGTTTCATGGGAAATTATATTTCATAAATGAAGACTTCCTTTGTTTTTTCTCCTTTTTTTAAATAAATTTTTATTATTATTACTACAAATGTTCCTTCCCCCCCCACTCCATTGCTCTCCTCCACCAGGTTCCCACCCCACCCTCTGCCCTTTCCCCACCCCTCATTGTCATCCAAAGGTGCACAGTTTATGTTCAGTCTCTTCCCACATCCCCCTCTCCCCATTTCCCCAAGAATCGTCAGTTCACTCCCCTTCCATACCTCTGATTCTATTATATTCAACAGTTAATATTGTTCATCAGATTTTTTTTTAATTTCCTTGGTTTTTAGATTCACTTGTTGATAGTTACATATTTGTTGTTCATAATTTTTATCTTTATTTACTTTCTCTTCTGAAAGAACTCCCTTCAGCAATTGATATAATTCTGGTTTGGTGGTGGTGAACTCCTTTAGCTTTTTTTTATTAGTGAAGCTCTTTATCTGACCTTCGATTCTGAGTGATAGCTTTGCTGGATAGATTATCTTTGGCTGTAGGTTTTTACTATTCATCACCTTGAATATTTCTTGCCATTCCCGTCTGTCCTGCATGGTTTCTGTTGAGAAATCAGCTGACAGTTGTATAGGTGCTCCTTTATAGGTAACTATCTGCTTTGCTCTTGCTGCTTTTAATATTCTCTCTTTGTCTTTTGCTCTTGGAATTTTAATGATGATTTGTCTTGGTGTGGTCCTCTTTGGATTCCTTTTGTTTGGAGTTCTGTGCACTTCCTGGACTTGTAAGTCTAATTCTTTCACCAGGTGGGGGAAGTTTTCTGTCACTATTTCTTTCAGTATGTTTTTGATATCTTGTTCTCTCTCATCTTCTGGGACCCCCATAATTCTGATGTTGGTTCGCTTGAAGTTGTCCCAGAGGTTTCTTACATTATCTTCAATTTTCTGGATTCTCTTGCCTTCTAGCTCTTTATGTTCCAAATCTTTGACTTGATTCTTGCAATCTTCCATTCTGTTTTTAGGACTCTGTATAATATTTTTTATTTCAGACAATGTATTCTTTATTTCTTGTTGATCCCTTATCATTTCTTGTTGATCCCTTATCATTTCTTGTTGATTCCTTATTAGTTCTAGTTGATCTCTTTTCATATCCTCATAGGTCTTATCAATCTTTTCTAGGAAATTCTTGAAAAACCTTATAAGCGTAGATTTGAACTCTATATCCAGTTGCTTTTTGTCCTCCATTTCTTTCATTTGTGATCTATTTCATTGTCGCATTTCGCAGCTACAGATGGGGCGGAGTTTCAGGATGGAGCCTATAGCCTTGGAGCCGTCAGCCCCACCCTATGCAGTTCCTGGGTCTCAGTAATCCCTAGGGTCTTTTAGTACTTGTTGCAAGCACTTCTGAGAGAAAGGTGCCCTCAATTTTCACCTGCTACCAAACAGTCTAGGCTCTCCCCCAATGAGCCCGGAACTGGGGTTCAATTCAGTTGGTATTGGGATTGGAGGTGGCGTTCAGAGCAGTCTGGAGCCTCTGCCTTCTTCCCACCAGGGCAATCCCGTGGCACAGTCAACCGTCCCTTCTCTGCGCACTATGTCCGTGCCTCCGGGACCTCCTTTCGCTGTTCCCCCGGGGTTCCGCCTTACAGCCCAGCTCCCTCTGTTTGAGCTTGGGTCCCTGGGGTCTGGCCTAGAACTGGGGTTCAGAGCAGTGGGAACTGGGGCCCAACACAGCTGGAGCTTTTATCTCCTTCCTGCTAGGGAACGCCAGCCAGGCACTCAGCCGCCCTCCTCTCCGGCTCCGTCCTCTCCGTACTCCGTGTGTCTCCGTACCTTAGGCTTTTACAGCTCCTCCACGCTTCCTTCTGGTTTTCTCCTTGCTTCTCATTGTAGAATTTCCAGTCAGTCAACTTTCCTGTAGTTCTGGGAAATGTCCATTTTATATTTTAGTTGTATTTTATTGAAATTGTTGTGTGCGGCTGCGGCTAGGTGTTTACCTGGGCAGCCATCTTGGATGTGTCTCTGTTTTTTCTCCTTTTTGTATACAGTATGCAGGTGAGGGAGACACATCTTTCAGAATAACATGGTCACATGTTCAGCCAATGAAAATAATAATTCCTGCTGAATCCCTAGATGATAAAATTTTGGCATTTTAATGTGTAAGCTGTTTTACATTTCCCCTCCACTGAAAAATATAAAATCTATTATTATAATTTTGCACTACCCAGAGTAACTGTAAGATATTATTTTAAATTTTCATTTTATTTCATTTTATTATCTTGTACTCAGAAATATTCAGTGACATGCTTGTCCATTTGTGTTAAACGCATATGTCAGAAATTAGAACATTAGAGAGTTACTGTAACATCAGCACATCTTAATGATGTGTGTGAAACAAAACAAATTGTATCCTGTCATAGCTGTGAAATATTTTAGTAGATATGACATCATGAAGTTAAACAGACATGTTTTGTTACTGTATAAAACAATTTAGAGAGATAAAACAATTGTCATATGGTCTTTACATTAAATGAATTAATGTGACAGTGTTTAATAAAATAGTGCAAATCTAGTTCATTGTGAATATACTAGTATTTTAAAAATAAAACAAAAATTGGTTTTATCAATTTATTTTACAAATAATGGAGATAAAAAGAAGAAAAATATAATTAAATCATACAATACATATTTTTAATCTTGCTTGGACACTGTATTAATATTTTAACATTTAAATATTTTCATTTAAATTTCAAATTTAAAAAGTTAATAAGGATAAAATGAAAAGGAAGATTAGAAAAAGGAGTTTAAAAATCTCACCATTTGGGATTTAGCTTCTTGATTTACTTTAAAACCTTACTGCACATAAGAGGTTACTGCATATAAGGATGAAAGATTAGAAATTATCTGTGTAGTTCATAGTCATGTAGGAAACATTCATTTTCTTTATTAACTAGAGCCCTGGTGCACAGAGTTCATGCCTGGGCAGGGCTGGTTATCAGGGCCAATCTGTGGGGCACCTGGCAGGGCAACTGGGGGCCCTGTGGCACCCACCTTGGCTGGCCTGGTGCTGCCCGCTCATCGGCCACACCTCCTGATCGCCCTGCTGCTGTGACCACCAGTCGCCTCCCTTTGCAGGGCAACCTGTAGGGTGACTTGGGGGCCCCTGCTGGCACCCACCTTGGCTGGCATGGGGTCTGCAGACTGACCCAGTGTAAAAGTATACACGAGTCAGGCATATCTGGTGAGAAAGTATCAAAAGTAAGGGAGAAAGGAAGAGGTGTCTTTCACCCTAACTGTCATCTCTTTGCTACTAATTCTTTTCTACTCCTGGGCTTTCTCCATCCTCCTGCTTGAATCAACAGCAACACTGCCACAGAAACCCAATTGGATGGCAAAACTTAGTCCTGAGTTTTGGATTTGTTTTCCTACCTTACTAGTTGATAATGAAAGCTATGAAAAAAAATTAAGTCAGTGGTCAAAAATAAGAATATATTGTCCAACATCAAAGACTCTATACATGGAGTCAACAAAATCCTTAGTGATAACTTCTATATTTGCCCTGCTATTAAAAAATGAGTGAGATGATCTATATGAGATGAATGTTAGCTGAACCTACTGAAAATCATTTCACAATTATGTAAATCAAACCATCATGTATACTTTCAAGTTATACAGTGATCTATACCAATTATTTCTCAATAAAATGAAAAAATGAGTGAGATGGAAACAAAAAAATTAAATAATATGCTAATCATTTTTTTCAATTTCTAAATTTATTTTAGAATAACCATTGTCATCTTCATATTTATTTTTCTCTAAAGGAATTAAACTTCAGCTTAGCATTTAAGAATATTTATCACAATGCCTATGGATACAGAGTTACTTAAAAGTATAAACATATATGCATTCTATTTATTTACATTATTTTTATATGATTAAAAAAAGATGAACAAAGTGAGAATATTTTTTAGCTGAGCTAAAACAAAACACTACTCCATAATTTTTCAAACTATCAACATGAGTATTTTAGTCCTATTTTTGAATGGTAAACAAACTCTATGGATGGAGGAGCATTATTTTGTACATACAATTCTTCATTAATAAGTTTCCAGCAGTACCTGCAACTCTACCCTGTGAAGTGCTTGTTTTGCATTTCTTTTTTGCTTGAGAGTCTCCTCAGCAGTGTTTCAGAACTGACAGTTTTGCTACTGGTAATAAGAGCTTGAGTCCTCAGCAGCATGCTGAGTACTCCAGAGGTTAAAACAACAACAACAACAAAAAACCAAAAAAACAACAACAACCCAAAGCCCCACTCCTCTCAGAAGAACAGCAAGACTCTGACAAACAATAAGAACTACAGTGAGGTAAAAAGAAGGATAAATCGAGTAAATTAATCATAATCAATTCTTACCTTTGCAAAAGATTCAGATTCAGCTATTTTGTATTACAGTTGGCCCTTCCATTAATTTCTCATTCTGCTTAAATTCTGGTTGTCAACCTGTATAAAGAAATGCTGTTTATTAATGAGGCCATGATATGTGAAAAACTTTTCTAGAATTGTTTCTAACTGCTTTGAAGTACACCCAAACGATATGTTTAGGAACAGTCAAATTGGGATGGTGAAAACTAATGAAGAATTAAATGGGCCAGTTATTATCTGCCCCAGAAGCTTGTAGATATAAGTAATCATGATGAACTGTTTAAAGAATCAGGGCATTTTTTAATATAAAAATTTCTAAAGAGTCAGGAGAACTCCCCTTCATCCCAATGTAAGTGCAATCTAGGTTTCTCAACCTTTTACAGATATGGTTTCATAATAGGAAGAACCAGGATGTCACAGCTTCTTTCCTATAACATCAGATATAAGAACTACAGTCTCTCAAAATAATCTTTCTAATATTTCAGGGTCATCTTACATGTGCTCACAAGCATGGCTTATCCTGTCAGTCATTGCTGCTCCGAAGAGCACAAGCTAAGGACAACCTTATCCAATAGCATCTCAACTGTCCAACCACTAACTTCTGAGTTGCCAAGATGACAAAGCTTTTCTTTCTTTATTTCCCTCCCTCCCTCCCTCCCTCTCTCCCTCCCTCCCTCCCTCCATTTCTCCCTCCTTCCTCAAAGCTAGATTTTTCTTTTCCTTTGGTTATTAAAGGCATTCTGTGCCTCACTAGATATTATTTGTGAAAACTTTCTGGGGGGTTTTTTCTTCCATGTCCCCAGTCTGCAAAATTTCAAGATTTCTGTACCAAAAACATGTAAAGAGGATGATTTAAAATTTAAGCAGCAATGAGCAGCAAATGTTAACCCATAACTAAGAATACTCAAAAATTTAAAGTTATAAAGATTTTGTAAAATGCTATATGCATGCATTCTCATTGGAAATATTTTGTTATCGCAGTTGATATATATTTAATCATAGATTAAACTCAAAGTCCTGCTTTAAGTCTATATCTCTTCATTGTTGGTCTACTTATTTCTACTTCTTACTTCTATAAATACTGTCACAAAGGCCTCATTTGAAGCATGAGACCAGTGGAGTGAAGAAAAGTTACAGTTTATATTAAAGATCATAATGAACTCGGTATCTTCTCTTCCCTCTGACAATTTTTTTTTTCCCCACTGGGTCACACAAAGTACCTGAATCTCAGTAAACGTCTTAGTCCTGATATAAATCATATTTGGTGACCTGCTCCTACAGCTTGCCAGGCGTATCTGAACCTGTCTGAGTGCTTACACTTGAACTGTAAACCTGCTATACTAACCATTTTCTTTGACTTAAAAGATCAGTCATGCTGGTGTATTCCTCTAGAAAATGGTGACTAAAAATTCTATATGAAACTGGTAGCTATACACTGGTTATATAACCTTCTATTCCAATTAAATGTTAATAAAATATGCAACTAAAAAGAAAATAGATTGTGAATTTATTGATTCATTCACATTGAGCTTGTTAATATATTTTTGAGATACTAGGGAAATACATTTATTTTAATCAATAACCAGTCATCAGCTCTCATTGGATGTGGTTTTCAGACCCTGAATATCTATGATTGGGTATAAGTCAATCATATCCCTTCTCTGCATTCTCTGGGAACATTATTATACAGATAAAATAAATCTGAACTAAAAAAAGTAGGATTATATTTAAAGAGGAAAACAGTCACAAAATGGCGATGTAAGAAGTTTGGGTACTTGTGGGATAGTTTATTTAGGCTATATGGAATTGCATAATAATTGCTTTGGTGTTTTTTCCTTCAGAAAATATACCAACACATACCATTCCCTGGTCTACTGGCCATTTTAAATATGTTTCATGATAATGATACAATTAAACTAGAAATTAATAACAGAACAATAATAGGAAAAGCTCCAGAAGTTGGAACTAAAACACACAATTCTAAAAGCCCATGGGTCAAAGAGGAAATCTCAAAGAAAATTTAATAAAACTGGGCATAAAACTGAAAAGACAACATATCAACATTTGAGCACTGACTATTAACAAAAGAACATGTCTGGTTTTGAAAAAGAACAAAAGTACTACAAACACAACAACATATATAATAATATGGAATGAATGATATTGACAATAAAAGATTCTTCAATATGAACTATTAATTCATATATGCACCCCCGCTGTGGATTAAACCCATCACCAGGGTTTTGTGTCCTGACCAGGAATTAAACCCATGACCTTTCAGTGCATGGGACGATGCTCCAGCCAACTGAGCCACACTGGCCAGGGCAGTTCTATTTTTTATTGTATTATGTTCATCTGTTTTGGGAATAATGGTCAAAATTAAGCCATTATGTATTTATTAAGGCTAAAAATAAAAACTTGAGTTAAAATAACTAATTATTAAAAATAACATGCTAATAATTTAGCTTCGAATATTTTAGTTGGCACGCCTATTACTATGGTCTGAATGTCCGTCCTCCCCATTCCAGAAAAAGAGTCATGTATTGAAGCCTAGCTCCCAATTAAGAAGATGAATGACGTCTTTGGGTAGTGATTAGGTTATGAGGCGTAGCCCTAATGAATGAGGTTAGCTTCTTACAAGAGAGGGTCCACAAAGGTCCCCAGCCCATGGAAAGGTACATTCTCTACAACCTAGAAAAAAGCTCTCCCCTAATCACTCCAGTGCCATGATCTTACACTTCCAGCTGCCAGGTCTGTTAAAAATAAGTTTCTGTTGTTCATAATAAACTACACCATTTTTCTTTTTTAAAATTATTATTTTTTAATTACTTTATTGATTAAGGTATCACATATTTGTCATCTCCCCCCCATTCCCATTCCAAACCGCTCCCCATGCATGCACTCACCCACCTGTTTTTTCTTTTTTTGTTATAGCAGCCAGAATACGCTAAAATAGAAAATTGTTACCGAGAGTCTGATGCTGTTGTAACAAATATCTGAAAATGTGCAACTTTGAAACTGGTAATGAATGAGCTGGGTGAGGAAAAGTGTCATGGTGCCTGCCCTAAATTGCTGTGAATAGACTGTTAAAGACAATTCTCAGTCCTGCTCAGAAGGGGATGAAGAGAGCTATAAAGAAGCCCTAATCTTCTTTGAGAATGCCCAAGTCGGCATGAACAGAATGTTGGTAGAGCATACAAAGTAAAAGTTATTCTGATGAGGTACCTGGTGGAAATGAGGAACATTTTGGGGGGGAAATGCAAGAAACGCTATCATTTATAAAATAGCAATGAGCTTGGTTTAACTGTATTTGTGTCCTACTGTTTTTTGGAAGGTAGAACTTGTGAATAGTGAAACTAGATATTCAGCTGAAGATAGTTCTAAGCGAAATGTGAAAGGAGCAGCTTGGCTTCTTTTGAATGCTTACAGTAAAATGACAGCAGAGAGAAATGACTTAAAAATAAAGTGGGTGAGAGAAGTTAAAAGTTTATCCATATTGGAAGAAATAATAAATTGGACTAAGAAACCAATAAATACATCTTTCCTGTGGACACGTGCATTTACACATACCAAACACCTGGATTATTCCTACTCATTATTCAAATGTCACCACTTTTATGAAGATTTCTCTAATATTTTCCTGCAAAGATATTTTTACTTTTGCTATATTTCATAGTATTCAGCTACTTTATTATAGTACTCTTATCGTAGTATAATTTTAAGTTGATTAAATATCTCTTCCTACAACTAGCTTTGAAACAGTTTTATTAACAATAAGCTAGTAGGTTAATTTCTCAACAAAATTTTAAAATCAATACCTATTGATTTTAATATAACCAGTGTATAGCCTGGTGGTGTATAACACATTGAATTGCAAATTCGAAGCTCCTATATTCTCAAGAAATATAGCAAAAATCTCTCTCTCTCTCTCTCTCTCTCTCTCTCTATATATATATATATATATATATAATTTACACACATATATGTATTTGTTGTGAATATGTGTATTTATATTATTAAATACAATAAAGTTGTAACAAATATTATTTTATTATAGTAATAAATCCATCAATATTAGTGCAATTATGTTTTATGCTCAATTATTTCAATTAATTTCTCATGAATCTGGTTGTCCATATTAATAAAAACATTGAATATTTTATGCAATTACAATACTCTCTTAGAAAGAAAACAACGTAGGTGTAAGAAAATGGCTATCCCAGAAAATAACATGTTAATAAAAATCAAAGTGACCTATTTCGAAGTATTTAAAAATGGAAGGAAAATAGAAAATTATGACATAATTAATTCATAAATGATTGTAAAATACAAATGATGTTTCAAACCCTATATTGTACATGAAACTGTCTTCGATTTATGAGTCAGTGTATATTGCTTTATAAATTTCAGTATACTCTTGATAAGAGCTTTTTAAAGAAAAACTGTGCTTGTTAAGAAGAGAGCGTACCATTCATCAAACCTCTAAAAAATTTAATGTAGCAATATTTCTTTTTCATATAACAAGTATCCACATAGTTCCGCAAAATTTATGATCAAAATAGATAGCCATTTTTTAAAATTACAAAATAAAAGGGTTTAGGATTCATGAATCAGGGACAAAACTATTATATACACTTTTCTCACCAGATGTGAGCTGTCAGGATTAACCAATTATTATAGGTCTAGAGGCCCAATGCACAAAATTTATGCAAGAGTAGCCCTCCCCCCCCCCCCCGCCCCCGGCTGCTGGCACTGGCTTCCCTATGGCACCTGGGACCCGGGCTTCCCTCCAGCTGCTAGCAGGCACTCAAGACCTGGGCTTTCCTCGCAGCCATGGCTTCATCCAGAAGGTTGTCCAGAAGGATGTCTGGTCTAATTAGCATATTATGCTCTTATTATTATAGATTTCATTACTAAATGCTGGCCTTACTGGCACAACATTGGACCTCATTTTCAGAATCATATCTGTTTTCTCTTATCTATTTCCAGGAATATATTTTCTCCCAAGTTTGTATATACTATATATACCCTATCATTCTTTTTAGAGTCAGTTTTATCATTCTCTTTTCTTAGCTTTTTTTTTTTTAACATATATATTACATCACATAACTTTGTATCACAAAATAAACCTTTGTTTAGGGGGTTAAAATTAAATTTTTGCCTTAATATGAACATTAAAAATTTAAAAATTCCAGACACCATTATTTTCTGTTTTAAATACCTGTATGTGTTACAGTGATATAACTGACTTCATATTTTAATTATGCAATTAGTTACTTCTAAAACATCACAGAAGCATGATCAAGAGAAGAAAAAACTAAGTTGACCCTATTAGAATTCAAATGTTTTATTCTTTTAAAAAATGTACCTAGAATAGTATGAGCAAATAGATGATTAAAGAATTTATATAACTTGTCCAAGACTGAATAATACTGTGTTTCTCCAAAAATCAGACTTCCTCCGAAAATAAGATCTACTTACAGGTTTCCTTCTGAGTGAAATATAAGGCATCCCCCTGAAAATAAGGCCCCCCCTAGGCTAAACATGAGAAATTTGGTCCACTGATTCTGAAAGAAATGGAGTCACAAGAAATTCACCAGGAAATTCAAGAATTGGATTGTTATGATGATATTCAGAAGATGATGACATGATTGTCATTGAATAAATTAGTAAATTCTTGATACTGTAGGATTCCGTTTGTCTGGTTTGTGTTGACAACTACCATACTATTGTACCGTATACAGGTAATAAAATTTCCTTTATTTTCATTTAACAATAAATGTGTACCATATTCTTCTTCAGGAAAAATAAGACATCCCCTGAAAATAAGACCTAGCGCATCTTTGGGAGCAAAATTTAATATAAGACACTGTCTTATTTTCTGGGAAACAGAGTAGTTGGTAGAACCAGAATTATAATTCAAGTTAATCAGATTTCAGAGTCTTCATCTTCTTACTTTATAGTGATAACATATTTTAACAGTATGCCAAAGTTACTTCTAGAAAACTGCTCAGCAATGTGTATTTATGCATTTTGACTCATTTCAGATTTACACATCAGTGAAGAAAAACAAAAACCACTCTAGTGTTTTAGAAGAAAATGGATTTTACAGAGCTAACTAGGAGCCTATGAAATAATTAGACAAATCCAAAGAGCAAATACGGGGGGGATTTTGGTTACATCCTGTGGCTGATTCCAGTTACCCAATTGACAAGAAACCATTGTTCCACCCAAAGGTTAGGGGACTGCAAGAACTCTGTGAAGTTTATAGTCAATGTTGCCCCAAATACCTGCTGTACCCGTTATATCAGTGTAACAGCTCCAATAGAAGAGAAATCTATGCCTCACATCTGCCTTCCAAATCTCAAGAACATTTGCAAGACATACATTTCTTCTAATATTGGGCAATAATGCCAATTTGCTACTTGATGTTTATTCATATTCTCCAAATAGCTCAGGTGACTATGGCCAGCCTGAAAAAAAAAATACTACTTGCTTCAAATCTAGGGTTCCCTATGTATCAATACATACATTATGGCTTAAACATCGAATGATCTCACAAAGTATTGGGAGACCACAGGTGGTGTATATGCTATAATGGAACTTGGCCTGGGAATAGAGACTAAAACAGAGGATAAAGCTTAACCCAAGACAATTTATCCCTCTAATGTCAATGTGGTCACTAGCACTGAAAAATCACATACATTAAATGGTGATTTTTGACCAAGCTTATTTACATATTATAGTAAGGAATGTAGGTCAGGAATCAACTTTAAGTTCACATGACTCTGAAACTTTCATTCTATGTTTCTCAAGGAAAATAATGCATTGAAATCCTCAAAGGTTTGTATTGATGTAAATTAAAGTGATTAAATGTTTCAAATAAAAAGAAGCAACTCTCCTATATAATAAAAGGCTAATGTGCAAATAGACCAAATGGTGGAACAACTGAACAACCAAGCAACCAGTCGCTATGATGTGTACTGACCACCAGGGGTCACGTGTGGAACATGGTGGGCATCGGCCACGCAGGATGGTAGAGCAGGTGACTGGGGGTGCCAGACTAAGGCAGGCATCAGGGCAAGCCTCTGGTGGTTACTGAAAATTCTTTGCTCCCACACGCTGCAGTCCTACCCAGCACTTGAACCTACCGCTGGCCCCAGCCCCACTTGCACCTGCTGGTGGTGCTGGAGATGCCGCTCACACCCAATGATGGCCCCACTCACACCTACCGCCAGCTCCGGAGCCCCCACTTGCACCCTCTGCCGGTGCCCAGCGCTGGTCCCAATTGCTCGTTGCCATCAGAGGGTGTGAATAGGCTGGCACCATCAGCATGTGGGAATGGTGATGGAGGGAGGGGGGCTGTTGGTGGACCCGGGGCAACAGAGGGAGGGGCCAAGCGGGAGTATGGAGGATGGACCAAGACCCAGCCTTGTGCCTACCACAGCCTTACTGCCCATAGTTCCTTTCAGGGTGCACTAATTCGTTGTGGACCAGCATTGAATGGCAAGTTCCTAAATGTTCTAATATTTTTTATTACTTCATATTTCAAATGAACAATTCTTCAGTTTTTAAAATTGTGCAAAGAAAGACATCTTGATGCAAAACCTGATCATGCCTCATCAAATTCCATTATGTATTTAATTAAGATATTAATGAGACGACTCTGAAACTGAATGAGAAATTAACTTACTAGCTTATTGTTAATAGCTAAAATTATTAGACCCCCCCTTTCCTCTCCTACATCACAAAGCACTTGGTGAATTAATTTTCACTTGCTGTTTAAAGTACTCTTCTATTATTTTTTGAACTCTTCTCGTATGTCTTCTAAGAACCATTTAGAAATGGCTCATTTAACCTTTGCAAAACATAACAGTGTAATTTCAAAGATAGCATTTTGCTCTTTCTGAAATTGAGCTCATTCACATGCTTCATATTTAAGTTCCATGCGTGCTTCGTTATTTAAATGGTTATCTTAATAACAGATAGGTGTGCATTTATGATATTGGTCACAAATTATTTCTCTGCCAATAGTTTTCCATTTAAATTGAAACAGTAACAATGTTATCAAATTCAATTTATGTATTTAAAATAACAAATAGATTTGTCTAAATAATTACAGATTGACATCATAGAAATTGTTTCAGAATTGAGTGTAAAACTTCTTTGGACAAAACTAAATAATTTTATATAAAAGCAAAATTATAGAAATTAGAAACTATAACATTTAGATACAAATGTACATGTTAAAATGCAAGATTAGCCGAAGCCGGGTTGGCTCAGTGGTAGAGCCTCGGTCTGCGGACTGAAAGGTCCCAGATTCAATTCCGGTCAAGGGCATGTACCTTGGTTGCGGGCACATCCCCTGTAGGGGGTGTGCAAGAGGCAGCTGGTCAATGTTTCTCTCTCATCGACGTTTCTAGCTCTCTATCTCTCTCCTTTCTCGCTGTTAAAAATCAATAAAAAAAATATATATATATTTTTTTTAAAAAAATGCAAGATTAAATTAGAAAGTAAAAGAATACATACAAAATATTTTTGTTTTTCTTTTTAGTGCATGGATATTAATTTAGAAATATATTTGATTTTGAGAAACTAATAATAATTTATCTTATTTTAATTATCCATTCCGTTAAAGTTTTTTTTTAATACTTAAGATAAACACTAAGAAAGAAATGTTCTGATATTACATAAAAGGTCCCCAAAATTAAAATAATATTGTATATAAATAGTTCAAATTTTGTTATATTTTTATCTAAGTATTTAATAATTTTGATGCCTAAAGGAGTTCTTTGGTTCTCAGACAGGGATACTGCTTCTATGCCATTAAAAGTGATATGTTCTATGATTTTATTTTTAATGGTTGCCAGGATATAGAGGGCTAATATCATGTTGGTTCTTCCACATTCTACATGGAGCAGAGAAAGCCATGACTGGGGTCAATTGAATAAACTTATAAGCCAATGGGAGAAACTGTAGAGAGACACAGTTGCAATAGCTTCCATGACACCAGCAGCATGTATCTTATAAGGAGATAGCATTGGTAATGATGTGCTATAATTTCAAAGGTCCTTTCAATTATTCCCCGCCATGATCACTTTCCATCACCTCTCAGACTCTTCCTGTTAATGCAATTCATGTCCAGGGATTTCTGTATGTAGGATTAAGCTTTGAATTCAGAAAAAAGTAAGAAAAGTACCGCAGGGAGAGGCACTTTAAGATCCAGTCTAGCACTAATTAAGACATAGAATTGAGTAGTCTATGTAAAATACCTGACCTGAATATTGAATTGATTTATTTTTGAATTGAATATACATTGCAATTAAAGAACAAGATGGAATGGAACTGAAACTTATGTAATCAGCAATCAGAATTTTATTTATGCTAAAATCAGCCTGATAAATTGTCATTTATACTCTTCCTGACCACTTGGTTTTCGGTTATGCTGTTCTTTCTGTCATGAAAAAATAATTTTTAAAGATTTTTATTGAGAGAAGAAGAAAGAGGGAGAGAGATAAATATAGATGTGAATGTGCCCTAACTAGAAATTGAACCAGAAACATTTTGGTGCCTTAAAATCCCAACCAACTGAGCTATACCATCGGGGTGAGAAAATAATTATTTTGATAAGAATTGATGTCTGTGTTAACAGCGTTATAATTTCCTCATTTCTCTTTCTTCATGCAGCATTTGAAGTAAATAAAAATAAAGATGACTTTGTTGATTGCCACGAGTCTTCACTATAACTGATAACATAAAGTATGAGAAAACACCAATAACTCTTTTTGAGATCTGCATAACATCAATGTTAATTACTATATTTATAATAAATTTTAACTTAATATGATTCAATGATAATAAAATGTACTCAATCTTGAATCTCAAATTCTTAACCAAGAATGTTTCATTCATTATGGAAATGCATATAGAAGTAATTTGCAAAGCTGGGTTACACTGAATTTCATATTTATAAACACAATGTCCATTTATTCCTGTATTTAAGAAACACATTTTCAAAATTATGTTGCTTTGCAACTTATTCTAAAGTTTAAAATATACTTCAGGTATAAATGAAAATATCTGAAGGAAATACAGCTCAGTGGATTAAAATCACTAAACACATATATCTGGCTTTCACAGGGTGAAAAGTTATTTAAGGATGAGGAAAAATTTATTATATTTTAGTTTGGAAAGGCTTTGTGATCCATAAAAGTTACATCTGATAAATGCATTAGACACAAATGCATTAGACACAAAAGAAATTTTCAATGCATTAGACACAAAAGAAATTCTACTGAATTTAATTTAAAAATACTGTTTAGTTGATTTATACAAATTATGAAATTACACTTAGTTGTTTTTCTTAATCCTCACAAGAAGATATGTTTTTTATTGATTTTATATAGGGAGGAGGAACAGAGAGAGGAGAGAGAGAGAAAGAGAGAGAGAGAGAGAGAGAGAGAGAGAGAGAGAGAGAGAGAGAGAGAGAGAGAGAGAGGTGAGAAACAACAATGAGTTACACACCCTAACAGGGTATTAAACCTGCAACCCAGCTATGTGCCCTGACCAGGAATTGAACCCACAACCTTTTGGTATACAGGAAGAGATTCCAACCAACTGAACCACCCAGCCAGACCACACATAGTTTTTATTTTTTAATTGATGTTGTGGTTTAAATCATACCCGTGTTGAACCACTCTTACAAGTAAATGCGTCCCTGGCATGGCACAGTAGAACGAGTTTTGCACTGAGAGTCGGAAATCATTAAGAACTGGGGACCTTGATGCAGTTTTCACTTAGCCAGGCTCACCTCATTACCAGAGTTTCCCAGGCCACAGAGGAAATCAATACTGACAAGAACTAACCAGGGTTGGAGATTGAAAGAAGTGATTCCAGGGGAGAGTCTAAGACCTAGATCAAGATAAATTTCAATATTTGAAGTTGCACATTACTAAAAACTAAAGAAATGTATATAAAATACCAAATGATTAGATGTATTTCCCATGCTTCTGAATCTCTCTAGCCTTATTTAAAGGCCGTTTAAGTTCTGTGTTCAGTGTAGTGATAGTAAAAATTTCCACTCCAAGGATCCAGAATAATAAGTCCATTGCATTTTGTCCTATGAGGTGGGAAAACATTCAATTACTTTAATACCTTGTCACCACATAGATGTATATTTCTTGTCTCAATAATACTCTGACATTTTCTGATTCTTCCATTACTATCTGGTATTAAGCAAGTCTGGAGACAAAATTCCATCTCATTTGTAAATAAATGCATTTAGCTATGATTTCACAGTTGAATATACTCTAAAGTAGTATATGTCCTTTAGTTTACACTGCTAAGGTAAACATGTCTACCATTCTTCATATGTGTTGTTTTTCATTAAAAAAAAATAAGACACCTTTTCACTCAATGATTACTACTGTGGAAAATGCAAGGAAAGTTTAAAAGCTTATAATGTAAAAAGACTTCAGGTATATTCTGATTAGAGGCAGATGGCATAGGGAAGCGGTGGAGTAGGCTAGATTGAGGTGAAGAATGGTTAGGGATATGTCTGATTTTCTCTGGTTGGTTTTGGAAGCAGAGAGAAGAATTAGGGAAGCTGGAAGTTACCCTGGCCCTCTTTGGCTCATTTAGCTCCTAGGCTACTTGTATTGTGGGTTCCAGGCTGCTCACAGGTGGTCTGGCCATTGTAAATCTGTCCTCTATTTTGTTCATGCTCTCCATTATGAGAGGTTTAAAAATTCAGGTAAGCCTAGATATCTGGATCATTACTGTTCAGGGTTTGTATAGTCATCTCTATAGCCAAATGTACTGCAAGATGTGCCTGAACTGATTGCTGTTGCATCATCACTGAAATCAGCTGATGTGGGGATAGCTGCACAAAATCATATGAGATGCTGGATAGAAGGCAATGGAATAGCATTGTGACCTCTGTGATGAGAATAATGATGAACAGTCTTCTAAAATGCTTCAGAACCAGGAATCCCAATTGCCACACCTATGCTGAAAGAACAAATCCCAACAGCCACGGGAGATCCAGATGGCCTTGGTTCTAAGATTATGTAGAGCCTGGCCCACCTTCCTTGCTTTAGTAATCCAAGTGTAGCAATAAGTATTAGTTATGGCACAGATGCCATTACGAGTAACCAATAGAAATATAGAGCATTGTGACTTTCCTCCACTACTTATGATCATGAATTGAGATGGCTCTATGTTCTATCTAGGGCAGAGGTGGAAGCATTAAGAACTTCTACCAGAGTTAGTGATAGTTTCTTACAGTCTTTCCTCTACGATTTTTATGGGAACAATGCTCTGATTTTTTTCACATAAACAATGAGTCAATAATTTAGACAGTTTTCCTGCATAACAAAGAGTGGTCTTGTTTTAGGGCTAACTTGTGATATATAATTTCCATGCTTGGTTACTTATATAATTAGGGTTGCTATGTACAGCCAAGTTTCAGAAAACTATTCATAAAATGCATGAGGTGTTAATCTGAAGCAAACGGGACCAGGTGTCCTAACCACCAAGGAAATATTTATTCAGTAGGTGCATATGGAGATCCAGGGGAAAAAACCTCAAACAAAACACTTGTTCCTAGCATGAAGTCTGAACCATGGCCAGACCTTAACTGGGTTACATATTCAGATCTCTATTTGTTTCTTGCAAGGGGCAAATAATTGGCCCACTGCCCTACAAAGGCTGCTAAATTTAAACTACAACCTTCAGAGTAGCTAAAAGGCTGCTTGATTTTTGTGTTTCCCACCTGGGGCATACTGACTTTTGTGGTGGAGTACAGAAAGTAAAATTTTAAAACTGCTGATAGTAAACCGAGAGAGCAGCACCTGTATGGGATGCCTTACGAACTAGCTGAGTTAGAAAAGGCACATTCCTGGTTAGGATACAGAGAAAAGAAAGGTGATAGAGGGTGGGTGGTGGTTGTTTATGACATGCAGGAGAAAATGCGATTTCTAATTGTCATGTAGTGGTAATGCTTAGATGCAATTAACAGTAAAATCCAACTTTTAAATTAGCATATTTTTAGATTAATAAAACTGTTCTCTGAACTGTCTCCACAAGGAAACATAAATAAGGTCCTTTCATACTAGAGAATGCTTTAATTTAAAATACATCACAAGTTCCAAATGTTCCACATGTCAATTTAACATGATTATTATTATATATATATATATATATATATATATATTCTTAATCTACATTTTTTTGCATTTAAATAATACAAAAATGATGCCAATATCTTTATATAGGTAAATTTAGGTTAAAAGAAAGACAAGTAGATATATGTAGTAATATACACATTTTAATTATTTGTTTAGCATTTAAATTAATATTTTAAATTATTGTATAATAGCTAAGAAAGATTTACTGTAACAAGGCACTGTGTCATATTTGCCTGACATAGGTGATAATTCAAAAAACTAATGCCTGACATCTACTTCAAATTATACAGTTTATGTGAGTTGACTTGCAAGCACTACAAAGAAAAATAAAGTCAGTTAATTGAAGGTTGTAAGAAGATTCAGGAGACCATGGTATTACAGGGAGCAAAGACCTGAAAGGTACACCAGAGTCTATGAATTCCAAAGACTGTAAATAAACTTGAACATAACTCCTATAACTCTAAGCTTAGAACTATTACATATTTCTTAAAAGGCACATGGTATCAGGGAGGAATGAATAACAAGCCATAGTTTTTTACAAAAAAAATGAACTTGATTTGGGAATGAGGTATATTGTATTAGAACTGTGATCTTCATATAAAATGTGTTCAAGCATTGCTATTTCTCTGCTCCTATAATTTGGGAATCTACTTGGACTTTGGAAAAACTTCCTTCATTATCACAATGACACAACTGTGAAAACAATGAGAAGTAATATAATAATGGAAAAAGGAATATAAAATATACAATTTTTGTCATTTTGCTTTTTTGTGTGACTTAATATAAACCTTTACAAAGTTTTTATTCAATCAGTTAATTATAAATATTAAAAAACATTTTTCTTACAGTCTTTAATTTTCCACATTAGTGGAATCCCTGTTGTAGGCATATTATCACGACTAGATTTGTGTTACAAATGAGAAAGACATTTTTAAAACGCCCTTTGAAACACTCTTTATCCATGTTTCATCAGTAGGGGTTCAAATCTTGGCCTCAAGTATATCTACTCTTATACTTTTCCACAATAAAGTAAAGCCTGATTCATATTCAACTCAGGTTCTATTTTAAAGTATCCCATCTGTGACACTTCAGTCTTGATCATCAGCATTATGCTGACACTGCATTACTACAATAAATGATTCCTGACACCAGGAGAAGTCCCAGACTGCTGACCTAGAAAAAGCTGGCACTTTAGCTTATTTTGTTACTGAGAGCAGTTACTGAGAAAAATACAAAACTGAATGTTATTACTCTCCACATTCTAAAATCCACTGTGTTGTGATATCTGTTTAAACCTCCCAACTTTCCCAAAGATTAATAGAAGTCATTGGGCAGAAATCTACTACTGGGTACTATATTGGAAAGAGAAAATTTAAAACATTAAGTGTTGGTAAGAGACTTAAAATAGGAAAACTATAGTAAAAGTAAATATCCACAGTTTTTCTGTAACCAACGTTGCCAATAACACAATGAATGTGTGTGTGTGTGTGTGTGTGTGTGTGTGTGTGTGTGTGTGTGTGTATGCCTGTGCATATGTAATACACTTAGAAAAACAAAACTTTTTAAATTGTATTGCAAACCTCACAAGCATCACAATACTTTTGGGGTGATGAACACACACTATAGCTTACAGATGACATGTTGTTTTGTGCACCTGAAACTTGTATAATTTCCTTTCAATAATAAGGGGGGGGGGGAGTATTACACCAAATTGCTCGTGTAAAACAACATATAGGTGAATGTTTTGTGATTATGAATATTATGTAAAAACAATTAAACTATTTCAATAAACCAAGATCTTTGGGAAAGATATAAATGCTCAAATCTTCTCCAAAAACAAACAAAACAATTATAAATTTAGACTTCTTTAGTATATCGTGTTCATTTAATTATTCAATATATATCAATTAAGAAATCACTTTACTTTAAACTTTAAACACAGGCTAAGTGGTAATGAAAACCAAAAGCAGTAAAAATTAATAAATGAATGAAGAAAGAAAAGCGTTTTTGCATCGTCAGGAGCCAGATAATATTACTGGGAAACAAACTGAACACAAAAAGGTAAATTAAATGTAGGACTGACCACATTGCACTTCTGATGGAGCAACATAAATATTTCAAAATATTGTCAATATTTCACAAAACATCTTAAGAATTGTCATGGTCAGAAAGACTGAAAGCCACATTCATATTTAAAAACTTTGGATTACTTACCTTGAATTTAATTTATTATGCATGTGCCCATGGCTTCCATTTCATGTCTGACATTTCCTTTTTTCTTTCCCAATTTGAACCTTCATGTGAACCACAGTTGATGAACACACTAGCAGTCTTTGTCAGGAACTAAGTTCAATGAAGAGCAGAGAATCCAATTTCCTATTGTGGTTTAGAAGCCAAGGGCACAGTCAGTTTATTTCCAAAGGGTGAACTTTGAATGGGTATCCTTTGAGTGTTGGCCTGAAAGAAGGAATTTACCAGATTTCTCCAGCTAACATACTCTTAAAAAAGAGGGGGGTGGGGGGAAAAGAATCTAATTCTTACTACTAAGAATGACTATTTTCAAATACAGTGGATTTTATCAAGTTCTTTAAGGGGCAGCTGTAATATTTTAACCTTGACTAAATGCCAGGTGTCTAAGACTGTTTTCGTTTCCATCATGCTAACTTCTCAATCAACTGGCCTGCAGCCCGCAGTGGCTGTGCGGTGGCAAGGGAACTGGGGCGTGTGGGGGAGGTGGGAAACCTAACAGTGGCGGGGCACCAATGATGCCTGCATGGATGTCCAGCATCCGTCTTTTTATCTTTATATTCTGGCTCAGTGATCAGAACGCACACTGATTGGCCTGGCTCTGGTTGGCCCTGATCACTGGCCAGGCCTACAGACCTCACCCATGCATGAATTTCGTGTCCTGGGCCTCTGGTAGTTATATAAAAATGTAGGGTCAAAGAACAGTATTTTAAACAGAAATGTATTTTTGTTGTGTGTTAATGTATTCACTTGGCTATTAGAAGTTCACATGATGACAAGAGATGAACAATAGAGGATGAATGTAAGTATAAATGCCAAAGTCTTCAATGAATGTGGAGAGTGACTAAGAATTGAGTATATTCTGGAATAGCAGTTAGAGATTTACTTCCGTTTGAAGCCAAACATGTTATAATTATTTTTCTTTAAAAGTATTATATGTATATTTCACAGGTTGTTTTTTTTTAAACAAGAGAGACTATAATAGTTAATGATTATTTCAATTTCTTCTCTCTTCTACATATCACAATATGACTTTTGCCTATATCATTTCATTGGAAGTGCCTTGATCTATTATTTATAATAAAATAAGTTCTAGCCAAAAATATGCCTAAAATGGTAAAATGAGACTGGATGCAAAGAGCTAATTAGTACTCCTCACTGTCAAAGGTAATTATTTCAAATAATAAGATTTGGGAGAATGAACCTAATTCAGAGCTTCTGCTTAAACATGAACATTTCTGGGAAAGCTTCTCTACCAAATTTCATCAAGATCAATAGCTTTGGGTACTGGCCCTATAAATCATAATTAACTGAGGACTTACTGAGTCCTAATGAGTTAAACTTTTTGCTTCAGCTTCCCCCTCATAAAAAAAAAAAAATAATTTATATTAGATCATATTGAATGGCCTGTCACAAAGTTAGTAGAAGAGAGAGAGAACAGATAACTTATTCAAAGGAGGATAAACGGAGGTTAAAAAGAAAAGAACACTGAGAGTAATAAAATATGCAATTAAGGGCATTATAGATGCAGTATTTCAACTTAGATCTGGGTTCTGTAAATTCCAGATGTAAATACATAATATATGAACTTCTGCCTGTTCCTTTGGAAATTTCATATAACACACCTTTTCCAAAGACATGGCAATTTAAAAGAAGAAAACAAAAATAAAATAAAATAAATCTCTATATAAAAGGCCAAGCAACTGTCTGTTTGACTGGTAACTATGACACACAATGGCCACCAGGGGTCAGATGCTCAATGCAGGAGCTGCTGAGCTGTGGTGACTTGGCAGCAGCAGTTTGTTGGTGACACTCCGGAACCAGAGAGGAGGGAGCCCAATTCCGAGGCACACCACCCGAGAATTGCAAGAAGATGTTTCTCAAGTGATGCACCCCGGAATTGGGCTCTCTTCTCTCTGGTTAGGGAGTGATCAGCTGGCAGGCAGAAGCAGTTAGGGGCAATAAGGCAGGCAGGCGAGTGGATGGGAGTTAGCTGTCCTGGATTGTGAGAGCGGGCCTAAAAGGGTAGTTGGACATCCCTCGAAGGGTCCCAGACATGTTCCTCTCCGCTCCCCAGTGCACAAATTACATGCATTGGGCCTCTAGTTAGATAATAAAAATAATATAATCTGAATAATACCTTTTACACATGGCATACACACAAAAATACAATAGGGAAGTATAATTTTTTAAAAACAGCTTTCTAATACAATTAAATATATTACATATCTTCATTTAATTTGAATAGAGCTATTAAGAAGCAATGACGACATGAAAATTTCTGAATATCTTTTATGTGTCACTGTGCACATCTCTTGTAATTGCTATAATGTCAGCTTTCTTCCCTTCTTCCCTTCCTTTCCTCTTTCCTTCTTTTCCTCCCTCCCTTCCTTCCTGAATTCCTTTCTTCCCTTTTTTCTTCCTTTTTCCTATTCCTCCATTTTCTCCTTTTTTTATTTTATTTTTATTTTTTGGTCTACTTCTTCCTCTTCTTCTTTCTGTCCATCTTCATTATTTCTCTCTCTACCTCCTTTCTTTTGTGGTTATGGAATTACAATACACCAAGAATTCTTCTAGCTATTGGGTGTTAAAGAAGTTCATAAAAGTAACCTCAAACATATTGCAGCAGGATTATTTCAGAAACTGAGCAGTGCTTTGGCAAAAGTAAAATATCATAGAGAGTTATTGGAAGAAAATATATGCTGCACTAGCTGGTTTTGAGTTAAAAATTTGAGATTATACCTTAATGAAGAGAGAAATGCAGCAATGCAATAATGACAGGATTCCTGCTTTAGGCTAAGGAAAGGAAAACCCAGCACAAAATCCCTAGGGCTGAAAAATTCTGGTAGAATTGAGGAACTGAAATAAGATGGGCAGTGGGAAAGGACATGGGTAATGGAAAATGAATTAATAAGGTATCCTAAAACTAAGTAGATGTTGAAATCACTAGTTGGTTCCTCAACTATCTTATTTTTGCTTCCTATTTTTTTGTTTTTGTTTTTTACTTTCCTAGTGCAGAGGGAATTCTATATATTTTTCCTACTATTTCTACTCAATTTTTGTTGATGTTACAATATTTTAACAACCGAGATATAGTTCTTGTTTCTGAGTATTCTTTGTAGTACTTCATTATTTTTTATAGATGTAATACACACAAGAGTAGCCTATTTTTCAGACTTACAGAATCTATACAAAATACTGTTTTCAACTTATTTCAATCATATTTTTCTTTTTCACTCCATTAGAATTATTAATTCATTTTTAATTTAGTGTGATTCATTTTTAATAATTTTCATTCCATCCCAGTTGATTTAAAAGATACATATAATAAAATTTAACATTTGTGGTGTAGTTTTATGGATTTTGGTAGATGCATAGGATTATTTTCTCTCTCAACACAATTACATATTGAATAGTTTAATCTCTCCAAAAATTCATTCATGATAAACATTTGTAGGCAATATCTCCTTTAACTCTTCACTTTTTTTAATCCTATATTTTCTGATTTCAGAATGTTAAAGAAATTGATCACACAATAGGTACTCTTGCATATCTGGCTTATTATCACTAGAAAATTCATTGAAGTTATATCTGTATTTGTATATAAATAAATAACTTAAGTTTCTGAGTAGTATCCCATTGTTTGATTCTATCACAAATAATCTAACTTTTGGATAATTAAAAGATATTTGGCTTATATCCAGTTTTTCCAAATTTTGAATATAGCTACTATAAATATTCATCAGCTCTTGGTAAAATTAAATGACAGATGATTGAATGATAGGTAGTTAGTTTCTAGTATAAATACATTTATATTTCTACATAAAGTAAAATTTCTTCAAGTGGACTTGTTGCCAAAAAGAATGGTCTTAAATAGTTTCAACACATAATAATTTATCTCTTAAGACTTTGTAAAAGAATATATACCTTCAGGGCTTAAACATAATCAACTTTCCATTCTATTCACAATGACTTCTTCATGCTTTTAGCTATTTCTTCATGACTTCAATGTTTGCATTTCAGATCAACTGTAGAAAGACAATTTTATGGGATCTAGGAAAAATATAAAGTCAATTTATATAGGGAAAATCCTTTAGAAATTCACTACTCAAAATATGGTATAAACACCAGGAGCCCCTGCCTTGGCCAGGTGGCTAAGTTGGTTGTAGTGTTATCTACTCACCCGGTCAGGATGCATATGGGAAGCAACCAATAATCTTTGTTCATCTCTTATGTCAATGTTTTTTGTGTGTTTTTTTCTCTTCCCTTTCTCTCTTTCGCTCTCTCAAATCAATAAAACATATGCTTGGAATAGAATTAAAAAAAAAAAAAAAAAAAAAGCTAACAGCACCAATATCACCTGGAAGTTCATTAGTAAAGCAGAATATTAGACACCAACTCAGATTTACTGAATAAGAATCCTAAGAATTATAGGTTAGTTGTCAAATTAATGTTCAAGAAACACTGCTTTCAAGGACAAATCAAAACTTGGACTGATACTAATAACTTTTAGTGTCCTATCCCTTCATAATATTCAGATTTTCATTTGTCTAAGAAACATCTATTTGATTAAATAGGCTAAAAAATCCAGTAGAAGCCCTAGAATACTCTAGCTAGTATTCATGTAATATTCTTTACTCAATTATTATTATTTCATTATTATCACTTTACCTTTCTTTCAAAATCTGAGAGCGCCTTTATGGGCCCCAAATAGCTCTGGTTCAATTAAACTGGATGTCTTTTCAGAACACAAAGATACAGGATTCAGTATCACTCTCTGATTTAAAAGTATACCAGTTCATGTATCACACAAGTATACAGAAATGGATGACAAGCTCTTTGTCATTATTGAAGGCCAATCTGAGTGTGTATTGAATTGTACAGGCTCTACAGTTTTGTTTCCTATTCTTTAGAAAATGCATTCATAGATTATTTTGAATGAAATATAGAGGACTGAATAATGATTTCCTCAAACCAAGGTAAATGTCACACTTTACTCTTATACATTTATTCTAAGTATAGAGTAATACAATGAATACTTATTTTAATCATAATTGTATCTGTTATAGTTCACAATCTGGGTAAACTGTTAATCTCTGATTATACAATCTGAAATACTTCCTAGAATTCTAAATCATAATTTTTACATTCTCAAGAATATTAATAGGTTTTATATTGTAATTTTGGTCAATGAGAAAACATTTTAATTTGAAAGTTTTAAGATCACACAATTTATTATAGTTAAATAATATATAGAGGAGTGAACAATTATGGTTACACTCCATTTATTGACATTTACCCATTACAGTAAAAATGTAACCATTAGAATGGCCATTTATTACATGATTTCAAATCGTGCTGTCAGAGGAAGCCTACAGGCATTCTTCTTTTCTTATGTTTACTTGTCAATTTTAACTCTGTCCAAAGATGGGCAAGATTCATTATTTTTCTGTCTCAGAGTTATTTGGCACTTGAGAACTATTATGTTATTGTTTCAGTTTGGACAGATTTGCAATTCTTGCATTTTGTTTGAAACCGTGGTTGGACTGAATCCCAAAGACTGAGTAAAAGTCAGCAAAACCTGACAACTTTTCCCTAGCTTTGGTTTAAAATAGGTGAAGTCAGAAATTTTCCAAATCAAAATAGAAATGTAAAATGTGGCCCAAAGGCAAATAGACCCTTAACTAAAAGAGTAGTAGGAGGTATCATCATGAACATTTGGGACAACACTGAGCTATACACTGAGTACACTGAGTTTCAAGTTCCCTAATATAAAAGTTGAGTGTCACTAATTTTATGCTCTTCTCCTTTCATCACACTGTTCAACAAATCTTTTTGAAAGTCACAAAAATGAGTCAAAATGAATTGCATGTGGTACAGAATATATTCACCTACTTGCTCTTAATAAACCAATATAAATTTTCTATACTTAGTTCATTTAAAAAATGATGTCAACTATTCTCAGAAGTCATAAATGAGTGCAAAACAATATTCCAAAATAGTTACCTAAAAGTTTATTTATTATATACAACCTGCTTTATCTTAATAAGAGTATGATACTTAAAAATAAGCAGAAAAATAAAACTGTGAAAAGTAATCTTCAAATCAAGTCACTTCTACCTTTCATTTGACTCTCCTATATGAAAACTAATTATTTACCATAATTTATGCTATTTAATGATGATAATTATAAATAATATATTGAGATAATTCAATGTTTCTGTGTCTGAGAATTATGGTTGATAAAATGAGTGGGTATTTTATTACATCATCTAATTGATGGCTTTTAGATCATTCATTTTTTAAACCCATCAGCTGATAGCATGGGAGATACAGCAGAGCATCATTAGAAAAGGAGTCAGCACATTCTCTAATCCAAGCAGTTCAAATATAACTGGGTTTTGTTTGTTTGTTTGTTTTTACAGGTTTTTGCTTCAGTTTCCTGAAGCAAAGTTGTGTGTGTGTGTGTGTGTGTGTGTGTGTGTGTGTGTGTGTGTGTTTCTAGAATAGCTCTAGGTAGGTAATTAAGTAAAATGCAATTGAGTATGTGCTCTTCTTTAAAACTTATTATTTGAAAGTATACAAGTCTTAAAATTTTATTGGACTCTTCAACATGCAAATACTAATACTGCATCATAGTGATAGGTAGGTCTGCTGAGGTGGGGACTGAGCTGGGAGGGGACCAACATTGCCTCAGATCACCTGTCTATGAGCAACCCAGTAGCCAGCAGACCACCGGTAGGCAGGTTCACAACTAGGTGGTAACCTATCTTCTCCTAGCATATAAATGGTCATGTGATTTGGACCTCTGATCTTTCATATGGCAAGGCAGGTGGTTTAGATTTCTGTTCCCCTCCACACACACACACACACACACACACACACACACACCTCCTCTATGACCTTTACCTCCTTAAATATAACATAGTGGCCTCAGATGTATTTCAGCTCCAGGCTCAGAAAAATAGCAAAAGCAGACAAGTGGCACCCTGGCTGCCTCAGGGGCAGCTACTTTGATTAATGAACCCCTGCTCTGGCACTGACCAAATAGTCGAGACCATCACCTTGAAATATCACACCTGGAAAGCCGATGAATATTCTATTAAGACACTCCCCTGAGACCTCCTCTAAGATTTCCATCTTCAAGAGAGAGAGATAAATATGCTCAGGACAAAAGAGCCAACTTGTGTTCTCCCTCCAAGGAGCACACCAGTCCCATTTCCCCACAGGATGTATTCCCAACCTCTAAGAGACCCTATGAAACTTGAAACCAGGGGAGCAATGGGCAGTGGCAGCTCATCCCCTGAACCTATCTCCAAGGCCCCCTTTTCTCTGAGCTCCCAGTGAGCTAAAGCAGCCTGGCCATTCTCTCATTCTCCTTCCTTCCTTCCTTCCTTCCTTCCTTCCTTCCTTCCTTCCTTCCTTCCCCTTCCCCTTCCCTTTCCCCTTCCCCTTCCCCTTCCCCTTCCTTCCTTCCTTCCTTCCTTCCTTCCTTCCTTCCTTCCTTCCTTCCTTCCTTCCTTCCTTCCTTTCCTCTCTCTCTCTCTCTCTCTCTCTCTCTCTCTCTCTCTCTCTCTCTCTCTCTCCTAGTCTGCTCCTCATTTGGCATGTATCTTTAAAAAACCCACTTTGCTTTATTTTCATTTTCATTGACCTTAAATTTTTTTCTGCCTGGACAATTGGTAACAATATTATTATAAATATTGCATGAGATGACATATACAGTCTTTTTGAATTCCTGGATTATTATTGTTTACTCAAAAACATTGACCTTTTTTCTTCTGCATTTAAATCTCTACTAAAATATTGTTCATGCCTATAATTCTGATTCTGACATTCCTACAGCCTTTAGTAGAATAGCAGAATCCCTGCTTTATAACTATAACTATATATATATATGCATAATTAATACACAAATATGTTATAGGTATTTATATATTTTGTTATATATTTTCTTTAAATAACATTTACTGTGTATTTGCATAATTAATACACAAATGTGTTATAGGTATTTATATATTTTATGTTTTATATTTGCTTTAAATAATATGTTATTCTGCTAATATACTAATTAGATCTCTAGTATACAAAGTACCGGTAGACCTCTAAAAAGTCCAATTACAACACATAAATCCCATATATTAGAATTTATTAATTTCACTATCTTCATGTCCACCTTTGTAGCATCTTGTCACTTCTCTTCTCTCCCCTTCAGCCTCCTACCTTTAGGACTTTGTGATTACATGTGGCTTTCCCAAAAAATCCAGGAGAATTTCTCCATCTTGAGATCCTTGAACACATCCGCAAAGTCCCTTTTGCCTTATAAGTTAACATATTTACAGGTTCCTAAGATTAAAATATGGACATCATTGGGGGGTATTATTCTGTCAATCATAGTATCCCTCAATCCAGGTAGGATGGCCCTTACAATATAGTTGGCAAAGTTCTTCTCACTGGGAGGACTTCATGTTTCTCTTCTCTCCTTCAGTGCTACTGCAGCAACCTGCTGAGGTTCTCCAGCAGTCAATTTCCATCTGGTGCTAGCATACTGTATAAAACAGGCTCAACTATTTTAACTCCAAGCAGAGTTAATTCCCGGAAGAAAATATTGATTCACAGAGAAGAACATACATTTTCCTCAAAACCCTGAGGCTAATATATGTTGTAATTCCACATTGTAGGCTTTTGTAAGTCTCTCTATAACATCTTTATCCACCATGGACACATTGGGTCACACTGAGGCCTATGAAAGAGGGGGGATTTTACTGCTATATGGACATACTACAGAGGGTTGTTTTTGTTCTGAACCCTTCTCATTTTTAACCCCTTACATATTACTCAGGACACAATTTAAGAGCAGCCCACCCAGCTATGATATATGTTGATTCCAACATTCAAAATGACCTAGGACTGGCACATAGAGTTGCTTTGATGATTTAATGGTAAGATAGACTGTATTATAAAAAATAAAAAAAAAGTTGATCTATGACAATAGAGGAAAAAATAACATGTAAGAAAAATTTAATTATGTGTCATTGATGTATAGATAATATACATTCTTAAGTAATAAGAACAAATGATGTAGTACTTTTCTCAGAAAGCTCTCTATGTGTAATGCTCAGTCCCATAGCAACATTATTAAAAAGGGCCACAATGGGTGGCAGTGCAATTACTGGCTGAGCTAAAAAGTCACTGTGATGTTAGAACTCTCTATGAAACAAGTATTTGAGGTCTCACTGTCAGGCACTGTAACATTCAGATGTATGAGGAAGCTCAGTACAATTGATTATTATAGGGTAATTAAATAGAAAAGCATGCACTTCTGTATCTGTTAGTGTCACTATTCCAGGAGTACAGTTACCTTTGAAATCCTCAAATAATCTTGATGATACATCCTTTGAATACCACCATTGAGGAAAATGAGAAAGTCCTAAATTAGCATGGGCTTAGCTAAAGACTTTATCACCCCAGGGTTCAAACAAGCAACAAAAATAGAGCCTGTAATAGATGCAGTGCTGCCCTCAATAGGTAACCCACTGAAAAGCTACTGATAGGCCAGACCATGGGGTAATGATCTCCATGCTTTTACTGGTGATGAGTAAACTTGTGCTATAGACAAAGTGCTTGCCACTGCCAGCTGGGGATGTGTGGATACCAGAATGAGATGGGCTGACTATCACAGTTCAATGCACCAATTCAAAAGCCTAGGCATTGATCATGCTTATGGCTCATCAAGTTACATCACTACTGCATTAAGCATTCTTGAAACTCCTATAATTTATTATTTTTGAAATGTTGTGGATAAAGTAATTCCACTGCAGATGGATGAGCAGAAAGATCTGCCTGACATATCCTCATGCCTCAGGGTGACTGCTCATTGGCTCCATCCTTCAATGCCAGCTTTGTATCTTATTTTAATTAATTTTAAAAATAAATTTATTGGGGTGACATTAGTTAATAAGGTTACATAGGTTTTAAGCTTACAACTTTTATTTTATTTATTTGTTTTTAAAATGTATTTTTTATTGATTTTGGAGAGAAAGGGAGAGGGAGAGATAGAAATATCCATGATGAGAAAGAATCATTGATTGGTTGCCTCCTGCAACCCCCTACTGGGAATTGAGCCCATAACCCAGGCATGTGCCCTTAGCCAGAATCAAACCCAGGCTGATGATCTATCTACTTAGCCAAACCAGCTAGGGCTAGCTTACATCTTTTAAACTTAAGTAAACTGAAAGTGAGAACATACTGGTACTCAGATTTTTTTTAATCAATTTTCAACCTAGATGCAGATACACAATTTCATATAGCCTGTACTATGGTACACTATACAATGTGATCCCTGACTGGGATCACAGAGAGATCAAAGAGAGAGAGAGAGAGAAGGAGGGAGGGAGGGAGGGAGAGAAGGAGGGAGGGAGTGAGGGAGGGAGGGAAGGAGGGAAGGAGGGAGGGAGGGAGTGAGGGAGGGAGGGAGGGAGAGAGGGAGAGAGAGAGAGAGAGAGAGAAAGAGAGAATTTATGTTTATTTGCTGTCAATCTCTTCTGCAGGGATGTACAGCCCATACAGCAGGGACTTGGTTGAATTTTATTACTTGCTGTGTCCCTATTACCTAGTATAGTGCCTGACAATGAATAAATAACTAATAAATCCCTTTTGAATGAATAAATTGTTGCTTCAAGAATCCAAAATGTTTCGGGGGGGCATAACCAAGGTAGAAGAAATAACTGTGGGGGGGAAAAATAGCCAATATGTCATTCCAACTTTCTCAATATTATTTTCACACCAAATCCAATGCTGTTTTCTATCCTTACAAATTGCCTATATAATAACAAGTTAGGATTTTCCTGAGCTGGTTTCATTCAGACTTCAGGTTAACAGAAGATTAAAAATAGCATTCTTGTTTTGCTTCTATCTGATTTATATATAATCTTAACACAAATTATACTAGAGATAAGGAAGCTGATGCAGAATAAATG
Organism: Pipistrellus kuhlii; assembly: GCF_014108245.1. Taxonomy (NCBI): domain Eukaryota; kingdom Metazoa; phylum Chordata; class Mammalia; order Chiroptera; family Vespertilionidae; genus Pipistrellus; species Pipistrellus kuhlii. The sequence continues at coordinate 15,937,744 of NW_023425449.1, forward strand.
CCAATATAATTGAAACTGAAGCCACAAGCTTGTGCTTTCCAAGATTTAATAAGGAATGTGCTTTTCTAATACCAAGGATTCACTATAAGTAAGAGTGTTTTCGTATTTAATGATGATCTTATCTTAAGATCTCTTTAGGTAAGTTTATAATTGCTTCAGTTTCACTTTTGTAAGTCTTACCAAATCTAAGTACAGGGAAGTAAAACTATTCTCAATACACTGATTAAATGAAAGTATTTTCCATATATTATAAGTAGTGCAGCATTTAAATAAAAAAAAAATAAAAGACATTATCTTGCCCTTGAAAATTTTGATATTGGGACTTACATATTTCATGCTAAACAATGGAAAATTCCTGAGACCATCCAAATGCCCATAAACATGAGAATATAAAGTTGCCATGGAATTGCACAATGAGAAAAATGATCAATAGCTTGCAACCTTACAGATCAATTTCTTCCTAATAGATATAATGTCGGAAAACAAAATTTTAACATTATCTCATCTTTGAGAAAAATATTAAAAATTAAAGAAAATAGCGAGTAGCTGGAAGAATGACAACTCTGATTAGTTCTTCCTCAGAGATAAGAGCCCTGACCCCGATTTTCACTCACCTGCTTAAGGTAGAAAGGCTACATGTGGAGGTTCATATTCCTCAATTTATTTAGTTTAATAAATTGGTTTAGAGACAATCACGTCAAATAATAAAATATAGCTGAGGTAAGTAGGAGACACACATTGGTTTCTTTTATCCTGACTTATATAGTTAACTATAGAAGAGTACAAAATCAGAAGAACTTTCAGTGATTCCATTACACAGAGAACTGCGGTAGGCTATATGCACGTTCACTGTACTAACACTTCTGTATGTCTGATTATGCAATAAAAGGAAGATGGTGAATTAAGATAATATGTTGGACTCAGAAATTTGGTATATGGTAATACGGTGAAACCTTGAATACTGAAATGAGTACCCAATACCCAGCTATTAACAACAGTTACATTGAGCAAGCCAGAATCACAAGTATATGAGAACAAAATGGCAGCATGTAGTAGAACTGAAAGGAAGAAGAGGATGTAGAATTAAAGAAAATACTTTCATTAATAAAATAAGAAATATTCAAAAGGCCAATGCATCCATGAATAAAGGAAGGAAACTTGCAAGAAGAACTTCTTATATAAAATTTAATCAAATAAATAGTATGGACAAAGTCTTGGGACTTGAAATATTCTCCATAAGTGATACTTACAAAGTTTGAAAGTTAAGCCCTTTAGGTTTCAACTTTGAAACAAATGACAGTCAGAGCGACTGATACCTGTACAGCATTGATTTATTTCTGCACAACTTGGCTTTGTTGAATTGTGTTGTATTGTATCAACTTATAATGAGTAATTTTAATCTATTGATTTTTTTATTAACAAATGATATATTGCAAGCTCTAAAAACCAATTGTTGAATATTTTAGATAAATGGTGTGGAAGGCATTTATCAATAGAATTCTGTCTTGTTTTTATTTATACAATTTTGTTTTTGATTTTCAATAGGAAATAAAATGAGTATTAAATAAGAGTTATGCCTGAGGCATAATTGTGCATTCATTGTGTTCACAGTGCTTTATGTATGTTTGTTTCTCTAGCCATTGGGAACTCAGTATCACATTTGTAGAATATATGGGAGATAAATTTGTGTGAAATTGTGTATTGTGCTTATTCATAACGTATTTACTTAGTAATTATTATATTTTCTCTGGCTTCTCTTCCTACTCACTTATAGCTGCAATTTTACTTTACTTTTTCTCTAATTTCATGTATACTGTACTAGCATTTTGACAGATTGGGTACTCAGGGTTTTCATTCACATCTGACCTTAAGCCAGCACCCCCATAACTCAAATAATTATATCATGATGTTTCTACTGTCAGTTTTTATATATAGAAAACAGGCTCAATGAAGAGAATGTACATCACACATTCTATATTTCCTAATGACCAAGGGACTTGAACAATTGCCCAATTTTAAAATTATAGTGTGAAACTATGAAATTTTTCACAAGTTTAACAACATGGACAATAAATCCTTAGTAGATCCTATATCCCAGCTTATGAAAACTTTACCTATTTCTTCATTGTAAACTTTTAAAACCAAAATAAAGAATGGGGTGCTTCCTAAGTTATACAAATTTCAGTCATAGTGTTCATAGATTATTTTTATTTTATATAGAACAGACAAAAAAAAATATACCACCTATACAAAAAACTTTAAGATTTATTTTGCATAGTAAATTTAAATTTATTAGCACACAGTTGTAAAAAAACATACTCTGTGACAACCACATCATTTGATACTTTGCAAAAATGGCATAAACTTAATAAAACTGGCTTTTATGATTAGGTTGCTATTTGTAATAAAGTACAAGATAACCAAAATCCTGAACAATCTCAGATGGTACATTACAATAATTAATGAATGTGTTGCTAAGTATTGACATTTAGTTAAAAAAAATTTCACATAAGCCAACTCATAAGAAATGGTGCAGTGTTCACACACATAATTATAGACATAAATTCTATCACCAGAGCAGTTAATGAACACTGATAAGAGAGATCATAGTGTTTCTGAGGATTGTGAATAAAAAATATCTCTTACTACATCAGGTTCAAGAACCAAGAGCTTAATGCTCCATAGGACACAATATTGCTGTATGATTGAGAATAACCTTCTGAGCTTTGCTCTCATGAATTAATCAATTAGGAAATAAGAATAGCTATGGACTTAATGTGCTGTATTTTAATGATGCTATATGTAGTTTATTTGGATTTATTAAATTCTAATCATTATCCAGAATATATATCCTGTCATTTTAAAATAACTATCATAATCATAATTCAGTGTTTGAATGATTGGGCTATAGAATATAATTTAAATATATTTATGTATAAAACTATACTATTATTGATATAACAAATTATGAAATGCTTTAAAGCAAAAATTATTTAAGAGTATGTTTTAAGGTGAAATGGTTGTAGTATTCATATATTTATTATTATTTATTACATAACTAAAATAATATTATTTTTATTTATGCAGTACTATTGCAAAAAACATGAAAATAATAGTACCTCTTTTTAAGTAATTTAAGTAATAATAGTACCTCTTTTTAAATAACAGAAAGTATGAAGACACTGTAGTAAAAAAAATAGATTTTATTCTTAGTAGAAAAATAATCTATATACAAAAATAGAGCTTTTCCAAACAATATATATATACATATACATATATAGCCATATATATGTATATATATACATATATTGCCATATTTCGTATATATGTATACATATATATAGCCATATTTCAATATGAATCACTAATTACTTTTAAATATAAATACAGTAAACTTAGAATGCCCAGAATCAAAATTTGCTGCTGAATGGAGAAAGTATATTCAGTATAAAAAATGTCATGGATCACTAAAAGAGAAGGCTGGTGACATTTGAACTTATAAATCAGCCATGCATAAAACCAGCTTCTCTGATTGTACTTGCCACTTATCAGTGTCTTCCTTTGACATACTTTGGATTGGGGTCTGTCACTTGTGATTAATATATTGCTGAGAAACACAAAGATTAGAGCTTTCTATAATTTACAGATGAAGAAATTGAGACTCAGAATAATTATGCAACTTAACCAAATCAGGTGTGTCAAACTAGTATATTTAGGTAGCAGTATATTTTATAGCATTTCTCATCTCATAACTTTTTTTTACTCCTCACCCAAGGATATGTTTTTATTGATTAAAAGATTTTTTTTGACAGTATGGAAGGAGGACAGAGAAAGAAATACCTATGTGAAAGAGAAACATTGATGAGTTGCCTCTGAACACACACTCTGATTGGGGGAGGGGATTCAACTTGCAATTTAGGTATGTGCCCTGACTGGGAAATTAACCCATAAATCTTTGGTGTAAGGGATGACAATCCAACCAACTGAGCCCCCTGGTCAGGGTCTTCTATAACTTTTTAAAGTTTTCATAGTGCTGCACACAAGGGGAAAAAAGTAAACATATATCTTTATCTCACATATTTCATACTCATCACCTTATATATTAAAATGCCTCATCTCTTATCCTACCTAATAAAAGAGAAACATGCAAATTTGATCTCACCTTTGCTGTGCCCACAAGCCCCGCCCACCAACCTATCAGGGCAAGTATGCAAATTAACCCAACCAAGAACAAAAAATCACATGGCATTTCTTGTAGAGAGTGCCTGGGAAGGCACATGGGCATTTCTTTAAATGGTCAGCTGAATCCAAGGTGACAGGCAAAGCTGTATCTTGGTTACACATCTTACCAAAAAGGCAGAAGTGTTCTCATCGTTGACTCATCTTTACCCAGGTGTAGGGAAGTGAGTTTTGATATGTAAATCCAGTCAAGCACCATGAATGAATAGGGATCCAATCTACTCAAGAATGCAAATAATCTCCTTTGTCTTGACTTTTGGTGAAACTTCCTGGTATTTGGGGGTATAAAATAAACATTCTGCATTGGTTCTGTGTCACTGTCTCTCCATCAGAAGAGGGCAGCAGTACACTGAGTCCCAGCTTTTCTTTCTATCTCTGTGCCTTGTCTCTTTCTTTTATTTCTCAATCCCCAGCTGCCTCTACTCAGGAAATGGACTTGCTCTCTAGCCACGCTGGACACGGAAAAGAGAAAAAATAGTTACAATTTCTAATATATCAGATGAATCAACTGCCATGATCTCAAATCAAATGCCATATTTTTGTCTATTGTATTTATGTTAATAGAATTGCTCATAAGAATCACAAAATATAAAATTTGATATTATTAGAGCATGCATTACTATTTCTACTGTTTTCAACTGATACCAAAATAGAGATTTTTCAGAACTGAATTTAATTATATCTACTTAAGTGCCACATTCCAGTTGTTGTTGTTTTTTCCTACTGTTGAAGCTTAATTTGTAAGAGATTTAAGAAAGTGAATAAAAATGCATTCTAAACCATTTCCTGCTTTACTTTTTACAGAACTTCACTCAAGGTTACTCAAATTGGTGTGCTTCTGTACTATTTTACAATCTCTGTCTATATAGACACGTGAACATAATTTCATCAGAATACATTTTAGGAATGGCAATAAAAATTGAGAAAACCATCAAATATAATAATACTGTCTCTATCAGCCTTTAGTGCATACTATAGCTAAATAAAAATGTGATGATCTTTGAAAATATAAGAAATATGTTTGGTTTATTAAGAATTTCAGAATGGTAAAGTTTCTATGTGCTGTTAAAATTCTAGTAGATTTTAAAAATCTCTTTTCTGACAGGCTTTTATTCTTTATAACCTAAAAAGGTTGTATGTCATACTAATACTAAGCCATCTAATTTTTGTATCACTAATTAGCTTACTTCCTATTTTGCTCACTTTTTAAATCCCAGTCATTTGAAATTTATATATTGTCATAGTTCTAAAATGTTCTACCTAGGCACAGGCAGAGAAATACTTATTTCCTTCATGAAAACCAAGTAATTTGAATAGCATTGTAAAAGCCTTATGAACATATAATAAACGTTTCCTGTTTTCTGAGGAAATAGCCAGACATGCTTTAAAGCTACCACTTCACTTGACAACTTTATGAACAATTACTAAAAAGAAAACATCACATAGCATTTTCACATGGAATTTACTGACAATTCCTGAATCTTGGGGGGAAAAAACTTTTTTGAAAATTTTATTTCAGAAATAAATCACTAGTTTTCCTACATAAATTCCATCCCCAATGCTATCTTCAGATGTCCAGACTTGTCTGATCAGGACGCTGCCTATGATAATGCTCTGCAGTTTATGTTGTGAAGACAATCACAAGGAGAAAGCAGGGCCCCCAAAAAACAATGAGGAAATGGAATACCTTAATAGAGCTGAGGATTGAGATGTCATGTATGCCAAATAAGGAATGTATTCAATTACTAGGGCAAGGAGATTTTGTAAGCCTTTCTCTGTGCTAGATAGCAGCAACTGATTGATATGGATTTAATTCTTTATGTTCTGAATATGAGGATTAAATGTAATTTTCTACTTTCAATTCTACATTATGTTTTCATATCTGCAGTAATGCAATTATTGTACCATGATTTTAAATATACTATTGTTTACAAAGAGTTAATACTTTAAGATTTTTAATAAACTTCTATAAGGAAATTAGTCTATATTTCCCCATTATTTTCTGCTTCCATAATTATCATTTGCAAAGTTTAATAATGTACATGTAAATAATTTACTTAAAAAGAGAAAGCAAAGTTAGTCATTTTCTAGAAGAATAGAAGGCATGATTTTTTTCATATATCATGGACTAAAAGTTCACACTGATTTTATTTTCTTCTGACTCTATTAATATTCAAATATTCTCTTCTTGCTAATTTTAGAACATACATAATATACAGTTAGAATATGGTTTGGAATAAATAAATCTGTTCTATGTCTCTGACAAGCTACCACTTCCTCTTTGAGGAAGCTCATTAAATTTTATGTCAGTTATAGATTTTACAAAATTGTTAGACATGTCTTTAATTTTTGTAACTCTCATCTGCATTTCAATATTTAAATTTCTGGAATTTTGGGTTGAATCCCCAAAATCTAGAGAATAAACTTTGACTCACACCTACCTTGGTGATGGGTTTTCATTGTTTTGTTTCATAAGTTGTTACTTTCCTGACAAAGTATCACATTTTTAAAAAGTATTTCCGTGATACATAATAAAAATTAGTATTTTTTTTTTAGGGGGGTAGTAATTGTAATGGCTTGAAAGAAATAAAAAAAAAAATGGTAGGGCTTTATTAGAAAAAAATACATTGTATGTAAAAATAAGCATATCTTATGGAAGTCTAAATTTTGTTTTTATTTAAAACCAGAGGCCTGGTGCCATGCATGGGTGGGGGTCCTCAGCCTGGTCTGCAGGGATCAGGCTGAAACTGGCTATTCGAAATCTCCTGAGGGGTCCCAGTTTGGGAGAAGGCTCAGGCCATGCCAAGGGATGAATCTGTACATCAGGCCTCTAGTATGCATATAAGATCTTTGGTTAATCTCTTCCTGCCCTCTCTCCTCCCCTCTGAGGTTCATCAGCCTGTCCCATGTTTCTATGCCTGTGGTTTCTGCTCCTGCATTGAGTGTCTGCCCCCTGGTGGTCAGTGCATGTCACATCTACCAGTTGGATGGCTGGATGGTCACTTAGGCTTTTATATATATATAAATATATACTAGAGGCCCAGTGCATAAAATTCGTTCATGGGGGGGAGAGGTCCCTCAGCTCAGCCTGCACCCTCTCCAACCTGGGACCCCTCGAGGGATGTTGTGCCCTGAGGGGTCTAGAAAAAAGGGAGTTACAAGTTACACTGACATTTTGAGGATATGTTATCCTAGATGCAAAAAGACATTAGGCTCATTAAGGTAAAGATTGATGTTTTCAGGGAGGATAAGGACATGACGACCCACCATAACTGCTTGTAGTTAAAGTTTTAATTGCAGACCATTCTTCTGATTACTTTAGGTCTTAGAGTTTGCAAGTCTGCCATGCAGGCCTATCTTGAGCTTGTCAGGTTAGCATGTGGCCCCTTTTGTCCATAATTTATATGTGGAATATAAAGAACAAAATAAATAAACAAACAAAATTGAAGCAGACTCCTAAATACAGAGAATAAACAGATGGTAGCCAGAGAGGAGGGATATTGGGGTTCTGGGTGAAAAAAAGTGAAGAAGAGATTAAAAATTACAAGTTAGTAGTTACAAAATAGTCACATTGATGTAAAATACAGCATAGAGGATATAGAAGTAACGATACATGGTACTAGGTGGGTACATGATTTATTGAAGGGAACACTGTGTAAAGTACATGATAGTCTAAACACTATGCTATACACCTGAAACTAATAATAAAGAAATCCAAACTTTATTCATTTAATTTTCTATGAGAGTTAAGGAAGAATCTGGTGTTTCTCTTCCAGAAAACTTGAGAATAACTGCCACAAAAGGGAAAAAATAAAGCTTCATTTTGCCTGCATCAACCCATCCCCCGAATCATTGCTCAGAGCTGTCAGGGAATTCTCCAGGTAAAAAGAGTTAGCCTCCCCAGGAGAGGAATAGTGAGGTGAGCAGCCAGCTCCCCCAGCCTTTTTGGGCACTAGATGAAAACTCTGCGTTGGAATTACTCCTCCCAGAGGCCGGAAAGCTAAGACATATACAGATGACTAGGGAGGAGAAAGGAAAGCAGAGGCTACCAATAGCAGCCACACAGCAGGAGCAACCAGAGTTCCCTAGTGACGTGCTGGGCAGAAGATGATACCTGCAGCTTTCTCAGCCACAGAAACCAACAGCCAGTGCTGCTGCTGAAGAACCCCTGAGGATTCCTCGCGTTTTCTCCCCACAGGCATTTGCATTCATGCCAGCCACCCAAGTCCCTTTGTGCTCTTTTTCTAAGTTCAAATATCAATGCAAAATATGGTATTCATTTGCCTATATATTAATACATTTCACTTTAAGCATAAATTTCTCTAAATAATTTTGAATATATTTAGGCAACTGAGTAATGATTTATAAAAATAAAATGTATATATTTGTTAAAAGTATGTTCTTTTGTAAAAAGAATGACTTAAACTGCTGAGTATGAATTGAGCATATTGTGTTTACATGAGAATATTTTGACACAGATAAGTGTTAGGTATAAAATAATGTCAGAAGATTAAAAGATAAAACACTCTAAAAACACTTGGCAGCAGAGTTCCTCTAAGAAAGGAAATGTTTTATTACATGCACTTTAGATGCAGTTTCAGATCTGGAAACAGATATATACATTTCTTTCATATGGAATTAAAAGAAATTATAGTTAGGTTAGCATGGGGCACTAAATATTGGATGATAAAAGACTGGGGAGAAAGTTGCCTAATAACAAATCTCAGGCATTGAATGTGGCCAACGACCTAGGACTCAAACCCAAATATAACTATTTCAAAGTTAAGTTAGTTTTGACATTGCAATACAAAATCCTTTTAAACAGACCGTTTCTCATATAAACTTTACGTTTTTTAAAACTTGAAACAGAAACTTTTTCCCCCACACAGCTCTGATTGATGGGGTTTGACTTCGTGAAAATACCAGGGGAGTGTCCTATCTGGAATCAAGGACTCCCCACAAAAAAATTAATGATGTTTGTTTTTTATTGTGATGAATCATAAACAGAAATAATTCATAGCAATAATAACTGGAATCTTGAGACGGCAAGTAATACATGGCAGGTAACAGTACAATTGCCAAGTGCAAGGATTTAGGGTAGTATTTCACTTGAAATTAAAAGGAAGACTTTACCAGTAGAAAAATGTAGCTAGCAATTATAAGGTAAAGTGAACACTGGTGAAGAGTTTAAAATGCAGAAGTGACTACTTGTAGAACAAAAACATTCCTGAAGAAAATATGAATGGATTGACAGATAACTAGCATTTAGAGAATAAATGTGGGGGGGGGGGGGGGAATGCACACAGCACTGAGATATCAGGTGCAATAAGAATTTTTAGTAGAGTTTGAGGATATTAATTTTAAAAGTCTTAATTTAGAAGCTAAAAGCTTAATTTAACCTTGTTTTTTCAAAACTGATGCTTGCATTATTATATACCCTCTAAATATTGTTAATGTTAAGCTATAAAGTATTTTCCAAAGACTTTTCTGATAATGTAGACTCATGTCTTCACATTAGCCTAATATAATTTTGAATAAGATTTAAACATTACCAATAAAGGAAAATCTAAAAGTCACCAGATTCTTTTAACAAATCAAAGAATTTCTAGAAACAAATGGAAAGCCAGCTTCAAATAAAACTGAAATTACAATAGATGTAAGTTATTCCAGATACAAATTTTTACAAATTTCCTTAGTTTTCATGTGAAGAAATTAATCTTCAGAGTCAAACTATGTCTTGTTAACAATCACATGATTGTTAGTAGTCAAACCTCTTGATTTCAAACTTCCAGATTATTCACTGGCTTCTCCTTATGGAAGAAACATACAACTAATGAAAGTAAGTTCATGCTTTCCTCTTCAATTGGTAGGTAACAAAGGGATGCAGAGAAATGGAGACACAATGCTGTGGTAATAAAACCAGTTTAGGATTTAAGAGTGCCCAAGGCTATGTGCATGTGTCATGTACAGAAATGATTCTGCTGTTTACATTGCCGTTATCTATATGCACTAACTCTCATGCCAATTCAAGTTGCTTTTAAATGAAAGGGAGCAAGCATTTCCCATTTATTTATAATTATTTTTTTAAATATATTTTATTGATTTTTTTTACAGAGAGGAAGAGAGAGAGGGATAGAGAGCTAGAAACATCCATGAGAGAGAAACATGGAACAACTGCCTCTTACACACCCCCTACTTGGGATGTGCCTACAACCAAGGTACATGCCCTTGACCAGAATCAAACCTGGGACCCTTTAGTCCACAGGCCGACGTTCTATCCACTGAGCCAAACCAGTTTCGGTGCATTTCCCATTTAAATCTGACTCAGCTTGAACTCTTTCTTTGTGAAAAACTCAGTGCTTTTATGTTCCTTGCCACATTAATTATATATATATATATATATATATATATATATATATATATATATATACACACACACACACACATATATATATATATATATATATATATATATATATATATATATACACACACACACACACACACACACACACATTATACATTAGGGGTGTCGAACTCAATCAGAGAAGGGGCCAAAATCTAAAATCCAGCCTAAATCGCGGGCCAAATGGTTTACTGAACAGTCATAAACTGTCATTGTGATGGAAACGCAGCGAAGTGCAGTGATGACAGCGCGGTGCGGGCCACATTGCAAGGCCTGGCGGGACGGATTTGGCCCGAGGGCCTTGTGTTTGACACATGTGTTATACATATACAAACAAGCACATGATTACTTTAAAAAAATCACACACACGCACAGCTAACAAGAGTCAGGATGATGACATAAGATGGTTCTTTTACTCTACATCCCACATTGTTTCCATGTTGTCATGTTGCCATTATGCATTTGCATAGGCTTGTTTGTAGTAAGCATAATAAAATTTGAAAGCTTGAATTACACCATTAGTTTTACAGAAAAGCATAGCACCAGAAATCTCAGCAAAATGGAATAAAAGTACACAAAACTATTATCTGATCAATCCGAGTATGATTTACCAAGTCTCTCACCATCAATTTTAGTTTGAAATTATTTAAGTATCATGAGGAAATTTGAGCAAACCCATGGTATAGAGCTGCTGCTGTTTAAATTCAGACACCTTCAAATAGAGAAGCAAAAGTAAAATGACACAATTTATTCTGTGTGTGATGATGATGGAGATATTTTCACAAGAAGTAAACATAAGCTAGCTTTCTTATATTGTACTCTAGAAAAAATGTCTTCCAGCACATGTCCGTGAAGGGAAGGCAGTTTATTTATCCCTGACTTTAAACATCACTCAAGAAGCACAGTCCAGAATCCTGGCAATTTGTTTACTGAGTCACCTACCTGCTACATGTGAGGAAATTGATTTTTCAGAATTTGCCATAGTCAAAGAAGTTTTATTCAAATGTGAGACAGATCTATGTATATAGCTAAAAACTTGTCAAATTTCTTTCAGAAATATGAGCTCAGAACATATGGAGTAGTGTCAGACATAATAGAAAATTGAGACTGTCACATTTCTATAAAAATTCTTTTATTTTAGAAGGCACTCGTTGTCTATATACATCCTTAAAGAATCTTAAATATCCATTGCAATGATTGAATATAATGGTCAATTTCCAGTACACACATAGGAATCTTTAAAGTGTTGGCTTCATTCATGTAGTGTTCCTTATATATTAAAACCGTATAATGTCATTAAGATAAACAATGCTATCTTCACAAGTGGCCTACTTTTTACTTCATTATTTGAGAGCTTACATTTTAAAATGTAATTGTAACCTCTGCTCAGTAACCCATATCAATCTGCACGTAATACATTTGATTAACTTAATTTATTTCTTAATCCAATTTTTTATAATTCAGCCTAAATAGTATCAGGTAAGATTATAATGCTTTGTTAAGTATATTTACACTGTCTGTGGTGATTTATGATGTGGGAACCACACCAGAATCCCTGGATAGTCAAGGCTAATTAGAGAGTAGAGGCCTTGTTGATAGTATCCTCATGGCCAAGGCCACTCTGAACATGGGAATCTTAATCAGAAATGTCCAAAAACTATGTGCAAGTGCACAGCAAGCACAACAACCACATGGTCGCTGTGCACTTCTATAGCCAAATGATTGATGTCATTGTTGTCAACTAGCCTTCTCTGTCTAAGGAGAATAGTACATGTTATTGACCAGACTGTATGCTGGGCAGGGGAGACAGGGGAAGCTGCTAAGTCAGTGAGGCTGGAGAGGCTGGGGCAGGCTCAGAGGATGTAGCTTCTATGAGTGCTGGAGAGGCAGGAGCAGCTACTGAGGGTGTAGCTCTAAGGGAGAGCTCAGATACAATTGCTTTGCAAAGGTATAGGCCTAGAGGTAGCATGCAGCTGCTCAGATAATAACTTTTTAGATAACTTCCTGCTTTGTAGGAAAGATATGTATTTACCAGCCAGTGTGCAGCTACCTATATAGGACTATTATAAAGAATTGTTTTATCTGATGGCAATATGGCCACTGGATTCTGCAATAAAGACTTATTCTTATATAATCACAACTTCTCATTGTTTCTCCATCTAAGACCTGGAGCCCAAGAAGATCCAGTCCCTAGGCAGAGGTGACTGGTATTTGGAACCCTCCTGGTGACCGGTATTTGGCCATTATGGTGTTATGACCACTGGGTTTTTATTATATAGATAATATTACAGTTATATCCCTAATTATTTTAATATTTTTTACATGGTTGCAAGATGGCTAATTGCAGCTCAAGGCATCCATTCACCTTTAAGAAAGAAAGATAGGAAAACTGAGAGTGGCTGATCCCATCATCTTTGTCTTTTTTTCTGTAAGGACATTAAAAATTCTCTAAATGTGTTTCCAATAGTAATATAAACATGAAAATAGTCTATTAGGTTTAAACTTTGTTCTAAGTATGTTTTGACAATATAACATATAAAGTACACACATAGGATAAAAATATACACATATATATTAAGTAAAATTAAGTATTACTAATGTCACTTTTATATTATTTCATCTTCAATTTATTAGAAATCAAAACTATTTTACTTATATTTAAACTGTCATCTTCATCCTCTATGCTAATTTTTATTTTTCATGCATATTTTATCTTAAATGTTAATCATATACTATTATTTCATTGAATGATTGCATGTTACAATGAAAAGTACACTTGGCAAAGAATAAAAAAAAAAACACCCATATGTAAATTATACATTTTCTTCACTCACTAGATATATAAACCTTAGTAAGTCAAATAAGCTCTTTGAACTCATTTTCCTCATTTATAAAAATAAAATGTTAGTGTCTCTGCCTAGCTCTGAGAGTCGCTCTGAGAATTAAAGTAGATAATGTATGTGAAACTGTATTGTGAAATGTAAAAGTGCTAATTTTTTCTGCTACTGCTATTTTGAGAAGAGGTAAAGTATTTGACATTTTAAGCTGTTAATTAATATACATTAACTTTTCAGGAAAATATCCTTCCATAGCAAAGGTGCATCCTTGAGTTACAGTAATGCATCCTCCCATATTATTAGTTAGCATGCACATGTGGACACAGGCAATCATGGGCACTAAACAGGTTCAGAATGAATGTGAAAACTGATGATGGGGATGGTAGAAATAAAATTCTGACCATAATCTACAAACAGCATGATTTGGAGTAATTCTGTTATCATAAATTGTATTAAGCCTTGGGTTCTAACAAAGCCTTGGGTTCTAAGGGAATCAAAATATATTAAAAAGCTAATCAGAACAGATTTATTTAGCTTAATATACATTTTGCCTAGGAGTCTCAGTACTTTGAGTTTCTCATATCAGAATCAAAATACACTGTTGAATAAATGAAAACACTTTAATGTTGCAAATTTTAATACAATATTTTGTTAAAATCTTGATATAATTAAATAATAGTATGTGATTTTGTGCATATGTAAATACATTTAAAGGAGGATTTACTAAGTCTCTTTTATTGGGTAACACACTCTTTAGAGTCTTTGAATTCAGTGCTGTAAAGTCCATTTATGACACACTCATAATAGAATCAATGTTCACCTATGAAAGTTCACATAGAAAAGCTATGGTGCTATTCAACTACTGTGGAGGTACTTCCTTTCCCAAACCATTCAATTTCAAAAATATCCTCATGCCTTATCAATATAGTTTTGAACAATTAAAATAGCTATGCATTTAAGAGCATTTATATTTAAAATTAATAATATTGCTAAGTGATCAATTTTCTGTGACTTAACTAGTAATAAATGTTCTGTGTTTGTTTGTTTTTTAATAGTATTATTCCTCTACCCTACAGCAAAGACCACCATTTAAATCCCTTAGGAAGGTATCAAAATGGAAACCCACATAATATCTCACAAGTCTAAAATAGCACTTTTCCTACAATAAGAAAATGGATCAATGTTTCCTTAGATAGTACATGACTGGTAGGTAGTTTGCATTGAGGTTATGTTATGTTAAGAATTAAGTGCTGTTCCTTTAAGTAGTAGAGCCACATTCATGTGGAGGAAAGCTTACAAAAGGAGAGACACCTGCTGCTGCTACTGCTAAAATGCATTTCTCCTCTTGGCCTTTTTGCTTTGTATTTTAGTCTTAGGATAAACCTATAATCCAAATCAATCCCTTTCACAAGAGAGGATTTATAAAAATACAAGAAAGGCAAAGGCTTGAAAACTATTTAAGACATGTAACATGTCCACATATATCAACACTTAAAGCAGACAAATTTTGAAAATAGAAGCTTGAATATTCTGGTTCCTTTTTGTTAAAAAAATGCATACAACTTCTTACAGTTTTCATTACACCACCATGACCCTCCAACATTTCAACACTATTTTTCATACTAATGACACCACACAGAAGGGTGCACACCTATGTATGTATACTCCATTACTTTTGCTCTATTCTGTCTTCAAAAGAGTCACATACAGTAATCCTCACACTAAAAGGGAAAGGATTACACATTACAAGAACACTAGGAGTCATTTCAAAAGCTGTCTTCAGAAGCATTATTGATTACTTCATGGAAATTAACCTTTTAAACATTAGATATAGTATAGGTACAGGTAATAGACACATATCATAAGCTCATGGAGTCACATCATAATCCATTCTTTAACCAAAAAGCAGAACTAACATAAAAAGCACTGTACTATTCTTACCTACTACACACTTAGTCATCTAAAATTCACTTCAGAAATTTGATTTCAAATGTATAATGAGGAGTGTGATCTTGTTCCCTGGGGTCTAGGGCGACAGCTTAAAGTAATATTGGATAGCACAAAATGTATTTGATGAATCATATTTCATTTTAACATTAATGCAATTACTTTAAATAATGTATCTGGATAATTCATATTAAAGTAATATAGTTTCCCAAACTTTCAGGAAAGGTTGATATTTCTGGAAAAGTGGGCATGCACTCAGGTATTCTACAGACACATATTTCCAAAATGCAATAAATCTAGAGGAACAAAGATTTTGAGAAGCCCAAACTTTGCAAGACTCAGAGCAGAATGAAATAATATGGAAAGTTCAATGAGAACTTTTTAAAAAGTTCATGTAAGAATTCTTAAAAATTGTACCTTTTACAATGTTTTAAAATGTCTTCAAGTATAAAGAAGAAGAATGAGAATATTATTTTTTAGGAAACTATGCATTTTTAAACTCCAGGGCTTACGTACTTTAATAAAGTGATGCAATGCTAATGGCACTACTCATGATAAATATGAGGTAGTGGAATGTAGAAACCCAGGAAAGAAGCATATTATAAAGAGTTAGCTGTCATAATAGCTATATTACACACAACCATACCCCATGTTGTAACAGCAATATATTCAATGAGTTACCTATTAGGCTAGTGTGGCCTGAGAGAACCTTGCTTCCACTACCATGGATATATAGCCATTTTATAGTGAATATATTTTACCACTATCACTGCATGAATCACACACACACACACACACACACACACACACACACACACGTCATCAAGGACCCACCTTTGTCAAATCAGGAAATGCAAAGGTTTTAAAACGCTGGAAGCAACCAGTGATTAATGGGAGATGAGAATCTGTAATACCCTCTACGAATCGGGTAGACAATTCTGAGATGCATTTAGCATGGTTCTCAGATAACTCTAAGAAGTGTCGTGCTCCAGATGCTTCTAGCGTTAACTAGAACAACAGTACAACCTAGAATTTGCTTTTGCTTCAGCCATTTCACTTCCCAAGTTTTGCTAGTCATCTTTATTAGGATTATTTTGCTAAAATAAATTCTTTTAGAGAAAGCCCTTGCCTTAGATTCGGTGATAAGAAAAGCATAAGGTAAGAAAATCTCTTAAAGCCAATGCTTGGTATATAAAAAGTAGACCTGAGAATTAGTAGAAAAAGTATGTTTTAGCCATGGGACAAAAAGAGATACTATGCATAAAGTCATAAATAGAAATAGTTTATAGTTATAATTTGGGATTCTCAGAAAATAACTTCTTACAAGTACAGCAAAATAAAGTTTTAAAATAATCACATTTTGCTGAGTGCATTATAAATACAATTGGAAGAATTTAAAGAGAAAATTCTAGCTAAATATAAAAGATCTGTAAGAAATGTACAGGCTTCTCCCATCAGGTGCCTGGTTAGGTGGTAAATTCTACCAAATAATAATTCAAAGCCAAAGCAACAAAAAAAGTGAATTAAGGAACTCATGAGAAGAAATTAAAAACAAATAAATGTAAAATTTTCGTTTAAAATTGTGTGTGCTATATATTAGAAACGATCACATTTTCTGTTTCTAATAATAATCTAAATACTCTGATTCACTAAAAAAATAAATGAAAAAATAGAGAATGATTATCTAATCAAGATATTATTTTTCCTGGAATAATTTTATCTTCAAAATACTGTTCCTGCTGGTAATATATTATTTTGATTTTTACATGAAAGTTTCTCACTTTTTCAGAATTACAAAATTATGTATATATATATATATATATATAATATTAATTTAGTATTTATTTACATTATATAGACATATATCGATAGTATGCATAATATGTACACATATTGCATACACGTATATACCATCAATGGTTAAATCATTTTCTTGTAATTATTTAAAATACTTATATTTTCAAAAAAATACCTAGATAGCTGAAACCGGTTTGGCTCAGTGGTAGAGTGTCTATCTGCAGACTGAAAGGTCCCAGGTTCTATTCAGGTCAGGGGCATGTACATTGGTTGCAGGCACATCCCCAGTAGGGGGTGTGCAAGAGGCAGCTGGTAGATGTTTTTCTCTCATTGACGTTTCTAGCTCTCTATCTCTCTCCCTTCCTCTCTGTAAAAAATCAATAAAATATATTTAAAAAAATACCTAGATATATTTGTTGGCATTTAAAAATTGGCAGCATATTTTAACATGTGTTGTCCTATGGAACAATTTAAAAATAAAATGGTGTGCATCAAATAATAAGCAATCTTAGTACACTATGCTACAATGACTGTGAAAGAATTCCTTGCATTAATAATATCCATGACAAATTTAGATTTTTCTCTTCATAAAATGTTTGAAAAATGGCATCTAAATTCCTTATACATCTCTTATTTTGCTGTATTCTCTCCCAATAAAGACTAGTAAACTTTTGCTTTCTTCTTGAAATTCATTCTTGCTTTTTATTTTGATCTGTTTTGCATGTGTTTCTTCTTTTCCACTGACTACTACCAAGGCCCTTCTTGGGGCCCAGTGAGAAATCAGTTCTATGCTACTAGCATCAAGACAGTAGGAGCAATGCTGTAAAGTGCCAAGAGACTCTTGTAGACATATAACATTTGGAACAATCGTTTCTAAATAAAGCATGCACTTTGCTTCTTCTTGCATCCAGGGGAGCAATGGGCAGCGGCAGCTCATTCAAGGTTTACCCCCAGTCCTGTTTTCAGGGTCTTTCCTTTGCCTCACTGCCCTAAGCTTTAATAAACTTACTCTCACTTTCCCCTGGACTTGTGTCCAAGAACCTGGATGCTCCCTGACATTAGAAATGTCCTGGATCATATGGGGAAAGGGTCAGCCCCTGGTGTGGACACAGTCAGGTAACACTATGTAACTGAAACTGGATATGCAATATGAGTAAGATGCAAATATTTTTAACCTCATGAAATGTAAAGTCTGTACAAGATCATATGAAATAGATAAGTACAGGTATGTAGAATTGGTTTCAAATATAATAGGGCTTGAAATTATAAGTGTTTCAGAAAATGACAAAAAATCATTAAAGTATTCTAATACTGAGCATGCTCAGATCATAAAGTCCCAAGTCCCTAAGGGGTTTATTGAGACCTGTATCATCTGTCTCTTTCTATTCTGCAGCCCTCTGTTACTTTATATGTTTAAACCAAGGTTTTTGGTTTGTTTTTTGTTTGTTTGTTTTTTGTTTTTGTTTTTTCGCAAATAGGATGAGATTGCATCCCCACTCCCACAACCCCCAAACATCATAAGGGCACACAGACACATAAAACAGGCATATGTGGAGATTTTGTAACTGAAATCTATTGACCCTTCAGGGCTCTGTTTAAATGTTAATTCCCTCTTATAGTCTTTTCTTGGCTTCCCAGGGTAGGTTAAGTATGCCAATTTAAACTCATTTGCAACTTTGCACTTCTTTATAGCACTTCTAAAAAAAGTAAATAACAGGACATTTATTTAATTACTAGAGGCCCTGCGCACAATTGAAATCACATGAGGAGGTGCCCTGGCTCCTGCTGTGCAAGTGGGTGGCTGGGTCCCACACCTGACTTCTGCCCCAGGCCCCCTAGTCCCCCTGCCTGTGTCTGCTCAGGGCCCCTGGAGCTGCTGCACCAGCTCAGGTAGGCCTCTTTGTCTCCATCTCCACTCTGGGCCTCACCTGTGCATGCAACCTCCTCCTGTCCAGTCCAGACCTGTTATGTCATCCCAGCCTAATTTGCATATTCCCTCTCCCTCTCCCTCTCTCTATATATATGTTTCAAGTAGTATTTAAAACCACACAGGTGCCTTGTGATTAAATGAACTGTAATTCCAGCAGCTATTGTGTGGTCTAGAGTTTTAAATGAATAAAATAATATATGCTAACTCTGCCAAAGAGAGATCTTAATGAATTGCTGTACCCAACACGTTTTCTTTACCAGAAATTCACTAACAATACATAAATATGGTCATATGTTCAATACCAGAAATTGAAACTAAAAGGAAATTTTGAAAAAGGCCGAAGCCAAGAAGCAATAAATTCCAAAAGTGTTAGAAGGCAGGGACAGACAAAAGTTTGAGCAAGTAGAAATCCAAAATATAGGCACAAGAGAAATGGTCTGTTTTGTTCGTTTGTTTTTTAATATATTTTATTGATTTTTCAGAGAGGAAGGGAGAGAGAGAGAGCGCTAGAAACGTCGATGAGAAAGAAACATCAATTAACTGCCTCCTGCACACCCCCCACCAGGGATGTGGTCACAACCAATGTACATGCCCTTGACCGGAATCGAACCCGGGACCCTTCAGTCCACAGACCGATGCTCTACCACTGAGCCAAACCGGCTCGGCTGTTTGTTTGTTTTAAATCTAGGTCCTATTCCCTAGGTGTGTTGATTTTGAGAGGTTTCATGAAGCTGCATACTTGTAAAGGATGAACTTTTTCTATATTTGTATGTATAATTAGAATACCTGTGTATTTGTAGATATGTAAAAAAAACAAAAACAAAAAAAGAAAAAAGAAAAAAATGCCATAGCTGGTATTTTGTCAGAATCAGAAAAAGACAGATTCAGAAACAGAGCAGAAACAATGAGTTATTGATGATGAAAGAGTTTAGCTTGTTTGTTATTGCTTCTTGTATCCTGAAACATCTCCTAACCCTGCAATATTCCTTATTCTGGGAAGCTAGCCCTATAGCTCATCCTGGACTTTTGTGAGATTCTTGGTTTCATCATGTGCATGTGTGATATTATCTCCCAAATGTACAATACATTTGTTCTGAAATACACACACATAAAAATAAATAACTTTAAAAATTATATTTTGCTTATGATTTAAAGATATGGATGTCTTCTTATGACAAAAAACTGTTCTATCAAACATGGAACAGTTATCACCATTCATTTTCTCTAATTATACAAAAGTCATGTGGAAAGCTGATGACATTAAATCTCTTTATTCTAATCCAAATTATTATTTGCAGAAAAATTTAAATCACTTTGTTAAAAAGGATTAGGGCCTTCCTTTATTGGATAAAGAAATTTTCAAAGATCCTTTTGAGTAACCTTCATTACATGGTTTTGTTTTTGTTTTAGAACTTTAAACTTGTTACTGAAAGTATTTTTGCATTTTAATAAGAAAGTAACGTAAATAATTATGAAAGTGAAATATAATTCTTAAGTGAGTTTAATTTTAGGCAACTGTATTTATAACAGAGTTTTAACTGTTACTTTTTTTAAATAACAGTAAACATCTTTATAATCTACTAATTAAAAAAGAAAAAAATCTGCTTCAAATTGTCCTTGAATATGGAAATTTTTTACATTCTTTTAGTTCAGTTCTTGATTTTATATTCTCCAGGAATAGTAAAAATCTAGATAAAAAACTAACAAACATATTCCCTAAATGTCTAGCTCAACTTATTGATTAGAAAATATAAATTCTAAATAACAAGGTCCTAGATACAGACAAAAGAATGGTGGTTACCAGAGGGGAAGAGGGCAAATACATAGTGACAAAAGAGACTAACTTTGAGTTGTAATTTCACAATAAACTACACAGCTGTCATAAAATTGTGCACCTGAAATTTATATAATGTTTTTAACCAGTAAAATAAAATGTTTAAAATCTAGAGGAATAGTGAGCTAAAGATTAAGCTTAAATTGTACATGGTAGGTATCCTGATGTTCAATATTAATAAAATGACACTATATATATATATATATATATATATATATATATATATATATATAACTTTTAAATATATTTTATATTACTGTAAAGCTGTTATTTGGAGGCCATTTCAGTGGCTCACTTCCTAATGAAAAAGGAGAAGAAAAGGTTGATTTTTCAATCATGTCAGGGAAATTTATACTACAATCTAGATAAAAACATTTCTCCTTTCTATTAGCTTTTCAAAGATGCCTTATATGTCATGGTCTAATAACATTGGTTATTGATTTGATTGTCATGGAAGTTCTAAAGATTTATGATTGCACAGAAATAGAAATAATTTAACATTTTTCTTCTTGTGTTTCATTTGATTTTAACAATATTTTTCATAGACATGAATAAAAAAGATATCTTAAGCAAGTTAGGGCGAAACGGAATGAAAGTCTTGAATAAGACATAGAAGGCAAGATTTTCTTCATAAATAATACACAGACTTGGGCTTATTGTACACTTTCTAAAACTTGCATGAACTCCTTTCCACCAGAGAAAGACAGTAAAAATGGTAAGGGTAGACTAGAGGACATAAAGAGACTTCTTGAAAAAAATACCTTCACTTTCAGCAGTGTATTCACTAGGGATTTCCTTTTATAACTAACTAGAGGTCCAATGCACGAAATTTGTGCAAGGGGCTCGGCCCTCACAGCCCCTCGCAGCCCTGGCTGGCCCTTGCAGCCCTGGCTGCTTCGATGATTTCTATCAAAATGCTAGCAGATGTTGTTGGATAAACTGACAAGCTCTTGCTAAAATTAATATCTAAATGCAAGGGACCCAGAATAGCCAAATAATTTTTAACAAAAAGAATAAATTTAGAAGACATATTTCATGATATCAAAATTCATTACATGGCTATAATAATTAATAAAATGTACTACAGGCCAAGGAAACACATACAAATCAAATAAATTAAGAATTTAGAAATAAAAGTTTATATTAATAGACTATTTTTTCAGATGTCATGGCAAGTTGAAAGAAAAAAAAATAGTCTTTACAACAAATGGTACTTAAGAAAATTGGATATCCACATACAAAAAGATGAATTAAAATCTTTACCTTACACCATAAAAAATTATCATCTTCACCATTATTACTTTTAAAAAGTATTGTTTTACACAATGTAATACTATTGAAAAATAAAAAGAAATTATTTATACATAGTGAGATATAGTTGAACCTCAAAAACATTTTGCTAAGTGAAAAATATAGATTCCATAAGTATGAACTATCCACAGAAGGCAAATGCATGGAGACAAAATTAGATTACTGTGCCTGAGTACTTGTCTTTCCATGACTGGCTATCTAATTTAGTATATTTATCTCTTTATTTGTACTAACAGTGTCCTATATAACACCATATGGTCTTCTGCTTATCTTTGTATCCTCTTCAAATTATCTTACAAATTTTATATTCATCCTGCCACCTTTTAACAATCCTATCACCAATCTCCAATCCCTATCACCTTCTCCATTGTATGCTTTTTTAGGTCACTCTAATTATCACTGCACTGCATGACCTTCCTTGCCCTAATCCACCTGTACCTGCTCTTTGTTCTTCACCTTTCATCCTTCTCATTTACATTTTCTTTTTAACTGCATGTGTCTTTGCCTGTTTAATGGTCTACCAGTTTACTGGAATATTCCAATCATCACCCAGAGCCTGAAATAAACAATACTTTGTTATTAATGAATGCTTTCAGTTCTATCAATGAGAGCTTATTATTCTTTGGTTCCCAAAGATTCTTTCTTATATAATTATCATAATTTTTTATGATTTCACAGTTAAATTTCAGGTCTTTTTTAAAAATTGTAACTTTATTGTTGAAAGTATGACAAATATCTCATTCTGCCCTCCCACTCATTATCCTTCTATCCTGCTCTATGTTCATTACAAGTAAGATTTATTCTCTATTTTAAATAATTAGTAACCAGTGCAGAGTCTTTTTAGAACTAATAAATGAATAATAATTAAAATAATTGAAGGCGACATTTTCTGTAATTGCTATCCCTTTTTAAATATTGACTAAATAACATAAAATATACTTAATTCATTTTTACTATTACAGAATAACTATAAAGAGTATGTTCTACAGATACTCAAACTTTTTTTACTGATTAATTCATTGACGTTTATTTTTATTTTTTGAGGAACAAAGACTTCTTGAAAAAATTTTGGGGTCATTAGCTAATAATAAAATTAGTCATTAACTAATGAAACCTTTTTAGCATACAGACTAGGGATATGTCAAAATCACAAATAACACAGCTATTCATGATACAGATTAAAAATATTTATTCTACTACAATATCTGCTAATCAGCATTAGAAACATGCTTTCAGTTTATCAATGCCATAAATCAGTCCAAGTTAACAAGAGAAGAACCATTCTGTGCAGACCAAAATGCTGTTGTTAATGGGGTCAGATGTACTGTTTGGAAAAATAAGTAAGTACATAAAAGATAATTCCGGTCTGAAAAATTCAGACTAGGCCTTATCTTGAATTTAGTTCTACTTCATATTGGCATGGAAAACTACAAAATAACCAGTGCAAAAGATAAAGATTCCCTAGGTCAAATAAATGGTAGAGTGCCTCAGCTTGACAGTATATGTACCTGATAGACAGCCAAGGAATAAGTGATGATTAAAACATATTTTGTATTTAAAATAGCTACTAAATACAAGAGTAATCTCAAAATCATCTTCCAAAGATGTCAGGATTCCTGGGATTATAATTGTAAGACTGCAATGACAGGAAGCAAAATTCTTATGCTGCTGACAAATCAAATAAAGGAAGTTCCCTCATCTCTAGCCACTTTAGGGTTATTTTTAATTTTACTATTTCAGCTCTCATATGATTTAGCAGCAGCATTCTATATTGCCTTGGGGTATTCTAACTGAACCCCAATTCTAATAATTTTTAATGATGTCTAAATTTTCTGGGAACACACTGTGTTAGTTGTTTGGAGTACTTATACCTCAATTGAGAAATAAAGATAAAATCATCTCTCCTGCCTACCTCACAAAATTGTGAGAATCATATGATATGTTGTATTTGCAAGCCCAAAATAAGCTGAATCTTATTGTTTGGGACATTATTAAAGACCCCTGTAATATGTTTGTGTGTGAAATATATTTGCAAAATATAGAAAAATTTACACAAATTATTAAAATATATGTATTTGTACTGATGTCTCAAAAATGCTTATGTTACATATTTATTCTTAAATTAAAATTAGTCAAAACTTAGTTTTGGAAATAGAAAGACTACATTTTTATTATAAATAATATGATTGAGAATATTTGCTTTAAGGTAAAGAGATTCCAGTGGTGTATATGCATTGTGGTGTTTTATAATTCATTTGCTTTATACTTACCTATTTCCTTTTTTATATTGTACTAACACCTATAATATTCAAATCATATTACTCATTTTGTTAGAGTTAAAAATAATCATGCATTTTTTATGCTGATCTTTAATATTATAATATATACTTTAAAAAATGTGTGATTTGGGCAGACTCCAGAGTGGCTTGAACTTAAAGGGATTTCTTAATTTTCATATATGTTTATAGATGTAACTGTAGACCTCAGCAATCCACTCTATTTCATGTGGCTAGGAACCCTATGAGACAGACCTTAGACCTAGTTCAAAAAATATTGTAGGATTTAGGTATATTTAGATTTATCTGAGGGACTGAGGTTAATGATAGGTGTCATACTTTTTAGAATTAAAAAAGATACGGAAATAAAGTTACATAAATGAGGAGGTATTTTAGCATTTAGTTAAGCCATTACTCCAGGGACTAACTATTATAAGAGTAGTGGATATGTGTGTAGCATCTGATGATGTTCAAGCTAATTACAAAAGCTAATGAGTTACATAAAAGATAGGCCTAAGAAAATGTATAAAATCCTATATAATAAAAGGCCAGCCACCATAAGCATAATGAGCGGAATGACCAGAGACCAGAGCCACTATGGTTCCTCACTGGGCTGGCCCCGCCCCCAAGCAAACAGTTAGGGGTGATCAGGTAGGCAGACCAATGGATAGGGGTGATCAGGTAGGCCGGCAAGTGGTTAGGGGCAATCAGGTAGGCAGGCCAGTGGATCAGGTAGGCAGAGGGCCCCTCGCTGGGTTGGCCCCATCCCCAAGCAAGCAGTTAGGGGTGATTGGGCATGCAGAATGGTTAGGAGTAATCAGGTAGGCAGGCCAGCAGTTAGGGGCTATCAGGCAGGCAGACGGCCCCGTGCAGAGCTGGCCCCACCCTTATCAAAGAAAGGAGGCCCAGGCCACCAGCAGTGACTCTGTGGCAGGTGTGTGGCTGGTCAGCAATCCCCCGCAGAGGGAGGCCCAGTCCAGCTAAGCCTTAGTGCCCCATGCCTGTCGCCTGCAGAGGGAAGCCACCACACGGGGGCAGGGGGTGGAGCCTGCTGCCTGCAGGAAGGGGAAGGAAAGCCCATATAGGCCCTGATCTTAGGCCAGGCCTAGGGACCCTACCCGAGGGCCCTGGATTATGAGAGGGTGCAGGCCAGGCTGAGGGACCCCCCTTGAGTTTATGGATTTTCCTGCACTGGGCCTCTAGTTATTTATAATTAAGTAGCAATGTAACATTTTATAATCCTATATTAACATGAAAAAGTTATACACAACAAACATAACCAGAAGTATGTATGAGTTTTATAATTAAACTAATTTTATATATATATATATTAAATCACCCCAATAAATCTAATAAAAGAAAAAAGAGTGCATATGGATATTATTTGGTAACTTAGTAAAGGTATGAATAAGATATATTCCAAACAATAAGTAGAATAGAAATTTGTTGCTCTAAATATTACCTAAGATATTTACAATATTTTGCCAAAAATTATTTCCCTGTAGTATTATGTACAATGATTTCAAAGACTATGTCACTGATGAGTTGAGTATGTTTGTTTGGTTTCTATTGCTGTGTAGAATATTACCATTAACTTAGTGTCTTAAATCAAATGACATTTATTATCTCACAATTTCTGTAGATCAGGAGTCTGGTATGACAGGGTCCGCTGCACAGCTACAATCAATAAGTTGGCCAGGATTAAGTTTTCCTGTGGAGTTTTGGCCTGGGGTGGATCTTTTTATAAGCTTATTCAGACTATTAGCAGAATTCCCCTTTCAGTAGTACAATAGTAGTAGGATTAAGGTCCCAACTTCCTGCTGGCTGTTGTGTAGGGCTGTCTATCAGCTTTTAGAGGCTTCCTGCAGTTCCTTCTCCATGAGGTTCTCTCCACAGACCTTCTCACAGCACAGCAGCACACTTCCTCAAAGCCAGCAAAGGAGAAAGTTTTCAGCCTGAAATCTGCCAGTAAAGTGGAATTTTGTAAAATATGACATCATCGTGGGAGTTCTCTTCTATAATGCTTGCCATATTTTGGTAAACAAGTCACAGTTCATGCCCACACTCAATAAGAAGGGATTATAAAAAGGTATTATCAACAGAGGCAGGATCCTTTAAGTGTCATTTTAGGATCTGTCTTGTGAGCTCGTATGTCTGTTTTCTTACTTCACTTAGATGCATTACCATGGTCAAACTAGATTGCTGACCATCAGGTATTTAAAATGTGGACAGTTCTAGGAAAATGTACATATATGTTATACCATCCAAATATGATACATTTTCTAAATAAAAGTGAAGCCAAATGTCTGGGGGAAAAAAACGTTAAGGCAGAATTTGAACCAAAGATAATAGTCTATTAAAATGACCACATTATTCTAATTAATGCTCATACAAGAAGCAAATTTGTAATACCATCACTTTCGCTGATTGTTGAACATAGCTTAAGGCTACCGATAACTAGATTAAGTTGAAATCTACTGCAATAATACAGGCAAGCAATGATGAACCTTGGCCCTCAGTCTACAAAAGCCTATTTTGGGGATAGACCTGGAAGAGCTAGAGGCAGATTAGATGTGACATATGAGGTAAAAAATTAAAAAAAGTATAATTTCCACTATTTTAGCTTAGATAACTAAAAAGAGTCACAATTGCTGAGAAATAGAAAGTTGCTTAGAAGTTCGGTTTTGGACATGCTGATATATTTGAAAAGTTTGACACCAAAGTAATTTTGAAATAGTTAGGTTGATATCAGTCTACTGATTACAGAGGGAAGTTTAGGTGTCAATAGGAAATATTTATAGCCATGAAAAAGACTGAAATATCCAAGAGAGTATAATGTATTACTATGTTGCATAATATAAAAAGAGTCATTTGTGGAAAATGACTAGATATAAACAAATAGATGTTAATAAAATGATGTTGACTCAACACCGAAACAACCCAATTTTTAAATTTATTTATAAATGTTTGATTTTTACCTTACAAATTATGCTTAAAAATACTCAAATTATATGAAATGCCAGCATAGCCCTAACTGGTTTGTCTCAATAGATAGAGTGTCAGCCTGCCGACTCAAGGCCCTGGGTTTGATTTCAGTCAGGAGCATGTAACTTGGTTTCAGGCACATCCCCAGTAGGAGGTATGCAGGAGGCAGCAGATTGATGTTTCTCTCTCATTGATGTTTCTAACTCTCTCTCCCTCTCCCTTCCTTTCTATAAAAAGTCAATAAAACATATTAAAATAAAATAAAATACCAGCATATCTTAATGTAACCTAGGTTTAAAAAACCCTGTTATCTAATGAAAAACAATTAGTAGACAGAAATTCACATTGATATTCTTCTAATTAGTTATAAATCTTATAATTTTACTGCAGCCACCTCTTTTTTAATTTTAAAAATATATTTTATTGATTTCAGAGAAGAAGGGAGAGGGAGAGAGAGACAGAAACATCAATGATGAAAGAAAATCATTAATTAGCTGCCTCTTGCATACCCTACTCTGGGAATTGAACTATGACCTGCTGGTTCATAGATGGATGCTCAACCACTGAGCCAAGCCAGGAGGGCTTTGCCAACTCTTTAAGGTATTAATAATACTTAATTTAATTAATTAATCAGATTCATAAATTGTGATGCAGAAAGTTCCTTTTGACAAAAATTCTGCCATTGCAGAAATAAATTTCTTATTTTATAGTGTATTACATTTAACAGGAATATTTAACCATTTTGCCAAATGAATAATATTTAAAACTGAATACTCATTTCAGGTATTTTATTTCTCAGTCTAATGAAATAAGCTGTATTATATACAAACGTGCTATTCTATAGCAATTAAAATTCTTTCAGAAAGGTTTTAAGTTTTTAATACACATTTAATACATATTGGTATTTTTTTCCATTTATAGATTAAATTTTCTTTCATACAATTGTAGTATCTTAATTTTAATTTTGGAATATTCTAAATAAATTATGATTTTAATATAAATGTTAATAATCCCAATGCTTAAGAAAATTGTAACGAATATAGTGTTCTCACTATTGCACCCACTCTCCAGAGTCAGGATAGACTCCCACTCGAAATGTGATTTAGATTCCCAGACACATACCTCACCCCACTCCCTACCCTTGGGTTTGAAAAGGTTTATTACTAACACAATGAGGCATTCGGAGGAGAGTAGTTCAGACATCCAAAGCTTTTCTAAAAATGCCTTTGTAGGAGAGAGAGTAGGAAAAGATGACTGTATTTTATGAAATGGGACCCAGGTGAGGAATTCTGTGTCACTAAAGGTTTATGTGGTGTGAATTCTCCATTGGCAACAAAGGAGCCACCACCAGTCTTTCATGTTTGCTTTCTCAGATGTGGAGAATAGAAGGAAGAAAAAAGGATGAAGCTTAAAGGATATTATTGCAGAAATATGGGTACACACATACACACACACACACACACACACACACACACACACACACACACAATGGAGTCATACCCTTTCTCACAAGCTCTACCAAAAAATAAGAATACTAAAATTGATTTTTGAAGTATAATGTATACGTCAGAAAGGATAAAGAATTTTAAAACCAAAACTGTAAATTAATTGTAGGAAATGTTATTTTAGCATAGGTTTTTCAGTGTAATTGTTTAAAAACTTACTTTAAAAAAAAAGCTTGATGAAATATATAGTGCTAAATAAAAAAAAATTATTATATACCTCTATATAGTTCTGTAAATTTGTGTATCTAGATATAATTGAGATATAATCCCTCTCCTTTTAATTTATCTCTACAAAGTCTTGATTTTTATTCCTATTCCTTTGAATATTTTGCATTCCTTCCAATATGAATTATATTAGCTACTAAAACACACACAAACACACACACAGTATTCTTAATATTAATGTCTTTCAATAGTAATTTAAAGGTAGAATGTTATGTCTCACTGAATTCTAGAAATCTCAGGAATCCACAATAAGAGTGCATAACTAAAAATCAAAGGCATCTGCAAACTTATGATGGATACAAACTTAGCTCTTGCTTCCAGGTAGCAGAGATGTTTCTCATCTTTCTCCAAATTCTATTTAATTGATTAGAAACTAGTACTATATGTAACCTTGGCTGGAATTTCCACATTGGAGAAAGTGTGGGCAAAGATAGAATATGTCTACAAAAAAACAATTTGTTTACTGGTAATTGGTACATTCCCCTGGTGTTACTGAAGTTGTGTGTTTGACTAAAAGCTTTCTCCCTTATCTAAGCCTCTCTTTGATGATTTAATGCCAAGAGAGTGACAGCAAGGCCATCAATTTATTGTTATGACTAAAGCACTGGGAAAGAATTCAAATGCAATTTGATAAGGGTCTCTTTAAAAAATGTTTTAATACATTTCATTATAGAATTATAAATCCTACATCTATTAAAATTGATGAATTGACAATGACATACTAGGTGTAATACTATTGACAATAATTTTTAAAAGGTAATATTTCAAAACTAAATCAGTCACTTTAACAACCACCTCTTTTTTGACATTGATACTTAGAAGATCATCAAGATGTACTTCTAATAAAATATATTAATCAGATACAAATAATACACATGAATTTCATACATTTTACATTGCTTCTAAACCTTTGAATTAAGTATTTCTGTCCTCACTGTGTAAAGGACATTGGTTATATCTAATAAAGATGCTTACTTTACTTTCCATAATCCTGTTTTAATTAAGAATTATGTATTTAGAGTAAAATTTTCAATGCTTTCTCTTGTATAATAATGAAGTTTTCTGAGATTGTCATTATTTCAGAGGTACAGTACATCCATTATCCTTTGGCAATTAAGGGCACAAAGATTCTCTAATATAGCATAGGAGCCATAGCATGGAGCTCCTAATAAGATCATTTGACTCCCCATGTGTTTCCTTCTATGTTTCTTAGAAAACGTAAACAGGTCAGAGTGGACACTTATTTAGTTTGATTCCAAAAATTCCAAAAATTTCCACTTACTGAAAATACTTTCTGCCTTTTAGCCTGAAAAGTACAGATTCAGAATATAAAATTCTCAATATAAACAATAAAACTAGAGATTAATTCATTATTATATATTACCCATGTATATGTGAACCTAAGATTATTTACTACTAAAATATATAATTAGGGCATATTAATATACCAGTAGTTTACTAGATATTCAAAATTACATTTTAAATAAGTGATCATAATCTTGTACTTACCAAGTAGCTGCATACTTATTTCTGCAAAACTATACATACAAGGAACAGAAATTAATGGTCACTTAAAACTGAGAGTGTTTTGGAGGTGAAGAGATGGGTGGTAGTAATAAAGTTACTACTGATCAGAACTAGATTCTTTTAGAGATAATGGAAATATTCCAAAATTAGAATAGGGTGTGCTTGCACAACTCTGTGAATCTATTTTTAAAAACATTGAACTGTACACATTAAATGGGTAAGATGTATAGTATATAATTATCCTATATAATAAAAGGCTAATATTCAAATTGACTTAATAATAGAACAACTGGTCACTATGATATACACTGACCACCAGGGGGCAGATCCTCAATGCAGGAGCTGTCCCTGGTGGTCAGTGCGCTCCCACTGAGAGAGTGCTGCTACCTCAATTAATTTTCTTAAAATTAAAAAAAAAACTAAATTGGTCTCAAGAACACCTATCAAATATATTCAGATACCTAGAGCTTATTAAAAGGCTTGCAGTTAAAATTATTAAAAATGAAGTTCTTTTTTTGCAATGAACCTGACATGTGGTTGGCTATATTAACATCAAAGCTTCACAGGAACAGACAATGTAGAGAGCATACCATAACAGAACCAACCATACATTAATTCATTTTCCAATCATGGTAGATAATACCATCTGGAGGGTAAGAATCCATTGGTCTGGAGCCAAGAAGACCTGAGCACAAATACTAGCTCCCCATTATAGAATTGTATAGAATTTACTAATTCACAAAATTACATTGCTGAATAGCATATAACATATACCTCCTGGTAAGCATGTCTAAAATGATTAAATATTGGACACTCCTTCCATCAATTTTCACTCAGTACATCAGGAAAAAAATGTCTTTTCCTTCTATGGTGTATTTATTCAGATTGTAACTTGCCTCATAGTCAAATCAGATGTGACTACATGACAGTTTGAGGAGAATAATGAACAGAGAGGTTGATTTTTTTCCCTTCTATGAATGGAAAGACATTACATTTCTAAGATTCTTAAACTGTTTGTGACTGAAGAGTTATAGTAAGGAATTGACTAAAATTGTAGCAATAGCAGCTGAAGAAATCAGCATCTATCCAATGAGAATTTACAAACAGCTACTGCACATCAGAGGCTTTTTATGTATGTAGGGTCCAACAGTGAGTAAAGCATCAAGTAAAATTCCTCTCTTCATGGTACTTACCCCTAACGAAACACAAATCAAACAATAAGTATATCTGTAAAATAAATTATATCCTAATACATTATTAGTCTGATAGAATAAAAGCCACAAAAATGATTGAAAGGTTTGCAACTTGTTAAGATTGACCATTAAATATGTTTCAGTAATAAAGTACATTTGAACAAAGATTTAAAGGAGGTCAGGCTGTAAGCTAAGTGGATATATAGAAAAATATAGTAGGCAAAGAGAAAAATTAAGAGAAAATACCTAATGTAGTGTTATTTGTAGTTTGTGTTACTTGTAGTTTTGGGAAATTTCACTCACAGCAGTTGAAACATTGTGAGCAAAATGGTATATTAATTAGGATGTCATAGAGTTGATGAAAAGGAGGTTTAGATGGTTAATTTTATGTGTCAATTGAATAGATCACAAAGTTCCTAGCTATCTTGTTAAACATTATTTCTAGGTACATTTGTAATGGTGCTTACATATCAAATTAGCTTTTGAATTGGTGGACTCAGTAAAGCGACTTGCCCTCCCCAATTAGGGGGCATCATCCAATCCACCTAAGATATGAATAGAACAAAACATAGATGGAAGAATTTTGCCCTTCCTTTCTGGTTATTTGAGCTGAGACATTGATTTCATCTGCTCCTGGTGCTCTTGGATCTCTGGCTTTTAGTCCTGGACTGTGACCTGCTTTCCTGGGTCACAAACAGCAGATCATGGGATATCTCTAGCCTCCATAACCGTGTGAGCCAGTTCCTTATAATAAACATCTTGTGTGTGTGTGTTTATCCTAAATTGGTTCTGTCTCTTTGGTTCTGTCTCTTTAGAGAGCCTTGACTAATAAAGGAGCATATCATTCCTGTATCTTGAAGATCATTATTAATATTTTGACATTTGCATTTAATTTAAGTAAAATGAAAGACACTAGGATGTTAGGGGAAAATGACATGATATGACTTAAATTTACAAACGATCATCTTGTTTATTTAAAGAATAGTTTGTAAGGGTATTAAGAAATATAGGAAATAGCATCCTGATAACTATGCATGGGGCAAGGTGGGTGCTTGAAATATTGGGGAGGGGGCACTCAGTAAAGTACATTATTTTCTAACCACTGTGCAATACGTTTGAAACTAATACAGAGTAACATTAAATGCAAACTGTAATTTAAAAAATAAAGATGGGGGGAAAAGGATAGACTGGAAGAGATAGTAACTAGAAGACCTATTGTGAGATCATTGCAGTAAACTATGGTAATCTAAGAGACACATCATCCCGTGTGAGAGCTGCTGGATATTAATGGTGGAATAGACAATACGTTATTTTGGATATATTCCTAAGGTGAGGCTTTGAGCATTTTCTGCTAAATTGAATGTTGAGTGTAAGGAAAAATGAGGAATAAATATGATATAAAGCATCTTGGTTAGAACCAACAGTGGTGACTCTATGTAGTATTGCTATAACACAGCCTTCTATTTTTCTTCTCTATCCCTCTCCTTCTCCTCCTCCTTAAAAAAATTTCTAATTTTACCCACATTACAAATCATAATTTTTACAATAATCATGTGAGGAAGATAGAACACATGTTACTGTCCACATATTTCAACTGAGAAAACTAAAACATCCAGAGAGGTTGCACAAGAAAATTGCTTATAACACTGGTTCTTTGGCTGCAAGTACAAACATTTCTCCACCTGAAGGAAGGAAAAGCAGGCAATAATGTTGGCAGGAAAACCAGAGATTTTCTGAAGGCTTCCAGAACTATCTTGGAGATTCACTAGGAAAAGGCCTAAATGGAAAGAAGGGAATATTTCGAAAAGAAGTCATCTACTCCAGCCCAGCCATTTTATAAAAGGGAAAATGGGGTTATGTGAAGCAGCTAGAAAATGTGAAAAAAAAAGTCTAGGATTGACAGGCAGGAGACCCGAGTTCTGCTCTCATAAAGAGAAAACACACACACACACACACACACACACACACACACACACACACACACACACACAGAGGAATCAATAGGATACAAGTGTCTTGGTTTGTATAACTGGAGGGTGCAATTACCCTTATGAACACAGCACTCACCCAGAATGTAACTGTGTTCTTTCTATATATGCAAGCTCTCTGCGTACTTTCAGGAAGAAAAGTCAATATTAAAACTTGAAATTCCTTCCTTATCACTGTTTTTAAAATATATTGTAGCTTGCCATTTGGCTATATATGCCTCTATGGCTTAGGGGGGAAAAATGGGTCAAAATTAATTTGATTGAACTTCCCACAATTTCAGACTGGAGGAAAATAACCCAAATTTCAGGTCAACTCTATACTTTTCTAGATAAGATCATTTTATAATTCCTATAGGGCATCAGCAATGGACATAACATTTCTGTCAAGAGTTGTAATTTTTTAAGTAAGTATATCTGCTGAAGAGAGTACTCAGATTATCTTCTTTACAAGTGTGGCTGGAAGCAATGGGTAATCACTAGGTATTATTTGAAATTA
Source organism: Pipistrellus kuhlii (assembly GCF_014108245.1). Lineage (NCBI taxonomy): Eukaryota > Metazoa > Chordata > Mammalia > Chiroptera > Vespertilionidae > Pipistrellus > Pipistrellus kuhlii. The sequence goes on from NW_023425449.1 coordinate 15,972,240, forward strand.
CATTTGCTTGGATAGTACTCTCCAAATTTCACAACATTGTATCCACATAAAATTATGCTTTAAGTACTGCACCCCCTAATAAATTTTTGAGAATGTGGGGGCATCTATATGTAACTGGTAAGTAACTCAATTAAATTTTCACCACACTACAAGACTATGATAAATGTAAAGTGTTAGAATAGTTATTAAAATAAAATTTGTATAAATGTCTAAATAAAACCTTTTCATATTTATAACAAGCATATTTTCTAACTATCACTAATTAAGCTTAAATATGATTTACACTATTGTTTTTCTGGACTTTTTGTTAAGTATTTAAATACCTTGAGACTTTTTTTGGTTTCATCCTAATAAAAGAGTAATATGCAAATTAACATCACTCTGCTACACTCACAAGCCACGCCCACAAGCCAATCAGAGTGAGTATGCAAAAGATCCAACCTAGATGGCTACCAGAAGGGAGGCCTGGGTTTCCCCAGCAACAGAGGGAGCCAAGCTTTTCACACACTCTGGCAGGCCAGGCCTCCACTCAAGGATACAAAGTTTCAATTATAGAAATGGCACATCCAGCAGAAAGAAGGCTTGGCTCTATTCCAGGCTACAAAGTTTCAATTGTAGAAGGTAAATTCCAGATACCAGGGCCTCCACTTGGGTTGCCAGGGGGCGTGGCTGGCCTACAAACCACCACAGGCCCCTTGCTTAGGCCTCCCCACACCCCAAAGGAACCCCACCCTGATCCAGGACACCCTTCAGGGCAAACCAGCTGGCCTCCACTCACACACCAGGCCTCTATCCTATCTAATAAAATGCAGATTGACCATCACTCCAACACACAATAGCTGCCCCCATGTGGTCAAAGATGGCTGCCCCTATGTGGACACAAGATGGTAACAAGATGGCCAGCAGGGGAGGGCAGTTGGGAGGCACCAGGCCTGCAAGGGAGGGCAGTTGAGAGGGACCAGGCTTGCAAGGAAGAGCAGTTGGAGGTGATCAACCCTGCAGGGGAGGGTAGTTTGGGGTGAGCAGGCTGGCAGAGGAGGGAAGTTGGGGGCAAACAGGCTGGCATGGGAGTGGTTAGAGTGATCAGGCTGGCAACGGTTAGGAGCAATCAGGAAGACAGGCAGGCAAGCATTTGGGAGCCAGCAGTCCTGGTTTCAGGCATAAATGGGCAGTCGGACCTCCCTCGAGGGGTCCCAAATTGGAGAAGGTGCAAGCTTGGCTGAGGGACACCTCCCCATCTCCATGCATGAATTTCGTGCACCTGGCGTCTAGTAATAGTTTATGAAAGGTTTAAAGCCATTTTCACAGTCATTCTAATGCAATGCAATTTATACTGAAAGAATCTACAGTTCACTTTTCTTTCATTAGCAAGTGAGATATTGGTATTTCCAAGGGCCATACTATGAAAGATTTAAAAACAATAGTGAAGCTCTAATTTTTAGGATACCAATGTATTGATTAGAATCTCATAATGTAATCTGCATTCACATTAGTTGCAAATGGAAAAAACACCCTGAAAAACTGATGACAGTATCTTAAACTTCTGCTGGCAATTCACCTGCCAGACGACTAGCCTAGTGCTCACTGCTTTCAAATCCAGCATCTTGGGCAGTGTACTAGGTTTCTTGGGCACTTGGAATATGAACCCCTACAGAAGTGTAACTTTGTTCACTATTGGCAGTGGCATGCTCTCCAGCTGGCTGCTAAGATAGGCTTTTAAGTGCCTGCATTTTGAATTTAAAAGTCAAGTACAAAGCATAAAATGTTGTTCATCATTCTTGTTGTCTAACTGCCTATGGGGATTGCAAGAAATGCTCTTAACCTTTATTGTTCAGCCAAAGCACACAAAGTAGCATTTAAGTGACAAGAAATAACAGCTCATAAAGGAGACACCAGGAAATTATTATGCACAAAGTTATAAGGAGTAGAGATGCAAGAATAACTGTGTGACATTTTATAATTTGGCTACCATGCAAAAGAAGAAAGCTGATACTTGGTGAATGCATACAGCCAAAGGGGAGCCATGACTATTGTTAATGGCAGTTTGTCCAGAGAATTACCAGAGATAAACACAAGAATTGAAAGTGAGCCAGCAGAGAGTACAGTTTAGGGTACAATCTTTTGAAACCATTGATTAGAAGCGGGAGATAAAAAACTGAATCACTCTGAAAGGCAATGTAGGGCCATGAAAGGTTTGGAGGGAGATGGTTATAAATGATGATAATATGTGTATGGGTTAAGGATATAAAAATAAATGAGAGAAACAGTACAAAGACATAAAAACAGTGAAGGCAATTGACTTAGAAGCCAAGACCAGGGGAAGGTATGTGGAAATGTATCCTTCACATTTCTACAGTCCATCCTGTAAAGCTGAAAGAAGTTTAATTAAAAGGGGCAACTCAATATTCTCATTGAAGCGGGAAGTAGACAAGTATTACAAGTCTGGTCAGTGGTACAGTGGTAAAAGGGAGAACAAATAATATAACTTATGGGTAGTACTAAGAGCTAGAAGTATCTTCCCCATGATACAATCTTGTTTCTCAAAGATGATGCTAATTATAGTAATAGAAATTAGTTATAAACTGCCTACTATGTGTCAAATGTTATTTGAAGCTCAGGATTGATAAATTGAACTCTCACAGAAATACCATAATATAGGTAGTATTATTATACCAACTCTGTAAATGAGGAAATGTTGATTAAACTGGAAGTGAGGTATTGTATACCTCTAAAGATACAACATACTAGGTATTGAAGTTCAGACTACTTACTACGTATGATGATAACTTTTGTTGGTTGACTATCTATGAATATATTCTGTTTAAGCATAAAATTAATTTAAGTAATGGATATAAAAATTAAGGTTTAGAATTATTTTTATCTCAATGGGTCTATGGTCTAAGAATGAACATAGTATGCTAATATTGTATTCTCAGGATAGTATGATGATTTTTAATGAAAATAATAAAAATATACAAATATTTAAGAAAGTGTTGCCATTTATTTGCTTAAGGGAAAAGCAATCAATATCTAAAATGAAAAATATTTTCCTTCATTTTTGGATTTCTGATTTAAATATAAATTCACTGTGAATTATATTAATATAGATTTTTATTTGAAATACATTTTTCTTTTAAATTATCTTACTATATCAATAGTATCTACTACTATACTTAATTGAAATACGTTGCGAGGACAAAAAGCAGAACCTCTGCTAACTTAGGTTGCTACTTACCTTTTGGCTTCTAAAAATGCACCAGCATTCACTGCATAGAAGTCTGATTTTCTCCTTCCAGATTCACTGTCAAAGAGAAACATACAATTAAAGAAGCATAGTATTCCTTTATTTCTTTCAGATCAAATATCAGTGATTTACTATATATCACCATGATGTCTCCCTCTTTCAAAGATTAATTTTGTTCTTACTACACCAGTAACATGTTTTTTAAAAGTAAATTGACTTTTTATATTTAGGTTGTTTTTCCTGTACGAAAGAAAGCATCTGTCATATTATGCCATCTTTATTTCTCAAATCCCCTAGGGGGATGTTCTGAATCATTAGTTTATAATCAGTTTTTGTTTTTAATTAAATAGCACCAATATTTAGAGTTAGAAATAAATAAGATTTGGTTCTTGTTCTCTCAAATATATAGATTTATGGAAATAATGTTTGTCAAAATACATGATAGGTTGATGCAATAAATTTTGTAAGAAAAGCATCATTTGGAGCTTTCAAACATAGATTACTTTTAGGAAATCAGAAAAAAAAAGTTTGAATTGAGTAATATCAAAATCATTTACTCAATCATTGAAGTAGTTCATAAAAATCTGTGAGACTATGAGAGTATACTGTTAATGTGACTGTACAAGGTGTGCATGCTTACATGCATATTTGCAAGTATAAGTATAATACATTTATATACACTCAAAAGCTGCAGATGGAATCTAAACTAATATAAATTATACTATGCATTTTAAGATAGCACCCATCAACTGGCAAAAGCCACCCCTTCCTAAGACATAGTTTATTTTGCTCAGTTTAAAGGTAAATACAAAAACTTAGTAAGTTTTGTGCTTCATGAAAAATAAAACACAGATGTATACCCAAATATATATCTCAGAGCTTTTTAAAAAATACTTTGAATAAGTCTACTAACAATCTTTGGATAGAATAAATTTATTGTCGTATGTGATTTAAAAAAATTAGGCAATTATAACATTACAAAATTCAATGCTATTCAGATTGAATAACTAAAATTTTAGTAAGCATGTATATACTTTATATATTATACGTATATGCAATATATTTATCAAGTATACAGTGTTAGGAATAAAATGTTATATGATTCCAAACAAAGAGGAGATTTGGATATTTATTCAACTCTATAATAATTAAATTCAGAACGTAAAGAACTTTATTTTTCTCAGAAAATAGACAAAGCTAACAAAATATAAAACACAATATGAAGGCAAGGTCCTTGAAGGAAATTAATATTTTTTCCACAAACTTGGTTTTTATGAACTTTGGACCTTCTATTTTTATACTGAAGTACTTTCAAAACATTATGTTTGCTTATAAAATACGGCTTAATACAAATAAACCAAGGTTATTCGACACAATATAGCAGCATAATTACATTTTGGCTTCTAAAAATTCCTTCCCTTATTCTCACTAACGTAACAAAATGTTATATAAACATTCACAAAATGTTATATAAACATTTTAAATATGAAATAGTTAAACCTTTTTAAGGACATATCTTTGTGCTATGTTCTAGGAGAACTCCACTGCTCCATCTTCTGGCTTTAACAGCTTGTTTTTCATTTGTTATCCATTCTTCCCAGGACTTAAAGTAAGTGTTGTTTTAATTTTTCTATCAGTTTAGATACTTCCAGCCTCCAGAAATAGAAACTGGCTCAATTATGCCTCCAAGGTCCCATTTCCTTATCACATTGTCACATTATATCTTTTGCTTTTTTTGTCTGTCTTTTGTTGAATTTTTCTCTTGCCTTTGGCATTTACTTTATCTTAAAACCTGTTTTTCCTCATGGTTTTAAAATGGCAGCCAGTAGAATTTGAGGCTAAATAGTAACTTTGATTTCAAACCCAGAAGGAATGATAGGGGAAAACAAAATCAATAAGACAAAATAGAAGTAAACAAAAAAATTACCCAAATGTCCCTGGGGTAGGAACTGTAAAGCCTCCACAAATGCAAAGTTCAAACAATTAAGCCACTTTACTGGAAAGTAGAGTGAAATTAGCATAGATGAATGGAAGGATCATCCTAGAAAAAGGAATGGGCTGTCAACCCAGAATGACATGGGGAAATAGCTGAATAAATCTATTTCTCTGTCATTAGACAAAACAGCAAGAGTGACTAAAGATAGGCAATTTACATTCAAATAACTAGTCAGTTATTTTTAAAATAGTAATTCTTGTTTTTAGAATAAGACATCACCTTATTTCTCTGGTTACTGTGATTATGGCTATTTTAATGACTTAGAATTCCATTAATTAATATTTTTGATATTGTTGTTGTTAACATTCCTTTTTTTGTTCCATGTTTTTCTCTCTTAGAAATATATTAATTTGATTCACACTGATTTAATTGTGTACCCACCCGGCATGTGCCCATTGCTGGCAGCGTTTTTAAGAAATTAAAGCCTAAGACCTATGCACAAAATATTATCAGATTGCAGAACCTCTATATGACATCAAAACACCAAAGGATTTAAGCATTTGCTTTTTTAATAGCTCCTCAGAATAACCAATTCTACTTCTCAGAATAAAAAAAACAAAATTCTTTCTTTCTTTTTTTTTAAAATATATTTTATTGATTTTGTAGAGAGAGGAAGGGAGAGAGATAGTTAGAAACATCGATGAGAGAGAGTCATCGATCAGCTGCCTCTTGCGCACCCCCTACTGGGGATATGCCCGCAACCAAGGCACATGCCTTTGACCGGAATCAAACCCGGGACCCTTCAGTCCCCAAGCCGACGCTCTATCCATTGAGCCAAACCGGTCCTGGCAACAAAATTATTTCTAATTAAAGAAGAGATGTAACTAAACTTGAAGAAATCTTACTATACCTCTTAATATCCATTAAAAGGTATAGTAACGAAAAGCAGAATTTAAAAAGGAAAGAGAAAAGGGGGTAGAAAATAAGGTATGGACAAAACAGTTTAAAATTACAGGGGGAATGAGATTTTAAAATAAAGGGAAGAACCAATAACGCCAAATGCTGTTTGGGTTAACGAAGAATAAAAACTCTAAAAGATCATTCACCTTGGTCTGTGGAAATCACTAGTATTCACTTAAAGTATTATTTTGTTTAGTGATGGCCAGAGATTCTGTTTGCAAAGAAGTTAAAAATAAAAAAAATTACAAACAAGCAAGAAGCAGTATTTACCATCTACATATATGTAAAATATGTCAATGAAACAAAAAAAGTCTTATGATAGCCTGATTGAGTGACAGAATTATATAAATTTTGCATTTAGAACAATGCAAGATTTACTGAAATACTGTGGTAGTCAAGAAGAATAGGGACGAAAAATGGCTAAAATAGATGGGTTAAAAAAGAATAGGGTTGGATATTTAAAGACTCAGAAAAAGCTTTGGAGAGAAGAATATATTTAATACATAAAAATCACTGTATCATTTAGTGTACATACCAGGAAACTTTGAGAGCAAAAGTGAGACTATTAATTATTAAAATAAAACAGGCATAACCCCAGATTGTCCAGTCCATATGGTCATATGGTTGTCTACTATGTATCACAGGTTTCCAGCAGGTCAGATTTAATCAGCTGCAAATAATTGTGTGTGTGCGTGTGTGTTTAATGAGCTTGCATCTTGAATCTTAAGTCTGGCTTAAGACACCAATAGCTGAAACATTTACTAGTTCTGTCCCCTCATATTGTTGATGTTTTGGGTGAACTAGTAATCTTCTAAAAAAAAAATTAAAAACCAAGCCCTAATACTTGTATCTTGAGATGAACACAATAACTAAAGTAGTGACGACTAATATGGGGGTGGAAGACATATGTAAACTATGGTAGGTTTATGCTTGTTTAGTATTATATCCAGTGGGGCTGTGAGGACTGGGTGCCCTCACCTCGTGGCTAAGGGTGCTGCCAGCTTTGTGATGGAGTGACAGTTAATTTGCATGTTACCCTTTTATTAGATAGGGTTATTACTGGCATCCACAAAGTTCTAAACAAGAAATGCCACTCTGACAAATAGAAGAGTGATTTACTTTCCAATTTTATGTCCTCAACTCTTAAATTACATTTCCTTTACGTAACAAATATATGGCAAGCCAAGCTGAAAAGGCTACATAATATAAGATTTCCACTATATGATATTCTGGAAAAGACAAAACTATGGAAACATTTAGGCATACCACACAGGCTTCCACGGCAATGAAACTATTTCATATGTATAATAATGGATATATGTCATTATAAATTTATCAAAACCCATAGAATGAACAACATCAAGAGTGAACCCTAATGTAAACTATGGACTTTGTGTGACAATGATGTATCTATATATTAATAGGTTCATCATTTGTAACAAATTACTGCTCTAGTGAAATATACAAATAGTGGGAAACATTATAGGTAAAAGGTGGAGGGGGCGAATGAGAATTCTGTACCTTACGCTCAAATTTGTAGTGAACCTAAACTTGCTCTAAAAATAGTCTATTAAAATATTTGTAAATGAATGGCAAATGAAAACATGAATTTAAACATTTCATAAAGTTGGCAATTGAATCAAATTTTAATAGCTTTTAAAATATTCAATAGTTTAGAAAAACCAGTAGGTGTCTCTCATGCTCTATATATTTTTAAAAAATATAATAACTTTGAAAACCAATTCATATGTAAAGGAGAAAACAGTTTAATGGTCAACAAAGTAAAAATAACAGTGTTTAACTTGTTTATTTTTCACTGAGATTAGGTTTGCTTAATACTTTTACTATGTACAAACAATATACTATATATCAACACAGTGGATTCTTAAACAATCTTTGACTTATGAAATATATTTGGAAATCTCCCATTTAGCATTTATAAACACATAACTTCTGGTAAAATAAATGGAGCTCCATACAAATTTACAGCATTTTGGAAATCATTTGGGATGACCCATGATTCATGCATATCATCTTTAAGATACCTGTCACATTTAATCAAGGTCATCATATTTCACAGATGCAATGACCTTGTTAATTTTATTTTTTTACATGTCTCATTTGAATATATCATCTAAACAGACATGATTGCATCCATAAAATTCACAAACATTCATTAGGCTATGAAAAAGGGTCTGTTTTCAAGTGAAAGAGGTACTTTTACTTACCCAGTGGGTACCCAGATGTGTGGACTTGATTTTCAAATTATAACCCTAGGCACTAAGACCACATACACTTAAAATGTAGTGCAAAGAAATGCCAAGAGTAGCTGCCAAGTATTTGGACACACAAACAGAAAAATAAATTGAATGAAATGTGTTATTAATGCAGCAAGTAGTGAAAAGTATGGAAATGTAATTTAAGAGTTAAAGACATAAAATTGGAAAGTAAATCACTCTTCTATTTGCCAGAGTGACATTCCTGTTCAGAACTTTGTAGATGCCAGTGATAACCCTAACTCATAAAAGGGTAATATGCAAATTAACCGTCACTCCATCACAAAGCTGGCAGAGCCCATAGCCACAAAATGGGGATGCCCAGTCCTCTCAGCCCCGCTGGAGTCCCCCTGTCCAGGCAGGAGGGGGTGGCCACTGAGAGCCTGGCTGAATGCTTGCTCCACACCCAGCCATGGATGGGCCTCTGGCCAGGAGGTGCAGAGTGATCAGGCCCCACAGAAGAGCTACCGGTGCACGGATTCGTGTACAAGGCTACTAGTGTTTAAATATGTATGGTATTTCAAATTATAATTGTAGATCACTGGATAAAAGCATCTTGCTAAATTCTGATTATGAGGTATCTATGAAGAATAATGGTATCTGACAGAAAACTTCCCAGTTAATGGTAATCGACCTTATTTTCCACGATGGAAAGTTTAAAATTACTGTTTATTAGAACAAGAAGATAATTACAAATTGTAGGCTCAAATCCCATCTGGATCAATTTAATTTGTTATTTTCACAAAGCCAAAGGATAAACTATTAACACTGGCCCTTTATCCTTTAGTATCATCTAAAGCAAGCAAAATGAAAATGGTTTTACCCAACTCATCACCACAATAAAGAAGTGGAAAACCGGGACATTTTCTAACTGTGTGGTACTAGTAAAGTATATTAGCTGTTCAGAAGCTTAGTTTCCTCACCAATAAAATGTAAGTGGCACAAAGATCAGCAAGACGTCAGAATAAGAAACTTTGAACCCGCCTTCCTCCCACTGACACACTGATTCAACTATACATGGACTAGTTCCATTTGTGAGAAATACAGGGGCCAGTTAAGAGGCTTCTGCACCCTGGGCAAGTGCAAAACTAACTGTATAAAATCTGCAGGAAAAATTAAGGAAGGAAGTAACTCTTCTCCTAAAGTAACTAGATAGATAGATATATGGATGCATAGATAAGTGATAGATAGATAAATAGATAGGCATCTTTAATGCACTGTGCACCTAATATTTTTGTAGTATTAATCACTGTAATTATAGAAAATATATTTTATCATAAATTTTACTGTATTCTGTGTATCACAGAATTAAAAATGTTTCATTATCTAAAATAATACTATAATAAGTAAGTCAAACACTTGGTGGCAAAAAAACAACGACAACACATCTATGAGTTCTACCCTTTTAATGAGTTTTTGTACAGCACAGTAAACTATAAGCATAATCTTGGACATTGAAATTCCAGAACTTTTCAATGTACACAACTGAAATTTTATACTCATTAAATAACAATTCCCCATTTCCCTCTTCTTTCAGCCCCCTAGCAACCACCACTCTACCCTTGGTTTCCATGACTTTGGCTACATTGGATATCTTATGTAAGTGAAATCATTTAGTATTTGTCCTTCTGTGACTGATTTATTTCATTTAGTATAATAACCTCCAGGTTTGCCTGTGTTGTTATATTAATAAATCAAAATTTTCCATTGTACACTGAGTGGTCAAATATGATGATCTCTGAATGCATCATAATCTGGGCACTCAATATATATATATGAGGCTGGGTGCATGAATTTGTGCATGGGTCTGGCCAGACTGGCCAGGGGGAGGCAACATGGGTGGTTGGCCAGCCAGCCTGCTGGTCAAACTCCTGGTAGAGGGGACAATTTGCATATTACCCTTTTATTATATAGGATTTACAATGAGTGGCCAGATTATTATGCATTCAGAGATCATAATAATTTGGCCACTCAGTTATAACATATTATTTGTATCCATTCTTCCATGGATGGACATTTGTGTTGCTTCCACAAATTGGCTATTATAAACAATGCAGTTAAACATAGTGGTACTAATATCTCTTTGAGATCCTGATTTTAATTATTTTAGAAAAATATCTAGAATTTGGAATGCTGGATCACATGGTAGTACTATTTTTAATATTTTAATGAACCTCCATACTATCTTCCTTACACGATAAACAGATTTACATTCCTAACAACAATGTATGAATTACAATATCTCCACATCCTTGCCAACACTTATCTTTTTTTTATAATAGCCAGCGTAAAATGAAGTATTATTTCATTATGGTTTTTATTTGCATTTTCCTGATTAGTGATATTGAGCAGCTCTTTCATATACATACCTGTTAGCCATCTTTATATCTTTCTTAGAGAAATGTCTATTCAAGCTCTTTGCCCATTTTTACTCATGTCATTTGGATTTCTTGTTTTGTTGTTTGTTTTATTTTTGTTTTTGTTTTTGCTACTGAGTTGTAGGTTTACCTATATATTTTCGGCAATAGCACCTTATCAGATACATGGTTTGCAAATACTTTTACAATTTTTCAGGTTGCTTCTAGTATTATTTTGAAAAATGATAAAAATGTTTCTAATATGAACATGGAAGAAAATAAAGAAATAGATGCATTTTATAACACACCATGACAAAAAGTGAAACAACAAGAAACTGGAATTAAACTTATATATATATCTGTGACATCCTATATAAAGAAAGCAATTGTGCAGAATTGTTTTAAATATCTCACTGATACAACTTTTTTAAATTAAAATTTATTTTAATAATATTTCAATTGTTTCTATATTCTTACTAATGTTACCAATAAAATAAGTGATATTAACTCACCATCATCTACCTAGTTTCAGGAGAAAGAAAAATGCTAAAATTCAATTAATTGAAAAAGTAAACATTTGTCTTTAATATAGACCCTCCAATGTTCAGCTTTATACTTCTCTATTTCATCCAAATAAAAATTAAAGATCAACACCATGTTGAAAGGAAACACTAAAAACTAGAGGTTTATTTGTAAAATTCACTTTGGGGAATTACTCTGGAGAGGAGAGGAAAATAGAACTAAGGAGGTGCTCCAAGGGTCTTTATTTATAATATTCCATTATACATATATTCGTATCCTGAATATGTTTTGATAAAAAAATATCATCTCTTCATTTTGGGTTAATGTGTAAATAATTTTTTATATTATCATTTGCAATTTTTTATTTTAAACTTAATCAAAATCGTGATAGGCTAAATACCTTGCTCCACAAATGTGTCCATGTCCTAATCCCAGAACCTGTGATTATCTTTAAATGGCTTAAGAAATTTTGCAGACACAGTTAAGGAACTTGACTAAATTATTCAGTTTGGCCTACTATAATTCAAAGTTTCCTTATAAGAAAGTCAGGAGGGTCTGAGTTAGAAGAATGATGCGATGGCAGAAGCAGAGAGAAAGGAGATGAGATGATGAAAATAGAGGTCATAGTGATGTGGGGCCATGAGCCAAGAAAAATGTAACCAGCCTCTAAAAACTGGAAAAGGCAAAACAATAGAGTTGACTCTCCTTTAGAGTTCCCAGATGTCAGTGTGCCTGCTGATCCATGGTAGATTTCTGACTTGTAGAACTATGTTAAAATAAATTTGTATAGGTATAAGTTTTAAATTGTAGTAATTTGTTAAGGAAACAATAATGAATACAAACATATATGTAAGTCTTTATACACAATATAAATATAAACACATTAAAAGTAAATTGCTTGCACATACATTCACACATGCATGTACACACACATACACACACACACACACACACACACACACAATTTGGCTGACTGGAGTGACCATGTAGGCTTTCTTTTTTTATGAGTGCACATGTGTACTTCATAATTAAGAACAACTGCAACTTTAGGGTTTTTCTCTCCTCAGCATCCTAACATCTTTTATCCTAGTATTATATATTATAAAAAGATGAAGGATGAGGATGAGAGGAAGTAGAAGGGGAGAAAGAGAAGGAAGAGGAAATAGCAAAGCTAAAGTATTTAACCCATTAACTGTTTAACATTTAAAGGCCTGTTTAATATGATATGTATAAATAAATCTATAAATAACTATTTATAGATAATAAATTTATAAATAACTATCAGTGTCTTCCCCATTTGATAAATAAGAAGTGTAAAATGAGGAAAGCACTGTATTTGAAATTGAGGTGAGCAATCTTTAGCAGGAAAGGCAGATGAGACAGTAAAATGGACAATAAGCAGATAGACTTCATAAATTTTCCTAGGGTTGACTATGTTTGCTTCAACTGGCCCATAACAAATAGATACTTGATTAAAATGTGTTTGTTTCGATGCAGCTATAAAATGGACAGTCTGTTACTTCAGAATTATGAGGTTTTGGTTTTTTTTTTTTTTTTTTTATAATTCAACTGACTTATTGTGAAAATACATTTTCTGCAGAGAGCACACTAACTTAAACATTACATAGTTCCTATTTAAAACCTTTCTGTCTCACACTATTAAATACATATATTTGCCAGTTTCTCAAAAAGTCACTTTTAGTTTTTAAGTAAAAGAAGATAAACCTTAAAACATTAAAAATGTTTGACAGGTTCAGTTTTGCTTGTTATTTTCCCTTAATTTGTATATTTGTTTTATTCACTATGGCTTTTAATAGTTCAATCAAAAGATAATAGTTGTTTCCCTTGACTTTGATTGAAACACTTCATAATGTAAATGTTTTCAGGGAATGAATAATCACAAAATGCTTTAGTTTATATAAAAAATAATCCCAGTCAGGATCTACAGAATCAAGGGAGATTTATGAGATTTCAACAATTCACATGGCTTGGATAAATTTAGAGGAACAAGTAGGTTAGTTAAGGGCTTTAGAAATAGGTTACATATGGACCATCAGGAATCTCAGCCTTATTTGTCATGTACAAGACAAAATTCTAAAATAAGAGATAGAACAATCAAAAATATATTTGAGGATGGAAGAAAAATAAGCCTCCATAACTATAATTAATAGAAAACATGAATTAGTTAGAGGTAGAATTTCTAAGAGTATGACTATTAAAAAATAATATATTTATACTCAGGGATTATGAGTTTCAGAGATATGGAGAATTTAATCACACAGTAGAATTACCATTTCCCAGAAATGGTAAGGATTGGATTAGAACTTTACGGTTACATTGTGTGAAACATTAACTGTAAGGACAAATATAAATTAAAAGAGGCCTAATTATGTTTTTTAATTAAATTTATTGGACTGACATTGGTTAATACTAGGGAAGACATTCATTTCCATTTTCTTAGAGCATTTATAAAAGAAAACTTAAAAATTGTAAGTAATTTTCCTGTCTTTGAAATGCACATAAATTATCAGAAAACAAAATAGGCCTTTTATGAGCTTTGTGAACCACAAATACCTTTTTCAAGATCCTAAGAGCTATTCCTTTGAAATGGAAACATCAAGATAGATTTCACCCTCTGCAATGGGCACCTTGCTCCAAGTTGCAAAATGACATGCTCTCATCCTATACAATAAAAGGATAATATGCAAATTGTCCTCTGGTCATCCAACCACCAGTATCCCTCCCCCAGCCGGCTTGACTCAATCTGATCAGCCCAATCAGGGCGGGCTGGCTGGACCCTACCTGTACATGAATATGTGCACTGGGCCTCTAGTAAAGACATAAGCAGTCCCTGCCACCTCACTTGTATAGAGTAAGTTAACATAGATGGTCACTCCAATTACCACATGAAGTGTGTATAGCTACCTGTGACTGCCAGGTCCTCTTCCTTGAGAACTGTCCTTTATCATGAGAACATCTATGTAATTAGCTGTATTTCCTATATTAAAATTTCTTCCCTGTGAAATACTTTCAAGAGAATGAGAAGACCCATCCATGTTATCACAAATGGCAATATTTCAATTTTTTATATGGATGGATCTTGAGAATATCATGCTAAGTGAAGTAAGTCAAGAACCATATGATTTCACTTGTATGTGGTACATAAAACTGAAAGCAACAAATGAACAAATAAGAATAAAATATAAAACCATAAGCGAATACAATAGTCTTGTGGTTACCAGAGGAAAAGGGGCTGGAGAGGTAGTAGAAGGTAAAGGAGGTCAAATATATGGTGACAGAAAAGATTTGGCTTTGAATGGTGAGGCACACAATGCAATTTACAAAAGATGTAGTATGGAATTGTACACTGAAACCTATAAACTTGTATTACCAATGTCACCCAAATCACCTTTTAAAAATCTATCTTTATTGATTTCAGAGAGTAAGGGAAAGGGAAAGAGAGATGGAAAAATCAATATGAGAATCAATGATTGGCTTGGCTGCCTCCTGCACATCCCCTATTGGGGATTAAGCCCACAACCCAGACATGTGGCCTTGACTGGAATTGAACCTTGGACCCTTCAGTCCGCAGGCAAATGCCCTATTCACTGAGAAAAACCAGCTAGGGACACCCAAATAATTTTTTAAAAAGATAATAATAAGAAAAACCACAGACTGGGAGAAAATATGTGCAAAAGACAAGACTGATAAAGGACTATTATCTCAAATATACAAAAACACTATTAAAACTCAGTTATAAAAAATAAACATTTTTAAAATTGACCTAAAACCTTAACAGACACCTCACAAAATATACAGATGGCAAATAAGCATGTAAAACGATTTTCTACATTATTTGTTATCAGAAAAAATGCAAATTAAAACAAATGAGATATCATGACACTCCTATTAGAATGGACAAAATCTAGAACACTGAGAACATCAAATGATGGCAATATGTATAGCAACAGGAATTCTCACTCAATGCTGGTGGGTATGCAAAATAGTATAGTAACCGTAAAGGACAGTTTGGAAATTTCTTAACAAAACTAAACATACTCTTAGCACAGAATCCAGCTTGTACACTTATTATTATTTACCCAAAGGAGTTTAAAACATATCCACCCAAAAATCTGCACAGTGATATTTCTAGCAGATTTATTCACAAATGCCAAAGTTTGGAAGCAACCAAGATGTCCTTCAGTAGATGAAAAGATAAATAAAATGTGTGTGTTTTTTTCCAGAAATTTAAATTAGTCTAGCTAGAAAGAAAGGAGCTATGAAGCCATGAAGAGACATGCAGGAACCTTAAATGCATATCACCAAGTGAAAGAAGCCAATCTGAAAAAGCTGAATATTGTAATAATGCAGTTGTTATAACCTGGTTATTATTAAACAGGAGAAGAGGAAAGGGAAGACTAGATATAGGCATGACATTTATACAACTTTGCCCTGAAGCTGCATTTAACATTCTCCAAGTCTGTTCCCCACTGATTGATAGGTGAAGAGATTAGCCAAAGGTTTAGAAGCATGCCCAGTCAGTCCTGAGAGACGGGGGGAAGGTGCCTACCTATCAGTCATACCTGGGAACAAATTAGTGGCCAGGATGGATGTGGCAATTGCAAACTTGAAAAAAGCTGAATATTTACACTTCTAAACAAACTAAGGTCTCTTTCCCCTCTCTCTCTCTCTCTCTCTCTCTCTCTCTCTCTCTCTCTCTCTCTCTCTCTTTCTCTCTCTCTCTCTCACACACACACACACACACTGAGCTCTCTTTGAACTCCAATTTTCAGGGCCCTGCTGCACTCCACATAATGGAATAATGGACTTTAATTAGCTTGAATGCTAAGCCACACCCAGCTGCAACATGAAACGGGAGCTCTGGACACTGGCTTTGCTGAACTCCCAGCTGCCCCTCTTTTAGGACTGGCTTGGAGAAATGGGACATTGGAAACTGAGGAATTTAACTCCTTGCCAGTAAAATCTTCTACCCTTCATACTCCTGTGAAGGCTTCTGAATATTGTTATTTCAGCATCAACCCAAGAACTCCAGTTTCACGAACATCAGAGGGTTCCCACTTGGGTACTCCTCTGGCAGCAGGATGATTCCAGAATTATATGACAATCTAGAAAGGGTATAACTATGGAGGTAGTAAGAAAATCCATATTGCCATGATTTAGTGGGGATGAAGGGATAAGCACATATGGAGGAATTTTAGGATGGTTAAAATACACTGTATGATGCTATAATGATAGGTACATATCATTATACCTTTGGCAAAACCCATAGATTGTACCACACCAAGAGTGAACTATAATGGAAAATATGAATTTTGGTTTATTATGAAGTTTCAATGTAGGTTAATTAATTGTAATAAAAGTATAAATGTTGGGGAATGTTTTTAATGGCAGTGATAATACATGTGTGGGGCAAGTGGATATATGTGATATCTCTGAATATTCTCAATTTTGCTGTGACCCTAAAACTGCTGTAAAAAAGAAATTCTCAAAAATATATATGATTTAAACATAAAAATCAGAAAATTCATATTGGCAACCATACTGCCATCTAATCTATAAACTAACTCAAATTTTACATCCTACCCAATAATAATAATTATAGCAAAAGCACCCATCCAGAATCACATCTAATATTTATATTTGTCAATATCCTTAGTCACCTTCAATCTGGAACAATTTTGCAGTATTTTCATATCTTTCACAACCTTAATATTTTGAAGACTTTATTGAGTATGTTATTTTAGATTTTTCTGATGGACCTACTACACCCTCCCTCTGCTTACAATTCTTTATACATTTTTGGCATGGATATCACAGAAATATGTTCTTTTCATTGTAACTTATCAGAACTGTGTTTTTCATATATATTATAGTATCAGGTGCTACAAGATTGTTACTTCTTCCATTACTGGTGATGTACATTTGGCCACATGCTTAGGTGGAATTTGCCAGGTTTCTCCAGAGCAAGTTACAAATGTCATATCTGAAATGAATTAATGCATTGTGAGAAGATGCTTTGAAACTAGGTAAAATCCGATTATTCATTTTACTTTCATCCAACAAAACTATTAACAATCATTGATGATTTTTGCCTTGTCAATTGAAACAACTATAATTGCCAAATGGTGGTTCTCTAATTCCACCTGTTATTGTTATTTTACTAGTTGGAATTCTTTAATAAGGAAAAACTTTATTTTCACACATTTAGTCACATATTTATTCTTAGTGTTAGTACAGACTCATTAATCTTATTTATTCACATTATATTATGCTACTATTATTACATAGGCTGATATTCAAATTACCCAATATTTGATAAGTAGATGTCATGCAACCTTGTTTCTATATAATTTTAAAATTTCTACACCATTCCTCTAGCACTTCTTACACCACTCACATACATATACATATAACCACATATCTTCATCTATTCATATTTTAGTTGTTTCACTTTTATTTTTCTAGATAAAATTTATGTTTTTCAAAACCAAGGATGTTGCTTCTTAATATTTTTTGTTATCCCAGATATCTTCACTTAATGGTTTCCTTGCTAGAGACATTTAAAAACATGATAGCTGATGTACTGGTTTTGCTGAAGTGCTTTTCCTGAGACAGAGAGTAAAGCTCTTCTTCTACATATGGCCTATTTTTATTTTATTATTATTTTCTTGCCTCACTTTTGATGCTGAATCCTACTATTAGTAACACAGAGAGGCCAATGAACAGGAAAAGATGTAGGGTGAGTGTGGTGGCATTTAAAAATATATAGCACTGTTCACCTGACCACTTTCTCTTTTTTTCTTAGCTCTTGCAAAGGGGAAAAAAAGAGAAAATTTAAATAGATAAGTAGAAACTAATGGTTAAATTCATCCTAATTTATTTGACATTAGAATAATTCAGCAATTTAAAACCTCTGAACTTATTTTCATCTACCTATACTAATAAAAGGGTAATATGCTAATTAGAATGTGAGACCAGACATCTTCCTACTGTCCGATTTCTTTCAGGACAAAGCCACAGTGATCAAGCCAGTAGGCAGGCAAGTGGTTAGGAGCCAATAGTCCCAGATTACGAGAGGTATGAGCACGGGGTGCTGGATTGGAGAGGGTGCAGGACGGGCTGAGAGACACCCGTGGATGAATTTCTTGCACCAGGCCTCTAGTAGGTTTATAAATAAAAAAGTTTTACTGATCCATCCCAGCTTCAAAAATTCATTGAGTCAAAACTGTATAAAACATTCTGTTTCATCTTTGTGTGAGACTGAGATATTGGGAATTGGATAGAATACAGATCCATCAGGGATTCTGAGATTGAGAAATGGAAACTGACATGCCAGTTATAAGGAACATACAAAGCCAGTGATTTGAGTACTGAAGGGCCATGTGCCATCTGTGAAACTCACATAAGACTGTCCAAGCTGAATCTTTAAAAACAAAAATCTCACAGATTATAATCAAATTTCTTCTTGGCCAATTTTAAAACAAATTTCCTATAATACTTCTGTGATAAAATCTCATACTGTATTATTTCTCCAGAAAGACCTGGTATCATGTACCATTAAATAAATTAATAACGAATTTTTATTTTTTTCTAATTTTATATATAATCAATCATTCACAAGTTGCAAATGGTTGATTTAAACATTCATATTCTATAACTATTTTAAAGCATGTGTAATAACATACATACTTAAACCTGTTATCTTTCCTTGATTTCAAAATAACTGCCTTTCAAATTCAAATAAATTTCTTAAACATGAACTGGGCATAGAAATTTCTCTTAAATCCAAAATTCACTATAAAGGCATATTTTAATTTTCAACATTTCTTGAGTTTATAATCAGAGTATGTTTAAAACTGCTGTTGTGTGAAGTTCACAAAATAAAAGAAGAAACATTTAATACACTAAAAATATATGTTATATATTGAGGCTATTGTTTCATTAAAAATGCAGATACATAATAGATAAGTGAAAATATTCCACAGGTCATATTTTCCTAGAAAGAAAATATCTATTAGAAAATTATTGATTTTAAATAAGAATAATAGAATTTATTTCTGTACTATCATAACACCTTGATTTCACTCCTAGAAAAATATTTCCCTCTGGTGTATAGATCTCGCAAGTACAGAGGAGTATTTCCAAACCATAGCCAGGTGAACCGGGATTTGGTGTTGACCTTTAACACCAGAGTAATATATGTCTAACAAGTTTTTTCCACTGACAGATGACAATTTTGTAATGCTGTTTTCACCCAAAATATTTTTAAAGTTTCATTTCATTTTAAATATTGAAAAATCAGTAACATTAATAAGCCAGTTAGTTAATATGTTAATAAGATTAAACAAAGCAACTGAATAAACTTGACAATCTGGACCTACATACATGTGAATCTTATTTATTAGACAAATGTATTTTGGAAATATTTGTACATTTTTATCTTCCTCTGGGTTACATCGCACTGTATTCTGAATAAGACTTCACCTGCTAGAATTTTCTGAATCTAGCTTGTTTGAATGCCTTACAAGTCGTAAATGATAAAGCTTCTAACATGCTTCCAAAGGAATCCAGGGTCAGATTTTTGCCATTTCAGTCCGTCCATAATGCAACTCTGTAGGCAATATTTTTATATGTTTCTAGGTGTTCTTTAGGTATGTACATATCACTTGTTAATCTTCTGATCTCTCTTTTCTCATTCCTCATCCTGTCAGAAGTCATCTCAGAACTCATCTTTCTTCATTTTTATTTATGTTGGTATAGAATTGATATACAATCATCTTAATAATACTCTTCCAAAAACTTTTCCCCACCTGACTAGATGAACTTACCTCACATAATGCTAAACATCTGTATAATATCATATTTATTAGAACAGTAATCACTAATGCAAAAGTTATACCATACTCAGAAGTCTACTTACACAACTGGCCCTCAAGAATATTTTAAATCTTATATTAATTTGTATTATTTAAAAATATTACTTCACACATTTTCTATTGTCCTCACTTTTTATAACTTATGTCCTTAATCTTTCCCACTCCTGGATATATTTTAAGCAGATAACATTAAAAATCAATCAACAAAAGATACTGTCTGATAGAAACCCTAGGTATTCTAAGTGGCAAACCTACAAAATTACACTACCATTCAGTTTCAATAAAGGGTCTATGATCCTATTCAAGGACAAAATAACCTCCTGTCCTGAGGCTTCCTTACTTTTCCCCCTCTCAGGAACTGTCAGTTTCCCAGGCCACTGTCTCTCAAATTGAGACCTCTTGTGAAATTTATATTTTTCACATTTAAGTCTTTAAATTTATAAAAACAACAACAACAACAACAACAAAATACAAAACAATTTCACACATTCTTTAACTATAGCCTTTCTGGCCCCCTAAAAAACTACTTCAGAGAGTTTGCATTCCCAGTCCTTATTTCTTCATCTCCCACTTAGTACTCAAAACACTTTGGTTTGATATCCCCATCCATCCTCCACACACATAGCTTGGGGTGATCATAGCAATGACATACACATTTCTAAATTCAATGGATATTATAAGTACTAATCTTACTTGATCTCTCAGCATTATTGGATTATCCTTGCCACTTCTTTAAAATGTGTCTCATTGTCTCCTCTAAGGCTCAATTTATCTTGTTTTTCTATTAATTCTTTACATTGTACTCTGTTATCCAACCATTAATTGATCTTCAAGGTTGGTCCTAATTCCACTTCACTTTCATGTCTCATCTTAATATAGAATACCAAAATGACTATGACTTAAATTAACACCTGTACTCAGAAGACCCACACATGGATACTTCCATCTCCTGGCCAAAGTATCTAACTGCATACCTAAAATACCCTTTTGATTGTCATAAATGAATCTTAATTCAACATTTGCAAATTGAACTTGATCTTTTCTCCTAAAACTAACTCACTTCCATTGTTCTATGGAAGCATTCTCTAATTCATTATTCATCTATGTGCTGTTCATCTTAACATAGATTATTTCAATTAAAAAACAAAGATTCAGAAGGATTATGCAACATGTCTAAAATTTCATAGACAAAACAAATTGGGATCTCAACCCAATTCTGTTTTGTTTTTTTTAAACCATGATCTGTCACTTACTCGTGCAAAATCATAAGTTATTCTATATTTTCATTATCCCTTTGTGATGTCACAAAACTTTTTCACATATCTATATTTGTAATTGCTTATTATTGTTAAGTCTGATCAAATAATTGAATCCATATTCCTCCACCCTGAGAACTGTCCTTTAGGCTACTTCATAATGGACATTCCACTTGCTTAGACCACATCCCACTTACTAAGACCATTATCTCTCCCCTCCAGAGTTTCCAAGAACCGGGACATGCTCAGAGAATTCTCTGCCCAGAAAAAGCCCATCTAGAGTCATGTAAAAACCTCTGACTCCTTGTCTTTGGGTGCTGGCACCATTCTGGGACTCATCCCATTTGGGTTTTCAGATGACCTAATAAACTCATAATCTTTTGACACTTTTGGCCTTGTGTGTTCCTCCTTCAGCGACCCTAACAATTATATTTTATCTACTGTATCAGAACCTGTAAATGTGACCTTATTTGGAAAAATTATCTTTATAGTATGATTGTCTTAGGATTTTAGCATGAGAAGCATTTCCAGGATTATCAGGCTAAGCTCTAAATGCCATCACAAGTGTGCTCACAGAATTTAAACAGAGAGAAACAAAAGAGAGGTGAAGATGCAAGGCAGACAAGTGATATAGCCACAAGCCAAAAATTCCTGGCATCCACTAGAAGCTGGAAGACACAACAAAGAGATTCTCTCTTAGAGCCTCCAGAGGAAATGTACCTCTCCTGACAGCCTAATTTCATACTTGTAAAATTAAACCACTGAGTTTTTGGCAAATTGTTACAGCAGCCATATAAAACTGACAAAGCTACAGAGCCCACATTTTTGTGATTAATAAGTACATTTTAAATAACATAATTAAAGCATGCATGAATATGTGCCTTTAAAATTAATATCACTAAATTCAAACCCAATTTGGAAATAATTCTCACTGAATTACATTTTAATCCAAACATTTTGCAAATCATTATTAAATAACTATCATGTGGTAGTTCTTGGTCCTATAGTGGATTATGCTATAAAATTTAGTATAAACTCCTTGTTTTCATAAGATTATTAGTCAACTAGTGGCATGCTACCTAAATTTGTGCACAATGAAAGGAAATCAATTAGAAGAAATGTTTTAATATCATTATTCGTCCTTTCTCTATAATAGAAATGTCAACCAAATTCACAATTGACAATGACAGATCAAAACACACACATGCAATTGGTGCCAGTGAGAGCTTTATATGTATCATGCATGTGCAAGTCAACTTAGCCTTTTATATATATAGAATAAACTTGCTTAATTAGACTTGCTTTCAGATTTAGCTAAACTTTTCCAGCCCAGTGAAGCACCCCAATTTCTCTTTCAGGTAATTGTCAGCATCACAGCAGTAAATATCAACATTAAGCAAATTATTTTTGTAAATAAAGCAAGGAGAACAAAGGATAAAATATTTATATGTAGCTGTGTTTGACTATATTCTGTGCAGTGAGAAAACCTGGTAATTTTCAAGGTCCACTGTTTCATTCTTCTTTTCAGTTGGGTAAAGTTTCTAAGCTTTCTAAATCTCCATTTTCTGGTTAATGAAAAGAAAACAGGATTCCACTGATTCTCCTATCTACTCTAGGACTTCCGTGAGAATCAAATGAGATGAGGCATGGGAAAACACTTCATAGACATGTGGTTATAGTGTAAAATGTTTTCACCTGGCTATAAAGAAAGTTGTGTTCCTGGGCTGAAGAAATTCTAAGGAAGATAGTCACTGGGGAGAGGAAGTTGGGCATTGCTATGTGATGTCATTACCTGGACTGACACTTAGCATACTAGCTATTTATTTATTTATTTATTTATTTATTTATTTATTTATTTATTTATATTTCATAAGAAGCCTGTTTGGTTTTCATATTAAGCTTTTCTGTAGTTGTGGTAGGCAGTTAGACAGACATGAACTGAGCAAGGATGAAGGGCCTGGTACTGAAGATTACCAGAGTGGAAAGACCTGGGTGCCTAGCAAAGGGAAAAAATGGGAAAACAAGTATCTTGCCCCCCCCTCAAGGTACTTTTCTCTGACCATATCAATGGTAATGCAATTTAGAACACCTGAACTTATGCATAGCTTGTTATGTGATTCTGATCCTACTCTGACCTTTCCTCCTGTCATGTGTTACACCCCCTTGCAGGAGGAACAAGGGGCCAAAGAGTGGCCTCATGAAACTCCTATGGGATAACCTCTAGGACTTAATTGTGTTTTAGCTCAAGGCCTAGAGAAGCCGAAAAACCAGAGGAAGTGCTGCCCTGGCTGACATCAGGACCAGCTGCATTGTCTAACAATCCCCCGCCCTGACATCAACCAATCCCCTGAAAGGACACACCTGGAAAGTTGATAAATATTCTATTGAGATCCTCCCCTGGCACCTTACCTAAAATACCCACCCCTTAGAGGCCCTTGGGAGAGAGAATCCAGTCCCTCTTCCTATTGTGAGCAGGCTAACACCTTTCCCATTCCCCTTTTCTTCAACCCCAAGTGTGTTACCTTTATCTTTCTCCTAAGCTCCAAGGACCTTTCTTTTGCCTCTGTAACTTGTTTTATGAGCCCATTTCCTTTTTATTCCTTTGTGACTTTCTAAATCAATTTTTTCTTATAGTTTGAGTCTTGGATATGAATTATTTCTGAGCCATAACTCAAGTACCAAGGTTGTTGAACCTTGCAAGATCCAGTCTCATTCCACAGGTCTAACACTTGGTGCCATTTTCTCTCTACAAACATAGTTTTATTTTTTTGTCCCGTGAAAATTTAGTGTTTAAAATGTTATTTTGGTAAAATTGCACTGTTAGTTTTAGAACTCAAAATAAAATACAATAATATAGTTTTAAAGATAGTAGGTATGATTCCCTATTATTCTTTTATAATATTTTAAATCAAATTACCCTTAAAATTATTATTTATATAACAATTGAGGCACATGTTATATACCAATATATAAGTTTTAGTAGTATTTTTTATACTAGCAGATTGTGATATTGGCATCTTACTTTATTAAAATTTACACATGTTTTCTAGCGAGGTGTTATCTAGGTGTCAAATTATTGCAGAAGATAACTCTGCTTTGCCCGATTTGTTATTATTAAATTTATGTTTTCTCACTTGTAAAAAGTAAAATCTTTTTCATTAAGAAGTTTGTAGCTGACCATATTCCTGGGGGGAAAAAAAATCATATTCTAGCTTTTAGTGCTAAATATTCATAGCAGCCATGGAACTTTTGGTTGATGTGTTATTACCCATTACACTTCTGCCACTTTCAATCTCTCAAAATTATGGGTACCATAGACCAAAAAAGATGTTAATTTAAAAGTCTTTAGTCATTAGCTCAGTTTACAAAGTAAAATTATATTCAGTATAAAAGGGAGCCTATAATAATTTCTAAAAGACTGTAAAATAATATTTTAAGGACAAAAAGAAATGGGACTGAGCAAAGATCAGCAATACTGAAAGCAATAAAGCCTTCCTGGAGGGATTGCAGAAATTGGTGCAGGACTTGAAAGATGCAGAGGTGTGATTTCCACATACCCTGATGAAGACACTTATTTGGCCTACTCAGAACACAAATGGATCTGGGAGAATGGCTGTAGATTATTTTAAACTTAATTAGGTGTTGTCTCTAAATTGCTGACATAGGTGTGGCTTCCTTCCTTAATCCCCTAGGACAATGTTTCCCAAACTTCTCTCATGATGAAAATCACCTGGTGGAGTTGTTAAAATACAGATTCCTGAATCCCAACTCAGAAGTGCTAAACTAGAATTTTGGGGAACATATAGATAAAATTGTATACTTAACTTAGTGCTCTGGACTTGAAGTTTCAATCGCACTGTACCTGAGTGCCTTTACATGGTATTTACGCAGTTTGCCGACCACGGCTCTAGAACCTAGTATGCTTTTTGCTCTGCACCTGTTAGTCAAGGCCAACAGAGCAGTTTGCTTTCTGGCGAAGAGAGCAAAACATCTCAGAGGTACATCAACTCTCCAGACCTAAATCATTAATTGAATCAGCAACGTGATCCTCTTTCCCTTCCACAGGCCATCACGCTGGTCCGTTACATTGATGTTACACTGATTTAACCTAATGTTCAGGAAATAGCTAGTCTAGCCATATTGACACATCATTTGCGTGCTGGAAAGTGGGGAGGAATGTACCACAAACACTCAGGGAGCGTTGAGGTCTGAGAAATGTTATGGGGTCAGGTGGCGTGGGCCTACCAAGCTCTTCCTAGAAATCTAAGGTGGCAGAAACAGCCAAAACTGGTTTGGCTCAGTGGATAGCGCATCGGCCTGTGGACTGAAAAGTCCCGGGTTCGATTCCGGTCAAAGGGCATGTACCTTGGTTGCGGGTGTGCAGGAGGCAGCTGATTGATGAATCTCTCTCATCGATGTTTCTAACTATCCCTCTCTCTTCCTCTCTCTGAAAAACCAATAAATTATATATTTTAAGGTGGCAGAAACATTGCTGTCTCTGAGTCCTCCTCCTGCGGAAAACAGAGGCACACGGTTTAGTAAGGGCCTCTTAGACTTTTGGAGGCAACGTATTCCTCCCCATGAACCGCTACTTCTGAGTGGTACCCTGAACGAAAGGAAGCTCTGCAACAGGTGTCGGTTGCCATGGTAGCAGGTGTTTCCTTTAAATGCCTGGGGCAAAATAATAAATAAGTAATAGAAAAAAACAAAACACTTACCTCCCCCTCTTTGCGGATTGGCCCATTGGTAGGTTCCTCCGCGCACTGCTCAGTCAGGCTGCCGAGGCCTCCTGCCCATCACTTCCTCTCTGGCTGATGGAGGCCGGAGAGCAGCCCCGGGCGGAAGCTTCCAGAGGCCTAGGGCTGGTCTTCTCTGCGCATGCGCGCTGCCCTGGGAACGCCGCGTGGGACTTGTCAATCTCGCGTTGTTTGTGTCTCGCTGACTGCGGGAGCTTTTCCATCCCCGAGTCCCCTCGAAGATTCTCTTTCCTCATCTTTTCCTTCCAGAATTCCTCGAATTTTATTTATTTTTTAGCGTCGACGGGAGTCATTTGTCCCAGGGGGCAGAGAGGTAGGTTTTTTGTTTTGTTTTTTGTTTTTTTTGTTTTTTTTTTCATGCGTTTTTCGTGTTTCCCAGGACTGCCCTCTGCCTGGGGCCTTTTCCTTCCTGAGAGGGTCCAGTCTGGTTGGGACAAAGCCAAGTGCCCGCTGGATCCCTCGGGCTCCCATGGACACACGGATCCAACTATACATGGGTGACCAGTTCCGTTTGTGGGAAATACAGGGGCCAGCTGAGAGGCTTCTGCACCCTGGGCAAGTGCAAAACCAACTGGATAGAATCTGCAGGGGAATTTATGGAAGGAAGTAACTCTTCTCCTAAAGTAACTAGATAGATAGATAGATAGATAGATAGATAGATAGATAGATAGATAGATAGATAGATAGATTGATTATGGATAGATGGGTAGATAGAGAGGCGTCTTTAATGCACTGTGCACCTGCTATTTTTGTAATACTAATCACTGTAATTATAGAGAAGATATTTTATCATAACGTTTACTGAACTTTATGTTAGATCAGCATAACATCAATGTAATGGATCGGTGTGATATCCTGTGGAAGGGAAAGAGGATCACGATGCTGACTCAATTATGATTTAGGCCTGGAGAGTTGTTGTACCTCTGAGACATGTTGCTCTCTTCTCCGGAAAGCAAACTGCTCTGTTGGCCTTGACTAACAGGCAGCCACCAGACAGGTTAAAGCAGACAGATTTGAGAGAAGGTTTGCTCTGCTCCCAGAGCCAGGTTTGCACGCTGGGAACTGAGGCTGCCAAGATGGCCAGAGTCAGGTGTGAGGTGAAACAGGACAAGTAAAACACCTCAAAACCTTCTTATCATTTCTAAGGTGGCTTTTCCTTGATTTAGCAAGCACCTAGTTCCTGTAAAGCTCCCTTTTTTTCCCCCCAGAGTTCCCATAACTTGATTTTGACACTCTTTGCTCATTATTTTTTCTATCGATTTTGTTTTTTGGTTTTTTTTTCTTTGATTTTTTTGAGTGATGAGCCCTTGAAGTTATATTACTTTTGAAATCTGGAAGTGTTAAGTTTTCTCTTTAAGACATTTTTTTAAAAAAGCATATCTTTTGCTTTTACATATATATCTTAGAAATAGCTTGTAACTTTTGGGAATACTAAACATTTTGAAAGAAGCTGCATAAAATCTACAGATCAAGAATTACCATCTAAGTGAGCTTCTGAATACATGGACATACAGTCCTGTCTTCATTACTTAGATCTCTACTTTCCTCTCACGAAAACTTTGTAGTTTGGTGTGTAGTTTTATGCACTTCTTCTGCCCAATGTGTTTATTGGCTATATGAATGTACTTTCTTTTATTAAAATGTATCTTTATTGTTGAAAGTATTACAGATACATGATTTCTTTATTTTGGGACCATTTCTTATTAGCACATAGGGGTACCTTTGATTTCAATATATTGATCTTTTTTCTGAGTTCTTACTGAGCTCATTATTATTCATTGCCTTTTTCTCTCTCTGTGTGGGTAATCCTTAAGACTTTCTTTGAACATCTTCATATTGTATATACACTGTTTTAAAACCAGATGTCTTTTATATCTTAATCTTACCTGGCTGCCTGATTGCATTGATTAGAACCTTGTACCATACCAAATAAAAATGGCGAGAAAGGACATTTTGCCATAATCCTGATTTTAAAGAGAAAGTATTATTTTACCAAAGAATATGATACTAGTTGTAGCTTTTTACAGATGTCATTTTCAATTGAAGAAGTACACTTCTATTCTCCATTTGTTGAGAGTTACTGAGATGTTTTCCCAGAAAAAATGACATTTTTTCTTAAAGCCATTCCTTATTAATACACAGCAGATGACATATTTTTATGTCTGGGATTATTTACAAATCAAACAACAAAAATACTCTTTTGCTATATTGCTTGACAATAATAAAAATCTTTGTATTTAGGGAACATGGATATTAAAGTTTTAATCTGTGAAATTTACAATATAAGTGTGATTTTATTAAGAATATCAGTAATTATTCCTTGATTTTAAATTTTATAATAAATTACTTGAATTATTGGTTACTTATTTAATAAATTTAAATAATAGACTATCTACTGTAAACATGTATTTTTCACCAAGCCTGTTTTCATATCTTTTTGCATTTAGATCCTATATATTAAATTATCTTTATAGATTAGTATATTGGCCTTGGCTTCCATGGTGTCAACTATGTAAATAAAAATCATTATAAAGAAACTAGAGACCCAGTGCACAAAATTTATACACTGGAGGAGGGGGTCCCTCATCCCGACCTGCACCCTCTTGGAGTTTGAAACCCCTCACTCCTTAATACACGCCTGCTCGTTTCTCCTTACTACTCAGCTCGAATGCTGAGAGGCAGGCGAGGCTCCCACCACTGCTGCTGTACTCACCAGCTGTGAGACCAGCTTCTGGCTGAGCAACGCTGCCCCTGTAGGAGTGCACTGAACACCAGGGGGCAGCTACTGAATTGTGTATCTGCCTCCTGGTGGTCAATGTGCATCATTGTGACCAGTCTTTCTGGTCATTCTGCCATAATGGTCGCTTAGGCATTTATTATATAGATAAGGTGTAATTTTAGGTGAGGTTACCTCTGGATGGATACAAACAGTATATATCATACTAGAGGCCCGGTGCACAAAATTCGTGCATGGGCGTGGGGGTGTCTGCTCAGTCCAACCTGCACCGCTTAGGCCCAAACCCGGGATCCCTTGGGATTGGGCCTAAACCGGCAGTCAGACATTCCTCTCACAATCCTGGACCTCTGGCTCCTAATCACTCACCTGCCTGCCTGCCTGCCTGGTTGCCTCTAACTGCCTCCCCTGCTGGCCTGGTCACCCCACACGGCCTGCTGTTCAGTCATTTGGTCATTCCTCACTAGCCCTCATGCCGGCCTGGTTGCCCCACATAGCCTGCTGTTCAGTTGTTTGGTCATCCCTCATTAACCCCCCTGCCAGCCTAGTCACCCCATGCAGCCTGCTTGTTCAGTTGTATAATAGTTTGGTCGTCCCCCTTTAGCCCCCTGCTGGTCTGGTTGTAGGTAGCCATCTTGTGAGGCTTTGAGGGTTATTTGAACATTACCTCTTTGGTACATAGGATAACTCAATGGGAATATACTAAATAGTTAATAGTTAAATTCTTATTCATTTTTATTTTACATTTTACACAAATATTTTCAATTTTAGTATTTTTAAAAAATTAAATAAATAAATTACCTTTATTTCAACAACTGCCACAATTCTTGCCCCAAGATAAGAGAGTTCCCTTATTTTACTCATTAATTTTATTTATTTAATATATTTTATTGATTTTTCACAGAGAGGAAGGGAGAGGGATAGAAAGTTAGAAACATCGATGAGAGAGAAACATTAATCAGCTGCCTCTTGCACCCCCCCCCACTTGGGATGTGCCCTCAACCAAGGTACATTCCCTTGACCAGAATCGAACCTGGGACCTTTCAGTCCATAGGCTGATGCTCTATCTACTGAGACAAACTGGTTTCAGCTTTACTCATTTATTAAGATGCTTTTCTTCTTTTTACACATCTAAATTGCTTAGGTATATTGAGTGTTAGATGCACATTAAAACAAAGAGGTACTTATGAAATGATCAGAAAAGAAATATAATGCATTATGGTGGCATTTTGGGAGGTATATAAACCAGGGAAGCTTAGGACAAGTCAAACACTTAGCGTCACCTTATCTGCCATTTGCATTGCATTTTTAAGGATTTTACCTGTAGATCTTGATTAACTTTTGCTATCTAAACACACCTAGATTGCTTAATTAATTTATGAGACAACACAGAAATTATATTTCATGTTTGAGTTAGTGTTGGAAAGGGAAATAAAACTAACAATGAGAGAGAGAGAAAATTTAATAGCAATAGAATTGAAGTTAGAAGAGAACATGAAGTCATAAGCCATGGGTATTTGTTAGCATATTGCAAAATATATTAACTTTCCATAAGACTAAGGAGGTATTTAAGTTACCCATAATTTTAGTGATTCAGTAAATCATCTGGATTAAAGTTGGTTTCTTCACATAGAAAGTTGTTTGAACTATGGTGTAAGAGTCCCTACCAGACACAGCCTCCCGCTTCCCCAATCATATTGTGATTGCGACTTGTTCCTACTATTTAAAAAATTTGGCATATTTTGAGTCTTTCTCAGAATTATTCACCATCTGCCTGTCTCCTTTAAGTGCAAAAGTCACCATTTTCTCTATTGCTGCTCAGAAGCCAATTTGCTGGTATGATATTCCAAGGTTTACTATACAATTGCACTAGTGCACATTGGAATTCAGAAAATATATCTGTGAAGTTCAATTTATTTATGCAACCAAATGCAGTTATTCGGAAAGTGTATTATAGATATACTGTTCTAAAATGAACCTACCCTAGTCCAAAAAGATTTAATATATCCAGTGATCAGTTCCATGCAAGGGATATAAATTTCACATAGACTAACACTAACAGATTTCAAGGATTCTAATGAGT
Source organism: Pipistrellus kuhlii (assembly GCF_014108245.1). Classification (NCBI taxonomy): domain Eukaryota; kingdom Metazoa; phylum Chordata; class Mammalia; order Chiroptera; family Vespertilionidae; genus Pipistrellus; species Pipistrellus kuhlii. The sequence goes on from NW_023425449.1 coordinate 16,003,262, forward strand.
GAGTTTCTATGTCTTCTAGGTCCTATACAAATATGCAGCCTGATAAATGAGAACTGAAAAAATATGAACACTCTTCACAAGGTAATTACCAAATTGGAGATATTAAATTAAATATTTTGCTAAATTTCTAAACTAAATGCATACATTTTTACCTTAAAGATGGCAACATATGTGGAATATTTTCTGAGTAAAAAAAATATTGTACAGGTGTTTTCAATACAGTTGAAATGTTGAAAGACAATATTCAACTCAATTCAGCAAGTTTCAGAAGTTATTATAGTAACCTGGAGTTGACAGTTTTCATGTACAATTTTCATATGTGATTGCAAAAAATAATTCTAATTCTGGGTATCAATTCGGATTCTGAGAACTTATAATTTACATTTTATTGAAACCTGCAACTCAGTAATAAAATGTGATATGGCCATATTATCTGAGTAACATTTGTATGTGAGATATCAACATGGCTAAAAATATACTAAAAGAATATAGAACTTCTTTCCCCTAAAAATGCATAGAGAAATGTTCTTTCAACAGTCTATTCTTTTTCAAGACTTCCACAAAACAATGCAAATGTAACCCTCCAAAGAGAAACAAAATTCTGTTTTCATTATCATAAGTAATGTGAAGGAACTGAACACTAAATTTTGCTGCTAGAAATTTTTCTCTAAGTGAGCAGTTAATTAAATTATGATTTGCTTAGAAAGTATAGCTATAATTGTTATCTACATGAGTCCTATTGTGTCATTTGCACAATGTTAAAAGTTTAGTAGTACTGGACATATTCAGTGTCACATTTGTGTAATTATCAGGGGAGGGGCCAGGATCTTAGGCTGCACATATTTATGTGTTTATAATTCTGGGACACTAAATTTTCTAGAAAGGTCTACTCTACTGTTTATTTCACTGGTAATATTGAGTGCTCTTGCTTATTTTCATGTTTTTGGGGTTTCATATTTTCAAGGCTTACTTATTATATAAGTGATCTACCTAACACTCTTCTCCTATAACAGGGATAGAATACATTACAAATCATGTTATAAACTAATGTTGTCACAAATTTCTAAATGTCACTTAACTGTTCCAATTAGATTAATAAAAGCAACCTCCAAAAATGGTGCAAACCAACAAAAAGTATTGTAGTTTACGCATTTTTTCACTTTATTTCTAATAACCATTTCATTGGGGGCATAGGGGGTGGGGGGGCGTAGATGGGTAAACCAGCATCTGTTTTATTCTTCAAAATGGAAATAAAAACAGAAAATCAGATTATAAGCCTGTTTTCAAAAATTAAACAATTTTACACTTCAAAAATATTTTTGTTTCAAAGATGAAGAGCCACACAACCCATATGCACATCTTTATTATGTTAGCTAGTTTCCAAATATAGTGTGAAATCTATTCACCACACCCTGAATGTGCATTCAGTACCTATTATCAAGAGTGGAATACTCTACCTTTTAAATCTGAGATAGTGTTGTGACCTCTTTGTCAATTGAATGTGGACAAAGTGTGGTGTTAGGGCTTTTAAGTCCTGGCATTAAGAAAACCTAGCAGCTGACCGGTTGGCTGAAGAGAACCCAGGTTCCATTCTGGTCAAGGGCATGTACTTTGGTTGCGGGCACATCCCCAGTAGGGGTTGTGCAGGAGGCAGCTGATAGATGTTTCTCGCTCCTGGATGTTTCTAACTCTCTATCTCTCTTCCTCTCTGTAAAAAATCAATAAAATATATTTAAAAAGAAAGGAAGGAAGGAAGGAAGGAAGGAAGGAAGGAAGGAAGGAAGGAAGGAAGGAAGGAAGGAAGGAAACCTAGCAGCCTAGGTTTCATATTTTCAAGGCTACTTATTATATAAGTGATCTACCTAACACTCTTCTCCTATAACAGGGATAGAATACATTACAAATCATGTTATAAACTAATGTTGTCACAAATTTCTAAATGTCACTTAACTGTTCCAATTAACTGTTCCATTAGATAGGTCACACCTATCTGATGGAACTAGATGTCTGGTACCTTTGTACTTCTGCATGTGACCTACTGGGGATGTGCCCACAACCAAAGTACATGCCCTTGACCAGAATGGAACCTGGGTTCTCTTCAGCCAACCGGTCAGCTGCTAGGTTTTCTTAATGCCAGGACTTAAAAGACTTAATGCCAGGTTAAAAGAGCCCTAAACTGCCATGAAAAAAGACCAAGTTATCCTGCGGGACAGAGAGCTACTTAAAGAAATCTTGGAAGTTCAGACACAACATATAGAGAAAGGTCACATGCAGAAGTACAAAGGTACCAGACATCTAGTTCCATCAGATAGGTGTGACCACCAAATGACTGTACACATGTATGAGATTTCAAGCTAGATTTATAAAGAAATCCCTAGCTCAGTTTTAGCCAGCACACATAATCATGAGATATAACAAAATGTTTATTGTCAAGCTGTCAAATTTTAGAGTTGTTATTGACTACATTGAAGTTATTATATAAAGAAGTGGTGTTGTTACTGTTGCAAAAAATCTTAAAACCAATGTCATTCATTTTGTGACAATGTGATTGGTAGAAGATGGAAGCACCTTGAGAATACTTTCAGGCTTCAAGGAAAGGGAAGAAATTATTTGAGCAGGAGAGAAAGGGACTTAAGCTATATAAAATCAAATAATTAATAAAATAGTCAACCAAGCTATCATGAAAGATTAAAAGGAAACCTAAAGGACTTGTTGACCTGGCTAATGAGATTTCTAGGCAGAACATAGAGAGTGTGAACTGTTTTTCTGTGTGTGTTTGATTTAAATATATATATATATATATATATATATATAAATATATATATATGTCAATGATAATGTATAGGAGAACCCCAGTGAACTGAAAACAGAACTGTTCAAATTGGCAGAGTCATTTAGAGTAAACATAAAAAAGCAAGATTGTTCTGGCTTCAAAAATAAACTTTGCCTTATTCTCTGTTTTTCTAGAATGCAAAATGGAAATAAAATAGGAAATGGCCTCAGAGTAAAGGTCAAATCTAGGCCACTACCAGTAAAACCCAATTTGGGGGTAAATTTTAGATCAAAGATTAATATAAACTCCATTTTTGAACCTTAGAAAAATCTAATATCTTATCTCTAGAAATTTTTGCCTGGACAAAAAGGCTCTAAGTAAAAAATAGGATTTCTAAGTATCTAAAGGACAAGCTACCCTGGCAGCCCCAAGTATGATCCAGAGTACAGGAGATTTCACTTTTGAAAGAAATGAGTAGGATTTTTCTTTTCTGTCTAAAGGATTTTATTCTAATTTTATACAGAAAAATCTATGAATTTTATTCAAGGAATCCTATTACATTGGACTGAAAAGAACAGATACAATTCATAATGAAAAGAGTATCCCTAAGCTCTTACAGTCTACTATGAGCAGGATGCAGGTTAAAAAACTATTGAGCTACAAACATGAAGAATTTCTTATCAAAAGTGAGGTTAACTCAGAGGGCAAAACTAAAACCTGGGAGGGTGGAGCCAACATCTGTTGAGAACCCCTTCAATGGGACTGGAAACTTTAATCAAGGAACAAGATATATATCCCCAGTTGCATATTAAAATTACTATGAGCTATTTATTCTCTTTCTGTCATTTCCCCCTTATTTGCATGAGAGCCAATTACAGATTCTCTGTCCCTGCTCCCTATTGGGATATTGGCTAAAAGGAATACAGAAAAAAATTGTCTATTTCAAAGGACTTTAACTCAAAAGGGACACTATTCAAGGAAGTGATCCTGGGAAATCACACCAAGAAGCTCCATCTACTCGGGACCTATTTAGATTAGAAAATTCTAGAAATCAATCTGATACTTTAAAGGATAATTTTTTTTTTTTTGGTGGATCTAGTAAGGAAATAAGTATTTTTGGCAAATGGAAAGAAATTGTTATGTCCAGAGGGTGGATGGTCTCAAAATGTCTGCCCTTGCAATATGCAAATGATACTCCCTCCATCAGGAGACAGAGATATGTCTTTCCATTTGAATCTAGGTTAGAATTTTGACTAGTTTGATGAAAAGAATGCAGAGGAAGGGAATTCTGGAAGTTCTGAATCCAGGAATTAATAAGAGCCATTAAGGTACCTTCCTCTCCACGTGGTACATTGAGAGGTCCATGTGGAAAGGTCCTGGCTGATGGGAGAAAAGCCATATGGAAAAACAAGGTTACAGCTGTAAGAGCAGCTATCAGCTGTAAGAGCAGCTATCATCTGATTGCAACCACATGAGAAACCTTGAAGCAAAAAGCGATAAATAAATAAATCAGCTGAGTCGGTCTAATTAGCATATTACCCTTTTAGCAGTATACATAGATTATATAGGATAGGATTATTTAAATGGGGGTGGGGAGCCTTTTTCAGCAGGAGGATATGCTCTTGGCAGACAAAAATACATAATCCTTATATCTGGACTGATAGCCAGCCATATGTACTCTACTGCCAAACCAGTCATTAAATAATTGAACCGCTTTCTTACACCTTACACCAAACAGCTATTGCCCTTAAAACCCCTCCTCAGTCCCCACCTTAGGTTCTGCATTTGCAGTTCACCAAGATTAAGTTCTGATTGGTTGGTTTCTATGCCAGTCAGTATCTAAAGTTCCACCTCCTACATAACCATTGGCTGCTAGCACTTCATCCAGATTTGGTTCTGTGTGATTGGTTTCTATGCTAGGCAGCATCAAAAGCTCTTCCTCTTAGTCAGCCATTGACTCCTCACACTTTACCCAGATTTGGTTCTGATTGGTTGGTTTCTATGCCAGTCAGCATCTCTGGGCCTATCAACAGGCCTGATCAGAGAGGCAGGGCTTATCAGCAGCCCTGGTGGAGGCCTGAGAGAAAGAGAGGTGTGGCTTCTGGCCAGGCCTGGAGAGTAAGAGAGAGGCAAGTGCTAATCAACAGCTGCCATGGAGGCTACAGATCAGACCCTACTTCTCTCTCCTGGCCTCTCTCTGGGCCTGATCCGCAGCCCCCTCAGCAGTCAGTGCTGGGTTGGGGCACCTGCAACGAAGGACTGACTGACTTTCGGTTGGATGAGCCTCTGATCGTTTTGGATGTGATGCACCCTGGCTCTTTACACACATACACATTAGAGGCCTGATGCATGAAAATCAGGCATGTGGGTCCCTTAGCCCCACATGCACCCTCTCCAATCTAAGACCCCTCAAACATCCCCCTTGCAATCCAGAATCATTGGCTCCTAACCACTCATGTGCGTGCTTGCCTGGTCACCCTTAACCCCTCTGCCTGCCTGCCTGATTGCCCCTAACTGCCTTTGCCTGCCAGTCTGATCACCCCTACCTTGCCCCCCTGCTCGCCTGATTAACTCTAACTTGCCCATCTGCCTGCCTGATCAACCCTAACTTGCTCCCCTGCTGGCCTGATTGCCCTGAACTTGCTCTCCTGACAGCCTGATTGCCCCTAACCACCTCTGCCTTGGCTCCTGGCCTAAGCTGCAGTCTGGTCTCCCTCTGTGGGAGGTGATATGGTGGATCAGGGGAAGGCACCGCCCCTACAACCTACTGCTGCTGCCATTGCTGACCTGAGCATGGGCCCTTCGCATCCCCACCTCACTCCTGCAGCCACTGCGGCTTTGTCCTGAAGGATGTCCGGAAGGTTGTCTGGAAGACATCTGCTGTAATTAGCATATTACTTTGTTTATTAGTATAGATAGATAGTTTTGGAGTACCCAATCCCACTGAAATTATGCTAAATCCTGCTAAGGTCTCTCTGAGGAAGACAATCTTCTTTAATATTTTAAGCCCCTCTGTTGAAAAGCTTTGAAATTTAAATGTCCCAGGCTTATGGCTTCCTACAATTATAGATTTTCCAATGTAATTTCTCATTGATCTCTTCACATACGCACAAATTTCACACTTTATTTAAGACTCATTAAAGTTATAATTTATCCATTACCTTATACCTATTTCACTGCCATAATTACTAACTGCCCTTACACCTCATAGCATCTCACACTGACATAGTTAATATTTTACCTTAGAACTACAAGTGCTATTAGTAACCTATAATATTTACTTTAATCAGTAAGATAATATTCACTTCCTTAGCTTCATATGAAGACTTTATATAAAAAAAGAAGTCAGATTTTATTTAATATTATTATCAGAGACCCATATAAATGAATTAAGTGAACAACTAGTAGTTGCATAGTTAAATATTAAATATTTCTTATCTTAAAAAAGTATCTATTAGGCCTTCATATCATTATCTTGTTTAATGATTTTTTCTAATCAAGTTTTTATAATATTTTCTTGATTGCTTGGAATTAAGTTATTTTAAAAATGAATTAACTTATTGAGTATGTAGAAAATACTGGCAAAACGTATCTTATGTTGGAAAAATTTATTTTATTGGCTTCAATATTTATGTTTGGATCTGTCAGTGTTCAGTCACGAGATAGAAATCACGCAACAGTTGTTTTAACTGAACATTTATTATAAAGTTTAGCTCTTGAAGAACTAATAAGACTTTCTCAGTTATAGACTGCTATATAACTACTTTTTTTAGTTGCTTAAGACAATCATGATTTTTTTTTCTTCATGATTCTGTGAGTTGACTCAAATCATCTGTTCAGTCTTTCTATCCCAAGTGATCCAAGTGGGATAACTCATGCAGCTTTATACAACTGTGAGCTCAGCTGGTGTTGGAGAATCCTAATGGCTCATCCACTTATCTGGCAATCAGTCAGGGTAGCTGAAATGCCTAGATCTAGCTAGATTTCTCTCAAAGCAGCATGGTTGAATTTTTTATATAGTGGCACAAAACTCCAAGACAGCACATATAAAGTTACCAGGTGTCATTTCTGTCTGTCCCTTGCTATGTTCAAAACAAGTTTCCATGTCAACTTAGATTCAAGATGAAGATTAGTAAACTCCACTTAAAGGGAGGAGTTGCAAAAATATACAAGAATGGGTAGTTAACAATTGTCATTGAAGACAAGGCATAAAAATGAATATTACATGCATGGAGATAGCGAGAGGCAGTTACACAATCTAGGGCTGGTAGAACAAAGAAAACAGGTTGGGATAATTAAAAACTTTAAAGGTTGCCACTGACCTGTGTGGCTTAGTTTGTTTAGCATCGACCTGTGCGCTGAAAGGTTACAGGTTTGATCCCTAGTCAGGGCACATGCCCAGGTTGCAGGTTCAGTCCCTGGTCGGCATGCCTGCAATTTATGTTTCTTCCTCCCCTTCTCCCTTTTTCTCTCTGATTAAAATCAACAAAACCTAATTAAAAAAACAAAAAAACAAAACTTAAAAGTTTGGAGAAAACACATGATGCTGGAAGTCATTGTTTTCTTAAAGCATAGCAGAGAGACCCCACGGGATGGCACCAAACATTTGAAGTGTTAGCCTGTTAATCCTGTATTTAATCTCATTTAGTCTTTCATGAATGCTGGCATCTCTGAAAGTGCATGATGAAAATGGTTTTAAAAGTATTGAATTTTAGTTAAAGACAGAATTTTGCTCTTACTGAAACAAATTGTCCATGGTGTGTCACTGTAATGAATCAAATAGGAAACAAATAGGAATAAAAAGATTAACAGAAAGAAAACAGAATCAGATCTATTCTTCCAGAATCTTCTCTCCTTCTAGCATCTCCTACCAGTGGGCTTGACAAAGAGTGAGCTGTCTGAGCTAAAGTGGTTTGTAGACTCTTTGTCCTACATTAACAAAATCCATTGTAATCTTGTGAGCATAATATCTACTCCTGTATGTAAAAAATAAAGAATAGAAATGTGCACCCCCATACCTTAGTGGATAATTAAAGTTGAAATATGTTGTAAATTAATTTGCACTATGAAATGTTAAGATAATAAAAGACATGCTCCCTGATGTTGACTTTCATAATGTCTTTGATGGTTAGTGACCTTTAACTAAACATCATACTATAAAAAGAGCTATCTTATTTTCCCTGCATTAAAAATTCATTAATTTCTATGAGTCTTACAAATAGTTTCTCAAGATAGTATCAAAAGTAAGTTTAGTGATTACATTATTTTAATAAATCTATAGACTCCAAGAATGGCTACTTACATTTCAGCATTTATGATCTGTGTTTGTTTCTTAACAGTATCATTACTTTCATTTCTACCACATATATAGAGTGAACCCATGTTTAAAAGGATAACTTGATATGCTCAAATACTTAAAATATAAACACACACTTCTAAAATCCTATATAATAATAGAGGAATATATAAATTGTCCGTTACTCCATAACATAAGGGCCATTTAGCAAGTTGTGCATGCAGCAGGCTTGGGTGCTGGGTGCTGCCACTGGAGTCGGGGAGCTAATGACAGACGGCTCTAGTCATCCTCCGATAGCATGCTCCAGCAGGCATGGGGCTGCTGAGAACAAGGCCGGGCCTCTGGCCACAGATACACGAGTTCATGAAGACTGACTTTACCAGGCTACCTGGAGGCCATGTGTCTGCGACACAGGGTGTTCAAACCTCGTGAGTGATTTTTCAAGACGTGAAACAAAGGAGGTGTGGAAGGAAATACAGAGAATGGGATGTAGGAGTTCAAGACTCACTCCTTTAGGCTTTGTCTTTCTTGGCCTGCCTGAGGGATGGCTCCCTGGAGAGTGTTGCAGCTTCAGTGAAGCTGCTGGCCAGGAGGCAGGTGGCCCAAGGGACACAGAGCTCAGCATATACTGAGAAATGAATTAGTCTGGTGGGGTGCATCAGAGGGGCTCAGGCCAGGGCAGGGGGCAGGAGGGCAGGGGTCTGCCTTGCCTGTGGAGAGCAAGGTTCTTCAGTGGGTTGGCCCAGCGGGAAACCAGAGGTGATGACTGCTAGGTTAGAAGGACACCCAGGCAGAGGGGCATGGACCCACAGCCCTGAGGTGGGAGTTGAGAGGCTCAGGCTGCTCCGTGCCTCAAGGGAACCCCCACCCTGATCTGAGACAACCTTCAGGCCAAACCAGCTGGCCCCCACCCACACACCAGGCCTCTATCCTAGCTAATAAAAGAGTAATATGCAGATTGACCATCACTCCAACGCACAATAGCTGCCCCTATGTGGTCAAAGATGGCTGCTCCCATCTGAACATAAGATGGCCAGCAGGGGAAGGAAATTGGGAGGTACCAGGCCTGCAAGGGAGAGCAGTTGAGAGGGACCAGGCCTGCAACAAAGGGCAGTTGGAGGTGATTAACCCTGCAGGGGAGGGCAGTTATGGGTGATCAGGTTGGCAGAGGAGGGAAGTTGGGGCAAACAGGCTGGCAGGGGAGCAGTTAGACATCAATCAAGGTGGCATAAGAGTGGTTAAGGGGTGATCAGGCTGGCAGGCAGAAGCTGTTAGGGGCAGTCAGGAAGGCAGTCAGGTGAGCAGTTGGGAGCCAACAGTCTTGGATTATGAGAGGGGTGTCCGACTGCCGTTCAGGGCCTAAAAGGGCAGTCAGACATACCTCAAGGTGCAGGTAGGGCTGAGGGACACCCCCACACACACCTTGCACGAATTTTGTGCACTGGGCCTCTAGTCATATAATATTCTTCATGCAGATTGAATTACTTGTAGTACACGTAAGCTTTTTCTAATGGCATTCTGACTAAATGGACTGCTGGCTTGCATGCTGTAATTATATGATGTCATTATTCTATGCAGTAGGCAAAGATTTTCATGTTATCCATCATTCAGGAAGGGCAGCAGGAATCCCACAGTCATCAGTGCACATTACAATTGTTTTAAACTCTGGGAGTTGTTTTGAAGTTTAAAAAGCATCAAAGATTTTATTGCTAGTCATTATGACCTGCATCCATATAATTTTAAACCAGAGATTGTGTCACCCACTTGGAGGAAGGTACAGCAAGTTTTCTTATAATAACCACAGACAGAGGAGACAGAATGCTACTACAGTGCCTCTGACTTTGATGAGGAGACATTTTTTGTTTTTTTGTTCTGTGTGAGGTACTGCACAATAAATGATGCTTTCACAAAAGTTATATCTGATGTGCTGAATACATAAAGGGGAAAGAAGTAAATCTTACTTTCCCATCAAAATGCTTTTACAATGACACATTTACAGAGGAAATCACAGCATATACTGAGAAATGAACTAGTCTGGTACCTTGTAACAATTATCGGGAACACTATGCTCATTATTTAGAAAATTTCTCTATTAGCTTTCTTTGATTTTGTGCAGGAATGGATAAATTATAAAATACCGTAGGCGAAATTTTATCCTGTATTCATAAGTACCTATTGCCCCCTTGCTCCATCTAACATTTCATTGACAATATCATTTTCTGGTTCTGATTCTTTATTCTCATTATCTGAAAATCCTAAAAACTGAGGCTTGGTATCATTATCTAGAAGTTCTCTTTTTTATTGCTCATAAAATTCAGTATGCTTTTGTGCAACATTAATAATGCATGGCTGTCCACTTATGTTTGAATTATTCAAGAGACTGGGAATTTTTTTATTTGGGGGGGTAGTGAAAAAATTTATACTAAGTGTTTGAAACATTCTAAATTTTAGTATGTAATTCTTATAAGATTTTTAAAATTTTCTCAATGTTATGCTTAAGATTATCTTTATTTGCAATGTGAAAAAAAGAATAAAAAATATAAGGTATGGGATACATTTAAAGAGAATATACTCTGAGCCAGAATGCTTGGCTTGAATCCTGCTTTGTCACATGTAAGCATTATGCCCTAAAGGATTTAACCTCCTTATCCCTATCTCTCTATTTCTCATCTCAGTGTGAGAGACAGTAACAATTTTCACCCCATAGAGTTTTATAATATTTAATGGAGTAGTGTATTTAAAGTATATTGGAGTAGTATATTTAAAGTATATTGATAAAGGTAGAGTAATTTTGAATAACTGGAATATTAAGTAATCTACCAAGGACAGAAACTTTCTCAGTTTTGTTTGGCACTGAATTCCTTTTATCTAAAAGAGTGCCAGATTTTATTATTTGATTTCTAATTAATTCCTTATTGTTCTGAAATTACATGTTCTAAGTTCCTTTGCTTGACATTTACTAGGTGGGTTCAACCATGGGGAAGTATGGTTGGAAGATGAGAGAGAAAGAAGAGAAGAAGCCACATATTCTTCTTTCTTAAGCTCCCTCTTACACTGATTTTTCTGTATTGGGTGCCTCTCCCCTGTGCCACTACACTAGTTCCCTAACCAGCTCCTTCTGGGGAGTACTCATGCATTTACAAATGGTACTAGCTTCTAAATTTTATTGACATTACTTCATCCCTGTGTCTCCCATTCTGGGTGATACCTGTCCTCATGGTTCTTAAGTCTCTTCACTGTCTCCTATTTGTTTTCTCAGCTCCTTTTATTGTCTATACAAATCCCTGTGTAAAATCATTTCTGAATAAAATACCTAGGATATTTCTTAGTTCCTTGTAGGGCTCTTATTGATAAATTCCTCAATTAGTGTTTCCAAAATAAATTAATAAAGAAAACAACATTTACTACATATTACACATGATGTAGTCTAGATCCTGAGAATTTGATACTGTCACACAATGAGGAGCAAGTTGTAGTTCAAAGTGTCCTATGTGGCAATCTTCAAAGAAAAAGTGTCTTGGAAATGAGACTATTTTCATAATACTATACTTTTGAGAGTAATGAAGCAGAGAGGACTCAATCTCTATTTCTACAGACTGAAATTTTTTAAAAATGGGATGAGATGATGGCTCTTTCCATACCAGAACTGTTATGGTACAAATCCTCTGGGTTTGTATGATACTTTGGGACTTATCCAGATATATGAGCTTTTATTTAAAAGAAGAAGGAGGAGGAGGAGGAGGAAGAAGAGGAGAATACCACATTTAGAATTCTGAACTATGTTTTGAGACAAGTAGACACAATAATACTAATATCCTCGGCACATCATTCCGAATGTAGGATGAATACACTATGAGGCTAATATAGGACATTGGGGATGAGATGAAGTCTCTTCCTGCTTTATCATTGTGTAGTATCCTAGTACTAACAGATTTTCTACTGCTAGAGTGTGCTTTCTTGGATGAGCTTCTTTGTTTGAGTTAGAGAGATGAGATGAGCTACACTTCCTTACTTCCAGACATATTTTTTATTCTTTTCTATTTTATTGAGGAAACATCTTATAAAGATATGACTTCATTTTAACAGAGAATGGTAAGTTAAAAATAAAGCAATGATTTATAACAGTGGAATTTTAGATATAGGAACATTCTCATAAAAAAATAGTTCATGGGTAAGGAGTTTTTTTTGGCACTCATAAAATCACATCAACTGAGAAACTGTATATGCATTTTACATAGAAGTCTCATTTTGTTTGTTGCCAAATTGTTAGATTTTAAGCTACTATAATATCTTGAATGCATGAGCATTATTCTCCCTATTATATTATAGTAGCATCTTATCTATATATATAAAAAGCCAGTGACAGTAATGCCGTAAAAAACATAACAACTGGTCGCTATGATGCCCACTTTGGAAAGCAAACCTGCCCAATCAGGTACATATGTCTCCTTTTTCCCCCATTGACCCAGGAGCTCTCTATGTGGTTAGCTGAGGGTGATCCCTGGCCAGCTTTGCAGCTTTACTTATTCCTCTGCTCAAACCTGCTCTTTTCCCATTTTTTCCAGTTACTGTTCTCAAAAATATCCTTTAATAAAGTATTGCCCACTACTAGACTCTCCCATCCAATTAAGAGCCAAATGCTCCATCCCCTTTTCCGCGCCAGCCTCAACCCCAATGGGCCCCCCCAACGCCCTGATTGGGCTGCAGCCCCTCCCCCCCACACTGGCCCGGGCCCTGATTGCTCCCCTCACCCCAATAGGGGGCGGAGCTGGCTGGCCAACCTCCTGCAGCCCCTCCCCCAATCAGCCTCACCCCATATGGGTTCCCATCACCCTGATTGGCCTATAGTACCTCCCCCCTGCCGGCCAGGCCCTGATTGGTTTGCCAACATCCCATCATCTCCTCCTCCCAACAGGCCCATCCCCGATCTGCCCCAATTGGGGCTGGGCTGGTTGGACTCCACCCATGCATGAATTCATGCACTGGACCTCTAGTTTCATAAAACAATTTTATGTCAATTGACTTGAAGTAATTCAGCATTTCCCTTTTTCTGAAGACAATACTAACTATACTTGTACTGAAACTATTGAATTAATGCTCAGTCTTTGATTGACTCAGGCTATTCACCATTTCCTGAGCTGCATGTCTTAGACATAACAAGATTCAATGCACTTCATGTAACTGAAAAATAGGGTAGAGCTAGCTGTAGGACAAACCCCTAATACTCCAGAAGACTCAATAATTGTCCCTAGGCTGAGTCTATTTCAGGATATCAGTATGCACAAATTATTTAATGTGTTTTTTTCCAGAGCTTATTAAAATTATCTTGCATGTGGTAATAGTATAAGAGGTAATTGGGTACAGATAAACAGTTCTGAAATAGAAATCAGAAGAACCAAGTATCATCTTATTACTGCCACATACTTTGCTGTGGGAATTAATGCATATGCCAGTTGAGAGAATTAGGCTGGATCATTTCTGAAATTCCCTTCAACAACCAACCATCTAAATGAGCTTTTCAACTATTAAGGCAGAACTAACATGTCTTTTGGTTATAAATTAGACCTTGGTAACAGAATAATTTTGTGTGTATTTCTCTATGACCAGAAGTAAAAAGGAAAATAGAATCTATTAACTCTTAAACTTTTATAAATATCAATAGAAAAATCTTTAGTTTTTGAAGGACTGATAAGCAACTGGACATTTTTGCCCAAATGGAGTTAACCATTCATCATAAAATGACTATTAATTATATTTAAATTATAAGTAACAATCGCTGTTTTTCAAAGAAAGATTTTCCCTCTATTTTCTAGCAATTACAATAATCAATGCAGCTATTTTGGGATCTATATGTAGAAATAAAGATATAAGCTTGGGTTTTTATCAAATATTTATATTGGCTTATAAATATAATTGGTGAAAATATACATAATTAGTGAAAAATAAGTTAACCTATGACTTGTTTTAATAAAATTTCTTTAAATTATAGTATATATATATATATATATATATATATATATATATTTGAATTGTTACTATATAATAATGTGTTTAGTAATTCAGTTTCTTATTTATTATTTAGTTGTGTTTTTGTTTTTGTTATTGCATTAAAATGGTAATTAAAGCCTGAGGTTATAGCACAATTTAAATTCACTAGTTTGTGAGCTTTTAGGAGGAGATACTCCTCCTTACTCTACTCAAATATAAGTAACACACTTGTCTTGTACTGTTACTTCCCCCTTCAACCTGCACTTCAATTTACATATTCTGCTCAAGAGAAGGTGGGGTCATTTGCCTTTATATACAGTCAGAAGAATAAACTGGACATCTTCTGTTCACCTACACCTTTGTTCCTATTGGAGGATAGCTTTTCCCTATCCTTCAGAGGAGAGGGTCTCCTCCACCAAATGGGGATTCCTGCCACCTCAGGATTGCCTCTGGGTGTCTAGGTGCATAAACCCTTCCCAACCTGGGTTTCAGTTTGAAGGCCCATTTTGATCTTCTGCAAAGCAACATTGTCAATTAAAATTAACTAGCTACAAGAATTATATTTGAATCATCATATTTTTTTTTCTTTCCTTTATTTGTCAATTCAGTTGGAGAGTGGAAGCACTTTTGTGAGGGTGTTACAAAGTCCCCAACAATTGGACATTGGTCCAAAATGGAGAGAAATTAAGCAGGATATAGAATTTCAGAATGGAATAACATAGCTCAGTATTGTGATGAGGCAGAGTACAGAGACCTAGGTGAATATTTGGGCAAGGCATTTTTGAACTTGGGAGTTTGTAGAGGCTTCTATGTTACTGGCTAGGTTGGAGCAGTGAACAAATTACTTTAACCTTCTGACTTAGGGAGAAGAAGCCACATGGTATTTTGACGCCAGCTTAAAGTGGGACTATTCACTGATGAATCACTTTAATACAGGTTGTAAATTTTAGGCCTCTGCAGAAGAGAGGTCTGCATGGCAAATCCTAGCAAATTTCTAGGTATTTTCAGGAGACTACTTCAGTGTCCAGAAAGTGTCCACACAAATTTCATCAGAGAACCAGCTGGGGGGCAGGAGGGAGAGGGGGGCTCTGTAGCTGAGGCACACAGCGTTAGAATGCAATGTTGTTATTTATCTCTACAGAGGCAACCATTTTTCTAATAGGCATACTATTACTTTAAAAAAGTAATAGGTTTACTTTTGAATAGACCTTCTGAACTGATGAGTTTTGCTTGCCTTAGGGAGCACTACTGGGAAATTATTTGTATTGTAGAGCTATTCCTTTGAATTTGCATAAACATAGAAGGAAATCTTTTGGAGGACTTACCTTAAGTGCATGTATGTTGTCCATAGGATGAAGAATAGGAGTAAAATATTATTTTCTTTTCAGATGCTAACTGTTAGGTACATGGGCATGCAGTTTGCCTACAAAAATATGAAAATCCAAGGAGAAGAAAGGCAGTGCCTGAAGGAGGACAAGACAGAAGTACTGGTTCTCCGGAGGTTGAATGGACTTAATATTTAGATTTCAAATATTAGCTTTAGGTAAGATTCTCCTAAATTCTGTTTACCAACCAAAGGGTTGTGAACACCAGCTGCAAGCCTTTCATATGAGGCAGTTGTCTTGGACCTAAGAGATTGAAATATGATTTAGCCCAGACATAGAAAATGCATAAAGTCAACAAAAGCCTTCCTAGGATATTTATATATTCCTAGTTGAATTCAAGTTTGCACCTTATTGATTCTTAACAAAAGTTACTAAATGATTGATATGCAGATGTAGTTGAAAAAAAATTCATACTTCCTTTCTCAAAAATCATTGAATCTTTGCTATGATCTTGGATATTACTAAGAAACTGATTCGGAAAACATACTTTTGTCTAGACTTTATTCTTCTAGGAGTGAGAAAGAGCTTGTTTTTAACTTTAGTAGTGTGTATTCAACAACATTTTTGCCCTATTTAATAACAATTGAGATACATCAAGACTTGGCCTTAAGCTAATTCACTTTTTTTTTAACATATATTTTATTGATTTTTTACAAAGCGGAAGGGAGAGGGATAGAGAGTTAGAAATATTGATGAGAGAGAATCATCGATCAGCTGCCTCCTGCACAACCCCCACTGGGGATGTGCCTGAAACCAAGATACATGCCCTTGACCAGAATTGAACCTGGGACTTTTCAGTCCGCAGGCGGATGCTCTATCCACTGAGCCAAACCGGTTTCGGGAAACTAATTCACTTTTGAGTATCTAAATGAACCACAATAATCACAGTAAAATAAATCTAATATTCAAATAGCTAACAGAACGCTAATACCACTTGAGGTTGAAGAGCCAATTGGCTAAAACAAAATACAATTAGATATTGGAACAGATTCTAATTCCTTTGGATTTCTAACAACTAAAGTAGGAGGGTTTTTTAATTTTTATTTCAGATGTGAATTCCTTTGAGATTAGGGAGAGGATTTAATCTTTGAACTTTAATATCTTTTCTTGAAAAGTTCTTACTGCTGAGGGACTTATATTCAAATTTATGGCACAGTGTTAGCATTTTATTATTGAATGCTTTTATGAATTTTATTATTTGATTACTTAATTTAGTCATAAACTTATTGGATAATTCCTGATAGGCTATGTTGTAATATGTCTAAACCTAATTTGGGATGAGAACTGGAATAGAGAATAGATTTTCAGCCTTGGAGCAGAGAAGTTTTCACATGAATTTAGTGTATTATTCAGATCTATTTCAGAGCCCCAAATTGCAAAACCATAATGATTCTTTTAATGGTCTCAAAGAAGGAGGTATTACTTTGGGAGGGACAGTATTAGGAAGGTGGAAGCAGTGTAGTGCTATCAAATCGATAATCAACGATAATTAGACAAATAACCTCATCTTTAGTAGCTTATGGTCTTAACTAGAGGCCTGATGCACAAAATTCTTGCAAGAGTAGGCCTTCCTTCCCCCAGCTGCCTACACCGACTTCCCTCTGGCACCCGGGACCCAGGCTTGCCTCTGGCTGCCAGCAGGCACCCAACCTGGACTTCCCTCACAGAGGGAAGCCCTTCTCACCCACCACAGCCCGCCATTGGATAGCCTGGGCCTCCCTCTTTAGGGTGATCATGGAGCCCCCCAATTGATTGCCCTGCCGGCTGGTGGCCTGGGCCTCCCTCTGCAGGGCTATTATGGGGCAATGGCTGGGCTCCCAACCAATCACATCGCATCTACCTTGGCTAGTCGGCACCAGTGGGTCTGGATGGTCCTACAGATGGTCATTTCACTGTTCAGCCATTCAGTCAATTTGCATATTACCCTTTTATTATATAGGACTAGAGGCCCAGTGCATAAAATTCATGCACTCGGGGAGGGGTCCCCCACACTTCTCTCATGGGGTCCCACCTCCATGTCACGTGGAGCCAAGAGACCCCCAGGCCTCACTGTGCAGAGCCACTGGGACCACCTTTGCACTGTGCATGCAGCATCAAGTCCCCCCCACCCACATGTGCCTCGCCTTGCATGCAGCCTCCTGTTGATGGATTGTAATGGTATGAGGTCATCACAGCATGATGGCATGAAAGTGTGACCACAATTTGCATATTAGCTCTTTATTAATAAGATGATTAAGCCCAATGAGTTAAGCAAAAACAGCTGGAGAATGATCATGAGGACATGATTTAGTCTCTCTTCTTGATGGTTCTTTCCAAACAATGAGGTGATTTTTTAATTATTATTATTTATTGACTTGAGTGAAAGGAAGAGAGAGAGAGGGAGAGATGGAGAGGGGGGGAGGGAGAGAGAGAGAGAGGGAGAAAGAGAGAGAGAGAATGATTTGTTGTTCCACTTTTGCATTCATTTGGTTGATTCTTGTATGTGCCCTGACCTTGGCATATTGGGACCACAGATGTTCTAATCTGCTGAGCTAGATGAACTTGCTATATTTTATTTCCTTTCTTTTTCATCTTATTGCCATGCCATTTCTCATTCTTTACTCTCCATCATTTAATTTCACACGTTTTTTGCTGTGGTTTATATTAAAAAACTTTTCAATCTCTATTTTATTACCTGAAAAATGATTTTGGTATAGATTTTAATAATGAATAAGTTAAACTATTTCTAATAAGTAATCATAGGAGAGTGGTATCAAATCTTTTCAAATAAAAATATACTATTATATAGATATAAAATTTCATTAAAATCAAATGAACATTTATAAACAATATTTTTACCTTTGGACATACAAGCTAGTAGTCACTTATTAATTGGATGACTTTACATTGTTTTAATATTAAAATATCATATTCGGTGAATGACTACTCCTGTAATGAAGGCATAAATACCTCCATACAGTTGCTCTCCAGAAAAACAACCAACCTGGTTATTGCAATGCTCCTGAAAATTGGTGTGAGCAGAATATACCAGTCCTTACCACAGTCATTTCTGGATGTTTGATGGAAAAATGAACAACAGACACACTTTAAAAAATTAATTATATTCAGTTATTCCTGACTCAAATACACTACACAGGGTCAGTTCATTTGCCTTCTTTCTCAACAGAATGTACTTTTGTTTTTAATGATTCTTTCTGGAAAGTGTGACTTCATACCTACTGCTACCAAATAACTATGAGCATCTAAACAAAGAATCCAAATACTTCTTAGAGTTTTATACTAGGATTATTTTTTTCAACTTCAACTTTCATTACTATGATATCAACTCCTAGACTGACTATAGTCACCAAATGGGTTGGAACTAGGACAGAATCTTAATGATACTATGTATTATTGCTTTGACTTGTTTATGTTTTTTTGCAGAGACAATAAGAAAATACTAATGAAAACATTTTTGTATTTTTTTATAAAGGTTTTATGAAAGAACTGATGTTTTCTAAACTAATTAGGTAAAAGAAAATTAACTTAGATATTCAATTAGTTTAAAATGAATATAAAAAGCATCAATTTCTCAGCTTTCCAGCTAATTATTTTTATTTGACCTTTGAGAGTGTTTATAAACAATGATTATACAAACACATTATTATTTTGTCTGACTTTATTATTAAAATATACTATAGAATGTGTATTTATTAAAATAAGAAATTAGCATATAATTATCTAGCACAATGCTAACCAGACTGTGTTCTCCTAAAACCTTAGCATTCACAAATTAGTTGTTCTAAAAGAAAAAAAAATATGGTTAAAAGAAAGTTTATTAAAGCTATACCTTATAATCTCACCTTAAATTTACAAAAGATATTGACTTATTTAAAATTCCAAAAAACAGTAAGAAAAACTATTTAGTTTCTTTAATCCATCATTTCCCAAAGATATTAGAAAATGAAATTTTTTAAGCATACTGCTTATAATCATAATATTCTAAACTTAACATTTAAGAAAGCATAGTTCTATACCATGGCTTATCAAAAATTTTCAGTAAGGAATCATTTAGTAAGTGTTTTTGCCTTTACAAGCCAGAAGTCTGTATTATCTCTATCAAAACTACTCACTCCTACCATTGTAATATGAAAGCAGCCATAGATAATTCAAAACCAAGGGTATGGCTGCATTGTAATGAAACTTAATATACAAAATCCTGAGGAGGACTACATTTGCCCACTTGTTGGCTGATAGCTGATATATATGGCTTCTTCTCAAACTGTGGTTTATAAAGCCTGTAACAATGGAGTTGCTTTATTGGTGAAAATAAGGGAGAATAAATAAGTGGAGATCATCTCAATTTCACTTATAGCTACTCAGTCTACTATTTTTCACAAACCATTGATTAAATTACATCTAGTCGTTTAATTTCTGTTCTCATCTATAAAAAGTAATGAGAATTCTTCTCTAAGAAGCTTTGACTAAATATCTGTAAAATAAAATGTATAGGGTGAATTACCTATTATCATATATGTTCTTGACCAAATTTATAGACATTGTCTTTTTATTATTTTATGAATATATATAATATTTTCAGAGACATGGTCTGATTCTAAACATAATTTAAAATTATAGATTAAAATTTTGTCATAATTGTCTTATATTTAGTTACTTAAAATTGCTTAAGAAGTATTTTTTTTTCAAAAAATACGAATATAAGTCTTTCTTTTGTTTAGATATTATTTTTACTTTTTATTAATGAATAAGATTTTTTTTCAATAAAATTCCCCAGGGTTAATATCTGTTGTTGTTATATATCTGTTAATAATTTTATTTTTGTCTAATAGAAATTATGACTATTGAAACTGCTCAAATTATCATTTTCATATTTAGTTGTCAGAGTTACCAATAAGCATGTGTCCTACATAAGTAATTAACATGTCTTTTAAGAAGGCATTTAAACTCAAAATATATATCTTTGCTCCTAAACAAACATTTCTTTTTTTTAATTAAAAAAAATTTTTTTATTGACTTCAGAGAGGAAAGGGGAGGGAGAGAAAGATAGAAACATCAATGATGAGAGAGAATCATTGATTAGCTGCCTTCTGCAGTGGATTGAGCTGCACCTGAGCATGTGCCCTTACTGGGAACCATGACATGCTAGTCCATAGATTAACTCTCAATCACCAAGTAAAAGTGGCTGGGCCAAACCTTTCTTTATTCTTTTAATATGGCATTCGATTTGGAAATGTTAATTTTACTAATTTACACATATCCATCATTTTAGGCATATGATGGATATGTGCAAATTAAATAAACACTCACACAAAAACTAACAAATATATATAGTTAAAGGCTCAATTTTGACATCCATTTCATAGAAAAGAAGTGTAAAGAGTAAGACTGGTTTTAGTTGAAATGGGCTAGTAAATCTTTTTAGTCTTAATGAGTCTTAAGAGGTTAGCTTAAGAGTTTTCTTTTTTTAGAATATATATATATATATATATATATATATATACACACACACACACACACACACACACACACACACACACATACACACACACACATACACTCCTGAGTTCCTCTCAAACCTATAACCATATACTAAAGACAATATAATTTTTACAGAAAAAAATTGTGTTTAAAATTTAAATACTAATAACCACAAGAAGCTTTGGTTCTCTAAGTCCTCCCTTTGCATCTGAAAAATGGAGCCAACTATGTCCTGATTGTGTCATTTTATTTAGAATTATATGAGCTAAGTCACTCTTAAAGAGCCTAAATAATAAGTTTTCAAACTTACTATCTTTTTGGAGTAATGTGAGGAAATTTTAAAGAACTAATGTCTAGGAAAGTTTATCCTATATAATAAAAGGCTAATATGCAAATCAATAGAACATTGGAATGACCAGTTACTATGACCCACACTGACCATCAGAGGGAAGACGTTCAATGCAGGAGCTGTAACCTGGTAGTTGGTGCACTCCCATGGGAGAGAGCCATTCAGCCAGAAGCAGGCTTATGGACTGAGAGAGGGTGCAGGCTGGCTGAGGGACCCCCATGCTAAGTGCATGAATCTTGTGCACTGGGCCTCTACTATTAATTAAATCAGAACATATGGGGGGTATGGGATGGGATCCAGCAGTTTTAATATCCTCCCAGGTAATGCTAATATATAGACTACTTCAAGAAATATAGGCCTGAAGCAAGAGTTCTCAAACTTCAGTTAGAAATTGCTCAACTGGATTCTAGTTAAAATCCAGGCTCTGAGTAGTTCTGGGGAGGTTCTCAAATTCTGCAAAACAAAACAAAATTCACAATGATGCTGGTGCCTTTAGTTCATATAGTAATTGCTCACACAGTTCACAAGAAAGCAAGCACAAGTTAGAAAACAAGTTTATTTATTTTTTAACTCACTGAAATGATATAACTCCTACACTCAGCACATTAATTCATATCTTAAGGTACAACCTTTATTAATATTATTATTACTATTATCACAAATTAAATCATTGAAACGTTTTATTTTTGAAAAACTAATTATTCTTCGTTTCTCTTGAGGTAATACTAAAATCTAAAAACCAAATACTTTATTTTTTTTAATGTAGAAAACCATTAAAACTAGGAGAATAAATAAAATTGCATTTTTTACTTATAGATGGCAAGAATATAAAATTATGTTATTACTCAAATTTAAACTTTTAAAATTAAAAATAAACTCATATTTTGCATGCTACATTATCAAAACAGTATTATAAGATACACACACACACAGCATGTGTTTAAAAACAGGATTATATTAGCATAAATATTAGAGTTTTTTCCAGATGAGTGCTTCTGAAGAATTGTAGCCATTACATTTTAGAACACTTTTGTCTTTTTTCCAAATAGCTAGTGGTATTAATGAGATTTTCTGTTTTTTTCATCAAGAATTTATTAAAATTGTTATTGGGATTCAGAGAGATTACCTCATGTTGTACCTATATTTTATTTTATATACTCTTTCTAAAGAGTATATTTTTTAATGGTTAAAAATTTTATGGAGATTATATAGAAAAAAATTAAAAAATGGATTCCTGAAAGATATATACTGGATATTTATAACTTTCTATTTTTGGAAAACTATTTGAAAGGTTATATTTTTGTTCACTAACTTGTTTAATCACCATTTATTACAGAGATACAGGGACACATTAATTATTATTGCCAATTAAGCCTATATAATAAAAGGCTAATATGCAAATTGTCCCCTCATGCATTCATCCACCCACTATGATGTGTGCTGACCACCAGGAGGTAGGGCAGAATGAAGGGAGTCCCAGCTGGCAGCCAGCAGCCGAGGGAAGAAAGGCCCTGGCCGGCAGCCAGCAGCATGGGGAAGGAAGGCCCCTATTTCCCTGATTGTCTGGGAGCCCTCAGGGGATGTCTGACTGGTGGCTTAGGCCCGCTCCTCTCACAACCCGGCATTGTCTGGACAGTTGTTCTGCTGTTCAGTCTAATTAGCATATTAGCTCTTTATTATATGGGATAGGGCTTGTTTCAGAGGAGGTATAGAGGACTTACAATAAGAGAAGGAATAGAGTATACATGATCCCCAGGCTCCTGTGGTCTCATAGAAAGCAGTACCCAGTAGGTAGTGCTAGACTGCACTCATACAGGGTGTTTCTGCAATAAAGGGTACCGCACCTTCTGAATGAGTTATGCATTGTAGGGACATTGAATTAGGGAACTTCTAAATCATGTTATAATAATGAAATTTACTCCTGGTTGAGGAAAAGGCCCAGATACAAAGTGAGAATCTCTCAACTTCAGGACTCATTCATGTAAATCTCTTCCTATTGGCTGACTCAGCCTGGGAGGGTCAGCACATTGATGAGTATATTTATGCTCATTCTACTTATTAATCATTATATGATTTTGTTAAAGAGCACCCATGAAAAAAGCTTTGTACACAATAATAGTTTTAAAATATATTAAAGAGCAAATCTAAAGCACATGATTAGTTAAAAACTATACAATGATTCTTCTAGGTTGCCTGAAAATCTTCATACTACATAAATATAGTATCTGTTAAAATGCAATATTTCAAAAATATTTCCCAGGTAATAGAGAGTGATTAAAATGTTGTCTGATAAACACAAAAGTTTATAGCTATTTGCCAGTCAATATAATGATTAATTTCCAATGTCCAATGTTACAATGAAATATGAAGTAAATAATAAAATGACTCAGGTTCTACACTAGATCATTTTTATGAAATATATTTCCTTTCCTTATATCTACTAGTCACTCTTTATTTACATTTATAAAGTTTAATATTGGTAATAACAATATTAATATTTGAAGAATGTAATACATAGGGTATGTTGTTTAATTCTGTTAATACTGTTTTGTTCTGTTATTGTCTTTGGCATTTTTAAGATTAGAATGATGTTTAAAGAAAATTAACTATATGGATAAGTTCAATCTATGTGTTCAAATTTTTTAAGTACACATTTAATATGGGTAGACAGATGTATTAATAATAATATCAATTCAACTTAATATGATAAATAATACCTTTTTTTTTTACCACCATATAGCATATCTTAGAACAAGTTTACTAGTATTGTGTTTGTAAGCATTGCAAAAGACTTCTTAATCAAATGAAGTCATATGTAAAACAAGTATCTAATCACAGTTCAGAGCTACTTTTGTAAGATTTAAGGAGTGTTACGCCTAATTGATTTTACATCAGCAATGGCCTAAATCACTTTTAAAACAAGGTTATTTCTAATTATTGAAACTCTGACTTGATTTTGAATTAAAATTTAAAAGACCAAATCATGATACATTAAAAATAACATACGTTCTTTCAAAGATTTAAAGGAATAACTATGGTAATGCCCATAATTGTTTTTAGTACAACATTAGTATGCCTCATGAAGTCAGTATTATTGAAGGAGGAAGACATTTACCTCTAAATAGTGCCAATATCTTAACCATTTGATTACCCTGTCCCTAAAATTACCATTACTATATAATTGTGAGCTGGACTAATGCAATGTTGGTATGCATCTGGCACTTTTGCCCCTTCACTACTAAATGACTTAATTATCCAGCTGCTGAAGTGCTTTTGGCTACTCTGCTGCCAACCTCCTAAAAAACTGTCGTGAGATGGAAAGAGTTTTCACTCAAGGAAAGCCAATGTAGGAATATAAGGACATGGTCCTCTGTCTGCAATACTGCATAATCACAGAGAACTATCTAGTTAGAGATAGAGATAGAGACAGAGAGATAGAGATATAGAGATATCGAAATATATAAAAGCATAATATGCAAATTGACTGGACAGTGAAACGACCAGTTGCAATGATGTGCACTGACCAGTAGGGGGCAGATGCACAATGTAGGAGCTGCCCCCACCCAGCAGGCTCTGATTGCCCAAACGGGAAACCGGTGGTGGGTTGCTGTGGACGCTGGTGGCACCAGGCCAAAGTAAGTGTGAGCAAGCAGGGCCTCAATTGCCCTGCTGGTCACCCTATACCCAGAGGGCAAATGGTGGGGGTGGGGGGACTGGTGAGCCTGGTAAGTGGGCAGCAACAGCCAACCTCTTGTTCATCTGATGGGGGATGGGGAAACGGGGGTGGGTGGCGGCAGATGTGAGCAGCAGGGAGTGAGGCCAGTTGCCAGCAGCCAGGGAAGATTGGCCCTGATTGTAGGCCAGGCTTAGGGACCCTATCTGTGCATGAATTTTGTGCATTGGGCCTCTAGTATATTTATAAAAGCCTTAGCAACTCTTACTACAGAACGATCAGCATGACCAGTTTCTGTGACATGCACTGACCACCAGGGGGCAGACTCTCAACACAGGGGCTGCTCCCTGATGGTCAGTGCACCCTCACAGCAGGAGCACTGCTCAGCCAGAAGCCAGGCTCACAGCTGATGAGCTCAGTGGTGATGGCGGGAGCCTCTTCACAGCAGTGCTAAAGAGCAGGGAGCCAAGCGGTAAGAGTGAGCAGGCAGGCAGTAAGGAGCAAGGTGGTTAGGAACGAGCAGGTGGGTGGTTAAGAGCAAGCAGGCAGGTGGTCAGAAGTGATTAGGCGGGCGGTTAGGAGTGAGGGGTCCTGGATTGTGAGAGGGATATCCAACTGCTAGATGTCCAATTGCAGGGGTTGGGCCTAAGCCGGCAGTTGGACCTCCCCCAAGGGGTCCTGGATCGCAAGAAGGTGTAAGCTTGGCTGTGGGGGAGCCCCCTCACAGGGCCTCTAGTTTATTTATGACAGCTAGACTGTTTGGTTAGAAAATGGAACAGTGTACAATTCTCAACAACTAATGATTGGAGTAAAATTGATGCACTTTGGACAGTTTAACGAAATTAAATACCACATAAAATGCAACTCATAAATTCTTCTCTTAGGCTATATAAGAATGCCTGTATGCATGCTCCAAAACTCATGTACAAGAATTTTCATAGAGGCAGTATTCAGAACACTGAAATGACACGGATGTCTTTTGTACCGTATTTTCCAGTGTATAAGACGACCCCCTAATTTTACAGTTAAAACATAGGTTTAGGCCTATATTCGCTGTATAAGACTACCCCCCACTTCAAAGAAAAGACTTACTTTGCCGTCAAGATCTGCAGGTAATATTTGTGCAATTTTGGTCTTTTGCCCCCGATTTTCGGTTGACTTTTTTTTCGTTTTAAAAGTTGTCTTATACACCGGAAAATACGGTATAAAAGCCTAAGAAACCAACCTACTGGCCAACCAGGTGACCAGTCAGTAGCTATGATGCTCAGTGACCACCAGGGTGCAGACGCTCAATGCAGAAGCTGCCAAGCTGTGGTAACTTGGCAGAGGAGATTTTTGGGTGTGTCACTTGAGAACTGCCCTCTTGTAATCTGGGATGTCAAAGAGCCGTTTTCAGCCTGGTCCCCACAAGCCAGGCTGAGGGACCCCACTGGTGCATGAATCCATGCACCAGGTCTTTATTATTAAATAATGTGCGCAAAATGATAATGTATGAAAATAAATGAGTTAATGCTACATAAAAGAATAAACTTTACAAACATCTTACCACAGATGTATGGTTTCTTAATTATAAAATACAAAGTTAGGCAAAATTAATTTATGCTTTTAAAAATCAGCTCATGCCTAACTTGGGGTGAAAGGCAGAATTATTGATTTAGATGTATCATATTAGAGGCATCTAGAGTTCTAGAAATATTAATTGGTGGGTAATTATAGATTTGTTCATTGTGTGATAATTTATTAAAATGAACACTTGATTTAGGCAATTATATTTATGTGTTACACTGCATCTAAAAAATGACTGAAAGTATTTTTTTAAAAGTTTCAAAGGCTACTTTTTTGTTTGCTTAAGATATAAATTTTATCTTTGTACTTGGTTAGAAACGGTTAAATTGAAGGCAGCATATTATGTTCAAATTAGTCATGAACAAATGGCAAGATCAAGGTTAATATTCTTGTAGTTTCATTAAGTATCGGTGTGACTTTAGGAAAGTCATTTAACCTTTATGAGCTAAGTTTTCCCTGTCCACATAATTGAAAATCTGAAGATTTTAGTTTAATAATTCTGAAAGTGTCTGGTTTAGAAGTGGGACATTTCATATTTGGACATTCCAATATCCGTGTTACTTTTTTTATCCTTAGAAATATACAGTGCTTTTTAAAAAATTTGGGCATAACATTCCCTAGAAAGAATAAAAGAATATGCCTTCAGATTTCAATTGCAACAGATTTTATGCCACGTTATTACATCCTGGCTATTGAATTATAGCAGTAAGTATAGGTGTTGAATGGGAATGGCAGCGCTATTTCATAAGGAAGAGATTTCCCTTCTCTCTTTCCTTCTTATACTTGCCTACATTGTTACTATTGGAGTTACAGAAGTCAAAGAAAAACATTAGTTGACTTGGATATATTGTAGAAAGCACAAGTAATGATAGTAGAATATTATATAGAGAATTCCATAGAGATGCCCAACTCTGAATTGCTGACATCCAGACTTCTTTTATATGAAAGGAATATAGTTTTGATTAATTCAATGCTATTAAGCATTTTCCATAATATACAAAATAAACTTGATTTTCAACAATGTGGCTGACACATATAATTAATTATAAGCTATTCTTTGATAAAATAATAGTAATTTTTAACATTAATTATTATGGATAAATCCAATGGTGAGCAGTAAACATAAAGCATAAAACTGCATAATAATTGCCCCTTTAATTTATAATCTCAAAACTAATTTCTGCATGCCTTTACTACTAGTCTTAGAATCTCAACTATTGCCAAAATATGCTTGTCCATCCCTCATCTCTGCATACAGAATTCGTTTAGTCTGCAATGTCTTTTAGTTGTTGTAGTACATCACTGAGTGCATTTCCTAGAAGAAATATGAAGTATCTATACTGTGACTTGTACTTTTTATTTTTCATACCCAGTCAGTATTGTTACAGTGCTCTATGTTTTTATAGCTACATTATAGAGGCCTGGTGCATGAAATTTGTGCACGCAGGGGTGGGTATCCCACAGCCCAGCCTGCACCCTCTCACAGTCCAGGAGTCCTTTGGGATGTCTGACTGATGGCTTAGTTCCGCTACCTGACATCAGTCGAATATCCTTAGCAATGCCACAGAGGCAGGAGAGGCTCCTGCCACCAGCTCTGCCCTCACCAGCTATGAGTCCGTCTTCTGTCTGAGTGGCACTCCCCCTGTGAGAATGCAGTGACGACTATGCGTTGTGGGTGTATGCCCCCTGGTGGCCAGTGAACATCAAAGTTCTGCTGTTTGATCGATTTGCATACTAGCCTTTTATTATATAGAATCTGTCCACTTCATGAAATTACCATTGTGATAATGTTTACAACATTGCTAGTAATGTTTCTAATATGAATTTGTCATTGCCATTACAGAAATTAATTAATACGGAGATAATTTTTTTATAACTGAAGTAATCACTCTAATGTTTTAGATTTTTTTTTTTTTTTACAATTTCACTTAATTCAAAAAGACAATAAATTCCATTAAAATATATTTTCACCAATTTTGAACTAAAACATTGAAATTGTGAAAACATCTTTAATCAATGGTAATAATGATAATTTTTGTATGACATATTTAAAAACACATGGGATATATTCTTAACTGTCACAATTAGCAAATGTCAATATAAACATTTTTAATGCATTCAAATCAAGTAAAATTCACTTGAGTCGGTTTCCTACATAGAATTTTTCATGATAATGTTATGAAATTTTTCTTTTGAACTTTTCATTTAAAAGTATTTCCAATCAGAATTTTGTTTATTTTTATATGGGAATATTTTGGTGAAATTTAACCATGGATATGTATTTAGGAAAACATGGTCCAAATCTGGTTTGCTGTCTAATACAGAAATGAGTTAGGAAATCTAATATGTTTCTATTTTCATAGCTAGGGCATATATTTACCTCTGTATAAAAAATACAAATATTTAAGAAAACACTCATAGGAACCAAAATATTTCATCAAAATATGACCATTATTTGAAAAAAAATATGGATACAAAGTGGTGAATTTGCTTCCTTTAGCTTATAAAATACATGTAAAGTTGGCCTCTGCCCTTCCGGAAATTTTGGTATAATTGGCTAAACAAACTGTTACTGGCTTGTTAGGATCACTAGTGTTTTTAGCAAACAAAAATATATCCCAAATTTATAAATTTTATTTTTACACAACACTCATGCTTATTTGAACCTTGATTTATTTCCCTAATCATCTAACATTACTTATGGCAATATTTTCTAGAAATAGGTTAGATAAATATGCTAGAATAGTCTATGATGATATACATAGTATTTCTTTCAGTATGTCTGTTTCTGATATTTAATTTTAGTCATTATAATTAATTGAAGGTATTTTGTTTTTTTCTTTATTGATTGGGTTATACCATTGCCTTTTGGTTTTACATACACATTTGTTAACACTATGCACATGCATTTCAAATGTATACACTACATAACTACTCAGGAAAGCTATGTGAAAGTTATTCTACAATCCTTGTTAGTCTTCCTTCTCACTGAAGAGTTTAGGGTTGTCAGAGGGAAATGAAAGGAAATCCTAACAGTGTGAATTATAATACTCTGAGTCATGTTTTCTGTAGCTGGTTCTGTTTTTCCTTAAATAAAAGAGGAAGGGTGGGTATTTGCTGACCTCCCACCATACTTGCAGGCAGCAGCTAAGTTAAGTTCTCTGATCTCAGTTTCCCCACTTGTAAAATAAGGAAATTGTCAGTGCTACAGATGTAGGTTAGCTTTAGTGCTGTCACGACAGAACCTATGTGTCTATTAAATGACTAACCTACCAAGCTGATGAAATTATTATTAATTTGATTAAATTAAATTTTGTGTGTGTAGATGTGTACGAGTGCATGTGTATTCATATATACATAATTATATACATCTATATCACCTATAAACTATTATATGTAAGCCAACTGATTACTTCATGTTGAATTTTATTATATGCATTCTGACTGGCTATCAGGAAACAAGATAAAAAAGAATTTCCCATTGAACTGCCAAAAAATTGAGGTAATCAGAGGACCTGTGTGACTTTGAATCCTCTCTTAGTGCTAAGCTCAAAGCTGAATTGTCTGAGTTCATTGCAGTTGTTGTCAAAACCTAACAATAGGACAGCTGTGTCAGGGCAGCTAGATGTGGTTTATATTTGGAAATGAAGAAAACATAAAGCCTTCTGGAAGGAATACTCCAATTATAAAGCAAGATTATGCTGCCTAAAACCAGGATAATTCCTATAAATATAATAACTTGGATTTAATAGTGCAATCTGTGGACTATAAAGAGATAAAGCATAGTGTTTTTAGCATGTGAATTCTTGGGTTACACTGAGATTGATTTTTTCCCCTCCACCACTCAATAGCTATGTCACATCGATAAGGGTCTTTAATACTTCCATCTTCAGTTTCCTCATTTATACAATGGAAATAATAGTAACATTCAATTGTACTCACCAAATATTCAATCTACTCCTTCCTCATTTTCCAGGTGCCTGGAACTAATGTCAAGGCAAGGTGACTGATTCTGGCAAATAAAAGTATGACCTGATTGATAACTATGTTTTTTAACTGAAACTGTGGGACATTTATTCATGATTCTCTAATCTTCCTTTCATGATGAGCAGCAGTGGACCAAGGAGAAAGAACTGAAAACAATTCCATACCCTCCTAGGTTTCAATCTTGGTTCCAACACAGTATTAGCTTTGTGGCTAAGCTCCTCCTGATAGAGTTGATTCCTCCAGGTCTGTCATCTGCAGTTTATGCTTCTAATTAAATAGTTTATGGCCCTCATGTCCTAGAACAACTGCCACAGAAGAGAAGCTTACTTTTCATAGCATATTTACTTCTAAAAAGCTATTATTACAAGTGAAAGGCTGCATTTAACTCATAAGTTCTCTTCCTTACTGAAGGAACAGTTATGATGTTTTGGAACTTAAATATTTATCTGATTCACAATGGATAAAGTACAAGGCAACACTTTCAAAAAGAGAGTCTATCACTGTACCCGAAGCTACACTGTGTTCTAGTAAAAAGCCTGCTCAGATTGGCCAGAGTCAGAGAGGCGGTCTATTAAAAAAAGAACTGGTGTTGCCTCGGAAGTGGGGGGTAGTCTTATACAGCGAATATAGGCCTAAACCTATGTTTTAACTGTAAAATTAGGGGGTCGTCTTATATGCCGGAAAATACGGTCCTTTCCAGTAAAAAAAGAAATCTAAACTTACCCTACAAAGAGATCACAGTCTGAAGGCATTGCTTAAAATCTCTTTATCCATAATTTTGTCAGTCTTGCTGAACTATGTTTGATGCTAGCTGAAACTCAAATTTACATAAGAGTCAGAAACCATCTAGCCATTTCTCAACCTCATCACCTTCTAATAACCACATAATTTATTTTAAAAAGGACTTAAATATTGAGCACTTAAACACTGATTTAAGAAAAAGGTGCTTTCTTCTTTCTGAAGAGAAAGTATTATGCCCTCAATATCTTTTTCCCCCATCTGCTTATTTTCTCTCTGCTTCTCTTTCTTAAAGAATATGATCTAGGTTTAACCACTGTAGTGCCCTGCTTTCCCCCAAGCAACAGAATGGTTAATAATGTCATTATCACAATCCCATTACCTCATCATACTGGGCTGGTAGGGAGAACTTCAGACATAGAGGGAGGAGAAGGAGTGAAGAACCTTGGGTTCTACTCAGTTTTACAAAGTGTTTTGGGTGATGGCTAATTACAAAACCAAATAAAAGTAGCCATACAACCATTATAAATCTGTATTGTAAGGTTTAAGCCAATCCAATAGCTGGAAGAGGGCCTCAGAGCAGGCTGTAATGAGATTAGGGCTTTGGGACCACATTTCCCAGCAGCCTTCTCCCAGGGGCCAGTGCTTTGCTGGGGGTTGGAGGGTTTCTTATTCTTAAAAACAAAAAATTAAATATATATATATATATATATGTGTGTGTGTGTGTGTGTGTGTGTGTGTGTGTGTGTGTATTTTAATGGTTTTAAAGAGTGAGGAAGGAAAAGGGATAGGTAGAAATATCAATGAGAGAGAAACATTGATCAGTTGCTTCCTGCATGCACCTTAATGGGGATGGAGCCCGAAACCCAGGCATGTGCCCTGATTGGAAATCAAACTGGTGACCTCTTGATTCATGGGTCAGTGCTCAACTGCTGAGGCACATCAGCTGGGCTAGGATGTTTCTTTAGAGAGGATCCTACAAGGTGGTATAAGAAATCTAAGCTAATTCTATTGTGTGCCCACCAAACAAGTAAAACAACAGATATGAATCTTCAAAGTAACCTCCCATACCCCAAATAGTACTATATATTATATAAACCTCTGTGTCAGCATGGGCTTCTCAGAGAGCCTGACCATAGACAATTGGGGCCAGGGATTACCCCAAGTAGCTGGCTCCAAAATGGGATTTTGGAGTTGGATTGCTTACTGGCTGGTTGGCAGTGAAGACATCATTGTTAGTGGTAGTTGGATTACTAATAGCCATTTTTTGGGCAGTCATATAATTATTAAAATTGCATTGTTATTGAAATACTAGTGAAAGGAAAGGTCCTGGAAAGTGCAATTTCTTAGGATTTTGAGAGTTACAACTAATAAGTAAGAAAAACTTTATGAAATCCAATACTGAGTTCAATTAATGTTTCTGAAAGGCTGTGGATGATTAATCTCTAAGTGTGAAAACCAGATGTCCTTCTTGGCAGTATGTGAGTACTCTCATTTGCTGCAGCTGGAATAGAGAAACTAGATAAAGCCAGGCTAACACATAATTATGGGAGAAGTAGAGCTCAAGAGAATGTTGTATTCTCAATCCCAGTAATGTGACACCAAGATCACACTCTGAAAGGAATGATTATAACTCTGAAGCTCCTATGCAGTTACATTTGTATATACACCAAAACATTTTCAAATCTCAGATTCTCCTGGGGTCCTGGCACTTGCCAAATTGTCCCTCTCTGTCTCTGTCAAATCATAGAATTCCCCACTTGTTTAAAGAAAATATAGAGGGTCTCTTCCTTATGGGAAACATAGTCCACTAATTAAATTAATATCTCCTCCTGACCACAATTTTAATCAATACCATTGTATTATTTTTCTGTGGCTGCTGTAACAAATCACAACTTTGATGCTGCAAAAATGAACAATTATTCTCTCTAGGTCCAAAATCAGTATTTTCTGGTCAAAATTGAAGTGCTATCAGGGATGTGCTCTCTCAGTGGTCTCTAGAGAAGAAACCTTTCCAGCTTATGGTAGCTACTGGTATGCCTTGGTTTATGGTCTTAAGGTTCCAATCCCTGCCTCTATCTTCACTTTATTGTCTTTTTTTTTTTGCATTTGTTAAATCTTCCTCTGCCTCACTCATGTGAGGATGCATATGATTGCATATAGTGCCCACCCTGATAATCAAGGGTAATCTTTCTATCTTAAGATCCTTAATCTCATCTCCTTGACCCTTTTTCTCATAAGGTAACATTTACAGGTCTCAAGGATTATGACTTGATATTTTGGGGTGGCCCTTACTTAGACTACTATAAACATTAATTCACAACACTATCAGATGTGGAAAGAGCTAGGCATCCTGAAAAAAGAACAGACTATACTATTAATGAATTCCAGAATTTTATTTACAAGTATTAGCAGGAGGTATGTATATGATTGGAACCTGAAGATGCTGAATCAAGGGTGAATGAATGAATGAGTGGATGAATAAATAAAAGGTTG
The DNA here is from genome assembly GCF_014108245.1 of Pipistrellus kuhlii. Taxonomy (NCBI): domain Eukaryota; kingdom Metazoa; phylum Chordata; class Mammalia; order Chiroptera; family Vespertilionidae; genus Pipistrellus; species Pipistrellus kuhlii. The sequence goes on from NW_023425449.1 coordinate 16,036,991, forward strand.
GATTGGGAATAATTATATTATTCTACATAAAACCACTTTTCTATGAAAGAGTGAACATCTTATTGAATTACAAATCTGGCTGAATATTTTAGATAGTGGGCAAAAGTAGGTTTAATACAAATAAATAATACAATAATCTATAATAATAAAAGCATACTATGCTAATTAGACCAGACGTCCTTCCGGACAAAGCCACAGTAGCAGGGGCCAAGGCAGAGGCAGAGGCAGCAGCGGTGGAAGCCAAACCCCTTGCACAACTTTCCTGCATCGGGCCTCTAGTTTTGCATACTCACAACTGTAAACCTGCTTTTGTATTTTGTGCCTAGGGACCAGAAAGTGAGAAAAGTAGTCACTGTGAGACAAGGGTGATTATTTCTGATCAGAAAGAGCTAGAAATGCTTTTACAAGATGGGAACAGGGAGGAATAGATGTGTATAACCCTGGTAGTCCACTTCCTCATCCTGAGAGGGTTAACTTGAAATGCAGGCAGACAGGGCAGGGATCCACTGGAAAACACAGGCAGGGGAAACAGGCAGGGGCAGACATGGCCATTTGAGCAAGCCTAACCACAGAAACCAACCAAGCAGAAATAACAAAATGTTTCTAGACTCAAAGCAGGAGGCACAGGAAAACAAGGGAGGGCCTGCAACAATAAGGTGAATTGACACATAGAAACAAGGAAAGTTCAGCATAGGAACAGAGAGAGAACACTTAGAAACAGGGAAAGTTCAGATTCCTTGCTGGATAAGAATATTTGAGGGAATCCATCAGGTGATGTCACAGAGCAGGCTTGTAGCAAATCTATACCCCTGGACTCCAAGGCTTTACAAGCAGTCCATTATTGCGCCTCCATCCCCATGAGGGGAATCAAAATCTGTTTGTAATAAATTTTCTACAGTTTTGCTTAAATATTCTGGTCCACAGAGCTCCTTTTTTTGGCATCCTGAGACACAACCCCAGGAAAATAAAACCTTGGCTCACTGTTCAGGTTACAAATCCCTTAGTATTTCTCTTGCCTAATTATAACTGTAAATATCTATGTGCAGATTCCTAGTCTGAGAAGAGGGCTCAGATCACATAGGAATTAAGGTTTTAGTACCATCACCATATAAATCACCAAAACCTGCAGAGCTGATAACTGAGAGTGAGAATTTAGAATAGACAATGAAGGAAAAAGATGATAAAAACTAGATGTAGCTCTGAAAACAACTGCAGGTTAGGTCTGCATGTCATTAACCTTCTTTCACATTTCAGCTGAGGAAGGGAGGCCCAGGAGAGGCGCAGAGGCCTTGCTCTCTGTATATTAGTATATGTGGAGAAGTGTATCTGTGTAGCACCTGAAGCTATGAAATTGCAGAGAAGATATTTCCATGCTTCTGGATGTTCAGGGCTCTCAGAGCAAAAAATACCAGCACTATAGATTAAATAGTAACCCTAAGAGTAAAATTCTCCTGAGAGATTTATAGGTTTATCTCTTCTGAGCTATGTGTTTACATTTTGAAGGAGGATAAAAGCCCAAGCCTTGAGTTTACATTCCAAAAGATTTTAAAAACCTGGGGACCTCTCTCAGAGAAGATTTGTTTACTTTGGGGAAATGGGGCTTCCCTCCCTTTCTCAGGAGAGGAGAGTGGCAGCTGGGCAGCAGTTCCTTTACAAGCTCTGAAATTTGTCACATCAGGGTTCCTCATCCACATCCAGTCCCCTGTAGGGGCAATTGACAAGTGTGCTCATTGCATTGCCCCAGGGGAACGGGAGTAAATAATTCTGATCTCTCATCCAGAAACTGTATGCTTTACTTTAGAAGAAAATAAATAAATATAATTCAAAGTTATCAGAGATAGACTTTGGCAGTCATAGTTTTGCTCCTCAGGTGTGCTTATCAAAACAATCACAGCTTCGTAGAGCTATAATTGATATGCTAAGAACTAGCATATTTGTTGTGCACAATTGGATGTGTGTGGACATAGGCTTACAACTTGAATACCAATGTGACTAGTAGATGAAGAAGGGATAATGTCTTGCTTGTTTAACATCGTGGTTGGCTTTATATGATATGTAGACTGGCCTGGTATGTCATTGCAAGCTGAAAATATATTTCAGATGATGTAGGATGTTGATAGTAACGGTGTTGCAAAAAAATTTTTTAAACATTTTCCAGATTTCCTTGAATCAGCACTCTGTACATTTATCTATAATACTACTTCAAAATATTGTCTCCTACTAATTTTCCAAATTATTGCCTGTCATCTTAACTGCATTTGCAAATTGTCCCAAATGTTTATTGGAATTGAAATCATTTTCAATCTTATAAATTTGTGCATTATATTGTGAACATGATATTTTACACTGATATTTTCATAATAAATAACCACAGGCAATCAATTAAAGTGTCCATCATTTGTATCTTCACTTTTAAGAACCTGTGATCATTAATTTCAACACTCAGAAAGAAAGAAAAATATGTGTCAATATCATAAAGACACAGATGTCATAAAATAAAATTAGCTTCATGGATTTTATCAAGTGCTAAGCACCTGTATCTGCTTTTAGATACTATTAAATAAGCAACTAAAAGGTGTTGCCTGAGAGAATAAAATCGATATTATAATAAAAATCAGGGCATATGTCAATCAATTTATTTACCTTTATTATACAAAAAGTAATACTAGGGACTTCAGCATTTCCAGCATTTTCTTAGGATACTCAAGTGCAGTATAGATATCTCTAATGAACCAAGTTAAATCTCATCTGTTTTCTTTGGCTTTTTAAAAAAATTCCCTCCTTGACTTTGGTATGGTAAAAAACAAAACACGCACACACAAAAACAAAACAAACAAACAAAAAAACCCCACAAAAACCTTACAACTAAAAGTGGTTATTTCTTTTTTAAAAAATATTTTTAAGCATTTTTCAATTAGAATTGTCTTACAATATTATATTAATTTCCAGTATATAATCCAGTGATCAGACATTATGTAACTTACAAAGTGATCATTATGATAAATCTAGTATTCCTAAGGCACCATAAATAGTTAATATAATATTATTGACTTATACTGCATTTTACATCCCCATGACTATATTGTACTTGCCAATTTGTATTTCCTATTCCCATCAACTTTTTTCAGCTATCCTCCAAGCCAAGTGATTGTTTCTTAATGCTAACAAATAAGGGAAAATACTAAATAAACGTGATTTCTGATTTTAGGTATTATTCTATCATATGTGACATTTTAAAATGTGAGTTGTAAATGAACATGTCTAATTGCATAAAAGGCTTTCTTGAATAAATTTCTGGCACACAGAAATTTCTCATCCATTAATTTTGTCAGAGACATAGTTCTGATGTTCATTTGAATATGTCATTAGAAGCCACCCAATGGAGCCTGTGCTCAGCATCCAGGTCTGAATTATCCATAGTCTTGGTGCCAATAGGAGAGATAATTATCCACAGAATGTATTTCCTTAAATATTTGTAAGATTATGTTTTAAGTGAGGCCCACTATAAAGTAAAAGTTGCAAAGAATGTAAAAATTATAACAATTTTAAATTGCAGAGCAGCATATGGATCATTTAGGTAAACTTCTGTCACCTAAATGGTGCCACCTAGCAAGTTTAGTTTGTTATATGACACTTGGAAGCCTGACCAAGTTAATTAGTCTCCAAAGTACTTATTTTTACTGAGTGACTTACTGGAAGAATTGTTATGATTATGGAGCATAGAAAGGCCATATAACTATTATTAGTAAAACTAATTATGTGGCAATTATTTCATGATTTGACATTAACTTGTGTGTTCTAAAGGCATAACATGCTAGATTAATTCTTCCTGAGCAGCAGGCTGCCATTTAGTGCCTAAAAAGAAGTAATTTAGTGACTAATACCTGATGCTTTAAGACATCCATGTATTGTAAGAATAAACACTATATCCCTAGAATATTTTTATCATCATTATCATGGAATTATGCCTAGTTTTGTAAAAGTGACACGTATAATTATAGCTTTATGCTTCGGTGTATTACTCCATTATTTCATTTTTATGTTTTGTTTTTATATTTCAGGTGAAAAACATCTCTTTCCTGCTTTTCATATTTATTTTTGTTAGTTATATTTTCACCTAACTAATTAAAAACATTTTATTCTGTTAGTTATTTTTTTAGTACCAAGTATAGGGGACATTTTAAAAAATCTAAAAAATAGTATTTATATATATATATATATATATATATATGATCTTATTAATCTGCTCTAGCTAAGATAACATATTCAGTCCTATATCTGTTATTGGGAATACAATTTGGTCAAGGTTGTAGTAGTCTATAAACACTTTATAGAATCCAGCCAATTTCTAGAAGGGCCAGACTAGTTAATTAAATTGTGAAATAACAATTTGATACTTATATCTTTGTTATTTATATATTTAATGGTGAGGCTAATATATCATCCTGCCAGAAATGCAGTACTATTTTTTTATATATTATATTTATTTATGTATTATATTGGCTTTGGTTCAGAAGTTGACACTTGGCTTATTCCATGAACCAAACATCCCAACATCAGGTTATTCCAAATGTCAAGTATTTCAATTATACACACAAGGGCTGGCCCCTGGGTAGTTCTGAAGATTCATTTTGCCCACTGTAAACTGTACTTTATTCAGGTCTCCATTTATTACCTGTGCAAGTAAGTCCCCACCTTAAGATTGGAGTTTATTATGTTGCTTTAAATTTCTTGTTATCAATGTCAGTACTGTCCCTACATCGAATAGTCTTTAAAATGTCTGGGTCTTTCCCCAGTGTATAATCACTTACACAAATGGCCCTAGGGTCTCCATTGGGAGAAGAATATCATGGTTTATTCCACACAGAGTGTTATGGAAACCTCTTCAGTCAGTGGGTTCCAGGTCTGAAAATTGGGTTAAGGCAATTAAACAAGGGAATGTGACTTTTCATTTGAAAAATTGCTTTCTTTATCCTGCTCCTCCATTTTTATATTTTAGGGGGGGGCGTTATATATTAAGTAGGTTTTTTGTTGTTGTTGCTGCCTCTTGATTTTACTCCTGATGACCCCATGCCTCTCATGAGAAGCCCTGTAGACTTTGCTAAGGTAATTACAATTCTCTGGCTTCTGCTAGTTTGGGCATCACTTGCATTTATTAGGATCTTCTGAGAAGCAGACACCAAAGCGGGATCAGACTGACAACAAATATTTATTGAGGAAAATCTCTCTAATAGTAAAAAGAGAGCAAGTCAGGGATGGTAAGGAAAGCCTTCAGACCTTCTGGGGAGGAGAGTGAAAGAGAAGGTTGGGTAGGAAGGCACTTAGTCTGTAGCACCGATTTTAAAAACGTTACTCCTGGAGCCAAAGTCTTCCATCAAAGAGCTCGAACATTTTGTATGTGTAGATCTGCATTAGTTTATCCTGCTGCTCTTATTTATTATTTTCAAAATCCTGTAAGAAGTGTGGCTTCAATGCTAACGTGACGATAGATTCAGAACACTGTAACGGGCCTTTGGTCAGTTTCTCTTCCCATAGCAAGAGATCTGAGTAGGACAATTTCATTGCTGCCATATCATTTCATTGTTATATCTGTACTCCCCATATGTAGATAAATGAGCAGGTGATAATTGTTTGAAATATTTTAAGTGAAACATTGCATTTTCCCCTTACACTTGCTTTCTTATTTTGAAATGATAGATAGCATGAGGCTAAGAAACAGTCTGATTTCCTGAGAAGGGAAAGTCTAGTAGCTCTCCAGGTGAATATAAATTTGATTCATAATAAGTTCACCAAGTAAGTTCTGCCTCAAGACACAATCAACAGTACTGAAATTTGAGTTGCCTTGTGATACTGTACAATCTTGCCGTGTACCTAACACTGCTGAGCAAACCTCTCTGTAGTTTACAAGATGTGGTACATTTGGGGGCAGACATGCTCAAATACAAATCATACTTTTGCCATTTTTTTGTCTATAGAACCTGGAGTGAAATTTATTTCTCTAAATCCCAATTTAATATAAAATACCTAACACAATGATTTTGGGGTGAGAGAGGGATTTTATGGGATCAAATGGAGAACCTGACAGGTGTTCAGTTTATATTACTTTATTGATTGGAAGATTTGCAGTGTTTTGATACAAACATTGAAGCTAACTAAATACACTTTTATGGTCCTTATTTTATATGGAAACTAAATGAACACACCATCATATATTATACTTGATTTAATAATGGTTATGTTCTAGTAAGATTATATTGTAATGTTTTCATTATTTATATGTATTATAGTTATAATCCAAAAAGTTAATTTAGCATTGTATTTCAAACCTGTCTTTACACCTTAATTCCTGAAGAATATTTCAAAATATTCAGAATCTTGTATTCTATGTCATTTTAAACCTCATAGGATTGAGTTAAATGATGCTTAATTATCTAATAAAGCAGAGTTTTGTACTATTGTTTGTTAACCATTTTCCTAGCTTATTTAGATAAATAAAGAAAATAATACTTCTCTGATAACATTCACAATAGTGGATAAAGTGATCGCTTTAAATATAATTAAATCCACCTTTTGTTTACTGGTTATCAGGTGCTTACAAATAAGTCCTCAAAAAATGAGGAAGATATTTGCACTAGTTAACTAGTGGTATGGAAAAAAATTACCCTAAGACTTAGAGGTTTGCTACAGCAAACATTTATTATCTGTCATTTTCTGAGTGTCAAGAGCCTCAATGTCATTGGTTCAGAGTCTCTCACAATGCTTCCAGATGTTGGCCCTGGCTGCAGTCATATCAAAGTTTAACTTGGGGAAGATCTGCTCCCAGACATTTATATGGCTTTTGGCAGATCTCAGATTCCCACTGGTTGTTGACTAGGTATATCCATCAGCTCCTTGCCAGATGGGCCTATCCATAATTCAGCTCACATGGAAACTGACTTTCTGTAGAGTAACCAAGTAATAGGGTTAGAGTTAGGCCCAAACCAGAAGCTACAATCTTTCTGTAAACTAATCTCAGATGAGACATCTCATACTTTACTTTATTAAAGGTGAGTCAATATGCCTAGTCTACATTCAAGATTAACAGATTACACAAGGATGTAAATACCAACAAGCAAGGATCACTGGGGCCCATTTTTAAACTGCCCATCATGGCACTAATCATTGATTTCAATATCATTGCCTTTTTCTCCACTTACATTTATGTTAATATTAATAATAAATTCAATCACTTATTCATATGTTTTATTGGGCTCTATTTTTTAAGACATTACCCTATTATGAGTTATGCATGTCTTACTCTGTTCAGGCTACTATAAAAAAGTACCACAGACTGGGTTGCTTACAAACAACCAAAATTTATTTCTCACACTTTCAGAGTCTGTGAAATCCATAAGCAAGGCACCAGCAAGAACGTGTTCTGATGTTGACTCACTTCCTTCTCATAGCAAGGGCTGTACATGGTGAGAGGGGCTGTAAGAATCTTTTCTGGAGCCTTTTTTTTTTTTAAAAAAAAAAAAGCTCCAATTTAATTTACCTTTCTATTCTAATTATCTCTCAAAGACCTCACTTCCTAATGCTGGCACTGTCCAGCAGACCCTGAGCAAAGGATGAACAGATTGCTCTGATACATGTTCCTGGGGAAAAGAGGACTTACTAAGGGACCATTTTACTTTAGAAGTAAAAAGCAATTCTGTTCATCTGCCTTCTTAGGCTTTTATTGTCACAACAGCTTGAACTCAAATTAAATATTAGATACTATCAGCAGAGTCAGCATCATTGAGAAAGCACATGCTTCTACAAGGTTGGGTCTAAAAGACTAAACGTAGAGATTTTAGCAAAACACCTGGGGGATCGGAACAGAACCACCAGACAAGCCAAAATAGAGGTGTTTCTATAAAATGGATAGCCTATAGACTGTATTCTTCAAAAATGTCATTGAATACAAAACATAGGGAAACTATCCAATTTGAAAGAGACCAGTGTTTTTTGTCTGAAGCATAGCAAGAATTCACTTTTATGGTTGTATAAGCCAATTTTAACAGACCTTCAGCTCTTTCATTCTACTACTACCCAGCTTAGTCATGCTGTTATTCTAGAGTAGGGGTGTCGAACTCAATCAGAGAAGGGGCCAAAATCTAAAATCCAGCCTAAATCGCGGGCCGAATGTTTTACTGAACAGTCATAAACTGTCATTGTGATGGAAACGCAGCGGAGTGCAGTGATGACAGCGAGGTGCGGGCCACATTGCAAGGCCTGGGGGGACGGATTTGGCCCGCGGGCCTTGTGTTTGACACATGTGTTCTAGAGGAAAGACATAGATGTAGCAGGGAGTAGAAATAAAGAGGTAACTTTATTTAATAGGGTCTTATGGCAGCATACTGTGTTATAAGGAAATTGTACTTGGTGTGTTTTTTTAAATGTGTCCCAGAGTAAGGGCTTGCTAATTCAGCTAAGGCAGATGTGAATCAAGGACAGTGATTTTTATGTTTATGCGTTTAAGGCACAAGAAGGAGAGAGAAGGAAGGCCTTTCATGGTAGACAGTTTATTGAAGATTATGTGGTCTGTCAATCCTCTCTTTAGGAGGCATTATTTGTAAAGCTCCAGGATCCTAAAAGATCTAGAATTGATTACATCAGTGAGAAAGTTTGATATATCTTAACTCCCGAGGCATGAGGAGTGCAGCTGCATTCATCTCTTGCTATAATTTAAGGTAGGACAATGGAAAATGTGACAAAAATTGGATTATAGAAGAGAAAGTCGGACATCATTTTATTTGTCAGAATTAACCTTATCCATCCTCTATAGGCAACTGTAGCTATTAATGTTAAAGCGTCTATCATCATCAACTTGTATTTGAATTCCTTCTCATAGTGTATCTTATATAATCTGAACAGTCTTCATATTTATTCAACAAATAATTAAAATTTCTAGGTAGGACTAATTTTCTTTTTTGGAAATTTTATACCGGATTTATAGAAAACTGTGGTTAGAATGTTTTAAGAAAAATAATCTAAATCTAAGTGAATAGACAAATCAAAAGAATGTACAAGGATTTAAAAATGATCACCCAAAAGGACTTGTATGCATGCATATTAGCTTAATCAATGGACACAAACACCAGGAGTTTGAGGGCACAAGTGGGGGGAGTAAATGGGGAAAAGGACACATATGTGATACCTTAATCAATAAGGAAAAAAATAAAAAATAAAAATAAAAATGGCATAGTAAGAAAATTAGAAGCCAGGATAATAATTACATAATAAAATTCAAATTAAAAGATAAAACTAACAATAGATAATTTTATATTGATCATAGGTAAAGTCTATAATTAATTTTTCTAATATTTTGCATAAAATAATAAAAACAAAAACTTAGCATAAAACAAAAATTTAAAAACATGGAAAAGAATAAAAATATATACTATGAAACTTTAAAAAGACCTCTTTACTGTATCAATAGACTTATATGAATTTAAAGATAATTGTGTTTGAACATATATATGCACACGATGGGAATCTTACAAAAATATAAATGTCCGTTTGTTGCCAATTATATCAACTTTTCAAAGTTGAAATGTTAGTCCACAAAGAAAACTTCCATGTAGTAAAAAATAAAAAAAGCAGAGTCCCACTGGTGTGCTCAGTGGTTGAGCATTGACCTATGAACTAGGAGGTCACAGTTGGATTCCAGGTCAGGGCACATGCCTGGGTTGCAGGCTACATTCCCAGTAGGGGACATGTAGGAGGCAGCTGACCAATGAGAAGTTTCTCTCCCTCTCCTTTTTTCCCTGATATCAATAAAAAATATTTTTAAAAAGTAACTCTGGCCAGTGGCTCAGTGGTTAGAGTGCCAGCCATGCATCAAAGGGTCATGGGTTGGATTCCCAGTCAAGGGCATGTTTCTGGGATGAAGGTTGATCCCTAACCTAGGTCAGGAGACAACCTATTGATGTGTCTCTTTCACATTGGTGTTTTCCTCTTTTTCTCTCCTTCCCTCCCCTTCTTCCTTTCACTCTAAAAATCAATGGAAAAATACCCTCAGGTGAATATTAAAAAGAGAGAAAACAAAAGCAGAAGTTAGGGCAACTTCTCTACATGAAAATAAGCAACAAAATAAAATGTAACCTTAAATATGTGGGAAAATTATATATCTTATATAATAAAAGGCTAATATGCAAATTGTTCCCTGGACCAGGAGTTTGACTGGGATTTCAACTGGGAGTTTGACCGAGGGGTGAGGCTGGCTGGCCAACAGCCCATGGCTCCTCCCCCTGATTAGGGCAGGTCAGCTGGACCCCACCCATTCACAAATTCATGCACCAGACCTCTAGTGTGTATGTAATAGTGGTAAAACTCTATTTGGAATAACATAAATATATTTAAATGTTTAGTTAAAAGAAATCCAAGCTGATATTTTTTAATGTTCACAGTTGATAGTATCTCTTATAGTTATATAAAAAAATACTTTCTCTTAGGAAGAATATTCTACATAAACTTCAAACAAGGTTATCCCAGGAACATAATTCTACAATTAAAAATCAATGTCAAACATATTTTAAGGATGAAGGTTTTAACTAAAAACTATTTTGAAGTTTTATGTGACACATTTCATCATTGGAAGTTAGATTAGTTGTTCTAATAGTAGTAGTGAGTGGTAGTAGCTGTAGTGGTGATGGTAGTTAAAATTAGAATATTAAAAAAATATTTAATCATAAATCTAACTTCTTGAAATTGATAGTTCTGAATCTTTATCACATGATATATAGGTACAAAATATGCTTAAAACCTGAAATGCTCCACAACAAACATGACCTGTTAATTACTGGACATCCCCATAATTTTATGTTTAGTGTGAATTTGTAGCATTATTTAAAAAAAACTTTTGATGTATATTAAAATATGAACAACAGATCTTGTCAGTCAGTTATGTTACTTGAATAATGTTAAAGAGATTCAAATATGTTTCTATTTTCTTTCATATTAATTTGATACACATTTTTAACTACATGGGCTTTTAAGATAGACTTAATGATATTTTATAAGACTGACAGTAAAGTCAATAATGTTATCAAGTAACTTTTAGAAATGAAATCCATTGCAAAAAAAATACATGAACTTATATGTGACATTCAATAATAATTTATTTTATAAACTTAAAGCCATTAAAGTGAAATCCAAGTCTGTCATATATAATTTGCCCAATGTTTAAAAATTTTTTTATAGGAACTTTCCCTCTTTGTTCATTAACTAGCCCTATAATCAGAAGATAAATCTTCAATTTTCCGTTCCTTGTTTCATTGTCATTTGCTATCTGACCACCTTCCTGGTGTTTCCTGCAGACTCAGGATTGTCAGAGACTGATAAATTGGTGCTTTCACTTAAAGCATTTCCCTTGCCCTCTAAATCCCCAATCCATCTACTATGGTCTGTGATTTCTGACTACAAGGCTTTGCGGGCTTCTGTCAGCACTATTCAGCTAAGCTGAAGAAGGAGACAGATTTGCTACTGCAAAACTTGAACATGTAAAAAAAAAATCTATATTTTTAGCACTTTCTTTTGCTTCCTTTTTTCAGTCATATACTTAAATCCTCTAGCTGTGTTTGATTATATGGCTTTTTATTTTCAGTATTATTTGTGTTATATTGTTTAATGATAGATTTTATTTTCTCAATAATAAAGTCCAGCAGTGTATCTAATGATTTTATATGGGTGATGACATTTTACACAGGGTAAATGAGTAAACATGAACATATAAAGGAATTTTGATTAGACATACTTATTTAATTGAAGAATAAATATATGCAGTGGTACTTGTTTTATTAGAAATAGAAAAAAATCTCAAATATGACTATTTAAAAAGTTAAGTAAAAATTACAGTGTATACATATTATCAATCCCTTACTTTGGGTAAAAATTTAATAACATCTTGATGATTATTGACATTTATGAACTAAATATTTTACCTTAGATAGAGTAAAATAAGACTGAAGTTTAGTAAAGAGATAATTCCAAGATATTTTTAAAAAATTTTATTCTGTTTTATGCACAATATTGATTTGAACTATAATACAAAATATTATAACATTAAGACATATGAGTTATGCCTGCAAAGATCTAGACAATAAATTAGATAAAGTATTGCCAGAATTGATTTTTGAACTAAAATATCCTTATTTGAATCCTACCTGTCTCTAAAAGATAAAGACTTTAGTATTTTCTTCATGAGAAAAGTACTGATTATAAAATTGTTTTTTTTGTAGGCACATGATGTTTGTAATTAAATTGTCTATATCCAGATACTATTATTTTTCCTGCCTTTATACCTTATCGTAGGAATAATTTCTGAGTATTTATGGTTACTTAACATGATTAATATTTGTTTGTTGTCTTTGAATTTACTATTGTCTATTATATAAATACATAATCTGATTTGCAATCAAACTACTAAGAAATTTTAAGTTGTTAGCTTGCAGCAATGAATTAATCAATCAATAAATATTTACTTTATGAAGAAATTATGCTCAACTCAGCTTTGCTTTAAAATTTTGGCTATGGTTTTCATTTTCTAAAATAAATATCGGTAACTATAACCTCAAATATCTCTATGATTTTTTGTTGTGTTGTTGTTTTTATTAGAAAGGGCTTCCATAAATGTGTTAAATATTTGAATTGTCCAATCTGTTTGAATAGTTCTTCAAATACATGAACTTAAAAAGAAACCACACATTTTATTGATTATTAGAGAGAAAGAGAGAGAAAAAAACAGCAATGTGAGAGCATAACATCATTCATCTCCTACCAGGGATTGAGACCACAACCCAGACATGTGCCTTCACCGGGAATCAAACCAGCAACACTTCAGAGCACAGGATGATGCCCAACAAACAGAGCCACACTGGCCAGGGCTGAATATATTTTTAAAACAACATTTAAAAGGTTTGAATGGATATACTTTTTGATTTAGCCAGTAGTAGTCAGTTCTAACTCAATTACAATTCCAGAATTATGTTCTATGGAACAAAATTTCTACTCAGGATTCGAATCAGTAATACTTACCTAGTATATATATAATTTGATAACAAAAAAATGTAAGGGAAATGATTCACATGAACTGAAAAATTTAGGATAATTTTAGTGTGTTTTAAGATTTCTGAAATGCCACTCTATATGTCCAAGAATATAATTATATATATATATATATATATATATATATATATATATATATGATACATTAGATATTAAGGTTCATATACAACTATGTAATGAAGGATTACTTTATAAAAAGTAATTTGAATATTTTTCAGAACTTTGGAAGAAAAGAAAATAATCTATTTTTTAAATTGATTCATTTTTTAAAAAAATTCCACTAATTGAATTTTAAATTTGTTTTATGAAAAATCTTGAAAAGAATCTATTTTGTATCTTAAAAATTTTAAACAATTTTAAAAAACAGCCATCTTCATGAAGTGTGTTTACTAGGTTTTTTAATTTTTTATTTCTAATAAATTTGTGATTAGCTTTTCAAATAAGTATTTTTTTTTCCTGACTGGTATAAGAAACATAATTTAAAGCAAATGACTCCCCTGAGCCTACTATCTAGATAGTCTTCTGAATCATTGTTGGTCCTCAGAGCATCATTTTTGTTCTTTTATGTCTCCACTGAGTGTTTTGCCATTATCAATTATAGCCTGTACAACAAAATTATTCTAACATTTCAAACCTCTGGCCTACAACAGTGAGATCACTGTCATTTGTTGCCCCAAACACTCAGTAATTTCTGTAATTTTATTATGTTATATACTAAAACTGATGTATTTTCCCTTATAAAAATATATCTTGTGATTCTTTTACACTGGGTGTAATATAGCAAAAGGTCTCTAATCTCTTTCTGTGTATAAATGAACTTTGATGGCAAAATTGGGATTGAGTTTCTTTATTTCAAGTCACAAGTATTAGATATTTTTAAAGTTTTTGTATACTTGGTCAAAGTATACAAAAACTTTAAATTACATCTTACAATGGTAAATACAGACTAAAGTATATATCTAGTATAACCAACACATATACACAGATCCTTACTTAAAAATGTCTAAACTTTTCTTTGCCTTCTTTGTTACATTGGTATTTTCAAGGGGAAATACCCTTAAAATCTAACATACACACACACACACACACACACACACACACACACACAAAACAAACAAACAAACAAAAAACACACACACAACCTTAAATTTAAAAAAAGGGGAGGGAAAAGAAGGGCATATTTTTAAAAAGACATATATATTAGAAACAGTGGCATTCAGTTATAGAAACCAGGTCACTTTTGCAATCCTTGTAAAGAATTTTTAAGACAGTGATCCTAGAAATGTATGGTATTTATAATCAACCTTTGTTTTAAATGTTAAATTCATCAAATAATCGTTTTCCTTGACAACATTTGTAGTAAGTTCTATATAAGAATATGTAACTTTGCCAAGGCATTAATTTAAATAGGAATACTGTTAGTTTCCAACTTGATAGCTGAAGCAACTGAACCTCAGAGATGTGAAGTGACCAGCCCCTATCCTTGCATAGTGAGTCCGAAAATGAAACAAGTGCACTCTAGCACAGGTATGATGATATTATCCAGAATTTCCTGGCAATCTCTGAGTTCTTCAGATTCGATAGGAACTGGACAAATTGGAGTCTGTAACACCATGCTCAGTTCCACTTTTCTCATCAGGAGTTTGGAAGTAGGGCCAATAACCCTCAAGTATCACTCTTGAAATTTCATGTGAGTTAGCATTCTCTTAAACAATGGACAAAATGAGTGTCTGTGAGGTGGCTGAGACAATTACAACACCAACAACTAAAGCTAGGAAAAAACGCACAAAAAAACTCCACAGTGTCCCTCAGTTGACCTTGCTTGTCCCCTCAAGTGTTGATTAAGCAGACTATCTGGAGCATATTCAGTTATCAGGCACAAGTAAAATAGATTTAAAAGGTACACATTCCATTTTGAGGCTCTTAAAGTAAAGTTTCTCTCCTGATATCATTTTTTTGGTCAAAGCAAGTCTGCAGCAAAGCATGGAAGAATAACCACTAAAGAGATGAGACACAGATACGGGCATACATTTATAAAATTTAACACCACCTATTGCCTCCTCCCTTCCTTCTTTAACCTCTTCTTTAACACATTGTTTCATTGACTACCCATACAGTCTCTTTTACTGCACAGATAGTTTTGCAGTTAGATTGGATTGAGGTGAAATGTGTCCAGCCCAACAATAAAAATCCATTTTGATTCTTTTATCATCTTCATTGTCTGATTTCCAAATATTGAGATGGTGGCATCAATAGACAGGTAAAGTGTAGAGACATAAGTCACTATATTTAAGAGTCATGTCTCTAGTTTATAGCAGATTTTCTGTGAGTAAGAAATAAACCATTCTTGTCTGACAATTCTGTGCTTTTGGATTTATTGGTTGCCACCACATATGTTGGCTTATATAAACTAATTCAGCTACTGTCCATCATGAATTTTTATCACTTAGTTTATCTCAAGATCAAGCAGTGGATATGTATTTTACTTTGGTACTATATAATTGCACTTTGCTCACAGGACACATTGAGTCCTAATTCTTTCTTTTGACTTAATTTTTCTTTTCCTAAGTGAGCTCACAGAAGTTACACAAAAGGTATAAGATGACTTCCCAGCCTAAGTGAACAATATAAACAATAGTAAAAGGCCTGAAATTTTTGACTGCCCTCAATTCTCTCTCTCTCTCTCTCTCTCTCTCTCTCTCTCTCTCTCTCTCTCTCTCTGTATATATATATGTGTGTGTGTGTGTGTGTGTGTGTGTGTATATATATATAAAGCTAAGCACCCAAATGACTGAACAACTGATCAGTTGACCAGTCACTATGACGTACACTGACTACCAGGGGACACATGCTCAATAAAGGAGCTGTGGTAACTTGGCAGCTGCAGTTTTACAGGTGACACACCTGGAACAAGAGAGGAGGGAGCCCAATTCTGAGGTGCATCCCCCAAGAACTGCCCTCTCACAATTCAGAACCCTTCATGGGATTTTGGAGAGCCAGTTTTGGCCCTATTTCTGCAGGCCAGGCTGAGGAACCCCACCTGTGTACAAATTCATGCACCAGGACTGTAGTAGTTTAATAATTAAGCTTCCCTTGAATTATCAATTAAAATTTTGTGTCCATTGATAAATTAAAACATAATATAAACATAGCCTGTCTTTTTTCATCATAAAAAAATAAGCATAAAATAATTTCAAGTGTGTATATATCTATATATTGTATATAAAAGCCAAGTGACTGGCATAACTAGAAAGACCAGTTGCTATGATATGCACTGAGGTGAGCTAGCTGGCCAGATGGGATGGAGCTAGCCTCCCTCAACCCCACCTTCTAGCCATCCCACCCCCTGGCACAAATCCCACTCCCTCCAATTGGGGCCTGGGCTAGCCAGACAACCTCCCATGCTTCCTCACCCCCCACAACCAACTGGATCACACCTGTGCACAAATTCGTACACTAGGCCTCTAGTATTTTATATTATCTTTGTTTTTAATGAATAGCATTTTATATCTTATTTAGATTTCTATTATTTTCCACATTTTGCCAGCATATTTATTTTTAACAGATGTGCACAACACACAAATGTTTGCACATCTTTCTTTTAGAATATACATCTCAATCTCTCTAACCTTTTTCTGTCCCCAGAAAATAAACACTGTTATTGGTTTACTTAACATAAAAATTCCTTGGTTCCTTCTTTCTAACAGAATCCTAATATCATGTAGGTAAGTGATGGTAAGTTGACCCTACTTCCAGCACCACTTATAAATTCTGATCAGTTCAAGTGAATTATGGTGCTCACAACCCTATAGTATGAATGGTTTGTGAATATAATTATAATGTAAGACTGTTAATTGGACATGAAGCAATATTACCTGAGAGTAATCTGAGTGAAATTTGTTCAATCCATTGAGGAATTTGGACATATTGTTCCATTTATGCACATTGTATTGAAGGTCTGGCATATCTTCAATCATCTTGATACCAAATTAATGATAAAACCAATATTTAGTAAAAGTAAAAATTGGGCAATTAGAGAAAAATTAAAAGAGAGCAAAAATTAATTGTCCCTGCATCCTGCCTGGCACATATATGGAACTAAATTAATTATTATTTAAACATGAACAGATCTATTTTTATTATATTAATTGACAAATGAATAACAAAAATAAGTTTCTAAAACATGTCAAATATTTTTAGAAGAAAATTCATTATTTTAATGTAACACATTAACTACTCTATGAAAAATTTTAAATGGATTATTTGTCAATTTTATGTTAAAAGTGTACCTTTCTAAGATAATGAATAATAACAATTTTTTTTACCTTGAATACAAAAATAACAGGAAATACCAAGATAACTTTGTATCGGATTATAGAAAATACTGTCAATGGATGTCTGACACCAAGCTCTGTTATCACAATGTTATTTCCTTTCTTTCTGTAAGAAGCAATTGCATACATTAAATTCACAGCAGAGATTTACATTTTAAAAAAGCTACCAGATAATCTAAAATAGGAGCAATTACCAGAAGGAATGTTCAGTATATTGTCTACCCTTTTGTCCATGAACTTTTAATGAGATTTCCTTGGGGGCATGACAGACACATTTCTAAGTTTGTCAAGAATGCCATAACAGGTGAATGTGCACTTATCATCACTGTAGAAGAAAATAAAATCATAGCCATTTATATCTCCTGGAATTAATAATTATATTGGGATTCTTAACAACATAAATGTAGATATAAGCATTGTAACTTAACATAATATATGCCTCAGTTTCTTTCTTTGTAAATTAGCTTAAGATTTGCCTTGTAGAACTGCTAAGATGCAAAACCTTAGCAAGAATTGAGCAAAGTTACTGAAGTACTTTAGCTGTTCATTAAATACTTGCCTAGCATTTATTTCTTGTTATCTTTGTTGTTTATTATTTTCCACACCACATTGTAAGAAGCAAGCTGCATTTTCTGAAGATGAGTCTTACTATACCCACTCTTCATAAGAACATTCCAAACTTCATTACCTTTCATTTAAACCACTAAAATAAAAATAAAAATATACAAGGAGCATGGTAAAGAATCAAACCAGAGGTATTTTACTAGAGATCAGAATTTTTAAAAGTCCGACAGCAGAATGAACTTATAAAAGGACTATTAGAATTGATATATTGTTATATTAACATGTTTTGGTATTATCATCTATGTAATGCTTCAAATTTAATTACCACCTACATATTGACTTAATTTATATCATTACATATGTTACATATAACACATTACATTAAAATAAAATGGTGTCATGTAGGCAGATAAAGCAACAGAAAAGAGGACAAGAAAATAGAACAGAAAGTCTAGCAAGAAAACCTGCTACATAATAATGTGTGAATGTTATTTTATGAAAACACCATAAGTCAATGGGAAGGGTAGGAGGATGTAAAAAGTAGTATAAAAATAATTTGTTTAGAGAAAAAAAATCTCGCATCAAATAATTTTCTAAGCTATTAAATAATTTGATACAAAATAAATCAATAAAAAGCAGAAGGAAATTGAGATGAATACTTATCTGACTTCTGATATAGAAAAAAAATTTGAAACTGAATTCTTAAGTACCAGGTATATATTTCATTTCATTTTATCTTATATCCTAGAACTAAGCAAATGAAACATGTAGATGTTCAAGGGGTTTTACTGGCAAAATAAATAAATGGATAGATTAAACAAGTAATTCATTAATTGTAGCTTAGTTAACTTTAACTCAATTTTCTAATTTGTTCTTTTATTTGGGTGATAGGCACCTCTTACAGACAATAGAGAGATGTTATCAGACAGCCCTATGAGTCAGAAGGCTGGCCGCACCTCGGTTCTTCTCATGCTTTTATAAATGAATTCAACAATGGACTTTAGGTAAGAATTGCATTGTGTTAAAGTGAATTTATTTTTAAAAAAAATAAAGCATGCACATTTATTTAAAAAGCAAGGATATTTTTATTTCTGTTATTGCATTAATTTTTTCTGATTTTTCTAGTGACTATTATCATAGAAGTCTTTTATCAGTGGCTTTTCCTTTTTTTCTCATGTACACATTGGGTTTTGTTGGGAAGTCTTATAACCTAGATTCATTGTTTTATTTTCTAAGACATTTTGGTTTGCTATTCTTATTGCTCTGTCTGATATCATGGTGATCTTATATAAACTAGAATATTTTGCTGCTGTTATCAATTTCTACTGAGTATACTTAACACTTAAAAGTACACTATAGTTATTGGTTACAGCTCCAGTTATATGAGTGGTTACATTTTATTATACCTCAAACATGTTAAATAGACATGAGGATATGTCTAACTCTGACAAAATTGACTGTAGTGATAAGAAACACATTTTGAAGATGCAAGTAAAAAGCTTGAATACACTGGATTTATGAAAACAACAAATATAAAATAATATTTTCATTATGTCAGTTTGTATAAGATATAAATGTAAGGGTATACTTCCTAGGAAATCAATGATTTACCATTAGTAGTATTATAGGAGTTTTTCTATTTTCTTTATACTTATAGAAACTATTATTATATATTCAATAATTCAAAAGAAATTTATATAAAAGAGCAAAAAATGGAAACTATTTTCTCTTTTGAAGGAGAATATATTGCTTTATAGTGAGATGGCTTAAAATACAATAAATCCATTTTAATTATATATTGAATTTTTATGACAAGTATTGTTTTATTTAAATATGTATATTTTAAGTAATTTCAACTAGAAGAAATCAACAGTTCTAGCAGAATGATAAATGGTGACTCACCCTTAACCCTAGATTTAGGGAGATGACAGAGAATAGTGGATACTAGAGTTAAGGCAATGCCTTTCCCCAAAAGGAACAGATGACTCTCAGCTTTGTCTTACTATTACTTTGTAACTATTGGGATCTGTGTTGCCAGATTCTCTTCTTCACAAGTGAAGCTATAAACCTATAGAGTTTTAAATTAAATATAAGCATTGTCAATAATTATTATTCAAAATCATCAAAATAAACACAAGGCTGACTGTGTACTTCAAAAGATATCTTTGAGCCTCTATTTGACAAATTTATAAGCATTTATGCAGACATTTTTGTTCTCTCCTCACATTCAGAACTTTATCGCTATTTACTAATTTTTGGATCCCATATGAATCTTTATCCAGTTTTTCAATTTGGTACTGAATCTGAATGATAATGTCCATAGGCAAAATGAGGTATTTTAAATAAGTGGGGGGAAATCAAAAGAAAGAAAATGAAGAACTATTGAGCATAATTATGTGTGTTATCTTCTGTGGGCCCCTTAAGTTCTGTCTAAAGACAAGCCAAAAATACTCATATATTTATACCATAGTAAAAAATAAACAAACATATATTTGCAATTATAAATACAATTTTGCTATATAACATAAATGTCATGTACTCTAAATTCTCTTGTTTTGAGAAATCAAATTATTCTTGTTTTAAAAATACAATATTAACCGAAACCAGTTTGGCTC
This sequence comes from Pipistrellus kuhlii, assembly GCF_014108245.1. Taxonomy (NCBI): domain Eukaryota; kingdom Metazoa; phylum Chordata; class Mammalia; order Chiroptera; family Vespertilionidae; genus Pipistrellus; species Pipistrellus kuhlii. Next base: position 16,057,590 of record NW_023425449.1, read on the forward strand.
AGTGGATAGAGCAATGGCCTGCAGACTGAAAGGTCCCAGGTTCAATTCCGGTCAAGGGCATGTACCTGGGTTGCCGGCATATCCCAGTAGTGGGTGTGCAAGAGGCAGCTAATCTATGTTTCTCTCTCATCAATGTTTCTAACTCTCTATCCCTCTCTCTTCCTCTCTGTAAAAATTCAATAAAAAAATAAATAAAATAAAATAAATAAAAATACAATATTAGACATATTTATAGTTTTGGATTATATAATTTATATCGGAGCATGTATATTTTATAATATTTAAAACATATATAATTGTATTTATAACCTTAAAATAAATGACATATACTACTTGAAACAATTTAAATTTCAATAGTTCAAAGACAAACTTATTAACAAAAATGGATACATAAGTATTGTCAAATTTCTTAGTTTTCCCAAAGAAATATAAAGGGTAATAAATTATTACATTTGGTCTTTAATATGTAGGATTAGAATTTTCCAATTACCAAGGAGTAAAATCTCTTATAGGAACAAATTCTTATCAGACTTTGCAGAAGAGAATGTTTTTCTCCTCTACTTATTAAAGTATGTCATATTTTTATATTGCAGTGTCTAATGAAATTTTGTTGCAATGACAGAAATATTCATTTATAAAATAGAGGTCAAAGTTGCATAAACTCATTCTTCCAAATTGCTGTTATAAGTTTGGATAGTTCTTTGAATACACAGAGGAAATATAATGAGAATGAGAACAAAAAGGATGTTAAAAATAACCATCATAGGACTACCTAGTCATCATCATATATTTTAAAGTTGTTCTCACATTGATGCTGAGTTTTGAAAAGGAATTCCGCACTTTGAGTACATGAATATAAAGTAAAATACTTCAATGAAATGTATTATAAGCAAACTAGAATTAAAAAAAAAAAAAAGTACTAAGTCTGTCGATAGATGGTGTGGCTCAGTTGGTTGAGTCACCTCCCATAGAAAGAGGTCAGTTAGATAGATTCCTGGTCAGTACACATGCCTGGTTGCTGGTTATATCCCCAGGAGGGGGAACACAGGAGGCAGCAGATAGATGGTTCTCTCTCATGGATATTTCTCTCTCCCTCTCCATCTCCTTTCTCTCTTCTTCTCCCTCTCTCTCTCCCTCTTCTATCTCTCTCACTCAAATCAATAATAACACATTTTAAATTAAGTACTGAAATTTGTAGCACAAGATCTACTTTATTTTTAAGTAACCAAGGGGAAAATTCCTCATATTAAACTACCAAATACTTTATGGTAATATAAAGTAACTAACAGTGTTTCTCATATGTATATTTAAGAGTTGTTTTGTTTGTTTTTTTAAATGTGATAACAGTATAACCAAGATTAATACAACTAAAAAGCTATAGATAATAGAAAAATGAAAAAATCAAGCTGTAGTTCACTGCTTTATTTCTAGGGATTACTTGCTGCTCTGGTTGTAAATAAAGCATTTTAAAATAGGTTTATGTCCAATGCAATGTTTGGTATGACTATATTAATATGTATATTTTTATTTCTTATAAATGACATACTTTAAAAAAGGCCATTTCAGATTTTTGAATTGAGTATCATTTTTGTGTATATTTGAAAATGGCATGCGTTTCTTGTCAAAACTAGAATTTGTTTAACTTTTTAGCAGTTTTATATTGAATTTTACTTTATTCTCTGATGTCTTCATGGATATATACCACAAATGTGTAAGAAAAAATTTTTACAATTGGCCATATACGTTACAGAACTCTTATACTCCTTGAACTATCTTTGGTGTAAGTTCATGAATGTTTTCACAATGAACATTTTATCTAGGATTTAAATTTATTATGAATGTGGGCTTCAAATACCTGGGATAGAGGGAGGTCAAGGAAATTTTACTGTGTCTTACCCAACTTTCCAAAACCATCCTCCAAAGAAACCACAAGCAAAAGACTTTATTTCAATCCCAAATTTAAGGATAGGTGCTAAATATAAAGGCATTGAGGAGGATATTTAAATTAGAGCACATTTTGAAATAGATGAAGTCATCTATATAAAAAGCATGCTGCTGTAGGGAAAATTTATAATGTCAACTTTCAGATTCTTTAGCATCTGAATTTTATGCTATGCACTTGAAATGTACAGCTATTGTCAAAAATCCTAATCTTAAAGAAAAGAAAAAAAAACAGGCATTTGATGGATGTTATTTTCCAGTTCTTTTCATTTCTAAGGCAGATAATTATGTGGAATTGTGACAATCACTATGGGGCTTTAAGGATGGAATGCCAGAACACAGCTGTAATAGTTTGACCAGAATATTACTACCATCCAGGGAGTGGGCATTGCTTTCAGGTTAAAAATCTTATTAAAATATTCACACTCTGAAAGCAGACCAGCAGTCCTTTTATTTGCTGGCCTCATGTCTCATATTAGATAAACTAAGTTTAATGATTAAGAATGTGAACCTTGTGTTACATTCCCTATGTTTAAACCAGGGCTTCCCCACTTCGTAGCTTAGTATCATATATTGCTTACTTCTTTGCAACAGAGTTTTCTCATTCATATATTAAAGCTTTTTATTGTGTCTTCTTCAAAGGGGTGGGTGTTGTAAAATTAAATTAGTTAAACCCTGTAAGTTTTTTTGCCCATTATTCAGCATAGTAAGTACTCAAATATTGTAGTTAATAATACTATTTTACTGCTTATGTCAAATAATTATTAGTAATGTTACCCTTTTGCCATTTATTTTGAGAAATGTCCACCTATCTTCAATAAAAATGAAATATATATAGAAGTTTAATAGCTTTCACTCTTTCAGAATAGCTGCTCATTTACATAAAATGATAGTTCAACACAAGTGTAGAGAGATTAATTTAATTATAAGCAAACTAAGAACTTTTTTTGCATATGGATGTATAATCTTTATTATTTCATATTTATTAAATGGTAATAAGAACAACATATTGCTTACTAGAAGTACTTAGCATGCTTACTAAATTGTTAGTATTTTAACTATACTGCAAAAATATATTCAATATTTATAAAAGTAGTATTTGTTATTAACTTATCCAAACAGAACAATAGAAATTCTAGATGCATATTCCTAATCCTTAAAGAAGCCAGGCTACTAAAAATGAAGAAATTATGATATTTGTAATTTTAAAAATATTTTCAATTATGTGTTTATTTTTATTTATGGATAGGTTCAATATCTTGAATGTGATTTCATACCCCTTAAATTTTTTTAAAGATCCATAAAACTATAAATGCCCATTTCCCTTCTCTCTGCCTTTGTGCTCTCATTATTGTATATTTGCATTAAACTCAAAATATGTTGTTTATTTGTAATTTTAAAAATATTTTCAATTATGTATTTATTTTTATTTAAATTGTAAATTATCTTTTAATAATTTACAGGAAATTCCAATAATAGCCAATCATAAGACTAACAGGTGGAGGCTGCTTCAACTACCAATGTCTCAACCAAACAATGAATGATTAGCCCTAACTTTTTAGAGCAATTTAAGGTTGACCAGCCTTCAGGATTCCCCATCCACACCTCTCTACTAGTGAAACAATGATTGGCTTCCAGCAAAAATCCTAAGAAATAATAATTAATATGTAGTGACAGCAGATCTGTGGTTTACTGGGGGGACAAGAATCATGAGGGGTAGAAGGGAGGGATTACAAAAGGGCATGTGCAAATGTGTTAGAGTATGGATAGGTTCAATATCTTGAATGTGATTTCATACCACTTAAATTTTTTTAAAATCCATAAAACTATAAATGCCTATTTCCCTTCTTTCTGCCTTTGTGCAGAATAGTATTCAATTGCACAGATATAACACATCTTGCACATCAATTGATGGGCATTTGGTTAATTTTCAGTTTTTAGATATTATATTAAAACAGATATGCCTGGCTAGTGTGACTCAGTGGTTGAGCATCATGTTCAATAGTGTGACAGGTTCAATTCCCAGTCAGTGCACATTCCCGGGGCTGCAGACTGGATCTACAGTGGGGGCGTGCCGGAGGCAGCAAATCAATGATTCTCTCTCATTGATGATGTTTCTATTTCTCCCTCTCTCTTCCTCTCTAAAATCAATAAAATGTATTTAAAACACAGAGGTTGGTTTTTACAATACATTAATTGTTAGTAATAAATAGAATGAGTGATACAGATCTTATGAGTATTTTATCTTCAGCCTCTGGGTAAATGGTTTCTTCATTTACAAATATAAGGAAGAATAAAATGAGACATTTATGGTTTTTGCAATGCACATATGAGGATAAATCATCAAAGGAGAAGATAGGAAATGGCATAAGTTGTTCAGAGGCATATAAGTGCAAAGGAAAGGTTCACAAGAAGTTGGGTGTGACCAAAAGTACCAAATCATGCCAAAATTAATGCAAATAGAACACCTTAACTGGATTTAAAAACAAAGTTAATATGGCAACAACACATTTGCAATTTTGGAGAGGTTATAGCCTCATGCTGAATTGAAGTGGGTTGAGATATAAATAAGACATGAGGAAGTGGTCCTCTATAAGAAATGCTATCAAGATTATTGAAAGTGAGCAGTTAAATGAAAAAATCTGGAGGGAAATATTTCTTAAGAAGTGTGTGTGGGAGCTATTTTGGGCTATTATTATGAGAATAGAGAAATTCATTTATCTTGAGAATAAACAAATTAATATTTTGTTGATGAAAGAGAAAGAACAGTACTGAAAAGCTAATTGATCAATGTTTTAAAGTTTAAAATCAAACAACCCTGAGATAAGAATTTAAATATAAGTATTTATTTATTTATTTATTTATGTTTAAATATATTTTATTGATTTTTTAGAGAGGAAGAAAGAGGGATAGAGAGTTAGAACCATCGCTGAGAGAGAAAATCATCGATCAGCTTCCTCTTGCAAACCCTCTACTGGTGATGTGCCCGCAACCAAGGTACATGACCTTGACCGGAATCGAACCTGGGACCTTTCAGTCCACAGGCCGATGTTCTATCCACTGAGCCAAACCGGTTTCGGCAGTATTTTGTTTTTAAAGGTGTAAAAACACTAGGAGGGAGGTGGGAAATTGGAACAGGAAGAAGTCAATAAAGTTGTGTTATCCAGTCAGCTAGCATGATGAGAAATAGTGTAAAACACACATTTGTTATTTCATCCAGCATCAAGAAGTTAACGTAGACCTATTTGAACACTTCCCACAATTGTGAATTTCAAGATCTGATGGGATCCAGTAACTTTCCCTCTAGAAATTCCTCATGCGGACCGAAATAGCGGCAGTGAGAAGTTGTCCAGAACACCGGCATTGTTAAGGTCTAAAGGCTACAGGTGAACACTTATAGCATCACCCATGTCAAAACATAGATACAGGTTCCAAAACTAAATATTATAAAACTTAGGTTAAAGTACACATCTCTACTTAACACATTAGTTTTATTGCTAGCTTTACCCAGATGCCAGGTAAGTTTCTATTGAATGAGTATAAGAAACGTTTTTACATAAATGTTAAAGGCACACCTTAAAGTTAAATACCCATTGCATTTTGAAGTTATTTATTACATTGTCTTACAAGCTAATATATTTTTAAAGTATGATACTTTGTAAAACACTGTAATATAAAACTCAAGAATTCTCGTGATCGACTGTCCACAATGTGTTTTAAGATAAATGTTACAATTTTTATCCAACAAATTATCTCATTTGAATAATCCTATGTAATAAAAGTTTAATATGCAAATTGTCCCCTTGGGAGTTTGACCGGGAAACCAGGAGTTTGATTGCTTACTAAGACATGCACTGACTATGAGGGGGCGGCATGGAACATGGTGGGTGACCAGCAGTGGCAGTGGGGCCTTGAGGGAGCAAGAAAAGGAGGAGGCAGGAGACAGGGAACCTGATCGGCCCTGATCACAGGCTAGGCCTAGGGGCCCAACCCACGCATGAATTTCATGCACCAGGTCTCTAGTTTTTAAATAATTGTGGTCATTATCAAAACTTGAAAAGAGTCATATTTACATTTATTCCCTCAATGGAATGTTTGGACAGAACAAATTACATAATAAAAGCAATGGTTATTTATATAAACTGAGCAAAAATTTGCTATGCACTTTTAATTAGTTACAGGGTGACATGTACAATATAGTAAATACGTTTTGTCATTTAGTCTTTGCCTGATGCTAAGACTAAGGATGACTAAACTGGAAGAGACAGAAAACCTTTTTTTACCATTTAAACTAATATTTAAAACTTTTAGGTAAGATGACTCTACTTAATCTTTAGTTACAAATAAACTGAAGAAATATTTAAGTGGAAATTATTTGATAAATGCTAGCATTTGGAAATATAATATGATGATTAAAGACACAGTAAGCTTATGAATGGTTTTGCCTAGAGTAACACAATCAACTAACTCAATTCAGAGAAGTATAAAAGAGGGTGAAAATTACCGTTTTAAATATTGATTCCTTCCCCTAGAAAGGTAACAGTGCTTCTTTAAATTCTTGTATCACAGTCCCAGTTGGTGGTTGATGATTCTGACAAGCTGTGATGCTATGCTCTTAACAAAGCCCAGAGCTTTAAAGCTGTTATACAACAGTGATTTTCTGATATGCTTGATATGAGTATAAACTTTTATTCTAATAATGCCATCTTGAAACTCTTGACACCCCTGTAGTCTTAGAAAAGAATTGACAGCCCCTGGGCCCACTGAAAATGACATTGTTTAAAATGCTAATATTAATGACTGTTGGAGAAAAAGGAGACTATTCAGATGAGAACAGATTTCTAGAAGAAAAAAAAATATATATATATATAATGACCTGCTTTAAACAACTAACATTTTTATGATAATTATATTTTTAATTCTGTGGCAAACTGCCATACTATTTTCCATAACTGCTGCACCATTTTACATTTCTAGTAACAGTGCACAAGACTAATTTCTCCACAGTCTCATCAACAATATTGTTTTTAACTTTTTCATAGTAGTTATCCTAATTGGTGTGAGTTGGTATTTATTATGGTTTGATCTGCATTTACCCAATGAGTAATGATATTAAGCATCATTTTATGTGCTTCATGGGCATTACTATAACTTTTTTTGAGGAATATCTATGCTGGCTAGTCCTTTGTCCCTTTCTAATTGTTCTTTTTGTTGTTGTTGAGTTGTAGATATTCTTTATATATTATGGATATTAACATCTAATATTTAATGCTATACCTGTAAGCATTCTACAAACACTAACATTTTTCAAATCTATAATAATAAAAACATAATATGCTAATTAGACTAGATAACTGAACGACTTTCTAGACATCATTCCAGACGTCCTTCCAGCAGTCAGCATTCCTCTTAATCTGGGTCTGCTAGCTTCTAACCACTCGCCTGCCTGCTTACCTTATTGTCCCTAACCACTCTGCTTTCCTGCCTGATCACTCCAACCACTCCCCTGCCTGCCTGATTGCCCCTAATCAATCACCTGCCTGCCTGATCACCCCTAACTGCCTCTGCCTCAGCCCCCATCCCACATGGCTGCCATCTCTGCCTTGGTCGCCACCACTGCAGTTTCATCCCTTTCACAATCAAGGACTGCTGGCTTGAACTGCTCACCTGCCTGCCTTCCTGAATGCCCCTAACTGCTACTGCCTGCCGGCCTGATCACCCCCTAACCACTCCCCTGACATCCTGATTGATGTATAACTGCTCCCCTGTCAGCCTGATTGCCTCTAACTGCCCTCCCCTGCAGGTCTGGTCACCTCTAACTGCCCTCCTCTGCAGGCCTGGGTTCCCCCCAACTGCCCTTCCCGGCAGGCCTGGTCGCCCCCAACTTCCCTCCTCTGCTGGCCTGGTCACCCCTAACTGCCCTCCTTGCAGGCCTGGTCTTTCCTAACTGCCCTCCCTGCTGGCCATGTTGTGTCCACATGGAGGCAGCCATCTTGTATATTGGAGTGACAGTCAATCTACATATTACTCTTTTATTAGATAGGATAGATACTAAGTTTTGTTTTGTTTTGTTTTGTTTTATCCTATGGCTAGCCAATGTTGGGTGGAGTTTTACATGGAATAGAAAGCAGGAAGTCTCTATATGGCTAAAACTGCTGATTTTGGCTATATTTGAAGTATGCGGATGTTTAAGAATTTTAATTTTGTGACAGTGGCCTTTAGGCAAATGATCTTGGCCTGGCTATCTGTATTTTCCTATAATTGTTATGTGGTATCCTCAAGTATGCTGTTTCTATTTTCTCAAAAACCATTGATCCTGCCCTTATCAGTGAGGCTCAATTGGTTTAGTTAATAAAATAATAATCAAAAACGTTTAATAATAGTAGCAAAAATATATGGGACATTTAATTCATCTACAAACTGGTGAACTTGTATTTTCCCCCTTAAGATAAAGATTGACATGTGTGTTTGGGAGAACTAATAGTAATAAACTTTTACAGATAAAGGAAATATTTGTTATTTTCTATACTTTGAAAAATAAAAATTATCCTAGTTTATTTGAAGACCTCAAATTCATGAAGACCTCAACTATATAAATATTTAAGAAACTTTCAAAATAGAAAGCTTTGTGTGGATTTTTTCATATGAATTTAATTTTCTTTATCTAATCATTCAGTACATAGCTTATTTTTATTGTCCAGCATGAGTTAGAAGAAACTTAGAGCAGGGACATTATAATGTCTGAAATTGACTGAAAGGAAGATTACTAGGTATGTTCGATGTGTCTATATCTCTGGATCTATTTTTGTTCACAGCTTATGTTGTTCATTATATTCCATGAATTAGTGTGATTATATGATATTTATCTTTCTCTGGCTAGCTTATTTCACTTAGCACAATGCTCTCCAGGTCTATCTATGCTGTTGTAAATGGTAAATGCAGACTGATGCAGCCCCTGAGGAAAACAGTAAGGAGTTTCTTCAAAAAATTAAAAATGGAGCTTTCATTTGACCCAGTAATCCCACTTCTAGGAATATATCCCAAGAAAACAGAAATACCAATAAATATATATATATATATATATATATATATATATATATATACACACACACACACACACACACACACACACACACACACCTATGTTCATAGCAGCACAGTTTGCAATAGCTAAGATTTGGAACTCTTAACCATTTGCAAATTGAATTTCAGTAACATTAAAAACTTCTGCTATGGCAAAGTCAATGTCAAGGGAATGAGATAACATGCTTCAGGCTGGGAGAAAATATTTACAAAAGGCACATAATGACTGATATCCTTTAACATGTTTTGAATGATACCTTTTTAAACAAAGTAAAAGATAATTTTATTAAAACAATAATTGAGTTTATTTGAGAATAGCATAGGAATTGAAATTCAGGACTAGCAAGCTATGGTGAACCATAGGCAAGACCAAAGCAACAAAGAGAAAGTCAGATTTTATATTAGGTTTTGGAATTGCATTAGGGAAGGTTGTTTTGATTTTTCTTACAAGAGAAGAATAGTTCAGATTGGTGGCTCTTAATTGGTAGAGAGTTACTGAGCTCTGTGGGAATCTTCTTTCTTCCTGCTGACTATGCAAGAGATGAGTGGTATGTGTGTGATAGCTCTCATTTCATGGCTTCCTGTCTCCATTTTGAAATCAGATTTCCTAATTAATTTAATTTTGAATTTTGTTTTGTATATCAAAAGGGCTTGTCCACTCATATGACCTTTTACTCTACAAAATCTTACATAGTTGTCTAGTTTGACCAATGCTTAAATTTTTCTTCTCTGTGGTCCGCTCAAATGCATGTCACTTGACAAAGTGCTGAATGAAATGACTTTACAGGTGTGTCAAATTAAACTGGAAAATACTTCTGTAGAAGAAAGAGACACTATCAACAACTATGATTGACCTATAGTATCCCAGAATGTTCCCTGAAGCTTTAGATACAAGAAACTTAAAATACAATAAGATACAATAAACTTAAAAATATACAAGAAACTTAAAATACAAGAAAAGGGAACAACTGCTTGCAACTACCTTTACATACACATGAAAACCCTACATTTGCTGTAATTAGTCTTTGTGCATTGGCCAAAGTATTTGAGCCAATGACTTAATATCCTTAGGATCTCAGTTTTGTTATAAAAAAGGGGACAATTAATCAATTTTCACTTCAAGTAATGAAATATGGAAAATCAATCATGAGAGATTAAAAAACAAAATATTTTAATTTTGTGTCTCTTAGATCACAAATTTACAAAATGAGAATGCCGTGTGTTCTTTTGTCCTCCCTTAATTTGTACATAACATGCATGTAAATAACTTTCATAAATATTTTAGTGATGAATTAGACTTAAATTATGACACAAAAGGTTTATATTAGAGCAATGTTTATAGAATAAGTTCTTAAATGTAAAATATCTGAAATAGTCATAAGAGTAAACAGAAACTACAGTAGAGAAAAACTAGTGAGATAGAAACAAAATAGACATATTTAAGGGAAAATATTTCCGGGGCTGCAAAACTCATTTAGGTGGGGTTTTATAGTGCTGTGTTCCATCTTTTGTATATGAGGGAGTAGGGATAAGTAAAACATTCTGAGTCCCACATGGGTAATTCTGGTTTGTTCAGATACTATAATATGAGGATACTATAGAGTAGTTTAAGACATAATTTTCTCTGATGTGTTTTGCATCAAGATTGAATAGGCAAAAGGGGAGAACCATTTTTAAGAAAATCACAAGATTTGAAATGGAAGTAGTGCCTACGCACATGAAATTTGGATTGCTAGGTTCTGCTGTTGTCACTAGATATTTGAATTAAAGCCATACTTTGACTTGAATCTTTGTCTTACATACTTGGTAACATACTGTTATTTTCTATGAAGTCAGGAAAGTGCTCAGTTCACTTCAAGAATCAAACAAATAACTACAAAGAGAGAACTCTGATGCCCCTCTCCTTTTTTTCTATCACTCCCTAGTCCATGGTCTGGGCTTTTACTTAGAATCATTAATTTTGTGGTCTGTTAAATGCATTAGAGAAGAAATAAATATATTTAAAATTGGCTTCTTTTATCAAGACTTAATTGATTCTCATGGCATAATTTGAATGTTTCCTTTAAAAAAATTATAAGGAAGTATAAAAATTGAGGACAGAGAGAACAAGAAGAAAGGACACCTAACTTTACCATAATGGTGGGAATATAGATGAATAAGGAGTGATGAAAAGGATAAGAAATCCTGTTTTACCATGAATTTATATACTCTAATGGTATGTAAACTTGATATGTAAGGTTAAAGAAGCGAACGGTGGATATAGAATGTTCAAAACAGAGGGAAAAATTAATACTTGTTAATAACCCAAGGTGATGTGTTTGAAGCTATTCAATAAAGGTGCCAAAACTAAAGAGTAAGTTTTGTCTTGTGTATCTGCACCAAAACTTTTGAGTCTCCTAATGAATTCTTTGTAGAATTAAGAATTCTACAATTATTCAAAAATTAAAACCATTTGGTTAAAGTGCTGATTTTGCTTGTCTATTAAACTTAATCCTACATAAAAAATTTCTCATTTCTTTATTCAAAAACTAGTTTATGAAATTGGAAGAATATTTGCACATTTAAGTATAGCATCTGCTTATATTAATTAATTAGAACTTAAATATTACACTCACATAGTACTGTTCCTTGAATTAACATAGCATTCTATTCCATTTTATCTTAACCTTCATTCCTCTAGAAAGCCAAACAAAACTTTTATAATATCCCCATCTATTTCTCTAAATCACTTTATTTCACCAGATAGCTCCCTAGAGAATGGTAAAGAATTAATATATATGTGTAGATATTTACATATGTTGATATATATATATATATTATATATCTTTCAAATGGATATAAATCAGGTATAATATCAGTAATTTCTTGAGGATACTAGTTTATGAAATTGGAATATTCTTCCAATTTCATAAACTAGTATTTATGATTAACCTGACTTCAGTTATTTTAATATCAATCATTAGAATATTTCTTATTCTCAACAAAATTTAATAACATGGTTTTTTATTCTTTCTTGAAAATTGAAATTGGTTTTCAAAGATTCAGTACTACCACATATTGGTAAATATGTTTATATATATATCATAGTTTTGGAAATAATATCATCACTTGAATAAACTTATAGGATTTAAAAAATATGTTCCTATATTCTGGCTTTCAGAATTAATTTAGAGTCAAACATATGTTATATCTGAAAGATATTTTCTAATTTACAATTTTTGTTGAAATTCTTATCTATCAGTTTCTGATTATACAATAATATTCTTTTCCTTATGGTTGTGTTGGGTAATTTATTCTAACAAGATAAGCCATGGGATATAATAGAATGACTATGAGTTTTGTATTACGATGCATATTTTACTAGCTCTGGCACATAATGTCTTTATGATCATTAAGCAAAGCACACATTTCCTGAGATTTATTTGAAAGCAAATAAAAATGCTAAAATAGAAATGTTCAAGAAAACTGCATTAGCTACTGTTTATATTTATGAATTTCCATGCATATGTCATACTTGTTACTAGGTGTGATCTCTCATATTCAAACTCACACTCATGTATGTATCTTCTTTCACCAGCAAATTTAATTTTATTGTTCCTCTTTTGTACATTTGGACATTTAGACACATTGTTGATAAAGGCATCTAAAACATTAGGAAAATGTATACAAGCATGAAGTAGGTGGATGTGGGTGTGCTCTTAGGATTACCACTTTGCGAAGGAAAGATCTGGGTAAAGGGAATAGTTGGGCTGCAATCTCACAGTCTTCATCTGACACCACAGAAAACTTTGAAGGCAGAATGACCCTTCAATGTTGTCCCAAACGAGGGCAAAAGGGTCAGGTCTTTATTTCCCTGTATTAGCCAGTCATTAGATGCAAAATTCCCTGGGAAAGGGGTGTGATGTTGAGTGAGACAAATCTTATTAGCTGAGACAGTTCCCAGAGAGCTCTGAGAGTTGAGGGATATCTGCAGGGAGCACTTCTAACAACCAGCAGAATAATTTCTCCCATCCTGAGGGGGATCTGGGTGGCATATCACAGCACAATGCACTGCATAACTCTTAAAAACAAATGTGGTAGAAAGTTAATTTTCTACCCAACAGCCATTCTCCACTTTTTTTTTTTCCTTTGCACATAGAAGCTCAATTTACTTGAAATTACCCTAGCAGTTATTTATGTCAGGGAAGATGTTTATATCCCCAGATCCTAAATTAAGAGGAAAAAAATGATGGTTGATATAAGCAGCCCCTTTCCCCTGAGGTCTGGGAGAGAATTAAATCCTAATGCCCTAAGACAATCATTTTATATAATAAACTAACTTCTCTACCAAGTATCTGAAATACTGCTGCTATATTCTGTCCTTGAAAGAATTGAGAACATAGTGTCTCAAGTCATCCCCCCCCGCCCCTCCTCAGGGCTTAATTCTTTCCTATAATCCTGATGGGAAAGGCTGAACCATTTCATGAGGTCTCATTAGGCCTTTCCATGAAAGGCATTGTGAAATAATTCTGGCCAATGAAAAACGAGGGGGATTTTTAGGAGACTTCTTAGAAAATTTTTCTTGTGCTTAGAAGATGGGTAGAGAGAGATAGTCTCATTCCTACATCTCTAGATGCTAATATATAAAGTTAAATTGCATAAATATTGTATGGCCATCTAGAGAATGGTTGCAACTGGAAAAATGCCGAGAATGACAGAGTAAAAAGATGGAGAGGAAAGAGATCCATCCTAGGTCCTTCCTATTAACACTGACATATATAAGTTATATTTAAAAAAAAAACAAACCCTCTATTATTTAAGCTCATTTATTTGTAGTTAAAAGCATTTTAATTTTCATAATGGATAATGACTTAAGTATTTATGATTAACCCGAAAGTCTGTCCACTTTCCATTATATATCCTCTCTCCTACAAGTAAATGCCAAAAAAATACATGATAGTGTTTTGCAAAACCAAATATGTTATTAAAAAACAAACATATAGGTATTATTTATTCTAAGATTTTTATTGCCATGTATGTTCAGAAGCTGGGTAAGGTCTTTGAGGCCCTTGCATATATTTCTGCTCAATGCATGAGTCTGAGAACAGTTTCTTAGCCAGCAGAAACCTTAGCTTAGAATATTTTCCCTAATACTCCCAAGACTGTAGCTGTTCTTTGCGACTTAGGCCCTAGCTTCCCTCAATACTCCTTTTGAAAGCAGTGAATGTCACGTGTATTATAAAAATCAATGTCTTCTGAATATGACGAGATTATATAAATATCTGGGCGATGTTCTTTATCTATATGGCTCCTGTGTAAAAGGTGAGTACAGGTCTTACAAATATGAAATTTAAACTTTCCTAATTATTTCATAGTAACAGTATATCTTTTGTGTAAACCATAACATTGTTTAGAGGGCCATTCATTAAAGTCCTGATACTGATTATCTCAATTTGGCAATTAACTGCCAACAGTAAACCAGGTGGTTTTTCTCCTGTGATTTTATCAGCTAAAAAGGATTTTTTTGCTGAACATTATTGAATTATTGGGAAGTGAATGTCCCTCCCTCCCTCCTCCCTCCCTCCCTCCTTCCTTCCTTCCTTCCTTCCTTCCTTCCTTCCTTCCTTCCTTCCTTCCTTCCTTCCTTTTCTTCTCCTCACCTGAGGATATTTTCCCATTGACTCATTGATTTTTTTAGAGACAGAGTGAGAGACAGGGGGAAACACAGAAATATCGATGTGAGAGAAACACATGGATTGGATGCTTCCTGCATACGTCCCAACCAGGACCTGGGTCAGGGGGGAATCTGCGGCTGAGGTACATGCTCTTGACCCAAATCAAACCCATGACCCTTTGGTCTACAGGCCAATGCCCTGTCCACAGAGACAAAACGGCTAGGGCCAGAACCCCTATTTCTATGCAAGATCATGCTGGTAAGCACAATATAGATTCCATAAAACTTGAATATTGGGTTGCTGGAGTACTTGTGAAAGCCCAGCGGGATATCTTGCTGCATTTTTATTTAAATATACCGTATGGAAAACTGATCAATATTTGACTTCCCATAAGCTCCATTACTCCTCTCTTCGTTTAAAATATTCTAATGGGAGAGTTTGAAAGAATGGAGACCAACATGATTGATTAAACTTGATAAGGACAAAGGAATATCTGCTGAAAAATAAAAAACTAGACTTTGAACAAGCAGGAAATACGGAAAACTGTGAGGATTGGGTTTGAAAGACAGTTGAGGGAAGGAAGGGAGAAAGATTTGGAGAGTTCTTGGTTTGGGGCCATGAAATATTTAGTGATAGAAGATTCCACTGTTCTAAGAAATTTTTATTTAGCTTATAATATTTTTGATATTTTAATGAGAACATTTATGTCAATTTTTAATTATGCTTGGGTGTAAAGATACATGCTATAAATTTGGTCAGTGCTGAAGTAAGTCAGGAGACAGCTCAGTTTTATTCTAGCTTCATACTAATACAGAATAGAATACACAGCCTCCCGTCCTCAGAAATCAGATTCTAACAGACACAAAGAAATATAATACTATCTGGTTGGGTTCTATGTAATGCCTATCTGTATCAGATGATTTTTATTTTTATTTTTATTTTTATTTTTTCTGCTTTTTCTCTTCCCTAAGAATGAACTATGTAACAGTACTCAAAGCAATTAAATTTGGAAAGGATTAGGGAAGAGAAAGGCAGATCGAAGGTAAAAGGCATTAAAAACCAGCCTTTTTTATAGATCAAATTTAATTCTCAACTTTTCAGAAGTCTCCATTTCTCTTTAAAAAAATAGAACATAATTTGCCTAGGGCAGTCCAAGGTTTTAGTAAGATATCTATAATGGACAGGTTTTCAGGTGAAATGGATGCAAAGACCATGTCTAATTCTTGTTTCTACATCATCACCACTACCATTCAACCATCCCTAATCTCTGCTAATGTCTTTAATATAGTCACTGAAAACATTTTTCTATTGATTTTACTGAATGAATTTGAAGGCATTCACCTTGACATCTTTTTTGCAGGAAAATAGAAGGTTGCCCTATCTGAAACACTTGGCTTGTTGCATAAAATACTGTACATGATTCTCAGCCTTTATCCAAGAATTATAAGCAGGTCAGGCGGAAAGACACATTACTTTGTAAATCTGTCATACATAGGAAAATGCCTTGATCATGCTTTTTCTTGGGAATAACTAGAGGGAGACTCTTGTTAACCTTCTTGCTTTTCACACAGCTAGGGGTTTCAACAATGACTGTGAAAACAATATACTTCTACTTGCACTATGCCTGGCTTAGAGTTAGAAGTTGTCATTGTTAATGTTGCTATTATTATTAATTATGTGTACTACTTTATTTTGGCAAAAATATTACATTTAGGGTAGTGCTATGCCAAAGCAATCATCTCTTTAGATTGGATGATATTTACCCTTACTACACACACAAAAAGAAAAGGAAGGAAGGAAGGAAGGAAGGAAGGAAGGAAGGAAGGAAGGAAGGAAGGAAGGAAGGAAGGAAATGAGACTTTCCTATTAAATAGACCAGAATGTTTTTTCCTTAATCAGTTTTGATATTTCTCTGAAGAGTATATCAATTTCAGACAATTGTAGAAACATACTGTTATGTAAATTAGCCCCAGACATTTTTGTTGTCCTCAAAAGGACACCCAAACTGTTGTATGGAACAGCAAATGGTACAGTGGAAGTTTATCTATGAACCATTAATTCAGGGGTTGGAAAAAGTAGGCTTACCTTTGTGAGTACACTAAATACAGAGTTAATAAAGCTGTTGTAATAATCATAACCTATATGTCTTTTCCCATACAAACAACTATAAACTTACTTTTTTTGGCCACCCCTGTATATGTGCCAGGTATTTTTACGTACAATAGCTCACTTTATATTTATAGCAATAATATGTATTTTTTATATATATGATTTCTGAGTTTAAGAATATTAGGCAACATGCCCAAATATCTTAGTTCGGGCTGATCTAACAAAGTACTGTAGACTGAGTGACTTAAAAACAAAGTTCATTTCTATTAGTTCTGGAGACTAAAAGTTTTAAGACAAGGCTGTGAGCATGGTGGAGTTCTGGTGAAGGCCCTGTTCCAGGTTGTAGACTGCCAAACTGTTGTATCCTCACAGGGTGGGAATAGGAAGGATGCTCTCAAAGTTCTTATTTCATAGGACACTAATGGTATTCATGAGGGCTCAGCCCTCATTACCTAACCACCTATCAAAGACCTCACCTCCTAAAATCATCACATTGGTGGTTAGAATTTCAACATTTACTAAACTTGGGGGGTGGGGGAAAGGCTATAAACACTATACTGCACAAAAGTTTCAGCTAGAAGCTAGAACAGAGCAACATTATAAATTTTATGTAGTCTGTGTCTGATTTTAAATCTCATGCCTTATATATTTTTACCACACTCTTTTATTTTTGAAAATAAATCTTGGAGAGAATGATAAGGTTTTACAGATGGTTAGTAATGGGAATATAAAGAAAAGTTAAGGTTTACAGTTCATATAGCAAAGTAGGTTTATATTAGTGACTGAAGAGAAATAATGGCTAGAAAAGGAGGAGGCGAGGTCATCGCCAAGAGTTGAGCCTCAATATTTGGAAGGGTAATGAGCCGATTATTTAAGTAACTCTGAGGATTTTCTGTTTTAACATATTGAATAAAGGAATTTGACTTATTCTATAAACTAGTATGACATATTTGTTATAATTAAATGACCAATAATAATATATTATCATTAACTAAAATCCATATTTCATTTCAGATGTTTAGCTTTTACTTATTTTTATTTATATCTAAGGGGCCACATTTTATTTAGCTGTCATGTCTTCCTAGGCTCCTTTTGGACACAACAGTTTCTTAGACATTCATTGTTTTTGATGATTTTGACAGTTTTAAGGAGTAATGTCCAGTTACTTGTACATTGATTGTTCTATTGGGGTCTGTCTGATGTTTTTCTTTCTTTTCTTTTTTTTAAATACAATATATTTTTATTGATTTCTTAACATAGAGGAAGAGAGAGGGATAGAGAGTTAGAAACATCAAGGAGAGAGAATCATCGATCAACTGCCTCTTGCACACCCCCCACTGGGGATGTGCCCGCAACCAACGTAAATGCCCTTGACCGGAAATGAACCTGGGACCTTTCAGTCCTCAGGCCGATGCTCTATCCACTGAGCCAAACCGGTTTCAGCTGTCTGATGTTTTTCTAATGCTTAGACTAAAGTTATATAGTTTTAGAAACAAGAACATGAAGGTAAAGTATAATTATATAATGTCATACAAAGAGAACATGCTATCAATATGACATCTTAATTTATGTTAACTATTATTGCCTGGCTGAGGTAGTGTTTGGAAAAAGTTACTCTTGTTTTCCTTTTCAAACTCCTACGGTATATTTGGAATGAGGTCACTATGCACAGCCTACTTGTAAGGCATGGGAAGTTATACCTGTACTCCTTGAGGATAAAGTAGATACAGAAATTATTTAGAATTTTATTACATGGGAATTTTGTCTCTTTCCCTTCGTTTATTTATTTATTCATTCAATAATTTGTTTACATCAATAGGGACTTCTGAATATTTATTTTGAACTTTTGATTGTAATTGAATTCTATCTGAAGGAGAATATAGGGTGGCAACCTGCGAGGGAGAGGGCTAACAATCTGAATCTGTGCCAGTAACCAGTATCCTAATGCACATTCTTGTCAGCCTATAATTAAGTCACTGCCCCTTCCTTAGGCAATAATCTGTTTTCCTAAATACTCCCAGTTCACAAGGGCCACAAACCAAGAATTTAACAACTTAGCCAGAGGGGAGGTCCCTGGCCCCATCCAGGCCAGGCCTTTAACTAAAATCTTACTTCCCCATTCTCTGCAGAGGCCCACTGCAAAAGCCTGGAAGTTAGGAAACAAAGAATTTAGGAATATATACAAGGTGTAATCTCATTGTATAAGGGGTTCAGGCTTTGGATCTTTGAATCTTTGAATCCCTTGAGCCAGCAGTGCTGCTTTAAATAAAGGTTTCTTTTTATCCTGAATCTTCTGAGAACCCATTGTGTGTTTCCCATTGCCTGGTAAATTTTGCAACATATCTATTTATCTATGTATCTATGTATCTATCTATCTATCTATCTATCTATCTATCAATCATCTATCAATATCTATCTCTATCATTTATCTATTTATTGATCTATCTATCTATCAATCATCTTCCATCTATCTTTAGGCAATCTATCATCTGTCTCAAATTGTTCTACAATAGTTTTGAACATTGGGCTATAGTTCACTTGGTTTCTATGTCTCTCTGAAATATTCCCATCATTTTCTGTGTCTCTGTGTGTGTGATTGTGTTTGTTTGTACATGATTATGTTTGTATATGTGTTAACACTTTCTTACTCATAGACACTACAAAATGTTCCAGGATTTTTCATTTTTGCCCTAGACTTAGAAAACACACACACACATTTCTCCAAGAAACCTGATTCTTCTTATTGGAGATTGGCATTAATAACTAATATCTGAGTTTTGCAGTGCTTAGCTACTGGGAGTCATTATTATTAGGCCATCTCAGCTAAGAAATCCAGGACATATGCAAAAGCAATCAATCCATGTGCCTCTTTCACATTAATGTTTCTTTCTCTCTCTCCCCCTCCCTCCCTTCCATTCTATCTGAAAAGCAATGGGGAAAAATAGCCTCAGTGAGCATTATCAAAACAAAACAATTTTGTCCTCCTTTTCCCCCCATTTTCCTACCTCCACCCATTCCTGCCCCCCCTCCCTAGGCCTTCATCAAACTATTGCCCTTGTTCAAGAGTAATGAATATATGTTCTTTATGTAATCCCTTGACCTTCATTATCAAATCACCTGCACCACTCTCCCCTCAGACACCAGCCAGATTCTATCAACTTTTTGTTGCACTTTACATAGGCACCCGGAATAATGAACTCCTTTCAAATGGATAACTATTAGATCAAAGTTTACAGTGATTGCTAAGCATTATATTTTCCTATTTTCTTTTTGTTATATCTCTGTCTTTAGTTTTTAAAAAGTGATAATGTGATATGCAGTTGTATACCTCTGCTTGTTAACTATATTGTATTGTTACCTTGTATTTTGGAGAAAGTTCTAAACTCTATCTGTAGTTGTACTTTCCTTCAGAACTGAATCAAATATCACAGCAGGATGATATTCATTCCATACTGATTAAAAGCCTTTTGATATTTTAATGGTACAGGCTACCACAGGGTACTCTTTGATTGTCATTCTAGCCTTGCTCTTACACTCATTGAAAAGCAAAAGCCAGGTTAGTTGGGATTTTAAATTGGAATGTGAACAGAAGATGCATTGAGATGGAGGGAATATTTCACTCCTTGCATATGTTTGTTTCTCGTTATTCTGTTTTCCTATCATTGCCTTTCAGTTCATCATGGTGTTCTAATTGCAAGTGGAAAAAGAAAATTGTTTACTGGTATTGATGTTAGATTGGCTTGCTTCTGGCTGTTACTGCTTTCCTGGCAATTGAATAAAACAAACTCAATTTGATGGATAGTGTAGGTCCGCATATTTAACAACCCATAATTACAATACTGAGTCATATTATAGTACAGGCTATTTATTCTTTTTCCCAATTGAAATGACAAAGCAGTCTCTCAAAGCTTTTTTGTTACCTGCTATGCATAATACACATTTTACTTTACTTGTTGATAACATAAAGTGATCAGTAGTAAAAAAAAAAAAAAAAAAAGAGCTGATGACTACATGCTCTTTTGAAAAATAGTTCCATATCTACAAAAAAAAAAAAAAAACTTAACAAATTATTAGTTTTCTTAAATATATAAATGAATACAGGACATCCATTTGAGTCTGTAGGGAAAAAACAATTTCTATTCTGCAAGCTTACAAAAAAATCTGTCTTATCTGGATTACATCCTGACAGATAATATATTTTTGTCTCCTTTTCATTGCATTTGTCTGCTGATCCCCATTATCTTATATAATAAAAGCATCATATGCTAAGTGTATGGTCATCTAGTCATCTGTTCAACCAATCAAAGTGTAATATGCTAATGATATGCTAAAGATGCTCAACCGCTCACTATGACATGCACTGACCACCAGGGGGAGGACACTCAACCAGTTGACCAGTTGCTATGGCGTGCACTGACTACCAGGGGACAGAAGTTTTGACCAGTAGGTTATCCTATTGCTGGGGTCCAGCCGATTGGGACTGAGCTAGCTGGGCCGGACACACCCTGACATACCTCCCACAGCCCCTTCCCAGCTGGCCAACTTCCCACATCTATCCCTGGCCCTGACATTGCACTGGTAGGTTCCCTTGGCTTGGCCTGTGCTCTCTCGCCAAGGGCCCCCCCCCCCCCCAGAGTGCACAAATTTCATGTATCGGGCCTCTAGTACTAAAATAAATGTTATATGTAGGACAAAAATAAGGTATATAGTGATAACAGGTATATAGTGAAATTCCACTTAGTTTTAAATTTTTCACAACTATTTTGTTTTCAAGCACAATTAGATAAACCATGTCAGTATTGGAAAGCATAATACTCTATTTTTTTACATAGTAAATAGAATCCAGGTAACATTTAAGACACTTTTTTAAACATGAGTATTACTGGTTGAGATCACATTCTCCTATGCTCTTCTGAAGTTTACATGGATTTTATGTAATAAGAAATTTTAAGGATTTCAAACTATAGTATGTGGTTCTTATCACCTCTGATCTCTTTTTAACTTTTCACTAGAGGCCCATTGCATGATATTCATGCAAGAATAGGCCCCTGGCTTTACTCCCAATTGCCTGGGAGCCTGCATGTCCCTGTTCCTGGGCAACCCAGAGCCAGAACATCCTCACTTCTGTCTGGAGCACCCTCCACTGCCCCCCTTCCCCTCATAGCAGGTTTCATGCGACTCTGTGCCTGCATATGCAAATTATCCTCCATATTTGTTGGGTTGATTTGCATACTCACTCTGATTGGCTGTGGGTATAGCAGAGTGATGGTTAATTTGCATGTTTCTCTTTTAGTAGGCAAGATTGCTGCTTTTTTAACCTGCCCCTCTCTGAGTTACCCCCTTCTTGAAAAAGTTATCAATCAACCAAGAATTGTAGAGAAGATGGTTACCCTTTCTAGTCTCTGGAAATTCTTCAATCTTCAATGTACTTAAAGACGTCCAGTCTCTGTCACTAGAGCTATGCCCTGTTGAGGTATACACGCATGTAAAATAAAATAAAATAAAAATCATGCATCTAGCTTCTTGTTGCTCTGTCTTTTGAAGAAAATTTCTCTTTGACCCCTGCCTCCTTTTTTGCCATTATGCCTCGTTTTACTCCCAGGTCTCTTAGTACATGCAACGTTCAGCTGTCAGCCAGGCATTTCTGGCAATTTATTCTTTGCATGTGTTCCACACTTTCTGTTTTATCTACCAGAATTACCTGTTAATTTCCAGATGCTTTTTCAAATCAGAACTCTAAATTCTGGGCAGTCTGACCATTAACACTGAGGTTACCACACTGCTGTTTTGCATGGCCATAGCTATGTAGTTTGAGCAGCATTTTTAATACCGCTGGTCCCTTTCAGTTGTAGTTTTGAGTATCAAGGTTCCTCTGCCTGGCTTGTTTCTATATTTGTATGTTTTCCATATTTTTAATCAATTTCCTTAGGATTTTTTTTTATAGTAAGTTCTTTAGATATTTTCTTTACCACTGGGAGATGGATATATTTATTAAGTAGTATAATGATCTCTCAGATAATTTTCCAGCCAGTTTTTGTATAGAGGCTTTTGATGTTCAACATATATTTAAAAAACATGATTCTGATCAATATAACCATGAGCACAGTTTGAGAGACAAACACAGTCTAAGGGCTATGACTACTCTCAGCAGTTGCAATGATATTCTCAAGATAAAATCTACAGCTTGAAACATAGGATAAAGACAAAGAATTTACATGTCAATCAGGACACAAAGCATATAAAAATTATAAATTTTATCTTGGACTACCATAGATACTAATATATGCAATAACCCTTGATTTGCTAAGAAATAGAAATAATTTCTCTAACAAAGTTATAAAAGATTTCCAGAGAATAGCCATCTTTATTAGGACTATGAACATTCCTTAAATTATTTCATACTCATTCAGTGCTATCAACATTGTCATCATTGCTCAATTTTGTCATTTCAATAAAACCACATTTCCATTTGTTCAATTTCTAATTTATGTCTCCATAAATATACTTCCCTTAAAGTTTTCCCTGAGCCAATATTATGCTATCTTATTTGTGGTAGGACAACTCCATGTAATTCCTATCTACCTCTTAATGTTTAGGTCAAATAACAACCACAGTCACACACCAATTTGTCAACCCATTTCACAGGGATATATTTCCCATGTCAACCTGCACTGTATTAATAACTGATGGTACTTATTTGATATATTTAATAGATAAAATTACATTCCTTTTTATATTTTAAAATGTTACAAAATCTTTTTATACTTAAGTACAATATATTATCTTTGAAAGAAGAGATATTTCTTATATTTTCTTATTACTTCCAAGTTATTGTATAAAGTTCACTAAACAGAAACACTCAAATTATTTTATAATCTCTTTGAAAAGTAGGACACCACTGAAATGCCCCTAAAATCCTCTCAGAGCCACTTCTTAATCCAGCTAAAGCTTTGGCAACTATTTGTAGTTTTCAAGCAACTATTCAGTGATGTTAACTTTCCTTATATATGACATAGACTAGTCAGTAAGGAGAGCCCTCATTGTCTTGATGTTACACAAAACTAACAGTGATCCACTATATTTGTGATATCAGGCTACTTAGACCTAGTGAGAAAAAAGTAGCAAGTTTTCTAAGTTATCTCATATTGCATAGACATGTCAGACAATCAAGGACCAAGCCCCACAAATATTTATTTAGAGGACAGGCATTTTACAGTCTGGGACATTCTGAGACAGAAAGAAAGAGAAAGAAGTTTCATTTTTAATTCTCCACCAATAAAAGAGCTAGATTAGTTAGTATTATTTGGGGCGGGGGTGGGGGGGGTGTTGGGGGTTGTAGTAGATTAAGTAAGTTTTACCACACTTAGAAATACTGCTTCTACCAATTTACTGGTTATTTAGGAGTTTGTCAAAATTTGATTACAAATTAGAGTAAAATATACTCTGCAGTCCAAGCTATTATTTAAGAAGTCTTGCCTTTTAGAGCATATAACACAAAATCTACTTACTAGAAGCATTCATCTGAGTAAAGATGATGGAAAGTATCTCTTTAGTAAGAAGATCCTTGAACAAAGTCACATGCTGTGTTCTTGACTGAGAATCATTTTCCATTTAAAAATACCTACCGATGTGTCATTGGATTTACTAAAAATTGAACAATTGAACAGGAAAATTAGGTGACTATGTGACAAGAGCTGTTAAATAAAAGATGTGTATTTGCAGATATATTGAGTCATTAGTTTAAGTAAGCATAACAGCTTACCACTGAATGATGGTTTTGGTTTTGGAAAGATTTACTGTAGACTTTTCCATCATTCATTTAGTCTTACTAGTAAAGCACAATCAGTCCTATTCTCCAGTGATAACATCAACTGTTCAACAGACTCTCTTGATTCTGAATGTATGAACTTAAACTTCTCCAACCTTATGTACGCTCTGGGAATTATTCATTACTTGCTTCTCTTTTTGTTTGTTTTTGTTCTAGACGAGTGGCTTTTACTTTTTTAATGAGCAGAATGTTATGAAATTAAAGGCTTGGAAAACATATCCTGCAGTTTTATATCTCTTAAACTGTGTATCCCCCACATGTCAGGAACTATGCCCACAATTTCCACCAATGTTCAACGTTTCAAATTCCAATCTGTTTCTTTAGCTTGGATACAGATATTCTCTACTTGGGCTTCTCATTTCCAAACCTTGAACTAGAAATTGTCATATTAATATTCACTGAATTTCTTTCCCTTGCTTCAGGGATCACAGGCATGTTCTGCCTATTATTCCATAACTAAAAGCAGCTGCTTAGCACATTTTGCCCAGTTTTCTAGTTTTTATGATATATGGTAAATCTGATCTCAATTACTGCATCATGGGCCAAAGTGGACATTCTCATAAATTTTTAATTTAACAACTATCAAAAGCTTTTAAAACATGAATCATTTAATTGAATCACTTTTCTTTATTGAATTTGGCTGTTGTGTTGGTCTATTGTAAGCTACTTTTCCATTCCTGAAGTGAAGTCACAAGACCTATTCATAGAAAAGTTCTCTAATAGGCTGTTCTGCTTGTTGTTTCAACATTCAACTTGTATAAGCTATAAAGTTAAGAAATAAAATCAAGAGTCTGAGATAGGAAATTTTTCAGGAATCTTAGATTGCATAATGTACTAGATAAAATGTACTATAAAAACAATTCTATATAATAAAAGGGTGATAGGCAAATTGACCTTCACACCCTCACAAGATGGCTGCCTATGAACAGGCCAGCAGGGGAGTTAGTGAGGGATGACCAAACAACTGAAGAAGCAGGCTGAGTAGGGTGACCAGGCCAGCAGGAGAGGCAGTTGGGGGCAATCAGGCCAGCACACAGAGGCAGTGAGGGGCAATCAGTACAGCATGGGGGGAAGTTAGGGGCAACCAGGCAGGCAGGTGAGCAGTTAGGAGCTAACAGTCCCAGATTGTGAGAGGGATGTTTGACTGCTGGTTTAGACTCAACATCCAGGATTGGGCCTAAACTGGCAGTCAGATATCCCCCAAGGGGTCCCGGATTGGAGAGGGTACCGGCAGGGCTGAGGGGACAAAACCCCCTCCCATGCATGAATTTTGTGCACCGGGTCTCTAGTGAATTAATCTATACTAATAAAAGGGTAATATGCTAATTAGACGGGGAGACCTTCTGGCATATCTTTCAGACATCCTTCTGGACAAAGCCATGGTGGCAGGGCCAAGGCAGAGGTGGTTAGGGGTGATCAGGTCAGGATGGGAAGGTTGTAGGGGGGCACGCAAGCCGGTGGGGGGGGGGGGCAGTTGGGGGCGATGATGAGGCCGGCAAAGTCAGGAAGTTGGGAGCGAGAAGGCCAGCAGGCAGAGTTGTTAGGGGTGATCAGGCAGGCAGGCAGGTGAGCAGTTAGGAGCCAGCAGTCCTGGATTAGGAGAGGGAGGACTGATTGGCCCTAAACCGGCAGTTGGACATCCCCTGAGGGGTCCCAGATTGGAGAGGGTGCAGGCTGGGCTGAGCGATATCACCCCTCTGTGCATGAATTTTGTGCCACCAGGCCAGTAGAAAGACTATAATAAGTGTAGTGGGTTAAATAAACAAAATCCATGTCTACTCAGAACTTCAGATGCAATCTTATTTGGAAATAGGGTCTTTACAGATGTAATTAACTTAAGATTAGGTCATATAGGATTAGTGTGGATCCTAAATCTAATGACTAGTGTCCTTAGAAGAAGAGAATGAGATAGCAAGAGACACAGAAAAGAAAGTCATATGAGGATAAAGGCAGAGATTGGATTTATACTGCTCCAGGTCAAGGTTTTCCAAGGATTTTAAGAAGACACTAGAAGCAAGGAGGAAGAAGGGAAGGATTCTCTTTATATCGTTTAAAGAAAGCATAAACCTATTGACACCTTGATTTTATATTTCTAGCATCAATAAGTGTGAGAGAATAAACTTCTTTCACTGTAAATCAACAAGTTTGTGGAAATTTGTTAAGACAGCCCTAGGGAACTAGTGCAAATAGAAAACATAGATTGAGAATATAGAAATTACTATTATACTAACTTTATATTTAAGGAAATTAAAGGAAAGAAAGTTTAAGCAATTCTCCTAAGAGCAATTGGTAAAAAAAAGGGGTTTACAAAGACATAGAGTTGATAATGGACATTATATTTGCACAATATCCAAGAATTAAAATTGCAATTAACATGTATATGAACCTTGAGAGCTTGTTTGGAGGTTCTAGCAGGGGAGCGCAGCTACTCGTATACCCTTGACCGAAGACCGGTCCTCTCCTCTTGGGGGAAAGTCGTCCTCTTCGACTGAGCGTGCAGCTTCGGGAGGGACGCACATGGATCGGTGAGGGAGGAGGGGGACACCCGCCTAGCCAGCCAGATCAGCTGAATCAACCCTGGCGATCAATGGGGTGACAGATGTCGCAGCCAGATTGCCCTCACATCCTAACATGTATATGAAAGTGAATAATTATATACCTCAAACTATAGATTTTTAAACAAAAGTTGTTTAACTGACATAGGTCTTTGTGTTATATTATGACAAATTGTACTTAACCTTTATTTTTTTATTTTTAATATATATTTTATTGATTTTCTTACAGAGAGGAAGGGAGAGAGATAGAGAGCTAGAAACATCGATGACAGAGAAACATCTGCCAGCTGCCTCTTGCACACCCCCTATGGGGGATGTGCCTGCAACCAACGTACATGCCCTTGGCCAGAATCAAACCTGGGACCTTTCAGTCCACAGACTGACACTACCGCTGAGCCAAACCGATTTTGGCTTAACCTTTATTTTTAAGTCAGATAAAATTATACTTAATCTATACTTAATCTATATTAATCTATTATATACTTAAATAGAAAAAAAGAGAAAGATTTTAATTGGTGATAATAAGCTTTCTAAAATTATATGGCATCCTTTGCTCTTTAATACCTTCTTCTTTCTTGAATATTTTGTCTGGCAAAATCTGTTCACTTTTAGTACTGTTTTTGTTATTCATTCAAACAAGTATTCAGTTTGATCACCTTAAATTTGATAAAGTCTTAATGGTTTTTAACTAATGGTTTTATAAATTGACACTTATTTTGAGTGTGTTTTTTTTTTTTACAATATTTGCTGTAATGTTTACACATATTTGAAATCCAAAGCAAAATTTCTGCCAAATTGACTAGAGGGATATAACCTAGTTTTTGTGGATAAAATTAATTCTTTAGTTTCTCCTCTAAAAATATAAATGATAGCCACTCAATTATTTCTCAGTTTAATTTATATTTCAAAAATCTTAGATATTATAGAAGTCTGTTACATATGACTAATGTATCACTTGTTTATAATTTAAATTAATTTTTATTTTATAATTACAATTGACATACAATTTTTGTTTCAGTATATATCCCAGTGACTATACATTATATAATTAAGTGACCATTCTGATAAGTCTCATACCCATCATTTATATTTCAGAGGAGACAAAATTGATTAAAATTTAGTAGAGAGGCAGTATTGAAGGAAATTGGGAAATGCATCTTTAATCTGAATTTCATACATTTTATACCTATTTTTTGTGGCAACATTTATGGGCCAGACTGGCTACTTTTTCTATCTTTTAAGTGAACACATGTAAAAAATTGTTGATTAGTTTTCATGCTGCAGCTAGTACCTTATTTATATTCCAGTGGAGTCAGAGGATTTGGGAGATGCACTAGCTGACTTCCTATAAAGCAAGCTTTGCATAATTCCCACTGACTTTTCCAAACACAACCTTTTTTTGTCATCTTTCTGCTGTCTGCTAGAACTGCAACTGAAGTAGCAGCTTAAAGAACTTGTTCCACTGAAAGTACATGATAGATTGATGTAGGAAAAGCATTTATATAACTACAAAAATAAAACATTTATAAATTTTTATTATTGTACTAGAGGCCCAGTGCACAAAATTCATGCACTGGGGGAGAGGTTTCTTAGCCCAGCCTGTGCCCTCTCGCAGCTCGGGAACCCTCTGGGGATGTCCAACTGATGGCTTAGGCCCACTCCCCATGGCTTCAGTCACACTGACCACCAGGAGGCAGTTCCCATGTTGAGCATCTGCCCTCTGGTGGTCAGTGTGCATCATAGCAACCAGTGGTTCCACCACTTGGTCGATTTGCATATTAGCCTTTTATTATATAAGATTAATAACTGGCAGTTTTATGGCTCTACTGATATTTCAGGCTCTTCTGATGTTTCTATTTTTCATGTTGAAATAGGCCAAAAAAGATTTTTTTGAGCAATATACTTTTATAATTTTTCCAATAGAGTAAAAGGAGCTGCCTGTATCTTAAGACTGCATGAAAATATCTTAAAGTTAGTGATCCTGCAATTCAATAGTCTAGTAAAAATTGTATGCTAGAGTATAGTAACATTTAATATGTTTGTTATATTAGTTTTTATAGGTAAGTATCAATATACTTTTAGAAAGTAAAGTTTTACATAATAGCATTATTGATTAATCTCTAGGAAAATACTGTTTTCTCATAAATATATATTTGATAGTTTTTTCATTTAATAAAATTAAGATATAATATTGAAATATTAAAATTATAATTCTGATAATATTTTAGTTCATTGGAAATCATTTTTCTCGTTATATTTTTCCAGTTGTTAAAATTATTTGTTAGTAGGCTTTAACCAAGAACCACATAATGTATTGGGCTAAACAAAATGATAGAAGTTTCTTTATCAAGTTATACTTTTGAGATGAGTAGT
The DNA here is from genome assembly GCF_014108245.1 of Pipistrellus kuhlii. Classification (NCBI taxonomy): domain Eukaryota; kingdom Metazoa; phylum Chordata; class Mammalia; order Chiroptera; family Vespertilionidae; genus Pipistrellus; species Pipistrellus kuhlii. Next base: position 16,087,133 of record NW_023425449.1, read on the forward strand.
CGAAATTTTTGGCTTTGCTACACATAGTTATTTAAGGAAATTATTGTAGTCTCTTCCACCACGTTATTCCATCTTTTGCTAGAGTTTTGCTAGAGTTTTGTGCATATTTACTTTTTCAAGGGTGGTTTCAGGCATGTTCAGGGACCAGATCTCAGGAAAAACAGATACATTCCAGAGGAGTAACTTTCTTTTAATTGAGGTGCTAGAAGTACACAACTCTTATGTTTAGTTTTTATGTGTGTGTATTTGGCCTTATAGTCTGAAGTAACATTAAAAATTGTAAAATATATTCTATATCTAGATACCCAGGGGTGTAGGGTAAACTCTCTTACTATGGAAGAAAGATTAAATTTAATCAACATTTCTGCAATTAATTATAACATTTTATAGAATTTAATTTATGTATATTCAATTTGTTTCACATTAGATAGTATAAATTACTTTAATTCACGTTATATTAAATATAATTAATTTCAATTACTTTATTGATGCAAATTTTATTTTGCTAAGAAATCAGACTGTTCATCTTTAAAAACTCTCTGACCATGAAGAGCTGATCAAAATATTTATCTGCATATCAGTGAGCATAGAACATAAAATTGAAACTCAATATACTTTTTTTATATTAAGTTTAAATATCTCTGCCTTGTATTTCTGGAAGCATTTTGTACACTACCCCAATAGTAATGGAGTTTAACATTTTTTATTTACATAGGTTCCTGGGCACAAGCTGATTTCCTTTTAGGTCCATGTGAGTAAAACAGTTCTTGCTGTTGTCCCTACCTCAGCAGGGGCATTAAAGGAATACTTACATTTGAGGAATAACAGTTTCATCTTCTGAATAAAGTATTATACCAGGTTCCAGTTTCTATAACTTTTCTTAAACATTAATATTCTCCAAAGTCCCTTTCACCACTATAATATCCTCCATATAGTCAAGGTAAACACAGTTCTACCTTAAATAATATCAGTATAGTGATTATTAAGATAGAGGAATGAAAATATATTATTGCTACCTTTTAAGTTACTGTTGCATTAAATATCAGAAAGGGTAAGATAAGAAACAATTGCTTTGGGCATTTTGATTACATATTTTACAATTCTATTAAAAGCAATAAAATAAAGATTTTATTTAAACATTCTTAATGGCTTTTATTTTTAAAAATAAGTTAATATATTACCTATATATCATCTATTCTCTAATATCTATAACTATTAAGTAATAATTTATAATTTTCAGATTTTAAGAATGAGCAATGCTTGTATTTTTCTATATCAGAAAGTTTTAGAATGTTTCAGATTGGCAGAAAGTTTTTTTTTTTTAATGCTTTTTCTTTTTTTTCCTGCCCAATGTGGAAAGCTAAGTCCCCAAATTGCTGTAGGCCACATGTAACAACTCTGTTTTAAAATGTGCATGTCATCAATTCCTTAAGCAAAAAGAAAAGACATGTCTATTTCTGAATTTCTGCAATTTTCTGTATTTCGCTATCATAAAAATTGAGCAAACAATTGTTATAAAATTATATTTCATTACAAAATGAAATAGGTGCTTGAAAAAAAATCTAATTTTTATGATAGTACACACATTATTTTTATTTTTTATTTTTCTCACACATTATTTTTTTAAATCCCCTTAAATCTGAGAGAGGAACACATTACACTGATTCTCCTTTTTTTGTTCTAACAGTTATTTCTGTAACACTAAATTTAAGTGTAATTATCTATTTTAAATTAGAAAGTCCAAATTATTGAAAAAGTCTTTCTACATTTGATTAAAAAAAACTTCATACAACATATACTTAGCTTCAGATTCCTCACCTAAAAATTCATGTATAGTGATGACAAATTTATCTCATAAGGTTGTTTAAGAATTAAAGTAAGGCTATTAGATAATTTATTTATATAAACATATTTAGAGTACATTTTTATAAATAATTTACATAATACCCTAAAAGTAGTGATGTTTTTATTTTGTACAATGTATAGTCTGATTTTTATAATAAAAGTGTGCCTTTAACAAAAGGAGAAAAAATTTTAGATTTAATAGGATGCTTAATCTACAAATTAGATAGTCTCTAATTAACAGCTCTTGTTCTCCACCTGAAACTCTTCTACTTATGATAATAGATGTAGACTTAATTCTCCTTTCTGTGTTAAACATAAGTATTATTGTCTTTTTAAAATATGTTTTTATTGATTTTAGAGAGAGAGAGGAAGGAAGAGGGATAGAGAGAGAAAAACATTAATGAGAAAGAAATATCATTTGGCTGCCTCCTGCATGTCCCCTACTGGGGATTGAATTTGCAACCTGGATATGTGCCCTGATCAAGAATCAAACCAATAGCCTCTGGGTTCATGGGTCAGCACCCAACCACTGAGACATACCAGCTGAGCTTATTGTCCTGTTTGATCTTTAGTATCTCAAGGAACAGCTTAGTTTGTCTTATATTAGACAGAAGTTCATTATTTTTCTTCTCTGCTAGAACTTACCAATAGAAATAACACTAAAATTATCCATCAACATGATCAAATATATTGCAAAACAACAAAAACAATAAAAACAATCCCTCTGAATTTCAAATATATTTATTGCTTATGTAAGATTTAATACAGATCCTGGTTACTCTACAGAATAATGTCCTCCAACTAATGGCTCTCTGTACATCTATCAACAACGGCTCCCACAATCACTAGTGTGGGCGAAATCTAGAGTCTGGCACAAGAATTTAAATCTCTCCATACATAAGTGACAAACATTACTGACTCTTCTATTTCTTTGGTTAACATGGCCAAAGTGGGTACAGTTCTAAGAGCAGAAAAGCGTAACTTCTTTCTGTGCTGAAAGTGGAGAAATAGTTATCAGTGAGCTGGAACTGTATATACTTCTCTAGGATGCATCATTTTTTTCCTATAAAACTAAGGATCTAATGATTCTTTAGGAAAATGTGTATTATAAAAATTTTGGCCTAAGTGATTTATGTATTACAGAAGAGGAAATTAATTTAAAATATGCAGCTAAATTATATTTTCCTGTGGTGTTTCTATTTATATATTCTACTGATACATTCTGTTTAAATACAGTCTAACTCAATGTGAGTGGTAGTGGGATACAGTATTCTTATAATTTTGATTATGATGCACAGTGAATTTCACAAGTTATATTGGAGTATATTTATAGGCAAGTACACATCTCTTACAATATTCTGCAGTTATTAAAGTCACCCTCACTTTCCCTGATAGTAAGAAAATTTTATCCTCTTCCCCTTGATGACTATAACAAAAGTCTGGATCATTTATTTCAAATCTTCAGTCTAAATGCCTGATAGAAATGTTATCCATCTTAAGAACAATCAAATCTGCTCTACCTTAAAGCTATCAGAATCTGTGACAATAACAATGAAAAGTTATTGTTTAAGCCTGGTTATATATGGCATTTCTGAACATTTCAGACTTATAATACCTTGTAGCACAGAGAGCTATGTAAAATACTTTAAGATAAAATAAAATATTGACAAAAGTTTTACAAATACTAGTCTAATCATTTTTTAAAAAATATATTTTTATTGATTTTGTACAGAGAGGAAGGGAGAGAGATAGAGAGCTAGAAACATCGATGAGAGAGAGTCATCGTCAGCTGCCTCTTGCACACCCCCTACCGGGGATATGCTCACAACCAAGGTACATGCCCTTGACCGGAATCGAACCCGGGACCTCTCAGTCCCCAAGCCGATGCTCTATCCATTGAGCCAAACCGGTTTTGGCGAGTCTAATCATTTTTATTCATTCACTAGAAGCCCAGTGAATGGATTCATGCACTGGTGGGATCTCTTGGCATGGCCTGTGGGGATCGAGCCAAAACTGGCACACCAACACTGCCTGCCACTTCTGCCTGACACTCCTGCTCATTTTGGCCCCCATGTGTCTGTCGCCACTCAGTAGGCTCACTGCCACTCTGTTGCAGTCTCTGGGGTATGGCATCCAGCCATGAGCCCTATGTCTGGTGCCCCTTGGTCAGCCAAGCAGTGCTTCTGCTGTGGGAGCACACTAACCACTAGGGAGCAGCTTCTGCATTGAGTGTCTGCTCTCTGGTGGTCAGTGTACATCATAGCAAGCAATCGACCAGTCAAACAGTTGAACCAGTCAAATAGATGCTTAGGTATATATATATATATATATATATATATATATGTGTGTGTGTGTGTGTGTGTGTGTGTGTGTGTGTGTGTGTATATATATATATATATATATATATATATATATGTGTGTGTGTGTGTGTGTGTGTGTGTATAGACTAGAAGCCCAGTGCACGAATTTGTGAACCAGTCAGGTCCCTCGGCCTGACCTGAGGGATTGGGCCAAAACAGTCTCTCCAACATCCTCTAAGGGTCCTGGATTATGAGAGGGCACAGGCTAAGCTGAGGGACCCCATTGGTGCACAGTTGGGGCCAGGGAGGGATGCGGGAGGTTGGCTAGCTGGAAAGGGACCACGAGAGGGCTCCAGGGCATGTCTGGCCAGTCTCACTGAGTCCCGACCTGCCAGACCCCAGCAGCAAGCTAGCCTGCTGGTCAGAGGGTCTGGTCCCTGGTGGTCAATGCACATCATAGCGACTGGTTGAGCATATTATTAGCATATTATGCTTTGATTGGTTAAACGGATGACCAGACATTTAGCATATTAGGCTTTTATTATATAGGATTTATTTAAAATATTAATATGTGCCTTTAAATTGGCAAATACTCCACCAGAGTCTGGGGATACATCAAGGAATAAATATACCCAATTCTGATATTACAAGTATTTACTGGGTACATGTTCTAGCAATCTAAAAATGTATAAGGTATAAAGAATATAGTTTTACAATTATATAAATTTTAGATGAGTTCGTGTTATAGAAAATAAAACAAATATTTTCAAAACAGTATTTGTCAGGTAATATATCTTTACCCCTAAAATATACATCATTAAACTTGTAGTGAAAAAAAAATAAATAAAAATGAGTAAATAAATAAATAATAAGTAAATGATGGTAATGTTAAAGAATTAAAGAATTCTGGCACAGGCCAAAAAATAAAAGATGTTAATAAGATAATGAAGTTCAGGGGAACTTCAGTATGTTTTTGCAGCATGTGTTATAAATACAATGTATTTACAGATAATCCTGAGAATTTTCTTATGTTTTAATAATACCCAAAGTTGATCCTCAATGTATGCTATAACCATTTGATAAACAATTACAAGTTAACTCATTCTGCAAAAATGTAGTAATATTGTTTCTCTAATTAATTTATATTTATGCATCTTTCCCTAGACTCCAGATGTATACATGTTGACTGCTTAAAATGGTACTACACAAAACTGAGGATCTGTTCATTTTTTAAATTACTATTTTTAAATCATCCTTCAGAATGATTATCCCCGACATTCGAACTGCTCTCTTGTGCTAACTTTGTCCACCAGCTTCTCAAGATAGTAGGCCTGCATTTTTCTATTTGCGTTTCAGACATCTCACAAGGCTCCTGGAGCATGCCTTCAGAGAAAAATCTACATACATGGTCATCTCACCCACTGTACCCCACTCTCTTAAGGGCCATTTCTTCCCAAGTTCTGCCTTTCTGTCATAAAGCGTTTTCAGGTATATAACATATTCTCATATATATTCTCAAACATTTTCTCATTATTTTTCATACATATATCATTTTTCATATAAATTCAGAGATAATAGCTATTATCTAAGGAAATATTAGAGAAAAAAAAATAAACTGGTACTAAAGGCTGAACACATTAATATTGTCCATGTAGCCTACACTATGGAAAATTAAGTGAATGATTCATTTTCATAAAATGATGATGATTACTAAGTTGGCACCATAGATGCCATGGTTCAGGATTTACATCACATAACATCATTAGTTTTTTCCTTAAGAGAGAGAATGTGATGAAGAAAATATAGATTGAAGAATATGCGTGCACAAAGCTTAAAAGATGTTGAAAATATGCATAACATTCCGTGAACAGTTAGTACTTCCTCATTTTAGAAATATAGGGAAAGCCGGGTTGGGAAGAGCCTACAGTGATTCCTAGGGACCAGGTCAGAGTGAAGTTCATGTGCCAAGCTAAACTGTTTGAACTCTGTCTGTTAGGCAATAACAGTTATTGTAGAATTGCCAACAGAAAAATATCATGATCATATGTATTCTTTAGAATGATTCCCTTTGGCATGGTTTGGAGGATAAACGGAAAGATTGTATATTTAGAAACAAAACTGTCAGTAAGGGTACATTTAAGAAGACATAATGATTACTTGAACCAAGGCAATATCCATGTGGATAAGGAGAAAATTATTCCCAGGATTGTTAAGGAGACAGTAGGGAGGCAGAATTGAGACTACTATCATAAGAATCAACTGCCAGGGGTAAGATAAAAGGGGAATATCAAAGCTAATATCATAGTTCTGGTTTTAACGATTGAAGATTTATATCAGAAATGCAAATATTATATCTATCTCTATATTTTTATCATCTCTACATATTCCATATACCTGTACCTATACCTATACCTATACCTACCTCTTCTTTAAGCTGCCTAAATTTTGTCAATCAGTTCCAATTCCGAGGACCCCTCTCATGTGTATTTGGATATCTTAAAATTAAAATATCTGTAGTAGTCTTCTAAACTTAAGAGAGAAAAAAATAAAATCTCACATTTTCAAATAACTGTCTAGAAATAGGTTTTTAATGACATCAGTAAAGATATTATAGATACATTCTCCTTCTGGCACATGTTATCTGTTCTCATTTGAAACATATAAGCTATAAAATTAAGTGCTGTAGGACTGTAATTAGGCATGAATTCATGAGATGTCAGCATAGATATTGCTCATCAGTAAAAGAAAAACTGCAGAGTGTGGATAAGGTCACCAGTCTGGTATGAAAAGAAAAAGATTCTAATGATAGTGTTGAAAGAAATAACTCATTTTCATGATGTCATTAACTACTAAATCTATGAGGCTAGAATAAAATATTTCTGAATAATACAACAGATTAAATGTATTGTTTAGTACCTTCAGAATTCTGTTGACAGTGGATTATTGAAAGACCAGAAGTAATGGTTTCAATGGGGGAGTTAATACGAACTCACCCTTGTTCTTAAGAGATCTGAAGGTCTCCTCTTCAATATGCTGCATCCTGCCTTGCTTGAAATAATCAGTCCATTTTAGACAGACATCTTTATCGCATCTTTCTAAAACACATTAAGTTTATTATGAGATCATGGGATGGGAATGGGGAGAGGAAGAAAAAATATGTCAATAAATGGAATATTTCAAGTAATGCTTGACCCAGGAAGTTGTGAGGCATTTACTTTTGTCATACTGGAATAATCATTTCAGAAAAACATTTCTTCTTGTGGAACAGTGGTGAGATGTAAGAGAAAAAGAATATAGTTTATAGTTGCAGACACTTCTCTCCCACTCTTTATGATAGCCTGATACTCTATATAGGAGACAGCCGATTAATGATTCTCATCATTGATCTTTCTATCTATCTCTTTCCCTTCCCCTCTAAAATCAATAAAAAATATATAATTTAAAAATGACATGATAAAGTATTACTAGTGAATGGGGATATCAGTATATGTTTTACACAATCATATACACTCAGTTCTATATTATAGAGTTTTTAAGAATACAGCAAATTATCTAACAGAATCAACTGTTCTTCATTTGTTACCTCAGAAATTAAATGTCTGTCTATTATAAACCTATTTAAAGATAATTATACACTGAATATTGTAATCTTAATAATTAAGAGAGATGACTTTATTGGGAGTATGAGATCCAGAAAATAATAATCATTTTATTCTAAATTGACTTTATTCAAACTAAAAGAAAAGAAAATGTCACAGGATTTGATAATCAGTGACTAATAAAATAATGAGTTATCATGGAAATCCAATTCAATGTAAGATGCTGTTGGATGACAAAGTGACTATCCTGGGTGTCCCAAAAAATTTTATACACACTTTAACAGCTGATAGCTCAATTGTGAAAATGAAATATAGTTTAATAAACACCAGCTTTATAGTTATTTAAAGTGTATATATACATATTTTTTGAATGTTCTATACTTGGGAGTATTATTCTCAGAAATGATCTGGGGAACTAATTTTAAAAAGTTATTCTTGAGCATAATATCACTAATCTTTATTGTACATCACTCAGGAAAATGTCAGTTAATTTTATAAATGTATACTAATAAGAATGCTTATGCAGACTATTTAAAATTATATACCAGTATTTTACCAGAAGTAATAGATTTCTACAAAAATAATGTTTTCTTATTTTAATTATGGAAATCACAATTATCTAAATTAGTTTAATTTGTGGGAGAAAGAAGTTAACACTTCTCAATTATTTTCTTTGATGACACACACTGTTTATATTAGTCCTAAGTGATTTTTTATTCCATTTTCTAAATGAACTTGCATTTTAATTTCATTCTGGCACTAGAGCAATTGAATGAGTTAAATTTCATTTCTTATTATAAAATATAATATTATAGGTTTAGATAAAATACATTTGCATTATGGTTATAATATATTATATCCTATACAATAAAGAGCTAATATGCTAATTAGAGCAAACAGCAGAACAACTATCTGGATGACCTTCCAAAGGAAGCCAGGACTGCAAGGGCCAAGGTATCCAGGACTGAGAATGCTGAAACAGCGGGAGCTGTGAGGGCCGAGCCCTTTGCACAAATTTCATGCAACAGGCCTCTAGTTATACTATAATTTGTAATGATTCTTAAAATACTGACTAGTTTGGCTCAGTAGATAGAGCATCGACCTGTGGACAGAAAGGTCCTGGATTTAATTCAAGCCAAGAGCACGTGATCAGGTTGCAGGCTTGATCCCCAGTGGGGGCATGCAGGAAGCAGCCAATCAATGATTCTCTTCCATCATGGATGTTTCTGTCTCTCTGTTCCTCTCCCTTCCTCTCTGAAATCAATAAAAATATATTTAAAAATACTGTATATTTTATGTGGATTCAATGACAATTAATTGCCACTAAAGTGACAAAGAAGCAAGATAAAAACCTATCAGCTAAAGTTATCACCTTTTAGAATGGGGATGGATGGAAGGAAGGAAAGGAAGAGGGAAATCCTGTCTGTTGCCAAAATTAGAAATTCCATGCCAAAAATAATCTCTATTATAATTTAAGATTATTACACTTGAATGCCATCAATTTTATTAATGATATTGAACAGATTTGTTAAATATACTGTATTATGGTAATGGATATCTTTTATATCAGCAGTGCCAATACAGTAACTACTAGTCACCTGTGGCTACTTAATCTTAAAATGTGGAACAATTTATGACATGTTACATCTTAACTTTTAGGGTTTCTTCCTTATTTTACTCTTAAACTGTACAGTTTTATATACTTACAAGTATGAGCCAGTCTGGAAGACAACATGAAATATATTAGGCAATTACAGAAAACTGGCAAATGTTAATTATTATAGAAGCTGGATTATGGGTAAATGAGTATTTATTATACTATTATTTCTATTTGTGAGTATTAACCATTTTTATTTAATTCAAATTAATTGAAGTTTTGGATATTTGAAATTAAACATTGAAACAATTGTAAATTTAAATGGAATCATCTAAAAAAAGAATCAAAGATATTTTGTGTAAATAATTAATGGAAGTTCTTTCTATATCTGAATTATTAATAAAATGGCATAAGGAAATACATTTTAAGGACAATAACAACAAAACTTAATTAAATTGAATATATTATCATAAATATCACCTTTTTGCCCAATGTTGGTTCTATATAGAACACATAGTATAAACTTTTTACTCAAAATCATTATCTTAAGGGGGGAAAAATCACGAAGTGGGAAAAATATTTTCTATTTGTTAGTGGCCAGTCCCTTGAGTCTAGAGGAAAAACTGTCCCCTTTCTGGCTGTTGTCAATCTTGAAAGAAAGATCAGACAAGTGACAGACAACAGAGTTGTAATAAAGCCAGATAATATATTAGGGGAGCAAGGCAAAGAAATTTATTAAAAATAGACTTGGCATATAACAGAAGCAGACACCCAGGCAGTCCCCTGCCTGGTGGAAGTTTAGGGGTTTTATACTTTTCTGTCTGTAGGTTTCAAGGTTCCTCTACCAGACATTTTGGGCAACAAAATAGATTTCAAGATCTTTGTTGTGGCTTTTCCCAGAATTTATTTTATCTTGGCAGGTCCCAAAACTGCTGACTTTGTTCTGTGGGTGAGAAAAACTCCCCTTTATACCCTTCCATTCTTCCTGCTATAACTCTGGTTAGAGAGATGAGGTATTAACCATTTGCTCTCTAGTGTTTTTGTTTGGGGAAGATAAGGTCTTGTAATTCACACATTGTCGCCAAGCTGCCCAAACTATTTGGACTTGTTTAATTTTCTTGTTTCAGTTCCCATTCTACTTGCCCAGAAATTTTCCTAATTTCCTACTATCCTGCCATATTTATATCACATGAAAGGAAAGCTATCTGAATCTAAGAAGAGCATTTCAGAACAACTAAAATAGATCAATAGTCCTATCCAAAATGAGGTGAATGAATAAATAAGTCTCAGAGGAAAATAACAACAAATAAGTTATAAATTTTCTTCTCATCCTGTGTTAGTTTGTTTTCTCATCTGGTCAGACAGTTAGCTGCTCCAGCTTTCAGGATATTGCTATGTATTTCTAGAAGCAAAATTTTAACCATGTTCTTGTGAGAGTACTTATGATGATGAGAAGGAGAAATTCATGAGTATTCAAAGAGATTTTATGAAATTTGCATGACTGCTTGGATAAAATATTATCTTAGACTTACTTATCTATAATAATAAAAGTGTAATATGTAAATTGACTGAACGACCAAACAGCAGAATGACCACCTGGACGACCATGCTAGGACACGCATTGGTGCCAGGCCAGCCAAGGCATGTGTAATGCCACTGGTCAGGCCCCTCCCTCCCCCTGCCATCGCCCCATGATCACCCTGCAGAGGGAGGCCCAGGACACTGGCTGGCAGGCTGTGGCAGGTAGTTAGGGGCGCTCTCTGTGGGGTTGCGATTGATTGCCAAATTGCCCTGCAGAGGGAGGCCCAGGCTACTGGCCGGCAGGGTGATCAACCCAGGGGGGCTCCACAATAGTCCCAAAGAGGGAGACCCAGGCCACTGACCAGTGGGCTTCAGTGGGTGAGTGGGGCTTATCTCTTTGGCAAGATTGACCATGGGGCTCCTGGACTGTGAGAGTGTGTAGACCAGGCTGAGGGACACCCTCCTCAACCCTCTCTGAGTGCATGAATTACATGTACCGGGCCTCTAGTATTTTTATAAATGTCATGCTAGTGAGCCTGTGAAGAAGATATAAAGCTCTGGCTTAAATGTTGTTTTCAGAAATTACTAATATTCACTACAAGAAACTGACATTTGTGAACACAAGATTTTCTTAGTTTCTAATTGGCCAATTTACAAATGATGGCATAATCAAAGGGTGGTGTGGTAGAAAGGAAAGTTTGTATCACTGAATCAATTTCAATACTGATAACCCACATCAAAACAATTGGTGTTCTTTATAAAAAAAACAAACAAACAAAAAAACCACAGAGCTCCTATTATGAAAAACCACCATCATGGAAGATTCTTACCTTTTCCCCACTGTATACCATCTCACTTGGCCATCTCTCCAACAGAATTTCAGTGACTCTATAGAGATGCATCTCAGCATCTCTCAAAGCATACACTCTCAATCACTTTCCCATGCAGAGCATACCCAAAGAAGACCAGGGCCAGGGCAAACAAAATTCACAAAACGGACTAAGAATAACTATAAATAAATGAATTTATTTTAGTGTCACACCAAATCATGCAAATCCACTACTTTTCAATACTATTTTTTGTATTGATTGTCTTGTCTGGTCCAGAAAGATTATGTTTGTGGGCTTTCCCCAGCCTAAGGGGAAAGAAAAGAATGTGTTTGCATAGCTCACTGAGACATTTCAAAATAATTTTATATAGTGCTTTTAAGTGTTCAAAAGGAGAATTGTGTCCCATTGATGTTTGTCTCCAAATTCCATTAATACCTCCTGAATTGGGAATTTGGTATAAAAGCTAATGAGTCTTCTTTCTATATGCAACTCAGTAAAGATAACCTAGGACACATGTGTCAAACACAAGGCCCGCGGGCCAAATCCGTCCCGCCAGGCCTTGCAATGTGGCCCACGCCGCGCTGTCATCACTGCACTCCGCTGCGTTTCCATCACAATGACAGTTTATGACTGTTCAGTAAACCATTCGGCCCGCGATTTAGGCTGGATTTTAGATTTTGGCCCCTTCTCTGATTGAGTTCGACACCCCTAACCTAGGAAATCGAAAGCTTGACAGTCAGCTGCTCTGTAGCCAGGGAGGTTGAGTTGAGCTCAATTTATTTTTCCAACAAATGTCTCTATTTCCAGAGATGTTACAGAAGCAAAAACATACAAGTGATGTATGTCTTCCTAGAAATATATCCACATAAAATACTCCAAGAAATGGCCCTCTAAGGCTGAATGTTGATACAGGACTCTTGGTTTTGTTTTTTGTGTTTTGGGGTGAAATGTTCTCCAAAAATAATTCAATTTCCTGAAAGGATGTTTGGGATACAAAGAAATCTTTGAAGATGTATTCACTTTTCTAGACTAGGTATACAATGTCAGATTATTTTAAAACTAGAGGCCCAGTGCACAGAATTTGTAGGGTAGGCTCCCTAGACCTGGCAGATGATCAGGGCCAATCTGTGGGGCAACTGGTAGGGTGACTTGGGGACCCATGCTAGCACCCATTTTGGCTGGCCTGATGCCACCCGCTTCCCAGCCCTGCCCCCTACTGCCACCACCAGGTGTCTCCCTCTGTTGAGTAACCAGTGGAACAATCAAGAGAGCCTCCGCTGGCACCTGCCTTTAGTGGCCCTGAGAGCTGGGGCCAGCTCCTGTGTTGAGCATCTGACCCTGGTGGTCAGTGAGAGTAATAGTGACTGGTTGTTTCATAATTTGTTCCACCATTTAGCTGATTTGCATATTAGGCTTTTATTATATTAGATCCTTGCCAGTTGCATAATACATGGATATCTTTCATTCTTATTTAACTACTAGAGGCCTGGTACATGAAAATTCATGCACTAAATGGGGGTCCCTCAGCCCAGGAGCACTCAGGGGCAGGAGCAGATCTGGCAATCAGGGGAAGGCAATGTTCCCATTACACCTCCGCTGCTGCCACTGCCAGAATTACAAGCCTTGGCTGTCCCTGGTTATCTGAGCCTCTGCCAGCCCTGGGCGGCTGGGGGACTGAGAGGACTGGAGGACTCCAGAGGCAGGCATGTGGAGCAGCTGGACCCAACTGGGAGTGGGGTAGGTCGTATTGTGTGCCTGCTGCCCCAGTGGGGCTGAGGGGACTGGGCACAGCCATCTTGTGGATATGGGTACTGCCATCTTTGAAGGAGTGGTAGTCAATTAGCATATTCCGTCCTTATTGGCTGTGGGCACTGCCACCTTTCTGAGGGTGTGATGGTCAATTAGCATATTCCCTTTTTTATTAGATAGGATATATTTTCTCCCCCAGGTGGTATTGTGTTGAGGTGGAGATCGATTTACTTGCAATGTCAAGTCAAATATTGTCTTTTGTTGGATTATAGTTTTCAGAGACATTCACAACAGGATGAGCTGCTAAGAAATCCCTCCAATTCATTTGTTACATTAAATATAGTTCAATAGAACATTTAAATCCTGAGTAAGTTTTGAAAAAATCTTTACTAAAATCTTTTTGTACTTAATTTACTTAAATAGACAAAAACATTTTCAAGTTCTGTCTTTGAAAAACCTGAATATGTAGAATTTTATATGCAAATTAAAAAGTATTTCTTTGAATTAGATGAGAAGAATAAAAAGTCCACATATAAATTTTCAGAGCTATTCAAGACTAGCCTGCAAAACAGAAAAACACACACACACACACACAAACACACACACACACACACAAAACTTTTAATTAAAAAGTCAGTAAGTGGTAGATTAAGAGCTCAAAATTATAGTTGACTGGTGCTTTTTTGGCACTTATATTCTCTGAAAGAAGTAGAAGAAAAGATAAATCAAGTGAATGACAGGAGAAAAGGGCAATGCTAAATAAGAAAATAGAGTGAATAGATACATTTTTAAAGATATTTTGCTTGTTTTTTTTAATTAGTGTTTTTATGTTTGCTAAGTGTGAGAATGACAAAATAAAAAAGTCATGAAAAATATAAGGCATTTATAATAAAGACATTTTTATTTTATACTATTTTTAAATTAAAAAAATAAGAGAAAGAAGAATGAGCTGGTCTAAGAAACTTACCAACATTTTATTAGGTCTAGTAATAATTAATGTCGTTTTCTAATACTTTTTTAAAATCGAATTTATTTAAACAATACAACAAAATTTAATCAACAATATAGTTGCTGTTGTTTTCTACTACTTGTGCCCAACGCTCAGGAAGCATTTTAATCCCTCTGTTGTAAAATTCTTGTGATTTTGATGCAAAAAATTCGGTCAATGCATTTTTGAGGCATTCTTCATTATTAAATTTTCTTTCCAAGAAGAAAGTTTTGCACAGAACGAAACAAATGGTAATCGGAAGGGGCAATATCAGGAGAATATGCAGGTTGAGGGAGAACTTCCCATTCCAGCTGGCGCAGTTTTTCAGCAGTGATTCTTGCAGTATGCGGTCGTGCGTTATCGTGGTGAAGAATTACGCCCTTCCGATTAATCAGCGCGGGTTCTTTTTCTCTTAAAGCTTGGGCTAACCTTTCCAATTGGGCACTGTACACGGCACTTGTAATGGTTTGGTTAGGTGGTAAAAGTTCATAATGAAGAATTCCTTTAAAATTCCACCAAACACACAACATCACTTTTTTCGCATGCAAGTCAGGTTTTGGCATGGGCTGCGGAGCCTCATTTTTGTCCAACCATTGAGGCCGCCTTTTCAAATTAACATACAGCACCCATTTTTCATTTCCAGTAACAATTTGCTCTAAAAACGGCAAACGGTTTTGACGAGAGAGGAGCGAACTGCAAATTGTGACTCTTTGATTACGGTTGTTGTTGGTCAACTCATGAGGAACCCATTTTCCAAACTTTTGGACTTTGCCAAGTGCACGCAATTGATTGGAAATTGTTTTTTGTGAACAATTTAAAGTTGTCGCAAGCTCTTGTTGGGTAATTTGAGGATTTTGCACCAAAAGAGCTTGAAGAGCTTCTTGATCAAAATTGGACACACGGCCTCAACCACTCTTGTCATCTAACGAAAAATTTCCCTCGCGAAATTTCTCAAACCAACGCTGGCATTTTCTGGCGCTAACTGCATCTTGACCAAGAGCACTACAGATGTTTTTTGCAGCCTCACTTGCTTTTCTTCCTAATTGGAACTCGTAAAGCATGCAGTGCCGAATATGCTCTTCATCTGCCATCTTCTTAGCCCTAGTTTTGCAACAAAAACCAAACCAAACACAAACTTTTTCAAGCAAAACTTGTTAATTGCACTTCACACGTTCTGTAGATACCACGTGTTTGAAGGTTATGTCAATACAAGTCAACGCCAAGCAAGATTTTAAACGAATGTTTAAAAACGACATTAATTATTACTAGACCCGATATTCAACGGCAGAGTGAAGAGATTAAGATATTGCTTATGCTCTGGGGAAGAATCTATTTATAAACAATATGAAATTGTTAGTGCAGGTTGCATAACCATGAAGCATGAAGATCATGAAGATTGCAAATAAGTAAATATGGAGGGAATTATCTCATTTAAATTGAAACCTCAAATTGTGTCATTTACAATTAAAATTGGCTGTCATGCATGGTTTAGAACATGCCTAGCACATCTGTTTTTATAAGACATGCAAAGCATTATTGTGTACATGAAAAGCGAAAGATCAAGAGCTAATGCCTTACTTGGCCTAAACTGTCTGTTTCTGCATATGGGCAGTGCAGCCCACTGTTCTAAGTTTAACCTCCCATGGAGGACTTACAGACAACATTTACAAGCTCATTCAAGTAAGAGTTAGGCTTCCCTACTTTGAAACATTGCTACAAGACATTTTCCTTCTTTTGTATCTTTATGAAAAGCAAAAGGTTATTTCATACTGGGACATAAATAAATAATTTACTTATAAGCGTAAATAGAAATATATAAATATAGATTATAAATATAGATATATAGATATAGATATAGATATAGATATATAGATATAGATATAGATATAGATGTATTATTTTGAATAAGATAGGGATAATCATCAGAGTAATGGCTGGACATAATGTCATACTCAATAGGGGTGATGAAAGAGTTTAAAGGATGGAGAATTACAAATGTGGACAAGATGAGTGAAAACTATAAAAGGAGATAAAGGACTCTGAGTCTAGTAGCCTTGGGAACCTATCACATTTGTAATTAAAGAGGCATGCAGAGGGGCTGCTGGAACTAAACAAGAACTATACCTTGCTGGAAACCAATTACTGTCTCACTAATAGAAAGCTGTGGACAGGAAGCCCGAAAGGCTGGTCAACAACCTTAATTGTTCTAACCACTCACTGTTTAGTTGAAACATTGTTCTAGCTGAAGCAGCCTCCACCTCTGTTTTACGTAAATCTCTGTTATTGGAATTTCCTGCCTAAAGGCTATGGGTGTATTCCATAGTCTCAATGAAAGGGATAGCAAGGCCAGAGCAGTGGGTAGTCCTCCCACCAGAGGTGGGCTCCCGCCTGGCCCCCAAAATTCCCAAATTAATACTTTTCTGTAGTCTTTTTTTTTCATTTGTGTGCGGCCTTCTTCAGAACCAGAATTCTGAACTGCAACCCTGAACCACGCAGGACGTGAAAGGGGATCCCATAATACCTGTAGAAGATTACCATGAGATAGTATTCATAAACTTTGTTAAAGAAACTGAGGCACTGTTATATAGGAAGAACAGTAATAAATAACCCAACCTGTCTTCCCATTATTGTAACTCTGGCCACCTCTTTCTGATGTTTGACTATAACTATAAGACGGAGGACATACGGTTTCCAGAAAATGCCATATGTAGAAATAAAACACAGAATAGAGCAGGTAATGGATCTAGAGAAACAAACTGATACTCAGAGCAGTTTACCCATTTTTCTTACAGCATCAACTTTGTCCAGATAAAAATCTTTTTCTAAATCCCAGAGACAGAGTCTTATCAACTACTATTTCATTATGCATTGATGTCAAACCACGTATACTGCTACGGGTTGAATTGCGTTCTCTTCCCTCCCCAATATGTATTAAAGTTTTAACATGTGGTACCTGTTAGAATGTGACCTCATTAATAAATAAGTTCTTTAAAGATATAATCAAGTTAAAATAAGGCCATCATATTCCTAATCCAAAATGACTCATCGTTATAAGAAGGGAGAAATGTGGACACGGACATCTATAGAAAATACCATATAAAGATTCAGACACAGAGAAAGATGGTCATATGAAGACTGCTGAGGAAATATAATTATAAACAAAATCATTTTCCAACCCAGAAATTTTCTTCACAAAGGTACAGGAGAAATTGTTTTAATATCTTTTATTATTGAATGAGCATTACCCCAAATGTGATGTGCAGAACAAATAATCTGCTAAGAGATTTCAAAAGAAATCTCACTCTTCTTTAGCAAGGTAGATACGCCTCATTATATACATTTTTTTTCAAGAAAAACTATAGTCCTCAAGTAAGAGGACGTGACAGTACTGTTTGTCACAGATAGTTCATAATAACTTTATGTGGTAATTGAAGTGAGCAGACAATTTCTTTTGATGCTTACATTTCAGAAATGGCCTTCATTTCTTTGAGAAAGGCATTGCTGGATCATATAGTTGACAAAAGCCCTATCAAGTTTTCAAAATAATTTATTTACATTTCAAAGATTACAATGTGCCTAAAAAATTAAGTTTTCTGAAGTAGATGCTCTATCAGGGGTTCTCAAACTTTTTAAAGTGGGGGCCAGATCACGGTCCCTCAGAGAGCTGGAGGGCCGGACTATATGAACTACTACTAATTCCTACTGTAACACCTCGGCTGCGCTCACTGCCCAAAAAACCGGATCAGACTCCTCTGTGGGCCGCATGTGGCCCGCGGGCCGTAGTTTGAAGACGCCTGTAAGTAAAAGAAAGGGAGATGACTCTCTTTTCTTATTTACAACAGGGAAAGTACGCATCTTATTTTAAACTAGAGGCCCAGGAAATTCCTGTATCTATTGAAGGATTTAACCTCAAAATATGAAAACCTTACCACAAAAATATATCTTGGCACAAATGACTTCAATAGTAAACAAACAAACAAACAAACAAAACTAATATCAGACCAGGATGTTACATGGCAAGCAAGAAGCCAATTGCACTCATGATTATAATGCAAAGAATTAGCAAATTTAAATCATCTTTATATAATATGGTAAATGATTATGTCATTACTAATTTTAATATGGTCATGATATTCTTTTAAATGCATTGTATATAACTTATCAAATTAAATGGGAAAATTAAATTATTTTGCTTATGCATTGCAAAAATTGATAACTTCCAAACATTTATATGATGTTATTTATACATAAACTTATAAAATATAACTTTATAAATCTTGGAGTAAATATCATATTCAGTAATACAATATTATAATTTGCTTTGATATCAGGGAGAAGATAAAAATGCTTGCTATATCTGTATCTACATAATTCTACAAGTTTTATTCAGTGTTATAAGGCAAAGGGAAAGATAAAAATTTGAATCCAAATGAAATAGAATAGCTAAATTTAAAGAAAATGTGAAAAAAAGAAAAAGTTTAGTAATAATATTTTTTAAATGAGAATAACTTGCAATGTGGGTGAGTACATAAATCAGTATCACCACTTTTGAAAACTATTATTATCTACCCAAACTGATCATAAACATAATCTACTATATGATAATGCAATTCCACTCTTAGTAATATAGCCTACAGATAAACACGCTTACTTCAAAAAATTTATACAAGCATCCTTAGCATTGCATTATTTTCAATAGCTCAAAATGAAGGTGGGAAAGCACCAATCAATGTAGGATATATTTAATAACTACCTCATGGAATATTGATATAATTTGATCAATAAAAATAAAAAAGAAATTACTGCTATCATTACAGACAAATACACAGATGAATTAAGTGTTGCATGTAGTCAGACACAACATAACATACTGTATGCTCTATAATTCTTTACTCATGCAACTTTTTAAAAGAACAAAAATAAATTATGACTTTAGATGTTAGAATATTTATCTTTGATGTGATTGATGACTGGGAGGAAATACAAATGAGTCTCTTCAGATTCAGATCATGCTTTCTATCTTGATATTTAGAGATTTCATGGGTATGTTCATATTATAAATATTCCTTTACAACACACTTATGGTATGTGCTGTTTACAAAATGTTTATTATATTCAATTTTAAAAGTAAAAAAAATGTTTTTTTAATATTTTAGTCATAAAATATAGTTTTGCAATAAACCTAGATGAAATTTAACTAATTCTATTTAAACTATAGTTCTAGCACTGAAAGTATTATAAAATAACATTCAAAATGCCTATCATACCCATACAGATAAAGCAATATTTTTTATATCCAATCAACTATGTGCTAAACAGTTCTCATTAAAAGTGGGTTTTTCAGATATTCTGTTTATGATGGCATTAAGTGCATCAGTATCTTAACTCAAATATAATTCAAATAGTATCTCTGAAGACATATAAAACTATTATATATGGGATTTCCTTTAGCTTTTCACTTTAGTATAGCACTATTAAGAATGCAATTATGTCAGTTATGCAAGTGTAATAATAAACAAAAATTAACTTCATGAATTTCATCTCAGCTTGAGTAGCAAAATGATTAAAACATAATTATCTTTATATTTGAAAATAAATATTAAAAAGAAAATTTTATGAACAAATCTCAATCCAAAAATGTTGATATTATTTCAAAAATTTATACATACATTAAGGCAAACCGCTTATTTTGAATTTTTTATTTGAATTTCCTGACAACTCAATAAAAAGTGAAAAAAAATACCTTCAGAATTATATAATATGAAAAGTTGCTCATTAATACCTTTTTAAAAATCTATGTTCAAAAGCTAAAGTTAAATCTGGCATGATTTCCTTTGAGTCTCAGAGAGAACATTCTGTTTTCTTATTTTTTCCATTGTATAGAGGTCACCTGCTTCCCTTGGCTCATAGCCACATTCTTCATCTTCAAAGCCAACAAGGCAAGTTGAGTTTTTTATCAGGCTACCCTCTTTTGTAAACAATATTTCTTTGCCTTCTTATTGTAAGAAAGCTTGTGATTACATTGGGTCTACCTGGATGGTCCAGGAAAATCTCCTAAATTCAGGATTCTTACCTTAATTATATCTATTATATGCTCATTACCATATCCACAGGCTATAGGGATTAGTATCTGAATGTCTTTAAAGGTCCATTTTTCAGCCTTCTACAATTCTTTTTCATTTATTTATCCTATTTAAAACCAGGGCTTCGTATTGTTTAAATAGAATGTATGATAGAAGAGTGGGGATTTGGAAGAATATTGAAGCAAAAAGAAAACTAACGGTCATAGTTGTTATTGAATGGGAAGGAAGGAATATAGAAAGAAGAAAGGACTGTAGTTACTTTCAGGATATTAGACTGAGTAGTATTTCACCTCTTCAGGAACACAAAATAGTTTGTGTGTGTGTTTTTGTTTGTTTGTTTGTTTGTTTATGAAGCAAGATTTGAAGAAAACCTTGATTGTAGGCCCCCAAAATCATGAAATTTTAGCAACTGTTATGATATTCAAACCAATAAAAGTGTGTACTAGTGTGTTAAAAGAAAACATAGTTGGTAGTATTTACTATAGGTTTTGACAGTGAAGTTATGAACAAAAGAATTTTGAATCAATATTCAAAATAAGAATTTTGAATCAATCAAACCCCCTGTTTTCAAATGTGATAATGAAATGATAATTATTGGTTTTATTATGCTCAAATGACGGGATGTATTGTTTAACCACAGCATATGATCATTTCAATTAGATATTTTTAATATTGAGATTTGAGAGTTATATATATAAGTCCTTTGATGGATATGTGGTTTGCAAATATGTTCTTCCAGTCTATATTCTGTCTTTTAACCCAGGTTACAAAGTCACAGAGGAAATGTTTTAAAATTTGATGAGACCTATTTCCAACTTTACATTTATGGGTAGTGCTTATGGTATCAAGTCTAGGAACTTTTCACCTAGCACTATATTCCAGTGATATTTTTGCCATTTTTAAAAAGAAGTTAGATACACAGTCCTAATTGAATAAAGATTAAGTGTTATTTAAAATCACTTACAACTCCCCCTATTTAATTGCTATAAACATTGGCATAGGAAAATCTGCTAATTTAGTCAAGTATTTATATTCATTTCTTCTTGTTCTTGTAACAATTTGTGATAAACTTGGTAACTTTAAACAACACATATGTATTGTCTTATAGCTCTAGGCTCTAGAGTCTAGAGGTTCTGGTTCCAAAATGAGTCTCATTTGGATAAAATCAAGTAATTGTGTTCCTTTTGGATGATTTACCGGGCATTCTATTTTCTTGCCTATTCCAGCTTCTACAGGCTGCTCCCATAGTTTCAGCCCATGGCTTGTTTCATCTTTTTTTTTTTAATGTATTTTTAATATATTTTTACTGATTTCAGAGAGGAAGGGAGAGGGAGGGAGAGATAGAAATATCAGTGATGAGAGGGGATCATAGATCGGCTGCCTCCTGCACATCCCTACTGGGAATTGCGTCTGCAACCCAAGCATGTGCCCTTGAGTGGAATCAAACCTGGGACCCTTCAGTCTGCTGGTCAATGCTCTATCCACTGAGCCAAACCAGCCAAGACCTGTTTAATCTTTAAAGCAAATAATGGTTGGTCAATTATTTCTCACACCACATCTGTGACATTGACTCTCCTATGACTTCATCAACATTACTCAGGCAATAGAAACTCATTCTCAGACCACAAACTACAGGATATATTTATTCTAAAATAGTTTGCTTTATAAGGAGATGCCATAAAATCTATACTATAACTAGTATCCTTCAAAAAATACTCTACTAAATACTAAATAAAGCCTCAAACTTAAAGTAATCCTTAACCAGTCATAAAATTAAAATTGTCACCTATCACATTAATTTTTATTTTTAATCTCAAAGCAGTTTTACATATGAAAAATACTAATTTGCATGCATATCAACCCATAATTTGGAGAAGGGGGTTCAGCTCTTTGTTTTACTATTTTGAAAGAAAAAAATCAAGCAAAAAATCAAGCAAGAATAAGCCTTTACATAGCCACTGTTATTTTAAATACAATGTATGCTTTTACCCAAAGACCAGGAATATAAATAGGATAATGTAAGGTATAAATGAAGAGAAACCTTTGCAGAGGTCAGAGAAGACATAGAGATAGCTGACTTAAATCTGTATTTGAAGTTATTCTGTTCACTCAAGAGTTTTTTCTCTTCAGTGATTATCAGGTCTGGCATGAATAGGTAGAAGATAAATGGCATAGAAGTAGGTCTCCTTCTCCTAGTATTATCTTTCTTCATAATTAATATAGCACCCAAGGTGCTGGGCATTGAGAATATGAAAATTAATGGGAAATTCTTTTATGTGAATAGCTAATAAACTAATGATGAGTTGGCAAATGGTTTTCATTTGATTTGCTTGGTCTGGTCTATTGTAAGTGGGAGCATGAAGTTCTCTGTGAACAAAAATATAAATTCCACACACAGTGGAAAAGTTTTCTTTTCAAACTTGTAATATAATATCAACCTTACGTAAGGAATGGGTGAATGTTTATATATTTTTTGGATATTATCTTTGTTGAACCTAGTGTACTTACAAAATGCCTATGTGAATTAAAATTCAAAATTATTAGAAACTAACCATAGAAAAGTAGGGGAATAGGAGAAATTGAAATGAGTTAGTGAGAAGAGAAAATTGATCACTTGACAAGAAAGATACAGATTTCATTCATTATAATTAATAAGTGCTTGCAATCTAACATGTACCCTACAGGTGAAAGTAATTTTATTGTTGTTCTTAATAAAAATGTCCAAGAAATCCCTTACAAAGGTTTTACTCATGCCTAAATAAATTCTTCATAATGATTCAGTCTCATCTTATAATTAGAATGGGATTTAGCACTAACATCCCCAAATTATATAATTAATTACACTCAGCTTCAATTACAATTACTAATTGATACAAAGCCTCTAGCTTAACTCCTAGAGGTAATCAATTTTACAACAGGAGTTGTGAACAAGTGGTTAGATTACCTTACTGAGCTCACTAGTTCATGTTAACTGGCTAATTAGACAAAACTGGTAGGAAATTTGGTAAGTAATATTTTCCCAGAAGTTTTTAATTTGATAGTAAACGCTTCCAGTAGTCTAAATTATATTCTGTCCTTTAAGTTCTCTTTTACTTCTCTTGCCTTTTTTCTTGTGAATATAAGATCCTACTGAAGTGGGTCTATCTATTTTACAGTGATTTTCATGTTTTCAGTGCTATAGTTTACAGAAAATTCACCCGTGGTGTAAACTAATTATTAAAATTAGAGGAAGACACCGAAATAAAAATATATATATATTTCTCAGCATTCTAAGATGTTTGAGTTTTAAATATAGTGAGTAAATAAGATATTTTTTTTTTCTTGAACAGCTTTTACACTCCTGGTTTGGAGAATTAGATTTGAATATAGGGGCACACAGCACACAGGTGCATTGCTTAAAATGCAAATGCCTGAACTCCACTCCGAGCATCTGATTTAGATTCCTCTGGCCCATAGGGCATAATTTTAGAAACACTGATTTTTAGAACAAGAAGGATATCCTTTCAGGTACCAGGAATTTGTGACCCTTGAGTAACTTAAAAAATTAACCAGACAAAAATTGACTTGAGTTGTAGGTTTTAATTTTCTTTATGAAGCCATATTATTACACCATAGAGAGGTGAAGTAGCTACTTCAGTCTGTCTAAAAGATACATTTTAAATCAAAACTTATATAAATTCTTATTAAGCCCTTTCTGAAGTATCATTTTAAAATGTTCTTCCTAGTAAAGCTTTTTTTCAGTAGCCAAACTACAACAACTAAAAAGAAAAAATTATTTCTTTTTCCTTTTTATTTAATTTATTGGGGTGACGCTGGTTAACAATTATACAGGTTTCAGGTGCATAAATCCACAACATACCATCGTGTGTTCACCTGCCAAAGTCAAGTCTACTTCCATCACCATTTATGCCCCTATATACTCCTTTCCCTTCCCTCACCACCCCCCCTGCAATTACAGTACTGTTGTTTATATCCTTGAGTATTCTACCTCCCCCATGCCCTTTCTGCTCAATTCCTGAGCCTCCCCCACACCTCCAACAGCTGCCAGACTGCTTTCTATGAGTCTGTCTCTATTTTGTTCATTAGATTCCACATGTGAGTGAAATCATACGGTACTTGTCTTTCTCTGGCTGGACTATTTCCCTTAGATAATGCCCTCGAAGTCCATCCATGCTGTCACATATTAAGCTTTCCTTCAAAAAATTCTTAAACAGGAATATATAGAAACATCTTGGCCTTCATTCAGAAATTTAACCACAATTTTCTTGTTAAGTGTTGCTTAACCCAAGTGATATAAAAATAGATATCTACTAAGCAGCATAAACATAGATCCTGACTCATGTCACATATTCACATAAGCATGCACAGAAAAATAGAAACTACCATACATATAAAAAATATACGTAATTAGCCAAGGCCGGTTTGGCTCAGTGGTAGAGTGTCGGTCTGAGGACTGGGGGGGTCCTGCGTTCGATTCCGGTCAAGGGCATGTGCATTGGTTGCGGGCACATCCCCGGTAGGGGGTGTGCAAGAGGCGGCTGGTCGATGTTTCTCTCTCATCAACGTTTCTAGCTCTCTGTCTCTCTCTCTTCCTCTCTGTAAAAAAAAATCAATAAAATATGTATATATATGTAATTATAAAATTATTCTCTATGTGAAGAAACACATAGATAAAGGTCTCTTTGGAGATTAGTAATTCCCTAAATCTGATTCCTAAAATGGAAGCCAGAGAACCAGACTCAATTATAATTAAAGGCCCTCCTAAATATATGAATTCACAATGTGATCTATATTACAAATTCTATGGATATTTGATAAATATTTATTTCTGCATTAACTTGAAATATCTCATTTATTATAAAACATATATATGTATTAATTAGTATATATATACTATTCACATACACACATATATGTATATATACATAAGACTATATAATACTTTATAAAAAATTTATAAATATCGTATTTTTCGGACCATAAGACGCACTTTTTTCCCCCCAGAAGTGGGGGGAAAAAGTCCCTGCGTCTTATGGTCCAAATATAGCCTACACATATACTTTAAAAAAAAAGTTTTTTTACTTGCCCGGCTCTGTGTGGTCTCTGTGTGCTTGCCCGGCTCTAAAATGGTTCTAAATGCTGCTGTTTACTTTACAGGGTTGATTACATGTGTTTATGACTGTGATGTTGGGTTTTAATGCACATAAAATATTTTAGGACACCATTTGTTTCAGAATCTTTTTTTCTTCATTTCCCTTCTCTAAAAATTGGTGCGTCTTATGGTCTGGTGCGTCTTATGGTCCGAAAAATACCGTACATCAATATTATCATGTATAATGTATCATAAAGTACTATATTTATGTAATATGTAACAATACATTATAAAAATTATTTAAATACCACTATACTGCTGTAAGTATGTGTGTCTGTGAAAATCAAATATTTCATTTAAAACTTGTTTGGTTACAAGTAGCAGATTTGCCTTAAATAAAATAAATACATTTATTAACTGATATAAATGAAAAAAAACAAGGGCTACAGTTAGATTCAAGCATAGCTATATTATGTGGATTATCTGGATTCACAGTATATGTTGACTTAGCTTTCTTTTTCTCAATGTCTTTGATGTTGTTTTTTTTTTTCTTTCATAACTGTGGGGAGGTTTAATGACCATAGATGCTGTTTTTAGTATCCTAGGTTCAAATCTAAAAAAAAGAAAAGAAAAAAGAAAAAAAAAGAGTTATCACTGCTGACTATTCCAGAATTCTGAATTATTTAGCTCGCTTACTTGTTCCATGAACCTAGCCTTGATCCATACTGTAGACAGGAGAATGTCATTAGGATGGGTAAAAAGTACCTTCTAAGGCAATGAGACTCCAGGAGTTTTCAAAGATAATTATTAGATTTCTAGCTAGTTTAATTGAATGGACAATACATTTTAAAAATAAAAGAAACTTCAAAAGAGAAGAAAGTTCAGGAATATTCACAATTACTGGGAATCCAATCAGCAACCTTTCAGGACATGGGAGGATGCCCAACCAACTGAACCTCCCTGTCCAAGGCAACACAATTTCTATTATAGCCACGTTGACTTAAAGGGGTTTGATATAATTAAATTGATATAGTGAGAAAATGTTGGCTAAATGGATCTGGAGTGCTGAAGAAATTTATAGGCTGAAAACATTACATTTTAAAATATGTTTTTATTTTTTTATTGCTATTTGAGAGAGAGAGAGAGAGAGAGAGAGAGAGAGAGAAACATTCCAACTGGAGATCCATCATACTGCAACCTAGGTATTTGCCCTGTTCGGGAATTGAGCCAACAACCTTTCAGGGCACAGGAAGATGCTTATCCAACTGAGCCACACTGTCCAGTGATGAACATATGCATTTTGAATACCTAAGTTATTTAAAATTGGGATAAGAATCTTAGGACTTGAATATTTATGAGACTGTTGGAGAAGCACTAAGCAAAGAAGGCTGAGGAGTGTAATTCCAAGGTTGCTGGTCCGTCTATTTCCTCCTTATCTGGGCACCTGGTAGGAATCACTTCCTGGGCCCTGCTGTTGAGTGAGGCTGAATGACTGGTTTCACCGATGCATGCTTGTGACCATTTGTGAAATACACAATTTAACTGACCTAGGAAATCTTTCCAGTTTCTCTCCCTCTCTCCTTCTCCACAACGAAGTCCAGCTGCCTGGACTCATGAGTAATTCCAATGAGCACCATTTCTTTGCTCAGCAGTAATTTCATTCAGGAATAAATGAGAGTTGATATTTAAAACTGTATAACTCAACCTATCCTGACTGAAACATGTGCCTCTGCTTTGAATTGAAACAGGTATTAGAAGGAGCATGTGAAAAACAGTCTTTCAATGCAAATTGGAAATCAGAATACATCCATGGGATTATTTATCACAACTGAAATGTTGGCAGCTATTTTTAAAATTATTATTATTTGTTTTATACTGCAGGAGACTGTTAATAATTGTGGGGGTTATTGGGGGGAAACATACGACTAATAGAAAGCAATCTATAATCTTCCTTACATGTGTTACTCATATTATGATCAATAAGGAAATTGCTTCTCACAAGGGTAACATCAAGACACATAATAATGGCAAACCTTTCTTTTACTCTGCTTTGAATAATATGAAAACAACCCTCTGCAATTAGTCCAAATGGCCGCTTGATGTCAGTATTATATTATGCCTGTTGATCAGTAATTTCCTGTATATAGTTCATACAATATCCTTTAGAAGAAAACTGTCAAAGTCATATTAACATTTTTAAAAAATATATTTTTATTGATTTCAGAGAGGAAGGGAGAGGGAGAGAGAGACAGAAACATCAATGAGAAAGAATCATTGATGGGCTGCCTCCTGCACACCCCACATTGGGGATCAAAACCGCAACACAGGCATGTGCCTTTGGCTGGAATCAAATCTGGGATTCCTCAGTCCATAGGCTGAC
Source organism: Pipistrellus kuhlii (assembly GCF_014108245.1). Classification (NCBI taxonomy): domain Eukaryota; kingdom Metazoa; phylum Chordata; class Mammalia; order Chiroptera; family Vespertilionidae; genus Pipistrellus; species Pipistrellus kuhlii. Next base: position 16,115,117 of record NW_023425449.1, read on the forward strand.
GCTTTATCCACTGAGCCAAACTAGCTAGGGCTATCTTAACATTTTTTCATGTTTAGGCAATCCAGCATTTAAAGTCCCCTTATCTACCAAGATTTGTATTTTATGTTTTTTGTTTTAAATCTCTGATACTGAATTTTAAGGCTTTATATTGAAAATACATAGAGCATACTAACAGGATGGCCAGCATTATCCTAGTCATCCTGTTAGTATGAACTATTTATAGTTCCATATGAGTCACCTCATTAGCATAATGAGGGGCCCACTGAGAGTAACAAAGGCACTCTTATCATTGGGAAGTTCCAGAGATTTGGATGTATGTTAGGGTTCTCTAGATAAAAAGAATAAAATAACTCTCTCTCACAATCTATATATATGTGTGTGTGCGTGTGTGTGCGCAATGTGTGTGTATGTAAACTTGGTAAATCCAAAATCTGTAGGTTAGGCCAGCAGGCTGGTGACCCAGGAAAGAGTTACCATTTGAGTCCAAAGACAGTCTGCTAGCAGAATTTCATTTTCTTCCAAAAGTGTCAGTCTTTTTCTACTGAAGCCTTCAATTACCTGAATGAGGTTCACCCACATTATTAAAAGTAATCTGCTTTACCCAAAATCCACTAAATTAGGTATTAATCTCATCCAGAAAACACTTTCACAGAAACAACCAGAAGAAAGAAATCATCTCAGCAATTTCTATGAACTAAATCTATACAACTACAAAGAACTAGACAATATCATGGAAGATAATGATTTTCCCCTGTGGTTTTTTTGTTTGTTTGTTTGTGTGTGTGTGTGTGTGTGTTTAACATATTTTTATTGATTTCAGAGAGTAAGGGAGAAGGAGAGATAGAAACATCAATGATGAGAATCATTGATTGACTGACTCCCCACACTGGGAATCAAGCTTGCAACTCTGGCATGTGCCCTGACTGGGGATCAAACTGTGACTTCCTGGTTCATAGTTTAGATGCTCAACCACTGAGCCATACCAGTCAGGCTCTCCTGTTTTTTAATGTAGTACACTCTCTCAATCATCCTCTAAGTTCATTATACTCTGTTTTATATAAATAAGTAGATAATTCTTTCATAATTAGTAGATAATTCTTTCCCTGTTTATAATAATAAAAGCATAATATGCTAGTTAGACTGGACATCCTTCCAGACCACCTTCCAGATAAGCCAGGATGTGAGGGAAGCCCATGTCTCGGAGGCTAGAGGGAAGCCAGTGCCGCCAGCCAGGGGAAGGAAGGCCTAAGTTTGCACTTAATTTCATGCATCAGGCCTCTAGTTTAAATATAAATATAGTACGTTGATTTGCTTACACACACACACACACACACACACACACACACAATACAACAAATTTCAGTTGTGATTAGTGACTTTGAGTAAATAAATGTTAAATATAATTAGTATTCTATAACTGAAATTGATTTATATGTACTTAGCCAGGGAAAATAATGCTATTTTCTGTTTCTTCTCTAATAAATTAAATTATAATGCTTTTTAACAATTACTTTCTATGCCAAAATGTTCTCAGTTTTCAAAAATAAAACCAAGGTGTGTTATATTAATCTCTAAAGAGGTTATTAACTTAATTGTAAACCAAATTATATTAGATAACAAGAAAGTTGGGAGGGGGATAGAATTCAACATAAACTCAATATGTAAAGTTTGACTCAGTAAGTAAAATTTGACTGGAAAATGGAAATTAGAGCTTGAGTAAAATAAATACATCATAACTAAGTGCATAATATAAATAGCAAGATTCAAGTGTTATCAAACTACCAAGAATTACTATTTAAATAACCTTGTATTAACACTCAATAATTATTATGTGTGTTTATTATGAGATGTTTCTGCTTACTTAAAGATCTCACAGTTTTAGCTTAGGTACATAAGCAGTTGAAAGAAGGTATAATAATTAAAGCAATAAACAAGAAAATAAAGGATCCATTCAAGTGACTTATTGCCTTAAAGATAAAACCTCAAGAGTAGATAAGAGCATTTATGGTCTGGCCACTATTTTCCCAGCCCTCTCTCTAACTACTCTTCATATTCTGTATATCATATGCTCTGTGATTCCTTAAATGGATCAGAAAGCTCCCTAGTAGTTCTTGGTTTTTCTGCTTGGAATAAACTCCATCCCTTTCAACCACCTTGACTAACTCACTCTATCTTTTAAGGCTACTTCCGTGAAGCAAGCCGACTTCTGTGTGCTTCATTGCCCTGGCATAGATTAATATCCTTTCCTAAACATGAAGCTGACTAAATATAGTTTACTTCTTGGCTTTTTGTTCTGTTTCTCTAAAACATATGCTACTCTAATTGGTATTCTTGTAGGACAGCGATTTTCAATGTGTGCTGCAAAGATTTGTAAAACGTTGAATGCCTGACTATGTTTTCAGGGGCACTGACCTCTTTTCCCTTAGATTCTCAATTTCAAAAAGAGTGACAACAGCCAATACAACAATAGCCATCTGGTGTGAATGAATCAAAATATTTCTCTCTCTCTCTCTCTCTCTCTCTCTCTCTCTCTCTCTCTCTCTCTCTCTCTCTTTTGTCAATTCCACACAAAATATATTTCTTGGTGTGCTGCAGAATTTTAGTTACTCGTTTATTTGTGCCATGAGATGAAAAGCTTGAAAATTGCTGTTGTGGAGGGATGAAGGTGAAGGGTGTGGAGGAGACCAAGAGAGACAAGTTTTTAAAAATTGGAAGCAGGTTGAAAGCACCAATAGGAGTAGGAGTAGAAGCAGCAGAATTCTTAGGAAGGAGCAATATCTCTGAGGAGCTGACTGTGAGGCACACCTAGGGAGAGTGAATCTCAGGGACAGTCCAGGCCAGGCAAGCCCAAATTCATCCTGCTCCATGCTGGTCTGAAGCAGCAGAGCCTGTGGACCTGGGAGGGTAATGGGAAGTGGCACAACAGATGTCTCCCCTGGAAATAGATATTCAGATAACTGTTGAGACCTCTCCTATCTGTCATTGCCTTTGACTAACCTTGCAGAAAGTGTGAAAATTTATTAAGGAAACTTCATTCAAAGTGGAGTCCAGAAGGCCTGAAGAGAGGAAGCTCTCAAGCATGTGCCTCCCCTACTCATCACAGCTTCCTTTACACATTTGGTCAGGAAGAAGGTTACCTTCCTACCCAGGAGGAGAAAGGAACACTTTCTTCTTACAGATCAACAGAACAGTCAATGAGAAAACTCCACATGCAGCCAAGGAGAAGCTACCACCACCCGGAACTCCTACTGTCCTCCAGTGGACTCTTGCTCATAACCACCCATCCCAACTTCCTCCTTTTTGTCTATAACATAATGTTCCCCTCCTCTGTTCTCTGAACTTTTTTATGTTTCACTGTAGTTTGTATGTCTAAAATAGCAATTCCTATATTATTCCCAAATAAACTTTTTTTTTTCTTTCTGGTAAAATAACTGGCTATTTTCTCTTTAATGTTGACAAAAGAAATATGGAAAATAATTGCAATAGACTATCCAGTAACCTGTGTTAGCTGAGAGCATAGAATTAGGTTTTAGTTGAGTTAAAATATGTATACAGTATATTAAAAACAAAAGTGTTAACAAGAATCAACCTACATTATAGCAAATTATTAGATTAATTATAGATCACATTATTTTAGAAATTATTTGAGTCAGTTATCAATTTATTGGCTGTATTTTTTCTGTTATGAAATGCTTGAGGCAGGCATCTTATTTTACCTCTTTAGAAGCCATCATAATACCTGTCTTACAGTGGCTGCTGTACCAAAAGAATAAATATATGGCAAAATATGTGTAATGTATGTAACATATTGATACTTCATTCAGACTTCAAAGCTCTTATTCGCAGGCTAGATAACTTGAAGTTTTTATAAAAGTACAAGAGGAGTAGGGATATTTTTAAGAACTTAAAGAATGCTAAAGATTCAGTCATTATTTGGCCTGTGCAAAGGGGAAAAAAACACTCATGTTTATGATGTACCCACAATCAGGAGTAAAGATTTTTGTGAGTGGATAGTTTATGAAGTTGCCTAAGTAAAAATGCTTAATTGTATAAATTCTCTTATAGCCATTATGTATGATTTCTGTAAAGGGGTTGGCTATGACACTAAATTAGGGAATCCAAACTGACCCAAAGATGACCTGACAAGTCAATTGCAACTGAGAAAATAAACACATACAAAAACAGCAATGTAACAACAAAAGCAACAGAAAAATCATATGAGATTTTTAGAACATCTACCAGGTTATTTTTCCTCACTTGATGTGGGCAAATGATTTTTTCCCCCCCTGAAATAGCCCATTTAGATAGAATATTCTATTTAGATAACACGGGACCTAGCCAGATGGCACTGTGAGATAGCCTTTGTCCTGAGAAGGTGGGAATCCTGGTTAAACAGAGTTTAAGGGGAAAATCAGTTGACTTCAGCTATACCAGGATGCCTGTCAGTCTATGCTAGTTGCCTGGAGACCAGAACCTTAGAATATAAATTTAAATATGAAAAAGTGCCCATAAAGAGTATATTTTGACACATTTTTTACCATATTTGGATGAAAATTCACCTAGGCATACAGTCTCAATTGTATTTATTTATTTATTTATTTATTTAAGATATTTCTGACACTTTGAGAAACTTAGGCCTTATTTTAAATACTTTCTCTTTAAGCATATTTAAAAATTATTATTTTCTTTCTAAGTCCCACACTTTGGTTATCCCAGTGCTGAACTGACAGGGAGGGAGCACTCTAGTTCACAGCCAATCTGCCTCAATCCTTACTATAAAATTAAAGTCACTCACTAAGGTTGCATTGTTGAAATCTAACTGCACACTTTTTTTAAAGTGTCCCCATGGCTAATATAATTTCTTACAAATTCTGCATGAATAGAACCTAACCAAGTTACATCAACCTTTAAAATCATGTACCTGACTTGACTTTGCATGTGTATTTCACTTATGTGTTTCTGCCTATCGATTCCTAGACAAATGCAACAGAATCTAGGATTAAAACATACACACAAAAAGATAGTTTTTCTGTTATATGTGTTGAGCCTCTCTTCACAGAGGGTCACAGACTTCAAGAAGGTGAAATACCCTGGCTGCTGTTGTGTGGTTCAGTGGTTGAATGTTTACCATGAATCAAAGAGGTCACGGTTTGATTCCCAGTAAGGGCACATGCTCAGGTTTCTGGCTAGATCCCCAGGAGGGTGAGTACAGGAGGCAGTTGCTTGATGATTCTCATTATTGATGTTTCTTTCTCTCTTCCCCCTCCCCTCTCTCTCTATTTTCTTTTCTCCCTCTCTCTCCATTCTCCTCTCTTAAATAGATAAAAACAATTAAAAAAGGAAACATAAAAATGTTTTATTATAATATGTTGATAAAGTTTAGATTTGCTTATATATTTGCATGTATAGATAACCATACCCACCTGCCCCGACCTGCAGGGCAACAATGGGGGTACGCAGGAACCACCTAAGAGAATGAAACAAACAAGGAACGTGAAAGAACGGAGGCAAGACAAGGTTCTGATCAAGCCTTGAACTTTATTTTTTGAAATGGCAGTATATATGCAGCAGGAACAAAGGGGGGCAGGGTTGCCTATGCAGAGGGGTCTTTGGCAGTGTATAATTGGTTTAGGCACTGAGTGGCAAGGTGGTAAGGTATCTGGCAACACAGGATTGGCTAACTGCCAGGGCAGCATAACATTCCAAGGTGTAACATTCCAAGGCTGGGCTAGCTATGGGGGAGGATCAGGAAGGGGAAGTTGCAGAGATGCTAATCGGCAGGTTAATCTTTAGCATCTGGCCAAACCCTCAGGGCATCGAATAACTTCTGCTAGAAGGAACTTAATTCTATTTCCTTAAGACAGAGTTGCTTGTCTCAACTCTGATGGCTCCCAACACCCACTAGGCACAGGCATTACTAAAATTCTAAAGATTTCTGTGATAGGAACCTGTTTTTCTAAATCTAGTCCATAGACTATTTAGATGGGAATAAATTATCTATTGTCATTGGGCTATTATGATAGAACTAGAGGCCCAGTGCACAAATTCATGCACTGGCGGGGTGCAGAGAATGAGGCCCCAGTCTTAGAGATCAGAGCTTAGAGATTTATAAGTTCTAACAAAAAGTTCACTATATTTGAAGTAGCATAAGTGCTAGGTCTTAAATTTTGCTATTAACTCTATTTCTTATATTTTAAATAAGCTAGAGAGAGAGGAGGGAAGAGGGAAATAGAGAGAGAAGAGAGACAGGAAAGGAGGGGAAGGGAGGAAAGGGGAGGGGACAGGTGGGATGAGGAAAGGAGGGCAAGGGAAGGGAGAGGAGAGCTGGGGAGGAGAGAAGTGATCAGGGGAAGGGAGAGAAGAAGAGGGGAGGGGAGGAGAGGAGAGAGAAAAGAAGGAGAGAGAAGAGGAGGGGAGAGGAGCGGAGGGGAGAGAAGAGATGGGGAGAAGAAGTGGAAGAAGTGGGAGAAAATAGAGGGAAGGACGGGAGAGGAAGAGGGAGAAGAGAGAGAGACATTTCCTAGCTAATAAAACTAGTAGCAAAAAATACACAAGAATCAAAGGCAATTTTCTTGTAGGGGATAAGACAGCCCAAGATAGAGAACAACCAACAAGAAATATGATGTTTAAAAGAAACAAAAATTGGAACAGGGCAGGCAGGTGGCATACACAGGCACAAAATAAAAAGGTCAAGGAATATGTTGTAATCAATTTTCAAACACTGTGTAGGAAGCAGATAGTCTGTAATACTGATTCTGTCAACAGGGGGATAAAGGTCAGGTTGTGGCAAATTGTACTAGATGAGCTTTAATATAACATTAGATTTTCCTCATCATTCACTGTGAGGTAGTGCTTGATGCAAAGTGAACTTATGGTCAGTCCAGAAATCAAAGTTTCCCTTGAAATGGTACTTTTATTTTCATGTGAATAAATACATAAGTGTTGATAATAGGTTTTAGTGGCCTGTGGATACATAAAGGAAAAAATCATATGTACTTATTAAACCTACAAAATATATTCGTGTTTTAGGTGTTAAAGTCTACAATACATTTTGTTTAAATTAATGGAGATTGTCCTCATCAGTTATTATAAGAACAGTGAATGTTGTGTAAAAGTTGCCTTTCCTCAGCTCTCCATTTGCCACTTATAAACTGTGAATTTAAATAATTTGGTAATATCGCACTGCCTTATTTTCTTCACATATAAAATAATATAATACAACATATTGGAGTTATTGTGACAGAATAATATCTTACACATAAGGAATGCTCAAATATTAAATAGTAATGATTATTAGTAATCCACTTGTCCAAGGAGAGATGAAAAAGGAAAAAAAAGTTTTTTGGATTCTTGCTATAAACTCAATTACTTATTTTTCTATAACTATGTTTGTCATGTGACTGAATGAATTCTCCAAAAGGCATTTATGGTGGACAAACTCTAGGGTGACCCCACCAATGAGTACAATCCTGTGTAATTCATTCTTGGTTCAAGGATAGACAGCGCCTGCGACCTGCTTCTAAGTGTAAATTCTATAACACACCAACTGTGTATTGCACTGTGTGTTTATTATGGAGGTCAAATCTCATTCTGGTACCATATATTTGACCCTCTTTACCTAAATTTCATTTATATCAATAATTTATTGCATTTTTTTTTGATCATCAGTTTTAAAAATATACAAAGCAAATGTATTTTTCAAACAGCGTATTTTAGCACATTGGAAATGAAGCTACTACCTGACTTTATTTTAGAGTAGCTTCCAAAGAATTCTAAAAGCTTACTTTCTGTCCCAGAGGCATGGATACATGGAACAGGCTGACAGTGGTCAGAGGGGAGGGAAGAGAGGGGACTGGATGAAAGAAGATGAAGAGATTAGCCAAAGAACATATACGCATATCCAATAGACACAGGACCACAGTGAGGTGATGACCAGAGTAAAGGGAGGGGCCAGAGTCTGGGTGGAGGTGGGCAAGGCAGGGGGAGAGACCATGTGTAATAGTGTCAACAATAAAAATAAAGTTTAAAAAATTAAAAAAGTTTACTTTCTAAGGAAGATGCAACATGGTAATTAGAGGAAAACATTTTGAGAGAGCAAAATTATTCCAAAACAATATTACTTTTTACCTTTACCTATACAGATGCAAAGTTTATTTAATGAAGGAATGATGAGATCAAATGATAATTCTAGCTTTAACTCAAAATATTTTTTTTCATGTTTTAGAGCAAAAAAAAATAACCTTAATATTTCAAATAACATAAAATTAAACCATTTGGTATATATATATATATATATATATATATATATATATCTAATGAGGCATTTATACATTTAATGATATTCTGAATATGTTTTTACTTTAAAAAGTAGGTAATTTAGAAATTGGTTTAAAATAGTTGGTTTCATAATTTTCCTTTCATAATATCAATTGGTATCTTTCATTTGAATTACAAATCATTTTTGGTAACCACACATACAATCTTTCCACTAGAGCCATAGTGGTTTAGATAATCAGGAAATTAGTTAATCAACATTTATTAGATATATTCAGAAACCATAGTTATGTAAATAAGACACAAAATGCAATGGGATTTGATATCAAGTGAATATATTCTGATCTTTTAAAAAAGTTGCATGCATAATATAATATTTAAGGATAAGAGTTAATTTACTTTATAGTGTCTTTATAGCAAAACTCCAAATCTGGGAGTGGATAACAAGTATCTTGATGGCATTTTAGAAAGCTCTGCTATGTATAACTCATTCTTTGTAATGGGGGTTAAGGAATAAGGACAAAAATTACCACAGATGATTTTCAGCTTTGACTGAAAATTCAGAATATGTGTTTTTTTTCAGGTTATCTCATATTAACTGAATTATTTTCACTCTCCTTTACTTGACCTATCAGTTCTATATTGTCTATATCAGAACTGATATTGACCTATCAGATCATAATTTAGCAGGACCTAATATATAATGAGATTTGGCTTAGGGCAAGCAGCTATCGGTTTACTCTACCCACATATGGAATGAAAGTCACTACCAGACATGCCAGCTTTGAATATGAACTCTTCATAGCTAAGAACTAAATCTTGGTATTTGGAGAAGAGAATTAAAATAACAAAATATGAAAGTATAATTGTCCAAGTGCTTCTAAGACCAAGGCTGACAATGCATGAAGTTGAGAGAGTCCTTTATGATGGTAATATGGGTCAGTTTAGGATAGTGTTACTCAAGCCTGTGTCTGCATGGTGACAAGAAAGATGAGTCAAATATACCTATGAAAATTAAAACACATTATCATACGCTTAAGCGGTATTAGGTTTTAACAACCTTTACCAAGTTATTAAAAACCAAAGGGAAAAAAATGTCTTTACAACACAAGTGAATAAGTATCTCAATCGATGACCTAAATTTTTTTCCTGGCTGTAGGCATTTCTCAGTATTTAGTGCAGCTACTTATTCATATCTATATTTTCAATTCTTCTAGGAGATATGACATATCTTTAAAACTTTTATATTACCCATTGCTTATAAAATAAAGTCTAAATCCTCTTCACCCTCATTATCTTTCCCTAACTTTTATTCATGGCCTCATCTTCCACACAACTGTCCATATACATTAAATGTATAATTCCATTATATAAGATTTCCATACAACTGTCCACATTATAGTAATTATATAACCCTATTATTTAAGACTACTTCTACTTCAACATGAAATTGCTATGCTGTTGCAAAAGGTAAGATTTCCTTTTTTTAATGGCTGAGTAAAAAAATGAGGGGAAACTGAGCATTTTAACCTAAAATATCCATTGTGTAGATGCACATAGTTTTTTTATTCACTCATCTGTTGATGATCACTTAGGCTGTTTCCAAATCTTAGCTATTATAAATTGTGCTGCTATGAACATAGGGGTGCATATATTCTTTGATTTGTGTTTCTGGATTCTTAGGATATAGTCCCAGAAGTGGAATTGCTGGGCCATAAGACAGTTCCACTTTTATTTTTTTGACAAAATTCCATACTGTTTTCCATAGTGATTGCATCAGTCTGCATTTCCACCAACAGTGTTCTAGGGTTCCTTTGTCTCTCCAGCTTTCTTATTCACTCATCTACTTGCTTTTATATATGTTTTTTTATTTTTAGAAGCAATATTTTAGAATCATTTTTCTCATATTTATCTTTTTTATTCCTAAAATATACTTGTGAAAGTTGATGAACCCTGTCAAAATGAAGAATATAACAAATAAATATATGTACATACATACGATATTTTTAAAAATTTAGTCAAATAAACCTTCCATGTATACAATGCTTTTGACTATATTTTGGTTAAGTATAATAAAAAATATTTAACATTTCATTTTTTTAGATTTAGGCAGTTATATACATTTTAAAACATTGTGCAAGAACTAGCTGAGCTCTTAAATAGTAACAAAATAAATTTTTAAAATCTGCATATATTTTGAAATCAACATGTAATATTTGTCAAGATAACTCTGCAGTTATCTGTGTAAAACTAGTTGTTCATTAACAGTGAAAATTGATAGATAAACATTTGACAAAAAAAACCACTTAATTTTTATAATGCTGATGGCTCAATAGATTACTGAGTAAAAAAGTAAAGTTTGGAAATACACAATTACCATGAAATGATATTTGATTAATTGTAAATTAGACACTTGTGTTAGTAAATAGGAGGAAATACCTGTCAGTACTTAAGATGATAAATGGCTAGACACATTAAAGTGGATATTTTCTCCTTAAATTTCTCAAGTTTAAGAAGATTGCATTAAGCATGTTAGATAGCTACTTGACAAAAAAGAAAAAACAAACCATGAAATTAAATCAATACTCACAAATAAGCAAGTTTTTATACCATCTCTATCAAGCAATCAGAGTAGATGATGTGTACAAAAGCATACTACTGTTGATTTCATAAACTAAATTCCTCATAAAAGTTCATTTTGTGAAAGCCACAGAAATTGTCAGAATAAACAAGTGCGAGGAAAATACACACAATCAGAAAATACTGCTATATGAGGGGAAACTGAGCATTTTAACCTAAAATATCCATAGAAGTTACACATATCTAAAATATTTTGGGGTAATCACTCATCATTCTACATTTTGCCAGGAGAAACCTCACTGAAGATTGTTAAAAATGTAGAATGCAATTGTAGAAATGCTTGACACCTAAATACATGGTATTTGACTCCAAAGTGCAAGTGCATAAATGACCCATAATTTCCAAATCTGTGGATATGCCTATATACATATAGGACACATTATCAAATAACTATAAATTTGAAAAGGATTCCCAAAATAATGTAGTACACTTTCTCCAAGCATATAAATAGAATTGAAAACTAGAGTCTACACACATAACATAAATTATCCCCTTTGCAAGACTGACAGTTTTACAGAAGTGAGTGACTGTCAGTTTTAAGGCAGCTAGATGTAATAATATAATTAGACAAATGAGACCATTAAGCCTGCCTGACGTTTAGAGGCGTGGTTAAGAGTAATGGCTAGGACCGGAGATGGCGGTGTCCAGGGTGCTCACCCGCTGCTCTTGTGGGCAAACACAACTATCGAACTGTTGGGTGTGTGGGTGAAGTCCCCTCAGCACCTCTTCTGAGCACCTAGCCAGTGAAAGCCAAAACCAAAAAGACCACCCTTAAGGCAGCCTTAGGAAGGAACTTCAGTGCTAATTTCACATCCCCTCGCTGGCCATTCGCTCAAAACCTGGTGAGTTTCATGCGTTTGTGTTTTCTTTTTGTCAAAAGTAAAAATAAATAAAAATAAATAACAGAGATAAAACTAATGAGTCGCCAAAGCAGTGATGAATCAAGGTTTTTGTGCACCCACCAAAAAGACAGTTTGCAAACCGAAAGCACTGAAACCAAAACATGGAATATGAGGCTCAGGTGTATGTTGTTATAAAGCAGCTTAGATAGAAGGCAGTGACTGGTTTCTCTTCACAGAGATTGATTATAGTATTAGAATATTCTTGATTAATAGGGAATTTGTTCATGGTTACCTTGTATTAATTTCATGAAACAGTTCAAGTTTTACTTATGATTTGCCGAGGTGCAAGCAGGAAATGACCCAGGTTAGGTTGGTCTTGCAAAATAAGCTAAATTAAGTGTTGTTCATATGACTAAACTTGTTTTGTCTGCTCAAGGAGTTTTCAAAGCTGGTCTCTGTTTTTGATATGAGCATATTGATGGCATCAACTGACAGGCATGTGAAGGTCTTATGACTAAAAAGGGAGTGGGGGACTGTGACATTAGAGCAAACTGCTTCCCTGAACAGGGTGGACAATGTCCAAAATAGGGCTTGTTCTCCAGCACTGCATACCTAAGGGTTTGAGTGAGAATAAAGCATAATGGAATCAACAATAAAAACTACATTAACTTTAAAAAGGAAAAGAGTAAATGGCTGGAAATTGTGAGAAGATAACTCTGCCAATCCCTCCTTTTATTCAATTTTAACATAATTCTTTGAAGTTTTATTTTTCTCATATATAATTCTCCTTCCCCCTTATACTTCCCCATGCCATTTATAGGTGTCAGTGACCAAAATAATAGTCCATCTTGATAGAAGATATTAAAAAAATGATAATTTTAAGTTTCCAAATCTTCAAATTAAATAGCAAATTTGGCTATATTAAGAATTAATTATTTGATTTATTTATGGCTACCGCATTTTATAACTACTTAAACTTTGAATTAATTGGCAGATGTTTTTTCTTATTGTGAACATTACATTAATGGCACCCAGAGGTGAGGGTAACAGCTGCTATTGAGTCTACATTGGAGAGAAATGGTTGTAATCACTTGACCAGATGGATATGAATAAAAGAACAATCTGGATAATCTTGGATGTGTTAAGATCCAAAAGCACTGATGAACCCCATTATTAGTAGGCACTAAAAGGCCAAACTACAGAAAATCTAAGTGTAAAATAAAAAAAGAGACACAAGTCAAATGTTTGGATCTCAGGAAGAAACTAAGATGTAAAAATAATGATTTTCTTTTCCTTTGGATTAATAGTTTACTTAACAAATAATGTTAGTTTTATAACTAAATTATCTTATGAGACAGAATTGCATCTATATTAATCAAGATTATAAATAAAACACAAAAATAACTTTCCATAGTTAAATCAAGTTTTATTTTATCTTCCTTAGCTTTCATATAAATAATTTGGGGTTAATTATGAGAACTATAGACACTTAATGAGAGTGCATATTAATTTAAATAATGCCCATCTTTTATGAGCACAAATTTTACTTTGTAGGTGGTATCTACTGTCACCCATTGCTTAAAGAAAAGCACTATTATAAAAATTATAATATGTAATAAAAGGATAATAAGCAAATCAACTAAATGAAGAAATGACTGGAACTCCTGCAGTCCCTCCTCCTGGTGGGCCCTGTCCCTGATCAGGGTTGGGACTGATCGGTAAACTGCCTGCAGTCTCCTACCCCAGCTGGCCTACTTGGACCCCGTCAGTGCACGAATTTGTGCACTGGGCCTCTAGTTCTCTATAATTGGAATTAGATATAGCAAATCAAATAATACTTATTCAAATAATACCATCTTTTTTTTTTAAATACTGGCCTCACTTTATTTTTATTGACTTTAGATAAAAGAGAAGACTGAGAGAAATATATATGTATGAGAGAAATATAGATTGGTGGCCTTCTATATGCTCCCCAACAGGGGATTGAATCAGCAACCTAAGTATATGCCCTGACCAGGAATGGAAGTCAAAACCTTCTGGAGTATGAGGATAATGCTCCAACCAATCAAGCCACCCAGTCAAGGCATGAACATTATAGACATACTAGAGGCTCAATGTATGAAATCTGTGCAAGAGTAGGCCTTGCTTTCCCTGGTTGCCAGCACTGGCTTCTCTCCAGTACCCGGGACCTGGGCTTTCCTGTGGCCACTGGCAGGCACTTGGGACCCGGGCTTCCTTCCCAGCCCAGGCTTCATCTGGAAGGTTGTCTGGAAGGATGTCCAGTCTAATCAGCATATTATGCTTTTATTATTATAGAGTATGTAAAATGTATCAGATAGAATGCAAATAGGTCAACAACTTTTATCAATGAGCTTTTACTTTATGGAAGAATAATAAGATAAAGCCAGATTTGATAAATAATTTAGGGTATGCTATTTTAAAATTACCAATAAATGTATCTCACTTATTCCTTTGAATTCATATTTCATATCTGGTTATAGAATTTGCTATCATTTATTTTCTGTATGGCATCTTCTTTCATTCTCTCCCTCTGCAACAGATTATTTTCAATGGATTATAAATATGCTCAAATCTTTCCATTACTGATAAAAACTTCTTTTGGTATTCCTTTGTCTACTTAGCTAACTATATATCTATTTAGGAATCAAATTTCTTTAAAAATATTTCCTTATTTAAAATATAATAAAATATTAATATATATATAGATTAAATCAGTCAAAAATTTTGGTGAAAACTGTTCAGAACAGTATTCTTTAGTAGAGGGAATTATATTCTTTAAAAATCCCTTATTCAAGAATGCAGTCTTATTAATGCTAAATGTAAAACCAGAGAAGTACAAAAAATGCAACTGAGTTGAACTTTTTCTACCATATTTTTTAAAATTTCCAATACTAAATATGCTGCATATTTTCTCAATTATCCATTCTAATATCTTATTATATTTGTGTAATTCTTTTATTCCACTTATATTATGCATATCTAAGTAAATAAGAAAAATGAAAATAGGTTGCATACATATATTTTTGGAAAACACTACATAATTATTGTGTATATGATTTTATAATTTAATGTCCATTTCCATGTTAGTTATCTTTGGAAAGCCTTCTAATAGATCTCAGAGTGTTTTAAATATAATTCCTTAGTCATAATACTAGAGTAGATACTAATGTAAAATTATTAAAATCAAACTATTGAGAGTCAAATGATAATTTGCTAATGGATTTTTACTTAAAATATAGTTGAAAAAAAGTCAGTTGAATTTACAAACATATGTTTATTATATACATACCTATGTTTCTTGTAAAAAAAATTAGTCATTGACAGGATCTCAGATTTAAAAACCCAAGCATTTACAATTTACAGATCTTTTACTATTCATGTTTTATATTATTAAGGATATTCTGTTGTTTTTTTAAAGATATATATGTTTTCTTTTAATTCTCATATAGTTTTATGTTATACTTACTGTTTTGTAGCTTTTGGTTAATATTCCACTTAGAATCCATTTTTTTATAATTTCTTAGTACATATTTTTTCATCATTATAAATGATAACTTTTTGTAATATATCAATAAAAATAATCTATCATTTAAAATGATACATACGAGTTTTATATTGTAAGTAAGGATATAGCTAGTTCATGTGTTCCTGCTCTTTTGTGAAGTACAATGAAAATATGCTGAACAAAAAAATAATGTGAAGAGCTTCAGTGGAATGTGTAATAACATTTAATAATAAAATAGATTTAATTAGAGTCCCAGAGTAGCAATTCAGAATAGTGCATGAAACTATTTAATAAAAAAGGTAAAGAATAGCATATTTTTGGAAACCTAAATTTAAAATGCAGTGTTAAATGCTTAACTTATACACTGAGCAAAGTGTTCAAGACTTGAATGTTGAAAATGCCAACGAAAGAAATTAAGAAGACTGTATACACAAAATATATACATAAATTGTATGAAAAATAGATTTTAAAAGTTACCAACTATAATTTTATTTGTCTTATTTTCTCAAAAGTTGTCTACAATATTAGTAGAGACATATCTTTTTTATAGATTAGAAAACTCAATATAATAAATATGTAAAAATTCTCCAAATTGATCTATAGATTTAATGCAACCTATATAAAAATTCCATCAGGGCATTTTTGGTTTTGTTTTATGCTATTGTGTTTTGTTTTTGCAAAAGATATGTTCATTCTAAAATCTTTATGGAAAGGCAGAGGCTCAATAAGAGCAAAAATTATTCGGGGGAAATATAAAGTTGAGTAATTACCCTATCTAAATAATGAATGGAATTAATAAGGTTATCAAATAACTATAGCAATGAAAGTAGTAGAGTGCTGGTGGGGGAAAAAAACACAAAGATCAATGGAATAAACTAGAAAATCTAAAAATGTACTACACTGCTAATTTTTGACAAATGTGTAAAAGCTATTCAATGTAAAAAAACAAACAAGTATTTTCAACAAATGGTGCTGGAATACTTAGGACAGGCACCAGAATCTATAATAATAGTAAAAGCAAAATATGCTAATTAGATCAGACATCCTTCCTGACGACCTTCTAGATGAAGTTGGACTTTGAGGGAAGCCTGGGTCCCGAGTGCCATAGGAAAGCTGGTACAGGCAGCTGGGGGAAGGAAGGCCTGCTCTTGCACGAATAACATGCATAGGGCCTCTAGTAAGTAAATAAAACAGAAAAACTAATAATCTGGACATTGTAAAAACTGAAAACTTCACAAAAGTCTCTGAAAAGATGATGCAAAGAAAGCTTCATACTGGGTGAAATTATTTGCAAACCACACTGCTGAAAGTCTTGTTATCTAGATTACAAAAACTAATAGTAAATAACCTAATAGTAAATAACAAACTATTGAGTTAGAAAATGAGAAAAGTACATGATCAGACAATTCACTGAGGACATATAGATTACAAATAAGCACATAAAAAGATATTCAATGTAAGTAGCCATAAGGGCAATGAAAATAGTATTATAATAAAATATTTCATCTTGATTAGCATGGACTGATGAATAAGCGTGCACTCACACACCCTGATGATACCAAAAGAATGTAAATGGTATTCACTCTGTAGTAGAGCATGGAAGTTTCTTAAAACATTAATTTTGTGCACCTAGCTGGTGTGCTTGGTGGTTGAATGTCAACTTATGAACCAGAAGGTCTTGGTTTGATTTTCCCTGGCTTGTGGGCTTGGTCCCCAGAGCGGGTGTACAGGAGACAGCCGGTGATCAATGATGTTTGATGTTTTTGTTTCTCTCTCCCTCCCCTTGCCCCTCTGAAAGCAAAGTATATTTAAACAATTTAGTCTGTGCTTATAATTGTACTCCTGGACATATATTCCTAGAAATGAAAATTCATTTTCATACACAAACCTGCATAAGGATGTCATTTATTCCCACTATGCCCCAAACAACTCAAATATCTTTAAATGATAAAAAATTAAATAATGACACAAACTACAATAGACTATTACTTGGAGTTAAAAAGAGATAATATTTGCCACAGCTTGGGTGGGTCTCCAGGGTATTGTGCCAAGTGAGAATGTCAATCTCAAAAACTTAAATACTGTCCATGTACATTTATATAAAATTTATTAAATGACTGAAGTCTAGGGATGGGGAACAAATTATTGGTTGCCAGTTATCATGGAGGTAGGGAGAGAAGAGGTAATTTGGTAATAATAAAAAGGCTAATATGCAAATTGTCCCATCTTCTGAGAGTTCTATCAAGAGTACAACCAGGGGGCAGGTCCAACCAGCTCCAAAATAAGTATAATGTGGGTCGTTTATTATTTTACTTATTAAGGACAATTTGGATTGTTTGCAAAAGATTTAAAATATGTGCATAAAACTTTTACTTATTAAGAACAAGGCTGGTTGTGGTGACTGACCTTCACAGCTAAAATAGAAAACTATTTGGGAAGTATGAAAAGATACTTCTTCTGCCTGTGATGTTTAGCCTCCATGAATGTTGGAGTAATTGTAAATAATGTCAAAGTCCATTTTCTAGCAAGTATTAATTATGTAAGAGAATTATGTCTGCAATAGGCCTATCTTATAAGTCTTTCCTTTTTAAATATGTTTTATTGTTTTTAGAGAGAGAAGGGAGAGGGAGAGAGAGATAGAAATAGCAATGAGAAAGAAACATCAACGGAGCCTACAATATGTGCAGGTGCCCTAACTGGAATCTAACCATTGACCTCTTAATTCATGGGATTATGTTCAACTAACATCAGCCATGGCTTGTCTTTCATTTCTGTTGACTTCTTACTTCTGTATGGAGTATATTTGATGAAGAGCTCCTTATGATCAGTTATGTTTTATGGGAGCCCAGCACACATCCACAATATTTAAGTATAGGACCTTTTGTCTATATTTTTAAGAAATGTTCCAATTAAGAAAAAAATACATATTGAAAAAGAACACTTAATAGAAAACTACAGTCATTAAGACTGTATTTATGGCTTCATATTTTAAAGGAAATAGATGAATATAGAGCCTGGAAATAGATGCCAAAGAAACTATGTGGAGAAAAGTATCTTCAAGAAATGTTGCTGAAGTAACAGATAGCTGTGTTGGAAAAAAATTATTTGAAATGGATAATTTTTTTACACACAAATCTAAGAAATAAAGGTTCTATAAGAAAACAAAGGAGAATAGTTTGCAATCTTGATAAAAAATTGATTCCATAGGAAAACTGAAAGACTAACCATTAAAAGATTAATAAAATAAACTCCATAAACATTAGTCACTTCTGCTCAGTTAAAAACTCTGTTAAGGAAAGAATATGCAAACTATAGACTGGGAAATAATATTGATAACACATATTTATGACAAAGATCTTGTACCCTAATATACACAGTTCTTATAACTAAATAAAAAAATCCTATAATTTAATAGAAAATTAAGAATATACTTGAAAAGTATACTTGAAAGAAGATAGATAGATAGCACACAAAATAATGCTTCACAACTTTAGTTATCTAGAAAATAAAAAGGACAGTGACTTACCACCCCTCACACATTAGAGTAGTTTAACTATATCAAACCTATCCAATTTTGGCAATGATGAGGAGCAATATGAACTCCCCAATATTTTTATGGAAATATAAAATGATGTAATACTTTTGGAAAACTATTAGTTTCTTATAAAAATAAGCTTTTATCTGCCTTTTGGCCAAAGAGTTCCATTCCTAACTACTACCCAAAGAACATAAAAATAAATATCGACTGCCCTGGCTTGGTGGCTCAATTGCTTGAAGCATTGTTCTATACATGATAAGGTAGTGGGTTCGATTCCTGGTCAGAGCACGTACCAGAATTGTGGGTTCTATCGCTGGTTGGGGATATTTCTCTCTCGTAGTGATGTTTCTCTTTCTCTCCCTTCCCTTCTCTCTAAAATCAATGGAAACATAGCCTCAGGTTATAAAAAGTCTGTGCCAGAATGTTCTATAGTGACTTTTTTCAAATCAACAGAAAATTGAAAATAATCCAGATGACAATTACCATAGAACAGGGCCACAAATTAAGGTATTTTTATAATATGGACTACCATTGAACTATAAAAAGAGTCATTGATACATTAACAACATGGATGAATGTCAGCATGAAAAAAGTACCAAAGTAGCACCTACGCCATGGTTTCATTTATATGAAGCTCTTAAATGAAAACAAAACAATAAATTCATAGATAAAAGTAAACTCTATATACGCTTTAGTGTGTACACCAATGCTAAAATTTCCTCTTGCTTTAACTAATATATACACAGCACAGTAAATAGAATACTTGTATAATGAATATTTGTATGTATAAAACAATTCAACCTAAAGTTAGTTTTCATATACTATGGGATACAATAATGACTAAGCTATAGTCTTTGTTCTCTATGGGCATAACATAAACTGAATTGTTTGTGTTCTCAAATCCCTAAAATACAAAGTATGACAAAATAAATCTTCTATTGAAAATTCAGTCAGGTAGGTCTTTCCTGTGTGGCTCAGTGGACTGAGCATTGTCCCATGCACCAAGACGTCACATGCCAGATCAGGGCACATGCCAAGTTATGGGCTCCATCCCCAATAGTGCAGGAGGCAGCTGATAGCATTTTCCCTATCTCCCTTTCCTTTCCACTCTTTCTAAAAAATCAATAAAAACATATTAAAACTTCATTCAGAATACTTTGCAAATGTAGAAGAAGAATCAATTAATACTAAGTATGGAAGGGTCATGATCATTATGTCATTAACTTGGTTCACTAGCAAACTGAAACATTTATAGCAACCTGATGAACCTAAATACATCAAGAACATTTCCTTGATTAGGGACTAATTAATAATTGTGATGCTACTTGGAGATGTCCATTAAGCTAATACTAATAAGGGCATAATTATAATTATGATAATAACACTAGCATGTAATAAATAAGTTCAAACAATGGATTAGGATCCAAGCTATGCTAATACTTCTATCTCTAGGTCCTTGGGCAAATAAACTTTTTTTTACCCTACATTAATAATTTTTGTCTTGTTTTGTATTTATGTCTTCCAAGGAAAACCTTTCACACTTAAACATTTTTCATCCCACTTTAACTTTTGTGTTATTTTAACTTAAATGGTTGATTATTTGCAATGTCTTTTGATTTAAGTTTGAAATTGGAATTGCAGATTTTCTATTTTCCAATGGCAGCTTTATATTCCAAACACCTATAGAAAACTCAATAATTTTTCAGCAGTTCTTTGATTATATACTGAATTTCCATAATCTTTTGTATAAAATTTTATTTTTTTCTATCTATATACCCCTACTTTGATGATTTTAACTTTGAAATAATTGAAAAGATGATAATGTATTTATAATAATAAAAAGAACAATATGCTAATTAGACCAGACAGCTGAATGAACTTCCAGACACCCTTCCAGATGTCCTTCTGGACAAAGCTGGGGTTGCCAGGGCTGAGATCCTTGAATGAATTTTGTACATTGGATCTCTAGAGTGTGTATATATATATATATTTTTTCTCTCTCTAGATTTATACTGATTTCAGAGAGGAAGGGAGAAGGAAAGATAGAAAAATGTTTGCTTTTATAGAATTTTTGTATCTGAAATGGTACTTTAAAAATCAGCTTTCATTCTTTTTCTATGTATTTTTCTGGACATCCAGAATTAGTATCACCAGTGAACTGTAACAAGATTGATTTTGCCCTTCATTTAAGCCTTGTGCTGCCCTCCTAGTATCTGATTCCAATTCTAATGGTAACCTCTGAACCCTAACAGTCTTCTGAGAGTAAACCTTATGTCTTCATACCATACTAAAATAGAGTCATAACATTGTCTGAAAATTATATGGCTCACATTTTGGGGGATGGTGCAGTTGGTTAAGCCAATGTAAATTCTAAAGTATCTCAAAAAGTCTTGTTATAACCACTGTGAATGACTTTCAGACTGCAAGCATGAGTCTTTAAAAATACTGTTTATTTTTATATATTCTGAAGTTAATATAATGCAATATTTAACCTGAGTCTTTTCTAATTATTCAACTGTTTAATTGTACTCTGCATAGTTCTATTATATTTTCACAGAAAATAAAAGATAAAGATTAATATTTACATATTATTTATAGTCACATGACTATTTTTTCAGTCTTATTAATTATTTGTATATGCATATTTTCTATCATCATTTTAATGTAGGTATGGAATCCAGTATTTAGTCATATGGAATTAGGAAGAAAAATCAACTTTTTGATGACAGCTATGTATTTACAAAGCTTTATACAAATGTGCTACAGAATTAAGACCCAATAGTATAAGAAAATGTAGGCTATTTATGTTGCCCAAATGAGTATTAGTGTAGTGGATTATGTGCATGTTAATGGAGTTTAGTCAATAAATGCTCAGAGCGCACTGCCATAGGGATCACACATGACAATGGCTACCTCATATTGGGTTCTGGACGTCAATACCATGAATGCTTACAAAGTAGTTTTGTAATGTTAAAAGAAAAGCATTTTGAATGATTCTTAAACATTTATTTCATGGCAATCACTTTTTAAAGCTGCATTAGAGTACTTTAAAGCTTAACTGTTATTGTATTGAAGAAAAAGGATTAACTTGGAAATGGTTTCTTAATAGCTTCCGTATTCATATATTCTTTGATAGTGACTATGGCATATAAGTACCACAGAAACTCTAGGAATTCAAATGGCCACAGCAGGAAGTTGTCACTATTCAAAACAACTAACTGTTTCAGTACAAGAAAATTACAAGGGCCTGTTCTTAGTTATTTCAGTTGTGAAGATCTGATCTAAAAACAATTCCTGTACCTGTCATTTCTCAACCTAGGTACTGCATGTAGGGAAAAAGCAGCAGGTAAATGTGCATTCATTTTCTAAATAAAGACATCATTATTCAGTATTATGGTTCACAGTTACTTGGTGGTGTGAGAAATATGATTGCTCTCTAAGACTTCAATAGAATTATTAAACATTGAATCAGAATAAACCACCAGTTTAATTTTTAATCAATATTGTTGAGTATCTATAGCTACTCTGAGAGCACTGTCAATATAAAATTGATTACTCCAAATAAGGCCTCTAGTCTCATAATAGTATGACAAGCCAGGAAATAAGCTATCTAACTAGTGTGGAGAAAAATTATAAACATCATATTTTTAAAAATTGAAAGTATTAAAATCTAAATCAATCCAATTAAAATATATTAGAATATTTTATATAACAAAAGTATTTAAGAATATTATGATATATATAAATAGCATAGGAAATAGCACGTTTGATTTTTAAAAATATATATTTTATTGATTTTTTACAGAGAGGAGGAGAGAGGGATAGAGAGCTAGAAACATCGATGAGAGAGAAACATCGACCAGCTGCCTCTTGCACACCCCTTCTGGGGATGTGCCCGCAACCAGTGTACATGCCCTTGACCAGAATCAAACCTGGGACCTTTCAGTCTGCAGACCGATACTCTACCACTGAATCAAACCAGTTTTGGCAACAGGTTTGATTTAATAACAATATGTTATTTCTATTTGCAAAAAAAAATGTTAGGATAGAAATAAATACAAGCAATACCTATGACAGTGAATTGGGTGATAACACTAACTGCTAATGACTAAATAGAAATCATCCATAATATGATAAGAAAAACCAAACAAATTAGTTATGTCACCACCCAGATAAATCCAGAGTGTCCATGCCACTTCCTAATTAATAAATACCCCCTCCCAGAGATAACCATTCTTGATTTTTACAGCAGAGACTACCTCTGGAATTACTGAAATTCATATAAGTGGAATCACACAGTCATGTACTCTTTTTTTTTTCACTTTTCTCATTCAGTATAATGCTCTAAAACTGTCCATGTTGATATGCATGTCAGTAGTTCATTCTTTTAACTTGTTTCTCTGAACTAAACCATTATGTGAATATGCCAAAATTTGTTTATTGAGAGGCATTCAGATGTTTAGATTTTAAGCTATAATGAATAAAGTTTCAGCAACATTCTTATTTAAGTCATTTTGTGGATACATGTATTTGATTATCTGAGTATACAAATGAGAGTAGATTTCTGGGAGATAGGATAGATCTATTTTTGAAGTGTTTAAAACTACCTAAAGGTTTACAAATGATTATTCTATATTTTGTAATATTATTTTAATTGAGTTCATTAATCTATATTTTTTAATTTGAGTTGCATTTTTTAAAATATTTTTTATTTTTTCACAGAGAAAAAGAGAGAGGGATAGAGAGTTAGAAACATTGATGAGAGAGAATCATCGATCAGCTGCCTCTTGCACACCCCCTAGTGGGGATGTGCCCCCGCAATCAAGGTACATGCCCTTGACTGGAATCGAACCCGGGACCTTTCAGTCCGCAGGCCAATGCTCTATCCACTGAGCCAAACCGGTTCTGGCATAATCTATATTTTTTAAATGCGGTCCTTGATATATGTTGATGTAACACCTTGCTGGTTTTTTTGTTTTGTTTTGTTTTGTTTTTTCGTGTGTGTGTGTGTGTGTGTGTGTGTGTGTGTGTGTTTCTATCAGCCCGACTTGGTTATATTTCTTTATACTATATTATTTTTAATTTTTATTTTTTATCATTTTAAAAATTGGCTGTTTATTCCATGTTATAGCCACAATTGGGGGCTTAGCTAAATTTTCTTTGAATTGCATTTTTTTGTGGTTACACTGGATATTAAAATGTTCTTTCTTAGGAGTTAGAATCACTATGTTACTAATCATGGGATATATTCATTTTTAAATGTAGAAAAACTTTGGCCATATCTTTGGGGCACTAATTATTTTATTTATATGTTCTTAATTTTAGATTAAAATTTTCTGATTAAATTATAGTATAATAAAATAAATAAAAGAAAGTAAATAATATGGCAAGTGCTATTCTAAAAAAAAGCAATTCCATTGTTCTGTGTATTAAATATTGTCAACTTTTAGTAAATTAATAATTCTATAAAGAAAAATAAAATACATATTGACATTACAGGTTTAAAATATGTTTTCCATTCAGATAAATAGCTTTGCCAAATGTTGTATAAAGCACTCCTTGTTCTTTGCTTAATGGCTTTTATCATACCTATCACATAGAAGATGGGCAATAAATATGAATCTCCTTCCTCCTATATGACTGTATGAAATATCCTCCTTGCTTCTTACCATCATAGCTATTGTTGGCAGCCTTCAGGATTCCACTTATCTCATTTTCTCTCCTAGGACATTTTAGACTATCCCCATTTTAAAAGATCTTTATTTTATAATCAGACCTGTCTATTCTTATTTTTTACTTTATTCTTTCCTTTACAGCCTTAATCAATTGGAATCTCAATTTCTTTTTAACTTAAATGAATAATCTCTCTCCATACTCCATATAGTGTCTTCCACCACTAGCATCACTTCGGTAACTCTAGTTCTGCTGTGGTAAAAATCTTATACTGTTAATAACTCTTGGCAGAAATTATGGTCATCTTGTTGGCTGTGAATCATTGTGTGAGTGCAGCAATGATAGTTGCAGTGCGAATGAGGTTAGGTTAAAACTTGTTCCAGCCGGGACCGGTTTGGCTCAATGGATAGAGCGTCGGCTTGGGGACTGAAGGGTCCCGGGTTCGATTCCAGTCAAGGGCATGTACCTTGGTTGCGGGCATATCCCCAGTAGGGGGTGTGCAAGAGGCAGCTGATCGATGACTCTCTCTCATCGATGTTTCTAACTCTCTATCCCTCTCCCTTCCTCTCTGTATAAAATCAATAAAATATATTTAAAAAAATAAAATAAAATAAAATAAAACTTGTTCCAGCCCTTGACATGTGCTCTTTGCCGTTGACATTGAATACTGTACCAACACCAGCTAAATCAATGACAGGAATAAATGTTTTTATTTTTATAGAATATGTGAGAGAGAAAAGAACTTACCAAAAAAACTATAATGCAAATGAAAAAAAAAGTGATGATATAGAGTGCAAATTTTTAGTGAATGAATAAGTTAGTTTACAGTTTGTTGTGTTTTTCTATCAGTTTTGCTCATCTATCATTATCACTGTATTCATTTCTTCTTAAAATAAAGCTGTTTCTGACAGAAATCACACATATATATTGCATTCAATTGAACATTTTATTCAGTTAAAATCTTCAGGGGAATAAAAAAATACAATGACCTTTTCAGAGCTAAAGGAGAGTTTATGTAGATGTATTCTATCACACTTTGGACGAGAAACACAAGCAAAATGAGCTATTTGTATTCATAATTTGATATTTATAAAATAATTCACTTGTCTCTTTTAGAAGATACTTGGGGAAAACTCTTGGTTAGTTTAATATCAGGGTGGGGAGAGGGTCAAAAGTATATTTCTTGAGAAGTCTAACTAAAGGAGTCCAGGGACTCAGTTCTGTAATGAAAATCTTCAATAATCTACGAGAGGGCTCAAGTTCAAGTATTTCAAGTAAAACTATGTATGTATATTTTTAAATTTGAATTGACCACCATTTTTTCTTTCATGTCCTTGAGAAAACCTAGGTGGGGCTAGAATGAAAGTGTAGGCATATAAACACTGCTGAATATGAAAAAAAATGTTATATAAACATTTTTGAATATTACTTGTTTTTCTTTTGATAACAATAAATTTAAAAAATCTTAAGTGCACGGTTGGAAAAACTTTACATATGTATATGCATGTGCAGATAAATATATACAAACAATATTTCCAGCACCAGTAGGCCCCCAATCAGTAAATCCCACAAAGATCATCATTCTTCTGATTTTCACAGCAGATTACTTTAGTCTGTTTTTGAGTTTAATATAATTGAAATGACCAATTACAAATTCTCGTATAAATAATTTTCCTAAAACTTATGCCTATGACATGCAAGGTGCATGTCAGAAGTTAATTTATTTTCTATTGCTCTGTAATATACTGTTAATTTGGAAATTAGGGTATTCTTTCCCTCACTGAGTGCTGGGGGTGGAGTCCTTATGACATCTGGAGAAAAAATAATTTTCTGAGACTCGCACAGGAGGCTCATTTTTATTGGCATGTAATTATATCGCTTCCATAAGGCTAGAAGCAAATCCAAGTGCACAGGTTTCTTCCATTTAGAAATAGACTCTGCAATGGGAAAGAATATAAACAATCTACAGGGAGAACAAGAGAGTCTTAGCAATTCAGAGCCAATGACTATGAATAGCCTAATTAGAGTGCTGCCCTTGCAAGTTAATTAAGCAAATGCATTTCTTCTGACATAGGATAGTGTGAGCTAGATTTATGTTAATTGCATCCTAAATTATTTGAATACCACTCGTTATGATATGTTTGGGAAAAGGTTACAATAATCTGGAGTCTACAGTAAAAAGAGTAAATTAATATATTCTTTCAACAAATGAGTGTTGAGTGTTTTTTTTTATTCAGTGTCTCCATCTGTATTCTAGGTTGTTTATATAAAAACAAACAAAATTCCAACTCTTCATGTTCTACGCAGTGTCCGCAAAATCATTAGTCAACAGAGCCAAATATCAATGGTACAATGATTGAAATTTCTTTTGAGAGCCACATTTTTAAAACTTAAACTTCTTCTAAGGCCACTTCTTCAAAATAGACTCACCCAGACCATAGTATTTTGTGGAAGAGCCACACTCAAGGGGCCAAAGAGCCTCATGTGGCTTGCGAGCCACAATTTGCAGACCACAGTATTAGGGGAAGTTAGATTATATGCAAAATGAATAAGGGAGTATATAGCATATCAGATTATGATTAAAAGGAAACAAAAGTCTTATTAAAGAAAAAATGACTTTTTGGAAAAGACTTAAAATACATAGGCAAATGAAGCATACTGATATCAGAAAGAATGTTTTAGGAATATGTAGCTGCCTGTACACACGTCCTGAATTAGAATCATGCAGTGTGTGCTATATGTGGAGAACAATAATGAAGGTCAATGTGGGTATAGCAGGAAGCAGAACAGACTGATGGGGATAGAAAGGTCGAAGGAGAGGAAGAGAAAATGATAATGAATTTTCTACATTAGATTGTTAAAGTCATGGGAATGTTAGCGTTTTGACAGAATCTATCAATTTTGACAGACCACTCTTGCTTTTGTTTGTAAAAAGACTAAAAAACAGTAATGGTAGGATATGTGAGGTAACAATAATGATCAGATTCTAGATAAACTCTATTTTCAAGTTAGAGGAAGCAGGGAGACGATGATGACAATACAATTTTTATTCCTTAATTTCATTCAAGAAATGTTTAATGATTTGATTAAATGAAAAGAGAATAACAAATGAGCATACAGTAATGAGCATATTAGGAAATACAAGTTTAATATGACTATTATAACTATAATGTTTAAGATTGGACTTTTGAAGTAGACACCAGAGCATGACAGTATTTTTATCTTATAAAAAGGAATATGGAGTTAAATTAAAGGAAATACAAAAAAACGAAAGAAAGAAAATGTTTCAAAAGGCAGGAGCTCAAATACTGACAACTATGGGAAATTATAAAATTACTTAAAAATACGAACAAAATTAAACTAATAATTACATGGAGAGTCTACCTAGCATTTAGTATTTGAAATTAGTTGGATAAGATCCCAACTCTGTCACTATTAACTCTGTGACTTTGAGAATACTATATTTATGTCCAACATGATAGACAGAATATATGTGATCCACAAAATTCAGATATAAAATTTAGAAAGATATAAAATGGAGAGAATGTATTTTATAGGCATAGAAACATATAAATTTGCTTAAATCTCAAATTGATTCAAGCATGATTTTGTATCCTACCTTCTCTTATTTTTTAGTTAGCATATAGCTTTAAACTGATTATGCAAAACTTTGGCTCTATTTCCTCATCTGTAAAATCAAAGTTAAAATTCTGCTTTTCACATAAAATTGTTCTGAGAAATTTTGACATATACATAAAACACTTTTTATTATTACACAAAAATGCTCAATAAATATTGATTGTATCATTGATATTGTTATTACCATCAATCACTCATAATCTCCTAGGCTATATAGTCTCTATTTTATAAATGTCACTACTAATTTTCAAAGCAACCTCGTAGGCCATGTTGTTTATCATTATTTTACAAATGAGGAAACTAAAAAAAAAAAGTAGGATGTTCGGTAATTATAAAGTGGTAGAACCAGATTTTGAATTTGGTTATAAAATTATCCCCTTTCAAAATATTTGCTATCCAAGAATATATCCAAAGATTAGCTAAGGTGGTCCTAATAAAGAAATAAAAGTTTTCAATAAGCTCCCTCCCCGAAAGCTGATTTGAACTCTTCAGATTATGCTTATTGAACATTAATTCAGAAATACATTCACCATGCCCATTATCCATGGGATAAAAATTGGGTTAAATATTGTGTATATAGGATTATTAATTTGTGTTAGAATAATTCTTGTATAGATGCACTATAATAAAAATATTTTCCTTCAGCTACTAAAAATTCTTGGGTTTAATTTTGTATAATGTATGTAAGCAGATTATAATTATTTTCACAGTCAAGCTGTGCATGCTAAATCACAATTAACAAATTTAACAAAGTTAGCTCTGTGACTCAGACTAATGTGCTTTCTGTTTATAATGTAGCAGCAGGAATAATAATTTTGAAACCCCCATAAAATCAATGCTTTCAATAACTATAAAACTAACGTAAAATAAAAAAGAGCTTATTAAAAAGTTTTATTTGAACAGTACAATACCATATTTTCCCCCAATAAAATATCCTTTAGGACTGAGTAATCCACTCCAAACCTGAATTCTTTTTTATTTTGAGAATTATCATCTCACAAATTGCTAAGTGGCAGCAATAATAATGTACTTCACTATAACCACCTTATGTCTTACCAAATTTTACTGCAACTTTTATATTTAATAAAATAGATGCATCCCAAGTTTTAAAATCTAAGGCAAATCATTAAGTCAATTAAAAATGATTTAGTCTCTTCTGAATACATATACATTTCCCATCATATTCCAAATGACTTTGAAAATTGTAGAACATTGCAACTTCACAGCTCTCAAAATTTTATGTGCATATGGAATTTTCTCTCCATATTCCAACCAACCTTCACATTTTTTCCCTAGTGTGTTCTTTTTTCCACTCCCTCTGAAACCACTTAATTAATTTTATACATAGGCTTTCTGCAAACTGCATCTTGTTATTGAGTCTTTCCCCCCTCCAATCCATTCTATACAAACACAGCCAGTTTAAGCTTTCCAAATTAGATGCTTTTCCTATAATTTCACATTTAAAACTTATACACTACCTAAAAGATGAAGCTGGAATCTTTGAATCTGTGTTTAAGACCAAAATATTCTGTATCCTGTTGCTATCCTCCTTACTTAGAATTTATTTTAAAAAGCTCATATTAAGAACAACAAACTTAGTGATGTTTTTGTAAAATATTTTATCATTCTCAATTCCCATCTCTTTTCTAATTCTCTTTCACCGTCTATAAAGAAGACAAAAAAAAAATTGTTTGTTTACCACTTTCTACCCATCACTCATCATTATTCCAGGCACAATATAAGTCTTCATAAATATTTCTAGAATGGAGGAAACAGGACTAACTCCTCTTTCTTTTATTTGTTCTTGCTTTTTGCCCATTTTCTCCTCCCATTTCTCCCATTAGCTCTGCAAAAAATGAGCATTGTTCTTCTGAGAACCATTAGAAAGCTAACACAGTAAAAAATATAAAGTGCTTGAAGGCAAAGAGCTAACAAGGCAGTGAAAAATTATGGGCACAAAAGTGAGGAACACAAGAAAAACCTGTAAATATTAACTCAAATTGTGGGGCCACTTCTCATCCCCTCTCTTGTACTAACCATACCCTTTGGTCCCTGTTTCTACGAGTCTGTTTTTGTTGTGCTTGTTTGTTTTTAGATTTATCATATAATTAAAACCATATGGTATTTGCTTTTCTCTGCCTAACTTATTTCACTTAACATAAGATTTTCTAAATCTGTCTATGTTGTCCCAAATGACAAGGTTTCACTCCTTTTTATTGCTGCAGAATGAAAAGAGTTACAAACACATTGCAGAGTTGTAGGACAGAGAGTGGAGTAATTTAATTAGGTGTCTTAACAGTATTCCAAATTTATTATGAGAGCTTATGAATTTATGAGTTGACTTGTTAGCTTATGTAGATCGCGCTCAGGTGATATTGGCTCTTCTTGCTCATGCATATGAGGGTTAGATAAGAGCTCTTTATGTATTTTCTTCCTCATTTTGAAATCAGTGGGCTATTGCAAACATATCTTTATTTTCTTATTTTCCCCTTCCTTCCTTCCTTCCTTCCTTCCTTCCTTCCTTCCTTCCTTCCTTCCTTCCTTCCTTCCTTCCTTCCTTCCTCTTTCATTTTTTTGTTTCTTCTTCCTCCTGTCTTTCTCCTTTATCTTTACAATTTTTTAATTGAAAATACTTTAGAGCAGTTTGAGGTTCATACAAAATTGAGGGTAAGATACAGATATTTCCCATTTGTCCCCCTGCCACCATACATGCATAGGGTCTCCCATTATGTCCCTCACCAGACTGGTACATTGCTTAAAATCGAGGGAACTATATTGATATATTATAACCATCGAAAGTCCATGGTTTATTTTATACTTTACTCATAGTTGGAATGATCAGTCTATGGATTTGAGAAAATATATAATAACATTGTTATGGAATCCTACACAGTATTTTCACTGCTCTCAAAATTCTCCATGCTCTGCCTTATATTACATCACTTCTTCTGTTCAGACACATTTTTTTTATGGTAATGGCAAAGAGCAAGTAAAAATGTGTGGAGTCTTCCGAGACCGGTTTGGCTCAAAGGATAGAGCATCGGCTTGGGGACTGAAGGATCCTGGGTTCGATTCAGGTCAAGGGCATGTACCTTGGTTGCGGGCATATCCCCAGTAGGGGGTGTGCAAGAGGCAGCTGATCGATGACTCTCTCTCATCGGTGTTTCTAACTATCTCTCTCCCTTCCTCTCTGTACAAAATCAATAAAATATATTTTTAAAAATGTGTAGAGTCTAGAGAGCCTTGGATGATAGTGAAAAAATTGTTGCATAGCCTTTCATAGTGACTTCCGACTGTTTCTCCTTCTCCTGGCCTTAAATCCATGAATTCATACACTGCTTGAAGCCTTACTCTTCTCCACTCCAACACTGAAGCTGTGCTAAAGATAGTAAGATAATATCTTAGAGGCAGCTATTCATTCTATTGCATATAGGAAGTGTGGAAAATAAGGCTTAAATGTAAATAAGTAATTTACTTATGAGTCTCTTAATTGACATGTAGCCCTAATTCCCAGTTATATTCTCAGAAGAAGTTTATGCAATATCACTTCTTTTAACATAACATGAATAAATATTATTGTCAAGCATAAAAATTAACTACTTTAAAAATAAGACCTTTTTAAAGGATGTCAGTTAGATTCAGGATTGATATTTGATTTTATGACAAGTTTTATAAACCTGATCTTAGATAATTTCTAGATGAAAAAACATATTTTCATATGCTTATACTGGCCATATTTGCCAGCATTGAAAATTACATTTACTGTGCTTTGTCAGAGATGAACAGTATTTTTTGAAATTTTAAATTTTTACTCCATTTGTAAAGAAGTTTAAGTATATAAAAGTTATATTTTGTTTGTTCATATGGATCTCTGAATGGTCAGTTGGGCTGCATGCTAGAAAAAGCAAAACTGCTTTATTTTATCCACTATCATCCACTTCATCTTGTTTCCAGACAGAATAGAATTAATCCTATTCAATTTTGTTATATTTCTTAAGAGATACATATATATTTTTAATCCCTGACCTCCTCTTTTAGACTTTTCCAAGAAAGTGATTCTACTAAGACAATAACTAAGGCAATATTTTCTTATCATCTTTTCATTCATTTGTTCCTTCTGTTGTGTGTTTTTAAAGACCGTGGAATAAAAGACAAATATAGAATCAGCAATAGAAGATGTTGAGGGAAAGTAGCCACAGGCCTAAAGTCTGATTGAGGCCAAGTAATTAATTATAAGGTTATTTTATCCTATTCTGAGTGACTTTGTCTCTCAATGTTGTGGAAATGATATAGTGGATTGTATAATATCCAACAAGGCAAGAACCTGAAATTCTAAGAACAAAGCAATTGACATGAAGTGTCAACGTACACAAACAAATTAACCTTTCTTATCCAAGTTTCTCCATCTGTGAAATGAACACTAAAACATTTGTCTGGAAGGTCACCAAAAAGTTTCACAGATTAATGAGATGATATTCTCAGGATCTTTTGAGACCTGAGATTCTTAAGAAGAAAACAAACAAGAAGCGTAAAGCAGCAGAAAAAGTTTAAGGACATATTGTTGCAGCAAATAAAAATTTTTTTGCATATAATTTTTAAAATTTGCTTTATAAATCCTAAATATCATAAGTTATATATTGTGTATACATATGCACTACAGGTATTTCTGGCAAATCAAGCAGTATAAACATGAAAAATTAATAAAAACATTATTTTCCAACTTATACCTAATACTATTTTTTGAAAATATTTTGACAATTAATGACTAATTTTAAACGTATGTATGTAATTTATTAAGATACTTCATATGAGATATCTAAAGTGTTAAACACCTAGTACAAATCTATTAAAATTCAGTAATACTACATTTATTTTTTTAATTGCATATATAAAATTATTCAACACCCTTTCCCAATTTCACTAAGGTTACGGTGGACATTTAAAAAAAAATAATAATTCTGCCAAAACCGGTTTGGCTCAGTGGATGGAGCCTCAGTCTGAGGACTGAAGGCTCCCAGGTTTGATACTGGTTAAGGGCATGTGCTTGGGTTGTGGGCACATCCCCAGTAGGGGGTGTGCAGGAGGCAGCTGATCAATGTTTCTCTCTCACCGATGTTTCTAACTGTCTATCCCTCTCCCTTCCTCTCTGTAAAAAAAATCAATAAAATATATTTAAAAATTAAAAAATAAAATAATTCTTATTTTATGTCATATACTTATAAATTAGTCAGATCTTTCATATCACTTTCAGCCACTTTGTGAAAATTTTGCCAAGCACTTGCTATTTAAATTCAAAGTAGCTTCATTTTTTTTTTTTCAGTTGAACTGACTTTGTGGGATTAATAGAAATAACTAACAATTAATTTATATTCAATATTACTTTGTAGCTTTAGTAGGTAGTTCAGGAAGTTATCTGTGATGAAGAGAGCCTTCACTAAATGCCTAGGAAGAAACATATACCTCTACTTTTCAGAACATATAAAATCAATCTCAGTGTGTAGCATCAGAAGTGCAGATTTTTTAATTGGCCTGGAAAATTATCAAAATAAGTTCCATTTTGG
This sequence comes from Pipistrellus kuhlii, assembly GCF_014108245.1. Classification (NCBI taxonomy): domain Eukaryota; kingdom Metazoa; phylum Chordata; class Mammalia; order Chiroptera; family Vespertilionidae; genus Pipistrellus; species Pipistrellus kuhlii. The sequence continues at coordinate 16,148,810 of NW_023425449.1, forward strand.
CCTCACATATATAATTCAGAATAACAGGGTATGCATATCTAAATCAATCACCCTGACACTCAACCTCACAGAGTCAGATGATGACCCTTTCTCTTAAACTTGACACATTTGTTTTTTCTCCCATGGTGTATAGGTTATGAAAGCATTTTATACTAAAAGCTATTGTTTATATTATTTTTCAATGTGGGAACACTACTTTATAGTAGATTGGACAGTTTCCTCTCCAGTGAATATACAATTATAGATAAAAGACTATTTAAAATATATTTAAACAAATATTTGCTCTTTTTGAAATTTAGATTATTGGCCATATTAGCTCTCTTACCATCTGTTATGTTAGTTCAAAGGAGGATTCTATTAAGAACAATGAATCTCCTGAGAAGTTTAATTCTCCACAATTTCAACATACTTGTGCTTAACTTAACTCAACTCTTATTTAAATGTTATTCTTACTACACGGAGTATTTATGCATGCCTAGGAATACTAAGTATAATAGTTTCATAATTCCTTATATATATTTTTTTTCTTTGTAGAAGCATCTCGTCATTTATTCTTCACAACAGATATCAAGGCAATTAGTAAATTGGATATAGTCACCCTTGAGTTTGTGGACAAATAATTACTTGCATTGGGTCTCCTTATTTAATATCAGTTTCATCATCCAAATAAGTAATTGATTTCTTTTGAAGGTAATTTCTCTTGAAAAGTAACATTTTTATGGCTTCCCAGTTACTGGAAATGCAGCACACTAACAAAACAGTCATTGCAGTGTATCTGTTGAGTGGTTTATTTGGCTCAATCACTGTGTGACAAACTGTGTTGTCAACTTCTAAGCAGGAGGACTACATTCTATGCATTAGCAAATGTAAAACTTATTAAATGCTATGAAACTTTAATAAAATTCTAGATTAGTTAACATCTTTAATGTTAAATATACTATGATTATGGTCTATTGCCTAGGAAAACTGAAGGGGCAAATACTAAATATAGGGGGGGGAAAAGTAACTCCATGTAGCATATTATAAATTTAAAGAGAAGGAAACATCTGTAAGATATTTTGTTCTTAAAATTTCTAATACTTCCTTTTGAGATTTGATAAAGTCAAGAAGGCCGTTTTTTGTTGATTCAAGAAAATTGTAATGCTGAATTTTTGAATTATCCTTTTATCATTGGAATATTTTATCGTAAAGAGTGCTTCAGCTGAAACTGGTTTGGCTCAATGGTAGAGCGTCGGTCTGTGGACTGAAGGGTCCCAGGTTCGATTCCGGACAAGGGCATGTACATTGGTTGCAGGCACATCCTTGGTAGGGGGTGTGCAAGAGGCAGCTGGTCGATGTTTCTCTCTCATCGTTTCTCCTTCCTCTCCTTCCTCTCTGTAAAAAAGTCAATAAAATATATTTTTTTTTAAAAAAGTGCTTCAACACTCAAACATTACCTTGACATATTTATATAATAAATGAGACATTTCAAATTACCTCAACAGATATATATGTTTATATATGTATATATGACATCTCAACATTACCTTAACATATAATATATAATTATATATCTCAACATATGTATTTTAGAGATATGTAACTGAGCATACCAAAACAGAATCTGTTCATTTCTGTATTTTAGATGTAAATTATTGATACAATGTTATTTATTGAAGCTAAGAGAGATGAAAATACTTGGTTATTCATGATAGGATAATTTCCATGACCATAATAATATGCAACATTTAATAAGAGTCTACTAAGAAATAAAATATAAATAAATTCCAAAGTTATAAGTAGATGACTATGTATACTTAGGGAAAAAAATTTAAATGTCTGATTGCTAGTATAATTCAGAAGAACGAATTTGAAAATAACTTCATTAATCATGGAAGTGCTTTAATATTTAAAATCTACTTGAGCCCGGATAGCGTGGTTCAGTGGTTGAACGTTGACCTATTAACCAGGAGGTCATGGTTTAATTCCCTGTCAGGGCATATTACTGGGTTGCGGGCTCCATCTCCATGGTGGGGCTTGGGGCATGCAAAAGGCAGCTGATCAATGATTCTCTCTCATCATTCTCTCTGCCTTCTCTCTCTCTCCCTTCCTCTCTGAAATCAATAAAAAATATGTATAAAAATATGTTTAAAAATCTAATTGATATAACATTAATATTTATCTTTCTTAATGTGACGTAAACTCTTTTAATGTGATATAACATCCATAATGATAACAAACAATAGGCTTATAACAGCAGCCTCTGACACCTATAGGATTACTAAGAATAGAGGCAACTGAAGACATTAGTAATTTAATCTGATTGGATTTCTTTAATTTTATCTTGTTGCTTTCATAGATTATTATTATTTTTTATTCAAGGGAGTATAAGCGATGCTACCAAAAATATTGGTTAAAACTCATACTATAACACTTACCTAGTTAAGTAAATAATCTTTCATAGAAATAGCCATCCTTTAATTTTAAAAAAATCATCAAAGAATTCTATTCATTTCAGGCTCATGCAATAATAGTTTTACAAGTGATGAGCTACTGAGTCACACCCTCCCCCCATTTATGGCATTAGCTTTTTAGTTGATAAATCATTTATCGATAGCTGCTGACATCATTTATTCAAAAATCTACACTGTCTATTGTGTACATAATTTTATCATGTAGACATTTCAATATAATCTGAAAATCCTGAAAATTAAGGAACATTTAAGAGTAATTTTGAGCATAATATAGAACTGAGGTACAGTGGGAAACTTACTAATGTTGAATGTAAAAGGAATTGGAGAAGACCTCAGTCACTGGTTATGATAAGAAATGCACAAATGAACATCAGTATGCATAAGGTTTTTGTTTATTTGTTATGTGTATTTGTCTAATAATTTTTAAGAACATATTTTGTCAACATCATTATCTAATGCCTAGACCCATATGTAATAATGGGAATTGTATTTAGGAGTCAAACGCAACTTCAGATCATATAGGATCCATTCAACATATGGCCTATATTTTCCTATTATAATCAATTTCTTCCTTGCCAAGATCAATCCTCACTTTCCAAGTTTCTACATTGTTGTGCTATATACTTTTTGATGCCAGCAAAGCAAAACCAACAAGCTAAAAAAGGAGACATTTATTTTAAAACAATTATCCATTTATTTTAACACTAGAGGCCCAATGCAGAAAATTCATGCACTCTGGGGTGGCGTTCCTCAGCCCGGCCTATACCCTCTCACAGTCCAGGACTCCTTGGGGGATGTCTGCCTGCTGGGGATTGGGCCTAAGCCGGCAGTCAGACATCCCTCTCGCAACCTGGGGCTCTCTCATTTTGGGACCCCTCTCTCCTTACTATCTGCCTGCAGCAGAGGTGGGAGAGGCTCTGAAACTTCTTGACTAAAATCTCTATCTCCTTGTTCATGGATTCCCTGGTTGATTTTCTGAGTGGAGCTGGATTAGCTGTGGTTGTATCATCTACAATAAATTAATTCACATATCTCCAATCTCAACTTATTTTATGGCAAAGTAATAAAATGAGAATATGTGAACTCTTTGCTTTGGTGTGAATTGTTTATAGTAATAAATTATTCATAATAATGAATTAATTTGACAAAAGCTTCATAGCTCCTGTATGACAGATTTCTAAGTCAATCTTGTTGACATTCGTGGAGGAAAGTCATTGAGATCACAATCTTTCAACCAGGCAAATAATATAGGCCAAGTATTTGTAATCTGCTGACAATGGCTTTAGAAGTTAAGGGATAATGTAAAAAGTTCACCTAAAATTTCATTGACTCTAATATTCTAATTCTGTGGTGTGTGTCCCAATTCAAAAGTGATTTAAGATGGTTTGTTAATGAAAATATGCCTATTGCCTGACTATAATAAGAATCAATAAAATTTTGTATAAATATTAATAATTATATTATATATATATATATATACACACTAATCAATGAAAATAGACCAATATCATCATCTATCACAACAGTATAAGCAAAATGTCACTTTGATTAATGTTCATATGTATTCTTAAAATAAGAGGTCATATAAGTAATTGTAAAGTATAATTTATATCTTTGACATGGAATACATCTAACTACTATTCATTATGTTTGTTTTAATACACTAAATGGTGTTTTTATTACATTTAATATCTGTAACATTCAGTAAATTCAAACTGTGTTTGTTGTTTAGATGTAATCTATCTATCTATCTATCTATCTATCTATCTATCTATCATCTATCTATCTGGCCAGTGTCTGTGACAACCAGGACAACTAAATGACCAGTCACCATGAGGTACATTGAATACCTCCAGGTCCCTTCCCTGTGGCCCACAGGCTCTAATCACAGCAAGGTGTGCAGGGGGCGGGTAGAACAGCCAGCATGGTGAGCAGTGGCAGGAAGGTGGGCAGTGCTGCAAGTGTGGTGGGCAGGTGGGCTACTGTGTGTGATGATTTCGTGCACTGGGTCTCTAGTTTATCCTATCTAATATAAGAGTAACATGCAGATTGACCATCACTCCAACACACAAGATGGCTGCCCCCATGTGGTCAAAGATGGCTGCCACAAGATAGCCAGCAGGGGAGGGCAGTTGGGACAGACCAGTTCTGGGTGATCAGGCCAGTAAGGGAGGACAGTTGAGATGTACCAGACCTGAAAGGGAGGGCTGTTGGGAGCGATCAAGCCTGCAGAAGAGGGCAGTTAGGGGCCACCAGGCCGGAAGAGGAGGGAGGTTGGGGATGACAGGGCCTGCAGAGAAGGGCAGTTGGAGGGGGGACCCAGGCCTGTAGGGGAGAGCAGTTGGGGAAGGACAAGGCTTGCAGGGGAGGGCAGTTAGGAGCAATCAGGCTGCTAGGAAAGTGGTTAGGGGGTGATCTGGCTGACAGGCAGAAGTGGTTAAGGGCCATCAGGAAGGCACACAGGTGAGCACTTAGGAGCCAGAAGTCCTGGATTGTGAGAGGGATGTCAGACTGCCTGTTTAGGCCCGGTCCAACCAGGATCGGGCCTAAACCAGCATTTAGATATTCCTTGAGGGATCCCAGATTGCAGAGGGTGCAGGCTGGGATGAGGGACACACCCCATTCCCATGCAGGAATTTCATGCACTGGGCTCCTAGTATAATAATATAAGGTTTCTGTTTTAATCCCAAATGTTTCCTTTATTTACAAGAAAGTCTTTCAGATAAAAGAAAATCTGAGAACATGTATATAAGTTTCAATAGGAAAAATAAACACCAGGAAATAATCTCTAAATGAAAATAAAGATAATTATATTTGACCCTAAAAGAAAAAGATATATAAAGTGGAAAATTTTCACTTGTAACCTATAAGAGTATAGAATTCAACCGCAGTGAAGATTTTTAGATATTTAGTCATAGATTTTATTTTTTTTTCTCATGTTGACATTTCTGTTCATTTCTTTCCCCTTATCAGTATTATAAGCATGCCACTTCTTTCTTGAAAGAAACCAAACAAAATCCACAAACAAAACAAAACAAAATAAATAAAGCCAAATAAAACATTGATAAAATTCTTTAGCACACTTCCTCTCTCACTGCAAACTTAACCCTCTTCTCTATTTGAAAGTCATCTACAATTTTCTACACTTTACCGTTTATTCCATATGCTATAACTGATTTTACAAGTCTGCAATAATGTACCTGTTGCTAAGCACAGAATGTCATGCTTATTTCACTTGACCTTTCAATAGCAATGTTAAAGTTCTCCCATAGCAAAATAACATTCTTGATTTCTTCCTATACTTCTGGTTTATTTCCCCTTTTCAGGTTCATTTTTTCTGTGTGCCCATTTTAAAGTAGTGATATTCATTTCTTTAGGCTTTCTTGGCTTTTCAGTACATACTAGAGGCCCAATACATGAAATTCGTGCAAGGGACTCGGCCCTAACAGCCATAGCTTTCACAGACCTGGCTTCATCCAGAGGTCATCCAGAAGGATGTACAGTCTAATTAGCATATTATGCTGTTATTATTATGGAGATGCTCACTCTTAGACAATTTCCTCTCATGACATTCCTATTGGAATTCATCTAGCATGTTTTAAGAAGATCAAATGGAGGTGTAATCTGGTCAACTCTGAACAGCTGAGCTCAGAGCCCTCAGCTAACACCACATTCGGATATAACATCTGGAACATCTAGTCCTATATAATCTCAGATGAGTGTTTCTCTACCTGGCATCAAATTCCAAATTAATGAAAAAAACACAAGCAAGAACCATATAGCTGAGCCCAATTACCCCACAGAACTCACAAAGTTTAAGGGTTGGCTTATATGCAGTCGTATAGAACAAAAAACTATTGCTAAGAAATGTTAATATGGTTCCATACTAATACCAATTATAGAATGTATTATGTATTGAAGAATTAGGAAGTTCAATTATTGAAGTTATTTGAGAAATATTATTTATCTGAACTAATTTTTCTTCTTAGTAAAAAAGTCCAGAATGATTGATTTCTAGTCCTACCTAATAATAGGATAATATGCAAATTAATCATTCTGCTACATCCACAAGCCATGCACACCAGCCACATCCACCAGCCAATCAGAGCAAGTATGCAAATAAACCCAACCAAGATGGCTACAGCCACAGAGAGCAGGAGGGAGGCTTGGGTTTCCCAGGCAATGGAGGAAGCCAAACTTTCCACCTGCCCTTGCCAACCGAAGCCTCCACTAAAGGCTATAAAGTTTCAATTATAGAAGGTAAACAAATCCAAACAGATATGGCAGCATCCATGGAGCTGGAAAGAGTGGGAGGCTAGTGTTGCCTTTGACAATGGAAGAAGCAAAGCTTTTCATACACTCTGGCTGGCTCAGGCCTCCACTCCAGGCTACAAAGTTTCAATTATAGAAGATACGTAAATTCCAACAGAAATGGCCGCAGCCACAAAGCAAACAGAGGCTTGGCTGCACTCCAGGCTACAAAGTTTCAATTGTAGAAGGTAAATAAATTCCAGATACCAGGGCCTCAACTAGGGTTGCCAAGGGGAATAGCTGGCCTGCAAAACACCACAGGCCACTCACCCAGGCCACCCCACACCCCAAGGAAATGCCCACCCTGATCTGGAACATTCTTCAGGGCAAACCAGCCAGCCCTCACCCATGCACCAGGCCTCTATCCTATCTAATAAAAGAGTGATATGCAGATTGCCCATCACTCCAACACACAATATGGCTGCCCCCATGTGGTCAAAGATCCTGTCCCTATATGGATACAAGATGGCCAGAAGGGGAGGGCAGTTGAGAGGCAGCAGGCCTGCAAGGGATGGCAGTTGAGAGGACCAGGCCTGCAAGGGAGGGCAGTTGAGAGGGCCCAGGCCTGCAAGGGAGGGCAGTTGAGAGGGACCAGGCCTACAGGGAAGGGCAGTTAGGAGTGACCAGGCCAGCAGAGGAGGGAAGTTGGAGAATATAGATGAATCATTTTTAAATGGTTATAATTTAAAAAGCTGAGAAAAAAAATGGTGAAAGTCCTTTATTCTCTAAGAATGATATGACAAGATCAGAAGTTATTGAAATTTTTATAAACATATATGATGTTTATAAAAGGAATTTTTGAGTAATAGTGATGAAAGTACTTTAAAATGCCAGGTATCATATATTATTTTAATTTTGAGCAAATACCACTGTGTTCTATCTCAGGACATGTGGAAAATCATAAATTAATAATAAAAAACATAACATCTGATAAACATTCTCATATCCCTTTATAATGTTATTTATTGATTAAGAATTTATCAGCTCCATAAAGAATCTCCAGCAGTTAATTTTCTCTTTTAATCCTTGAAACTGCTTGTGTAAGGTAACAAAATGTTCTACATTATCTTTTTGAGGAGAGTAAATTAAGCAATAAAACCAAGAAAGAATATATTTACCAGATATATTCTTTAACGTTCTCTTTATCTCATTTCCGCAATCATTTAATGAATCTTCATCTCCTCTCATGTAATGTGTAACAACTATGGAAGCCAGCTTTTAAGGTATATATTACATTGAATGGCTGCTTAATTTTCTGCCCAACTTTTACTGTTATTCTAATGAAAGCCATGACTAGGAGCAACAGGCCTGAAGGATATTGATGTTGAAATTACATAAACCAGCTTCAGATGGAAGCAGACAATTTTATTTTATCACATTTGAAGTTGATGTTATCATCCAGAGAATCAAAGAGAAAGTAGTATCTAGTTTGTGTTACAACTGTATTTATTATTTAGGCTTTTTCTCTCCCAAGATATTGATTACATCCTCCTATTGGAGTTATTTTAAAAGGCAGTGAATAATTTGGAGGATTGTATTACTTATAGTTATTTTAGTGCATGTGTGTGTAGGGGGGAGGAATATACACAAGTAATGTGGTGCCTCTTTTTAGCACATACTGGATATCAACAAAATGAATTATATCAGTGATTAAGAGTTAAAATGGCCGAGTCCCCAGACTAAAAGGCTGGACCTGAGTCTGCCACAGAGATGTTAGGAAAATGAGTTGTTATTTCATGATGTAAAAGGTGGCAAAATGAGTCACAGGAAGGACATGCCCTTCCCGAGGCCACTTGTGGAGATGATTCTGTGACTGGAGAAGCTTCCCAAGGCTCCCTTGGGTGATTTTGGGCTGTTGACAGCAGGGGCACATGAGGGAAGGAGCCCAGGTCACAGGGTCACCCAGGAGCAGAGTCACCCCCTTCAAGGAAACGTCAACAGGACATACTGGCTCCAAAGACTCCATGATTGTAAGACTCACCCAGTTCTAAATGGTTTCTTTGGAGACGTTAGGGTTGGAATCCAGGTCCCTTCGTTTATACTCCCTTGAGTCCTGGGCTCCTGCCTGTCCACAGTGACCACACACAAGGAGAGAGGGAGCCTCCGAGGAGGGATGGTCCTGGGACCTTTCTGGGCAGCAGGGGGCATCCCTGCAGCAGAAGGAAATGTTCTGTGAGAATGGGCCTCACTCAGGGACCAGCGCACTTCTGGCTGGCTCTTGTGCATAGAAAGGGATGTGGCCTGGCCCTGCTTTGACCCCCTGGGTCTGCTGTGGAGCCAGGTAGGCCAGTGACTGATCTCCAAGCTGTGATCAGTGCTCTTCTCCTGCCCCAGGGCCTGTAGAAATGCGATCATGTCCTATTTCAGAGCCAAGAAAAGCATTGTTTTCTAGGCCTACTATCTTTCGCTCCCTCAGCACAACTGAACAGGCTGGTTGCTAGGTACCTGGTTACCTTAGCGACAGAACTCTCCACAGGGTTCTGAGTGGTTATTTGTGTCCACTGGAAACTGGCAGTCAGTGGCAGAGCTGTGATCCTGACCAGTCACCACATCCACCTTTCAGCTGCTCCTGAGCACCTGTGCAGGGTGCTGCTGGTGATTTCTGAGAGCCTCAGACCTGTCCCGCCACTTGGGGGATCCTGGTGGGCGCTCTGATAGTAGTGTCTTTGGGAAGAAATTGTTTAAAAGTATGCCTGTGATCTATTTTCTTTTGTCACGAAGGACATTTAAAAATAGAAGAATATTATCAGGCTAAATATCCTTATAAACGGTGATTTAACAGACATTCAGGCAAATATACTAATGGTATTCATTAGCAGAGTCCTGTATACAGAGTGCTTTTATAAGGATGCACATAGTCTGAGTAGGGACATCCTATATAATAAAAGACTAATATGCAAATTGACTGAACGGCAGAATGACTGATGGAACAATGGGTTGCTATGACACACACTAACCACCAGAGAGCAGACATTCAATGCAGGAGCTGCCCCCAGCCCTTAGGCCCCAGGCCAGCCAAGGTGGGTGCCAGCGGGAGCCCCCAGTGCCCTGCAGAGGGAGGTGACCAGAGGTGGTGGCGGGGCAATTGGGGGGCAGGGCCGGCAGGCAGTCGGACATCCCTGGTCCAAGACTGGAGAGGGTGCAGGCTGGGCTGAGGGACACCCTCCTTCAGTGCACAAATTTTGTGCATCAGGATACTAGTTGGATGTAAGAAAATATTCCATAATAAAATGTCTCTTTATGTAATAAAAGGTTCATGCACCCCTTAGATCTTTGCATGTTAACTCTGAACACCAGAGTGCTTTGATAAGGCTTTTTAAATATAAAAATTAGATAAAAGTATAAATGGAAAATAATGCTGAGTTTCTGCTTTGAAATTTCTGGATGATGCCAGGAACTAAACCTGAGAATACAATAGCAGAAATTATTTAGAAATAGACAATGAGCTCAAGGTTAGAACAGAGTAATATTTGGTGATTAGTGAGGTGCAATAATTTTCATTTATTCCAACAGCAACCTGGTCATGTTGCTATTCTCTGGATTAACTGTGCTTACCCACTTTTTAAAATGTTCAAACTATATGTACCAGCACAAAACTCATAAAATATATGCTGTCTCTCTTCAGTTGCAAGATGAAACCAAGATTTATGGTGTTAGCTGAATGCAAACACAATTCTGAAGCAGTATTTCTCGAGCTACTGGTATCCCTCAAAATGGTTATCTTGTAACTAGTCAGGGGTAGAGGAAGAGTTAATGGCTGCATGAATTTGAGAACTCACTATAAAATACCACTTTATAAAAATTTACATTAAACATTAGCATATAAAGTACACATAGTGGTCCACTTTTTAAAGAAATCAGCTTATCTTTGTTCAAAACATTTTAGAAATTTATTTAACCACAGGGATTTTTAAAAATTTAATTTAAACTCAATTATTGTCCCAAAGCTTCAGTGTCCCAAGACACATCAATTTGGAAAATGCCCTTAAACAATTTAATTAAAGATAGATAATTAGCTATTACAAATGTTACTTCTTCTCCAGAGAAAACTCTACTATGCTGCCTGAAAATATTAATAAAAATAACTCACATTTATAGAAAACTAACCATGTATTACATACTGTGAAAAATATGTGTTAGCAACATCTCCTATATTTCCCTGAGTTTATACTCTCTCTTTCTATTTTATGTTCCACACTGCTAAAATAATCAGCTACAAAATAATTTGATATTTTAACATTATTATTTTTATCACTTGCCATTGGATCACATAGACTCCTTAATAGGATATACAAGAAACCTCATAATTTCATATATATATTTATACTAGAGGCCCCGTGCATGAAATTTGTGCATAGTGGATCACATATATTCCTTAATAGGATATACAAGACACCTCATAATACACACACACACACACACACACACACACACACACACACACACACACACACTAGAGGCCCAGTGCATGAAATTCATGCATGCTGGGCTTGGGGTGACTCTCAGCCCAGCCTGCACTGTCTCCAATCTGGGACCCTTCAAAGGATGCCCAACTGCCAGGCAGTCAGACATCCCTCTCAAAATCCAGAACTGCTGGCTCCCAACCACTCACCTATCTGCCTGCCTGAAAGCCCCTAACTGCTTCTACCTGCCAACCTGATCACCCCTAACCACACTCCTGCTAGCCTGATTGACACCTAACTGCCCTCCCCTGATCCCCCCCCAACTGCCCTCTCCTGCAGGCCTTATCCCTTCCAATTGCCCTCTCCTGCAGTCCTGGTCATCCCTAACTGCCTTCCCCTACAGGCCTGATTGCTCCCAACTGCCCTGCCCTGCAGGCCATCTTGTGGCACATGGGGGAAGCCATCTTGTGTGTTGGAATGGTGGTCAATTTGCATATTATCCTTTTATTAGGTATTGTAGAATAAAAGCCTAAGCAACCATTACAGTGAAACTACTGGCACAACCAGTTGACCAATTGCTATGATGTGCAGCTACCACCAGGGAGCAGATGCTCAACACAGGAGCTGCCCCTGGTGGTCAGTGCACTCCCATAGGGGGAGCACTGCTCAGCCAGAAGCCAGGCTCATACCTGGCAGGCACAGATGGACAGTGGGAACCTCTCTCAACTCCATGGCAGCACTATTGAGTGGCCGCAGCAGCAGGCTCAGCAGACCGGGAAGAGCATAAGCAGCACAGTGCCGGCCCAGTTCTGGCTCCTCCCTGGCCACCTGCTGCTTGGGGCACTGCTACATCCTTTGGGGGTCCCAGACTGCGAGAGGGCTCAAGGCAGGCCGAGGGACATGTACATTGCTATGAAAAATATGTATCTTCCTAAAAGATCTCATCAAGAGTTGCTTAAATAATCAACATTGGTAGTGTATTTAATATGTAGTTTAATGTGTAAAATTGAGTCAAGATAAAAATAGTAAAACAAAGTTTTATGAAAGAGTCCTCGGATCCTGAAGGATAATCAAAGAGAGTTTCCCACTCTCACAAAATTGAACTTTAGAAGGCTTCCTGCTGCTAAGCAATAATAAAGTAATTGTGGCTTCTAAGTAGAAAGCCACAGGGAAGATAACACAAGAGAAATTTAAATCTGAAGTTAGAATCTAGCTTTTTATTACAGTACTGGAGGTCTGGTGCATGGATTCGTGCACCCATTGGGTCCCTCGGCTGGGCTGCGGGGATCAAGCCAAAACCAGCCCTCCAACATCCCTCAAAGGGTCCTGGGTTGTGAGAGGGTGTAGGCCAGGCTGAGGGACCCCTCTGGTGCACGATCAGGGCTGGGAGGGACTGCGGGAGGGCTCCAGGGTGTGTCTGACCCATCTTGTCCTAACCCTCATTGGCTGAACCCCAGTAGCAAGCTAACCTATCGGTAGGAGAGTCTGTCCCCTGTTGGCCAGTGTGCATCATAGCGACTGGTCGACTAATCCAACAAATGGTTGGACACTTGGTTTATTAGGCTTTTATTATATAGGATTATCCTTCATTCAGTTAATGTGTTTGTCACTTAGAAAAAAACATCCAGAATTTATAGTGACCTCAAATATAGATTTTGCTTGTCCTCATTTGTCTCCTGGAATGCTTTACAATAAAATTATATGGTGTTAAATTACTCTTACTAAGCTGTATATATGATTTAACAATGAGTATAAGAGCATACAAATGGCGGTTATATTGTACTTTTGACTTATGAGGAGCTATCTGATGAATACTTTATCATGTACTTTAAAAGTACTGATTCTTGCATACGTAATGACGTGTGATTACTTCCAAGTGTCTTCCTATATTTTAACTAGTTTACATAGTTATCTTTATTTTTGTTTTATCTCTCCTTTATTTATAGCATCATATATTCCATGATAAGAGGTGTCTGTTATTATTTTGAATATACAGCAAAGAACAAATGCAGTTCCCTCAAATGCAAAATGTTCTTGCCTTCATTATTGCTTATTGGATTAAAAAAAAGTGTTGCGTGAAAATAAAACCCCATAAGAAATAATGTTATCATTTGCATGAGCACCAAAAAGAAAAAACTAAGAATTAGCAGGGAAGATTACAAGGGTGGACAAAAGTAGGTCTACGGTTGTGACTATATAAAACACAGTTTATTATATTATTGCTGAGGATAGCATTTATTTGTGTGACAGTATAAACCTACGTTTGCCCTTCCCTGTTTTTAAAATTGGATCCACCATTTACAGTTTTCTTTTGTTTGTTTCATGTAGTACATGTTTAAAATGAACACCAGTACTTTCAAAAAAAGAGACGATGGGTGGGTAATATTTAGAGTGGTCTAAAAGATAACTAAATATCAGTCATGCAACTATATTTTGAATGGACAATGAAACAAGTTTGACTGTTAATTGTATACTTGATATGGATGTGGTACTTAAATAGACATTTTATTAAAATTCATATTTTTAAAGGTTTGTTCCTTTTACTTCTTATAATGACCTTCAACATCATAACTTCTCAGTCTATCTGGTTACTGACCATGAAGTTTTAGAAAGTTTCAAGTGAAAGACAGAAGCAAATTATTTAGAGTCCCACCAACATTTAATTTATTAAAAAAGTTAAAATATAAGAACATTTGACTTCACATTTTCCTGCTCTGATTTAGGGCTGTATCCATAATTTGAAATCCAAATAAAAGCATAAAAATATTTGGAAAATTTTTATTACAATATTTTATTTTTTTACTGTGTAAGCTATACATTAGAAAATTTCTGGAAGTTTATTAACAGATACCTACACAAATTGTAAGATACAATCCAATTTGAATATTTTCTACCATATTGACAATGAATATAAGCAAAATAAATGTATCTAAAATAGAAGAAAATTTTGCCCTAGCCGGTTTCCCAGTGGTTAGAGAGTAGGCCCTCAGATTGAAAGATCACATGTGGAAGGCAACTAATTCTATGTGTCTCTCTCACATCAGTGTTTCTCTCTGTCTCTTCCTCTTCCTTCTACTCTGTCTAAAAAATTAATGGAAAAAGACATCCTCAGGTCAGGATTAACAACAACAAAAAAGTATTGATTCTATAAGAAATAGCTGACACTTCAGACAATTAACAATCTGTAGTATTAAAGCAAATGTATGTGTTCTTACATAAAGGCAAACTCTTGATATTTCATTATCATTCCCTGCTATAGATAATCTGGTTATGTTTTTAAGGTAATACCATCTTTAGGAAAAGCACATTACCAAAACTCTAAGATTTAGATAGAATGTTAATAAAATCAGTAGTTACAAGTGCATATTTGAAATACTCTGACACATATCTCCCAATATACAAAAATTTGTTAAACAAAGTTAACCCAAAATTAATTAATATTTTAAATAATATTTAAAATATTTGTATATTCCCCAAAAGTTTAATAATCTCAACACAGAAAAATGGACAAATTTTTAACCACCAGTTAAAAATTAGCTGATAGCGGGTCAGTGTGGCTAAAATTTAAAAAATTAAATTTAAGCTCTGTAAGATGAGGTAGTTTTTAGGCAGGGAGCAAGTAATCTAGAATCTTATTAACTGGAAAACCATTGTAGGACTTAATATTTTATTTTTAAAATATCACTATTTTTTTAAATAGACTTGTTTTGCATGGGGGGATAAATCAATAATTTTATCAATATCAAGTAGAGCATTATTGTTTAAGAGGTGCAAATTAAAGCTTAAAATGTAAACAATGCTGATAAGCTAAGTTTCTGATGATTGGATATCATTATTTTTTACTGACAGAGATTCAAAGAAAGTATTGGAATATCCACAAATGAATGAATATTTCATATACTTTCTTATATAGACTTTATAAAAGTTAAATAAAGATAGTTATTAATTACTTAATAGTAATTAATGCATATTGATTGGCTTCTGGTTTAAATCAAGGAGGATTATTTGTTACTGATAACTGTTTTGTTTGTGTTGGTCTAGAAATTGCCACTTTACTGTAGCAAGCAATCTTATGCATTCCATAACACAGTAAGGAGCAAATGCAAAGAGTCATTGAAGATTTTAATCTTAGCAAGACATTCAGGGAACTCATGGGGATTCTTCTTTTAATTGGAAATTAAATTCTAAGTGTCTTATTTACCAAAATGCACTAGGTTACACTAGACTACTGATGAGAGAGAGATGAAATTTTCACTGTTAGGAAAGCTCTTTTTGTTTTAAATATTTCAACTTCCTTTTTTATGTTTGAGATAAAACTGATTTTTAAGACAAAACTAATGACCTGTTTTCTCTAAATTCAAACTTAAATTAACAATCCAAAAATGTATTAGTCAGACCAATAGGAATTAAACTGCTAAGGCAATGTCCTTGTCTGTAATTAAAGTTCATTTCTATTATTAGCATCCACATAGCCAGGTAGCAAAAACAATAAAATAAAATAAAATCTCAGAACACTGTTTTTCTGTAATAGCAATTTCCTACTGTACTTTTCCCATCCCAAGTCAGTTCATGGGGGGATTTCCAAGATACTGTCTCAACAGGTTCTGCTTAGAATTGGTATAGCCAAATGAATTAGTTCCTAATGCTGATATAAGAAATTATGGCATATTTAGTGGCTGAAATGAACACACATTTATTTTCTTACAGTTCTGGAGGTCAGAAATCTAAAACCAAGATGTTAAGAGGACTAAGTTCTTTCTGGATTCTCATAGGAGCACCCATTGTATTACCTTTCTCCGTTTCTATGGATCATCTTCATTCCTTGGCTCATGGCCATTCTTCAGATCACTCCAACCTCTTATTTCCATTGTCACAACTTCTACTGACTGACCCTCCTGCTCCCCCTCCTACTCTTATGAGGATCCTTATGATCACATTTGGCCTTTTCACGATAATACCCCCATCTAAAGGTCCTTAATCACAACTGCAAAGTCCTTTATACAATGAAAGATAACACATATAGGCTCCAGGAATTAAGATAGGGACCTCTCTGGGGAAGACATTAATCAGCCTACCACACCAAACTCTTCAGGAGTTTCATTCTTTCTTCTGCAATTTAGCATAATCATCAGAGGACGGCTGGCAATAGGGAGACATTTTTTCAGGGAGATAGTCTCTCGCTTCAACTCCATCTTCCAACTCCTCCCCCTAATTATGTGAAACCTTCCCCTGTCTAGGGATGAGTCAATCTTGCTTTTTCTGTTCTTTCAAACATGAAGGCTTAATTTCAGCATTTTAAATGTCCAGAGTATGAATTGATTTTTGTACTTCTTTGGTCTCTTTTATCCAAGTTAGTATGTATAGAACATATTTTTTAATGTCCTTAATAGCATACATTGTTATGAACTAGTAATATACATAAAAATGTTCCTTTTGCTATATAAAAATATTGACCTTACGTATAAGATTTGCATGTAGCATGGGAAAGAGAAAAGAAAAAAAAATCTATGTTTCAGAGGCAATAGCCCCTCTGAATCTGGAGAAAAATCATGCTTTTTATAGGGCAAAGGTAACCATCAGGCTTGTAATAAAAGCTTAATTCTAATAGGTCTAGAAGTATGTAAGCAAAATTGGTCACATTGTGAAGAAAATACGTTAAAAAGTTATAGCCAGTCTAGCGCATGTATTGTGTAAAGATTGTGACTTTTATATGCATTTCACTCCCTTAATGATTATGATGTTGAACTGTTTTTGTGTTTTTTACCTGTTTATGTACTTTCTGTTTGAATGTTCATTTATTTTGTTCATTTTAATTTTTTTTTTACCTTATTTTTGAATTGTAAGAATGCTTTATATATTCCGGAAACACATTATTTTTTAAATGTGATTTGCAAATATTTTTCTACCAATTTATAGCTTGTCTTTTTCTTTTAAGCAAAGAGGAATAATTTTAATGATAAAAGCATCTTTTATTTATAAGTTAAAACAGTTTTAAGCTTACATACCTAAAAACATCTTCAGTGAAATATATAAGGCAAACATATTTTAAGAAGTTGATGTAAACTATGTTAATATTTATATTTCTTTCAAGCAGATTAAAATATAAGAATATAAATAACCTGCAATATGTGTGTGTGTATATATATATATAGATATCTATCTATCTATCTATCTATATATATATATATATATATATTCTTATTTATAAAACAGGATCAATTATAAATTATTAATGTTAAAAATATTGAGAATGATAACCTGATAAAACCGAGGAGAAAGTTTATATTCCTATAAACAGAAAATATTATGTCACACATGATATTTTGTCCTAATGAATTTAAGCCCCTATAACAAAGTACCAAAGAGAAGGCAATCTGAAAGGCTATGTGGTATATGCTTCCACTCTATGATGTTCTGGATAAAGCAAAACTATGGAGACAAAAACAGGTCAGTGGTTTCCAGGGGTCAGGCATGGCGGGAGGAACAAATAGGCAGTGCACACACAGAGGGTTTTAGGGCAGTGACACTACACTTTATGATTCCATAATGATAGACATGTACATTGTCCAAATCCATAGACTGTACAACACCCAGAAAAACAATAATGGAAACTGTGACGTTGGGTGACTTGATGTGTCAACGTAGGGTCATCAGTTATAATAACTGTACCACTCTCATGGGTAATTTGATTCCTGGGAAGGCTAAGTAAGCATTTGAGCAAGGAATATATGAGGAATCCTTATATCTTCCTCTCAATTTTTCTATGAACATAAAATTACTCTAAAAGTCTTAAAAATTACCCATAAGTCTATAAATTAATAGCTCTTATAAATCTATATCGCCATCTAACCATTGCACAGTTACAATATGTAATATTTCCATCACAACAAAGAGTTCTCTTGAGCTGCTTTGCATACAGTCCTCAGCCCCTAGTTCTGGATCCTGGAAACCACCAACCTACTTTTCTGTCTTAATAGTTTTTTGTTTTTTGTATTTAGAATTTCACATAAATTACATCATATATATATATAGGTAATGTGAGTGAGTCTGACTTATTTCACTTCACCTGCCATTTAGAAATTCATTATAATGTGTGTTGCTTTTTTTTGTATCCATAATTTATATTAAGGCTGAGAGTTTTTACATTGATACATTTACCAAAATTTTCCTTTACTTTTTTCTTCCTGAATTTGGCAGGCATTTTGGAAAGCTTCCAGTTTTGAGCTTTTGTATAAAGCTGTTTTGAACATTCACATATAATACTTTGTATGGACCTGTGCTTTTATTTTTATGAGCTAAACATCTAGAAGTAGAATTTCTGGGTCTTAGAGTGAATTTATGTTTAACCTCATGAGAAAATGTTAAATTATTTTAAAGTGAATGTACTGTTTTACATTCCCACAAGCAAAGTCTGAGAGCTTCAATTATCCAAATCCTCTCACATACTTAGCATTTTCAAGATTTTTAATCGTAGACTTTTTAAGAGTATTTATTGGTGCTTCATTGTAGTTTAAGGTACATTTTCCCTCCTGGCAAATGATGTTAAGAATTGTTTCTTTTATTTACTGGCTACTCATATTTCTTCTTTTGTAAGGTGATTGTTTATTTTCTACTGGAGTTTCATGTTTGATCATTTTTTAGTTGTGTTATTTTTTTTTTTTAATATTTTCTGGATTGTATTAGTCGATGTTCTCCAGAGAAATAAAACCAATAGCTGTATTCTCCATGAACAAGAAAAACAATATTATAATTTAGAAATGTCTTGCATATAAAGTAGCCCGAAACTATTGGGGAAGAATAGTTATTATTTACAATATGTGTAATATTATTTAGATAAAAGAAACATAAAATTCTGTCTTTTTCATTTTAACATATATTCTCATATTTAAAAAACATGTAGGGGGCAGATAAAGGCTGAAATATTAGTGTTTTATTTGTGTAATAGCATTAGAATAAGTACTATTAGTTTAAATTAAAGCACAGCAAGGCACTTCTACATAATTCAAGCAAACAATTTAACAAATAAACTCCATCCTTCTTTTTACTGCTTCCTAAATTGCCAGTAGCTTGAAGACAATAAGAAAATTATTTTATAATGAAGGGCAATTATAAGAGGGCAGAAAATCTAGGAAAACTCACTTTACAGAAAATAAATAGGCAGATGCAGCTAAATATCTAATTCTCAGGATAAACTTTAATTGCTGTAATTGTAGAATAAAATGCAAAATACATTTCATAAGGTAAATTTAATTATTTGGGGAAAAAAGGATTTTTTAAAAACTATTTTATTTACATTCCATGTTCTGTGTTAGTACTTCAACTAAACAAAAGAATTAACTACAGAAAAGTGATGTTTAGGTAATACAGACAATACATAGGCCAATTATAGAAATCTGCTGTTGGATCTGCACTTGCTATTATCATGTGGAAACAAATTACTTATGCAGCAGAAGACCCAGTAAAGATATATTGCTCACTAACATGTCCTTATTTCTCCAGGAGACGAGCTTTATTTCCTGTGAGCTTTTATAGTACATTGAGTTTGTAAAAAAAAAACAACTGTATATGCACTTCTCTTCTTTCCTAAATTTCAACATCTACAATAAAGCATTTAAATAATAATGAGAACTACCATTTATGTGACATGTTTACATCTATTTTTTTCAGTTCTCACTACATCCAATTTGCATATGACAAATTGAGAATATTGAAATATGGATAAGTTACTTAAGAACCAGATTTAATAAAAAAAGTTTTCAAACCCAGATTCAGGTGACATCAAAGCTTGTGTTTTTTCATATAATAAATAGGTAATATGCAAATTGACTGTCATGCCCTCACAAGATGGCTGCCTACAACCAGGCTGGCAGGAAGTTAGTGGGGAATGACCAAACAACTGAACAAGCAGGCTGTGTGGGCAACCAGGCTGGTGGTGGTGGTGGTGGGGGGGGTTTGAGAGGAGTGACCAGGCCAGCGGGAGAGGTGGGGCAGTTAGGGGTGGCCAGGTTGGCGGGGGTGAGGGGGAGTTAGGGGTGACTAGGCCAACAGGGTGGGGCAGTGAGGGGTGACTAGGCCTGCAGGGTGGGGCAGTTAGGGGCTACCAGGCCGACAGAGAAGGTCAATAGGGGGTGATAGGAGCCAGCAGTCCAGGATTGTGACAGGGATGTCCGACTGCTGGGATCGGGCTTAAACTGGCAGTCAGACATCCCGCAAGGGGTACTGGATTGTTGAGGGGACCCCTCCCCATGCATAAATTTCGTGGACTAGACCTCTAGTCCTATATCATAAAAGGTGAATATGTACATAGACTGAACAGTGGAACAACCGGTCTCTATGACACAAGCTGACCACCAGGGGGCAGACACTCAACACAGGAGCTGCTTCCTGATGGTCAGTGCACTCCCACAGGGGGAGTGCTGCTCAGCCAGAAGCCAAGCTCATGGCTGGTGAGCATAGCAACACAGGAATGTCGGGAGCCTCTTGCGCCTTCACGACAGTGCTAAGAATGTCCAACTGACAGACAGCTTAGCATGTTCCCTGTGGGGAGTGGGCTTAAGCCATCAGTCAGACATCACCCAAGGGCTCCTGGACTGCAAGAGGGTGCAAGCTGGGCTGAATGCATGAATTTTGTTCACCAGGCCTCTAGTTCTTAAATAAATATTTATTGAATGCCATTTATACTCCATGTATTTATAACAGGAATAAAAAATACTTAGTCTCTATACCCATTTAGAACCCATTAGAGAGGAGAGAAAAATATTAACATTTATAAAATTATTTTTGTTGTTAGATTTATGATTGCTGATATAAAGGAAAAGCAAATAGCTCTTTGATTTCCTTCTGGGCACATGCTCAGTCCCCAGTAGAGGGCATGCATTCTGTCTCATCATTGATGTTTCTATCTCTCTCTCCATCTTTTGTCCTCTATGAAATCAATAGAAATATATTTACAAAAAGGATTTCTAGCCACGCAGAGTACTGAAACAAAAGTGTTTAAAACTGGTTGCAAGCAGTGAAAATTTCCTTCATGATTTAGTAAACATGTAACCTATTTTTGTTGCCAATTTAAATATTTACATATTTACTACATGTGTTCTTTGACAGTACTTCTGAATTTCATTTGCTTTTTAAAAAAATATATATATTTCATTGCTTTTTCACAGAGAGTAATAGAGAGGGATAGAGAGTTAGAAACATCAATGAGAGAAACATCGATCAGCTGCCTCCTGCACAATCCCCACTGGGGATGTGCCTGCAACCAAGGTACATGCCCTTGACCGGAATCAAACCTGGGACCTTTCAGTCTACAGACCAACGCTCTATCCACTGAGCTAAACCAGTTTCAGCTCAT
The DNA here is from genome assembly GCF_014108245.1 of Pipistrellus kuhlii. Classification (NCBI taxonomy): domain Eukaryota; kingdom Metazoa; phylum Chordata; class Mammalia; order Chiroptera; family Vespertilionidae; genus Pipistrellus; species Pipistrellus kuhlii. The sequence goes on from NW_023425449.1 coordinate 16,170,328, forward strand.
TTGCTTTTTTAAGTATAACATAAAAGAGTCTATCTGGAATATTTTCTGGCTTCATAATTGGGATGTTTAGTTTTCACCTGCAAGTTATAAGTTTGTCCTGGGGCTAGCTTACCCCAAAGGGCTAACCAGCACTGGAATCCCCAGAGACTGTCACTGATATCCTGCCCCTTGGATTTCAGCCATGATTCTTAGAATTCTAGGGCATTTCCACTGAAAGTCTGCTGTTGGCCTCTCACCTACCTGGCTCTGTGCCTGGAAGTTAGCATTTCTTGGCGTCTCTTTGTCCTATGACTAATGAGTTCTATATCAAAAAGATTATTCAGAACCTAGTTCCAGCATTGTATATCCAAATTACTTAGGAGAACCTGTGACATCCTAATATTAATTTAGGATAAAAGAGTATAAGAGAACCAGAAAGAGAAAGATAATTTAGAATCAAAGGAGAATATGAGAACTAGGGAGAAAAAGAAATTAGTGAGAAACTCATAAGGAATAATGAAGTTATTATTAGCATGCTTTTCAACCTTTTAATTTAGTTGTTCGCTGTTAAAGAATAGTTTCAAATAGATCAAGTTTATTTAAATGGTTCTGAATTTTTTCAAGATTTAAAGTTCTTAACATTGTCCAAATACCTGAAATCAGGAAGTTATTAATCTTTAATTATTCAAATCGTTTAAATGCACAATTTATAACATGACATTATAAATAGTTTACTAGTGTCTCTCTCTCTCTCTCTCTCTCTCTCTCTCTCTCTCTCTCTCTCTCTCTCTCTCCTCGATGAAAGACACAGATCTCACAACAGATGCAGCTATCATCAATGAAATCTGACCTTGGCAAACTGTTGAAAACTGCATTTGATGATTAATTGTACATGATTGCTGTATAATTTAGGTTTTATGCTTTTCATTTCAAGTTATAAATTTGAATCAATTTTGTTTGGTTATATTGAATAGCAGCTAACCATTCAAATGGAAATGCTCACATATTTTTATATTAGAGTAGTTTAGTGAGAATAATTTTGAAATCAACAGTAAATAAATACAGCTTTAGCCTATCTTTTCAGTTCAGTGGTACAAGCATAAAGGTTTTTTTCCAGTGTAATTTTTATCAGTGTTTAGAACTCTTATTAAATTGCTGTATTTTTCACGTGGTTTTATGGTATTAAAATATAATTTTATGAATGAAAGCTAAAAATCACTCTTGATTTCTCTTTTCCCCCCTGTTCCCTATATTTAACTCCACAACAACAGTGTGTTTAACTCCAAAATATGTCATGAATTTTCTGTATTTTTTTATCTGTAATCTCTTCAGCCAAATCTAAGTCAGCATCAAATCTCACAGGAGCTATTATATTTTCCTAGCAGTTCTCCTTACTCTATTCTTACCCACACTATCAACACTTGTTTCCTTCTCCAAATAGCAGTAGTGAGGGTGATTTTATTTATTTTTTACATAAATCACACCATGGAATTCACTTGTCTACTATAGATTTTATTGTACTTCATTAAAAAATCAAAACATTCAACATTGTCTGTCTCTAGTATCTTATTAGATTTTACCTGGACTCTTTTTTATTATTATTTACCACTTTCTTCCTAATTTATTATGTTGTAACCACACTGACCATTTTGTTTTCTTTTTTAGAAAATGCTTTCTGAAAACGTTATAATTTCTGTTCTCTGACTTAGGATACACTCCTTGAAAATGTCTTGATTCTTGTATATTTTTTATCTCAGTTAAATACCAAGCTTATGTGATGCTTTCTGTCTAATGTTACCTTCCACTCTGCCCGAACCTGTCACTTTCTACCAAATTATTTTATTTAAAATTCAAAGTGATCTTATTTATGCATTTGACATTATTTATGCTCTGTGTCCTTTGTGAAATGTTCTCAGCTTTATGAAGTCAGGGGCTTTGTCTCTTTGTTATCTGCTCTATCCTCCACAATTAGAAATTTGCCACATGATAGGTAGCATTACCCAATACATTGATGCATAGATTAATGTGAATTATCATATTCTCAAAACAAAAATATGAATATTCTGCCATTAGAAAGCTAAGGATTAATAACTTGCCTCATATCAATAGACAATTAAGAAGTAAATGAGGTTGATCCTTTTGGTACCTAGTCACTGCTCTTCTTTCTAAAATAATATATCTATATATTTTATTGATTTTTCAGGGAGAGGAAGGGAGAAGGATAGAGAGTTAGAAACATTGAAGAGAGAAAAACATCAATCAGCTACCTCCTGCACACCCCCTAATTGGATGTGCCCACCCTTGACTGGAATCAAACCCAGTTCCTTTCAGTTGGCTGGCTCACACTCTGTCCACTGAGCCAAACCAGTTTCGGCCCTAGTCACTGCTCTTCTGCTTATAGCATATTAATGTCATAAGAACCAGATCACAAATGATTTAATTAAAACAGGAATAAGGTACATCTTTCAACTTCCAGTTTAGTTCCCACCAACAGAACACCATTCACCACTTCCAGAGCTCATATGTTTTTTTCATAAATGCTATCATGTCTGTATTCTCTTTCTGTTTTTAATTATTTTTCTTGTAATTGAAATGCACATAATTAGGGTCATTTACAGAGGGGAATTCCAATATCAGCCATGACTAAGTAGTAGCTTTTAGAAAAGATGGAATACACACAGCAAATACAGGAGGGCAATCGCTTCCTGAGGAGGGGGGCTCTGCAATCCCTGAGGGAAGAGAAAGTCAGCTTCACATTTATCCTGTTTTGTTTCCCCTAAGGGCGGCTGCTGATAGTCGTCAGTACAGGGCAGACTGACAGCACAAAGCTATAATCTTAGCAAGCTATGGAGAAAGTCACGGGAGTTCAGGACTGCCAAACTGTCTGACATTTGAGTGATAACCTCACAGGGAGGAGTCAGCAACCTGAGTCCCCATTTCTGGGTGCAAATTCCCCTCAAGGTTTCACCGACCCCTAATGTGTGAGCGTACAGGACTACCCTGGTAGGAACCTTATTGTAGAAAGAGGCATCCGAGAGGTTAAAGGGCTGAACACATATTGTAGCAGTTACCCGATGCTTACAAAAGCAGAGGCTGAGTTGGGAGCTTGCCTGGATGGAGGTCTTGATCAATACCCCATTTTATGAGTTGAAATCTAGGAAAGGCCACACATCTTAGAGGTAATGGATTAAGATAAAATGTAATGAAGAAAGGATTAAGAAGAAGGGATTAATTTGAAATGTGACAGCCATTAAAAAGCATAAAACCAATCTTTGCTGGGAAAAAAAAAAAATGACCTACCTATGTGCTTTATGAGGGCAGAAGGGACATTCACCATTGGGGGAGGAGATAATATCTTCCAGAACTTCAACAGATGTAAGAATCGGTATCCTATATGCAACTTAATATTTATGTTGCATGCTAAGAAACGGTCCAAATGACTAATAGGGAAAATGCCAACAATATAAACACATCCAAGGCAGATTCAGATATGGAAGTTTGATAAAGGGATATTAAAATACCTATGGTTTATGTGCTCAGGTAAACAGAGGTAAACATAGATAATTCCTGGAGAAATCAGGATCCATAAAATATGAGGCAAAAAGGTGTTCTAGAACTTAAAATGACAATTTGATAGACCAATGTTATATCATAATAGGCATACATATAGTCATATAGTCGCAAGAAAAGCGGGGAAATGGAAGACAAATCAGTTGGAAATATCTAAACTTCTGTGAATTATTAAAATATTAAGATGATGTAGAGGTATTTTGAGTTTTGTTGATTTTCCACTTACTCCACAGGTCTTTAAAGTGTCAGCAGGATGGGCAAAGGACAAAAGAAATGTAAAAGTTATCCTTGTCTCTAGGATATACCGGGGAACTTCTGGATGGGATTCAGAAAAGCCACTGGCCTTACATGACTGCAGACTTCCAGATGAATAATGACACCTGGGCACTTGCACAGTCAAACTCTTCTACTAGTCTCAGCAGCTTTATTCCTGTTGAGGTCCCTTGTTTTCTAGTGTGTGGATGGAAAAGATATTTCTATTTCCCAGAAACATAATTAGAAATGAACGAAATATTTTACAATATTGAACTATATTACAATCCACCAGGTCAAGTCTTGGTAAATAGTAAGAATTCAACAAATTCATGTTTGTTTTGGTTTCCTTCCACTCCTCCAAGGTAAGAATTTTAGTCTAGGGATAGTTGCTTTCCCAGTGATACAATAAATTGCCTCATAAACTTAAGCTTAAAAAAATAAATATTTCATTTTCCAGTGAAAAGCTTTCCCCTGCTATGTGAAATACTTTCCATTGGCCACCCACTTTTTTTTTTTTTTTAATCTTTTATACTTCCTACATGAACTAATTAAGTGAATGAATAGCCATTCATCTGAGGCCAACTAGCTGATTATCTTTAGAAATAACATCATGAAAAAGCCTCCAGTGTTAGCTAAATACCACTCAAAATTCACATTCAAAACTAACTAATGTATATGTTCTGCCTATCTGAGCAAACACACATAAAATTAACTCTAAAATTGCTCAGGTGTAAGGGAAATTTAAACACTATTGGGGGAAAAAAGTGTCAATATGCCTATCAAGTATTTTGGTTTGAGACAGAGCCAGTCATAAAATCACTTGCATAAAAACTCGCAAATAATTTATATCTAATGCAAAAAAGAATACTTAAGTGTGATACATAAAGAATAAAAATATTAAACACAAATTAATGTTCCATATGCTGAGGCATTGAGAATAGATGGATACTTGCAGTAATCTATTTCCAATTTTACTACATCTCTCATTGTAAATATCTCAGTTGTTTTGTTTTTATTCTTTACCATTGGCCTTCAAACTCATCTTCCACCTTTCTACTTTCTTTCAGCCTCTACCTTGAACCTCTTATATTCAAATTGACAATTATTTCCTCCATGAGGTCTTTTCTAAACCCTCTGTTAATATTCTCTTTCTTCAGATTCTTAATTGACCCATAGCTTTATTTTCTTTGTTACTGTATTGAATAGATTTTTACGTTAGTACAGATTATTATCTTTCAAGAGAGCTATATTCTAAGATCTTTACATTGTACCAAGTATACAAATATACTATGTTTATGTAGGATTTAGTCTTCTTTCCAAGTCAGATATTTTTCTTACCTTTATTTTATGAATGCTTGCCATTTCATTATCCATTACAAACTTACCTTTAACCCTATGAACATTTCAAATGTATATAATATTGGTATTTCTCAATGGGAATTTATGAAATTATGAGAACAAGAAGAGAATAACAGAGTCAGAAGTATTAATTTCTGTATTAAACTTATTTTTTATTTTGGTGAGTTGGTCCACTAATTAAACCTCAGGAATTTTCCATTCAAATGCAGTCTACATTAATTATGTAAATTGCTCTAGGTCATCAGCCAATAGGTTGCTTGTGATTACTGGACATAGTAAATATTAAATGTGTCAGTCCCACAGTTCTAATCTGCTTTTCTTACTCTAGAAAATTTATTTTATTTTTTTATCTTTTTAGCTTCTAAGATTTATCTGAGAAGCTTTACCAGATGCTGTCTCAAACTGTGTCTGATTAAAAGTAAAATGAAAATATTTACATTAAGTATCATTGTATTTATTTGAACTGGTTATGAATCGCATTATTAAAGTGAACACATTTTAAGTATACAAATCAATGACATTTTATACATATAAGCATCTCTGTACATTGCCATCCAGATGAACATACACGATCTTTACCATCTCTCTATTATCTCTGTCTTTTCATTTCACACATAGTACACTTTCGACAATGTCCCAATTCTCTTTTGTCCTTTTTCCCGGTCTATGTTTCTGCTCAGATATTTTAAATTGTTTGGCCATTGTATTTACAAATTTCCATCCTCTGTAGTCTGCTGTTAATTATATCCAAGGTGTTCTTCATGTAGGTCACTATTATTTAACAGAAAGTTTATTGGAATCTTTTTTTAAGTGTTAAGCATCTGTTGCAATTATACAGAACTCAATCTGTTACAGCCATATTTTCTATAATCTGTTACATCCCTATTTTCTATAATTTTCCCTCTGCTTCCTGCTCTTCCTCCCACCTGCTATTCTCTGTTAGAATTTCACCTGGTGCGTGGACAGCTCAGAAGGTAACAATGTACCTGAGCTACATTTTCACACAGATCTTGGGGGACTCCTGAATGCATCTGCCCTTACTTAGTGTCTTTCATCGCATTTCTCTGAATCACTTCCTTCCCATGGAGGCTGATACTCAGGGGGATTCTCTCTGCTGCAGGTGGGGAATGCCCTGCAGGAGAAGGTTGATGTGAATGAGAGGCTCTTGTCAGCTGCTTTCTTCCGCTCTAATATGGAGGCTCCCAATTGGTTGGTTCAATGCCTGTAACCTTGATTTTATAGATTGTGTCCAGCTTTTATACATTAATTTGGGCCAGTTATTTATTTATTTAATGGAATCATGCATCAAACATGTTTTGTGCTTGCTTTCGCCCTCTCAGATAAAGTATGTCAAATACGGTTGGTTATTCATGTCATATTATGAATATGCTACAGTTCTTTCCACAGTTGGTATTATCATGTTTTGTTTTTTCTTATTTTATATCACTATCATGATTTAATTCATATTTTGGCTTTAATTAGTATTTTCTGATGTATAAATGAGGTTGGTGACTTTTAGTTTGTGTACTGAACATTAGCTTACTTCCTTTCCAAAAATCTTGCTCACCTTTCTATTATGTAGATTTATAAAATCTTATGTATATTTATAAAAGCTCTTCATATATATTGAATATGTTATGCATTTGTGTTTTGCTAATATCTTGCAGACTGTGCAATTTAATAATGCCTTTTTAATGGACAAAATTTCTTAATTTTCAAGTAGTCCATGTTTTTCAATGTTTGTATGTGTGGTTAGCCTTCCAGTGTCCTTTATATAAAATGTTTCCTTACTGCAATCTGATCAAAGTACTGTCCTATGTAAAATGTATAATGCTTCCAGTGTTCTGCTTGAACTCCCCTAAGCAAGAAATATTAAGCAAAACAAACAAAAACAAAATCCTTATGCTTTAAGGCTGCCCTACCTGGATACTATCATTTAGAGACCATATCCTGGAGGAGATTTTAAGTCTCCCCATCACTCATTCTTGGGTCTGCTTTTTTTGTTTCGGGTTAGTTCTGGTTTGTTATATTTCTGATGTCCCCCTCCAGGACCTAACTACTTCTCCCAGCTCATGTCTATCTAGCAGCCTACTCTAACAATTTTTTAATCAATTAGAGTATTTGGAACTATATACATAATTCAGTGTCCTGTAGAAATTTCTTCACCAATTTCTAATAATTTCTAGGCATTCAGCTTTAATAGAAATCCAATATGAGAATTTTAGATTGAGAGAAATTATTTCTGAGTCTGTTGCACATCTGTAGTTGAAGACATTAGCATTTAGATAAGAATCCACATAATAAATTCCACTTTCAATTGTCACTGGGAAAGTTTGTCCATTTAGATAAACATATTTACTTTCTGTCATCAGATAGAGAAACTTATAATGAAAGGTTTCCATTTAAGCATTAGTCACCAAGAAATGCAGCATTAACTCTTTGTTTCACCAGAATTCAGGTGACAGTTTTATCTATGTCTTACTCTTTTTCCTGTTTCATTCTGTTTAATTTTTTTAAAAGAGCTTTTAATGAGTTATAATTGACTACACATTTTTTAAAATTTCAAATATAAAAATGTTGATATATGTTTATACTTGTGAAAACATCACCATCATAAGTATAATATCCATCACTATCAGAAAGTTCCCTGTGCCCATTTATTATCACCCTCCTACCACTCCTGGCACCCTACCCACTCCCCAAACAACCACTGATCTACTTTATCCTTCTATAAATTAGTTTGACTTTTTATAATTTAATATTAATAGAATCATAATTAGATACTAATCTTTTTTGTCTGGACCTTTTTATTTAATATAATCATTTAAAGACTCATGTTGTAGCATATATCAATAATTAATATCTTGTTGTTAATGAGTAAGACTGTACTGTAGGAAAATGCCACAGCTGTTTGTCCAGTGACCTGTTTATGGATATTTGGATCATTTCTATATATGCACAATTACAATAAAGCCACTATGAACATTTGTATAAAAGTCTTTGTATGACATAAGATTTTATACTAGCAGTGATATGAGTACATCACATGGTAGATTTTTTTGTTTAAATTTTAAGAAATTGACAAATTGGATTTAAATATGCTTGTACCTTTTTTTTCTCACTGAAAATTAATGAGAATTTCAGTTAAACCTTATCTCTTCAATACATGGTATGGTCAGTCTTTAATTTTAATCATTTAACAAAAAACAAGCTTATACAATTGTTTTATGTTTCATTTCATTAATGGCTACTGGCATTTAATATCATGTACATGTTTGCCAACTGTGTATCTTTTCTTGTGAAGGATCAATTCACATTGTTTTCATATTTACTAAATGTGTTATTTGTATGAGTATAGAACTTTGATGGGGCTACCATACTTTTATCAAATATATTATTTGCAAATATGTTGACTTACTCTGTGGCTTCTCTTTTCATTCTGTCAACAGTGTGTTTTTAATTGTAATGGAGTCTGATTTATCAATTTATTCTTTTATTGATTACACATTTAGTGTCATATTTAAGCAATTTGTACCCAATCTCAAAAAGGCAGGCAAGACTCCCCCCTGGTCCCTTGGCATATGGTGCTGGATGCCACAGCTCCCACAATATTACTTTTCTTCTTCTTCAGAGATGAATTCCAAATTGTTGTTCAGGGGAACATGATTAGAGATGTCTTATTCAGCCATCTTGCTGACAGCACTAAGGTAAACAGTATTGTAGGCATTACAGGTTGTATACTAAACAAACAGATATTTCCCTCAAGGAGCTTATAGAGGACAGTGAATAAATAAATAAACATATAGTATGTGGAGGCGATACAACTGATGCATAAAAATAAAGTTAAATAAGAAGAGAGACATACTATTCAGTTATGAAAGAGATCAGCGAAGGCTTATCTTTTAAAATGCCATTTAAGCCGAACTTGAAAGAAAAGAATGAGGGATTCAAATGGTTATTAGGAGAAAAGACAGAATATCAAGTACAAATATCCTAGGATGAGCTTTTTCTTATTAAATTGTCATATAAAATATCCCCTAATTGCCTTTTTTAATTACCTAAACATCTATTTCATACCTTTCACCCTTACATGTCAAGGATGTGTGAAGATGCCACTCAGTGTTAAGAAAAATAGGGCCATAAAAATAGATCATTTAGGACTTTGTAATCCTAAGACATGTATTAGAATTCATTTTGAGGCTATTAGAGGATTTGGAGGAGATGAATAGCATCATGTGATTTGGATTTTAATGTGATCACTGAGACCACCCTGCTGAATCTAGTTTGGTAGAGAGGTAAAGTGAAAGTAGGAAGATAAAATTGTTCAATATTACAATAAAAATACTTGGACTTTGGACCAGTATAGGTGCTATAGATACGTTGAGAAGTATTTGGATTCTAGGTATATTGAAAGCAATTGACAACAATTTTGGAGCTGTTTGTGAGAGAAAGAGGGGAGTCAAGTATGCCTCCAAAGCCTTCTGCCTAAGCAAATTAAAGTATTGCTTACAAACATGGGGGAAATGTACAAGGACAAAGAGGGTTGAAATGTGAAAGACAAATCAGTTTTGTATAATTTTGAGAAATCTCTTAGGCATCTGCATAGTTAGATCAAGAAAGTATTTGGCCCAACCTGCATGACTCAGTGGTTGAGCATCAACCTATGAACTAGGAGATCATGGTTCAATTCCCAGTCAGGGCACATGGCCAGGTGCTCTGTTCACTTTTTATCTGAAATTTAAAAGATTCTGAGATTTGTAAGATTCTTATTCCATTGTATGAAAGTTGTTATATGGTGAAGCTATTGCATCCACTGAGCAAGCACCTAAATGTCATAGCCATATTTTACCCCATTAGCTATAGATTGTATATGATATTTTTATATATTAGATAAATTTCCTCCATAGTGTTACATGCTACAGATTATAAATCTACTTTCACAGGTAATTCTCCTATATGCGTGAAATATTGAATTCTCTTGTAAGACAGCATAGCACAGTGTCTCCTTAAATTGGAAACACACAAAAAATACTTTCCCAGCATGGATAAAACTTTTCTCTAGGATTTAACAATAATTCAATAAAACCAATAAAAAATTAAAGACATAAAACAGAAAAAAAGCTGGGTACAAAACATGTACTAAGCCCATGTCTCTAATCCTTCCCTGTGGGTTCTTTTATATGCTGCCTTGCTCTTAAAATGACTGTTTTTATATCTAGCTTCTAGCCTATCCTATATACCGTATTTTTCGGACCATAAGACGCACTTTTTTTCCCCCAGAAGTGGGGGGAAAAAGTCCCTGCGTCTTATGGTCCAAATATAGCCTACACATAAACTTTAAAAAAAAAGTTTTTTTACTTGCCCGGCTCTGTGTGGTCTCTGTGTGCTTGCCCGGCTCTAAAATGGTTCTAAATGCTGCTGTTTACTTTACAGGGTTGATTACATGTGTTTATGACTGTGATGTTGGGTTTTAATGCACATAAAATATTTTAGGACACTATTTGTTTCAGAATCTTTTTTTCTTCATTTCCCTTCTCTAAAAACTGGTGCGTCTTATGGTCCGGAGCATCTTATGGTCCGAAAAATATGTAATAAAGAGGTAATATGAAAATTGACTGTCACACCCTCACAAGATGGCTGCCTACAACCAGGCTGGCAGGAGGCTTAGTGAGGGATAACCAAATGACTGAACAGCAGGTTGCATGGGGCAACCAGGCCCTGTCCCCATTTATCCCCCCATACCAATTGGGGGGTGGGGCCAACCAGCCAACCACCCCTGGCCCCTCTTCTTCATTGCTGGTCCCTGATCAGCCCCCCACATCCCACTCAGGGGTGGGGCTGGCTGGCCCACTGCCCACAGCCTCTACCTAAGGCTGGCCCTACCTCCAATCAGCCCTCACCACCTCACTCAGCCCAGGGCCCCTCCCCCTGGCTGGCTCCATCCCTGATTGGCCCCTCCATCCCAATCAGGAGCAGGGCCTGCAGGCCAATTGCCCGAAGCTCCTCCCCTGGCCAGCCCAGCCCTGTTTGGGCCCCAAGTGGGATGGGTTGATTAGCAAACCTCCCACCATCTTCTCCTCCCAACAGGCCTGGCCCCAATCCACCCTAATCGGGGCTGCGCCAGTTGGACCCCACCCATTCACAAATTCGTGCACTAGGCCTCTAGTATTCCTATAAAAGTAGCCAATTTTTTCTATCATCCAAGTGTCAGATTTCAGTTTTCAACATCTCTAACTACAATATTAGGCATACATTTCAGCTTTGCCAAACCAATTCAATTTCATTGAATGAATCTTTTTCCAGCATCAGATAAAGATTGTTCCCTGTCCTTTGTTGCAATGACTATATGCACACATATACTTCACAAAAAATAAGCAAGCATTATACATGAAGACTGTGTGTATACATATGTACATATGAACACACACATATAGGCATATATTTCTATATATACATATATTGGTATTATATAGAAGAAAACATTTATCTAAAATATATATTGTTAGCATAGTTTCAATTTTGCTGTATGTACACAGCTTTTGAAATAATCACACCGAGCAATTTTCCTCCTTAAAAGCACAACTCTCTGTACTTTCTTACATCTTGGTTCACTTATTTACTTTACTTCATGGTCCCTTGGGCATTGAGTTGTGATCTCTATTTTCTAGTTTTGTAACATATTTTTCCTCCCAACTTCTGCAATTCCCATCAAGGTTTTAAAGATTGTAAGGCCAAATTGCTCAGTTGAGAGTAACCATATCATTCTTTCACACCTGCTGTCTCAACCAAAAAGAAAAAAGAACAAAGGTTGAACCAGTCGCATAGTCCAGGTATATCAGGTCAACTTTGCAGTTCATTTCTTTCTCTAACATCTCTTTATTGAGGGATAATGATTTTTTCTCTGTGAAGGTGATAATTGAGCTCTTTTCCAAATACTACTCTATTTTGCCATTAACTTGTTGGAAAAACTTATGTATAACATTTACATTTTTTAAACCAATTTTATTTAAATCTTAATTAACAAAGTGAATTGTGAATACGTTGGGTCTGTGGCATCAGAACAGCTGCCGGGAACCCTCTGCAGCTGTGGATTAACTCTGGGGTCTGGGGAAATTTATCTGTTTCTTCTTCAGTTTGATCATTAATAAAATGATGATAATAGGGGCACCCATATCAAAATGTTTTCATAAGGAACAAATATGATACATCTTAAGGGCTGTAATAATCTTGCATAGAGTTAGCATTCTGTAAAATGTTTTATTATTTTATTATATATAGTATCATATGAAAATTTCACCACTCACAGATAAGCACTCCATAGGTATACCCAATGCCTCTAATGATGATTAAATGTAATCTGTAACTATGTGTACCAATTAGAGAAAGGCATGCATTATGCATATGAAGGCTTTAAAATAATAACAAGAACAGATTTGGTTACTTAGAGATTTTTAAAAATGAATCATTGGTAGGATGCAGCTGTGATTTGTGGTTTTTGTATAATATAGAGTGATTAGGACTTTATTCCACTTTCATTTACTGAAAATAGATAGTAATTGATGGATTTCTTTTTGTGTACCAAAAGAATTTCTCTCAGATACTCATTGAACACATCTAATGTAGTTTTAAAATTAAAGTAGAAAAAATAAATATTTTAACTTCAAGACAGATACCCCAAATATTTATCCTAGGAAACTAAGCCTCGCAAAATTAGATGTCTTATCATCTTGACAGTATGAAGTAGCAAACACTTTACATCCCACTAGAATCAATTCTCTTTCAATATATTAAAATTGTATTGGATCTTAAACTCCTTCCCCCTGAAAATTATAATTAGAACAATAAGCTTATCTCAACTTTTATTGAATACCTACTAAATATTAAAATACCACAGATAGAAAAATATATATGTGCATATACTTCTGACATTAGGAAAGTTTAAGGAAAATATGTAATTTTCTAGAAAAAAGGAAGACAAATGATTTTTTATTATTATTTATTTTTATTTAATTTATTATTTTAATTTCTTAATAAAATATACCATAGTCAGTCAAAAACAGTAATTAGGACTTAATAGTATTGCATCAGAGGAAGAGTGTTGAGATTCTCCAAGATTAGACAGTGAATACCCAGAAGGCTAAAGCCTTCTTATTTCTACCAGAATTTCAGAAAGAACTATGGTCAAAGAAACCCGACTGTCAGTAATGCTGAAAAAGGAAGGATGATAGAGCACAGATGATCTTTAGAGCAATGAAATGATTCTGTATAATACTCTAATGGTGATAAGTGTCATTATACATTTGTCCAAACACGTCATATGTACAACACCAAAAGTGAGCCTAATGTAAACTATGGATTTGGGTGGTAATGATGTGTCAGTGTAGGTTCATCAGTTGTAATAAATGTACTGCTCTCATGGGGATGTTGATTATAGGGGACTATGCAGTGTGTGAGGGAAGGGGTTATATGGGAAATCTGTGTACCTTGTTTCAATTTTGCTGTGAACCTAAGATTACTATTTTTTTTTAAAGTTAATGATCATGCATAAATATAGGAAGTCAAGGAGAGTATTAAAAAAAATAGATCAATTTAAAACCTAAGGCCATTGATATGAACCTGTGTATTTCAGCAATTTAAAAAGTTTACTTATTTTTGCATTGCTTCATTTAAAGTTGTTTTTGTTATATTGTATAAATTTTGACCTGAGTTACATTAATACTTTGTTGCTACTGCAATAAGGCACATATAAAACACCTTGATTACTTGGGGACAGTACATATATCTTCATTTGTCAATAACATTGGGTTGACAGTGTATTTATTCCTAATATAACATAACAGACAAAAAAAGGTGCATAATATGCAAATGTGAACATGATAAAAACAAAATTTAGAAGAAATCTTATAACAAAAAAAGACAGATTTAATAAGGCTCACTGAGAAAGTACATTGGTTAGGCTTTATATGATTTCTGCTTAAATATATGTAATAATTATATTAATCTATACTTTTGATGTCTGCTGATATATTAATACCAAGTTCATTACAAGATATGACAAACAAACAACCATCTATAATAATAAAAGCGTAATATGCTAATTAAACAGATGTCTTTAGGGATGACTTCTGGACAAAGCTGGGGCTGCAAGGGAAGCCCGGTCCCAGGTGCCAGAGAGAAGCTAGTGCTAGCAGCCAGGAGATGGAAGGCCTATTCTTGACGAATTTCATGCATTGGGCCTCTAGTGAAATATAAACGGCCATTGTATAGTTCTTCACACTATGGATCAAAATACCATATAGTAAAACAAAAATTCAGGTTTCATTGTCAAAATGTGAATATTCTTTTTAAGTAAGTAAGCAAGCTAGATATGTTAGTGTACATGTCTAGTGAGAGTCCATTATCCCATTGCCACAAATATATCTAAGAAGCTAAAGTGTCAAAAATCTAAATCTATAGGACCACTTTTCTTATGCATACTCATTTTCCTACTTAAACTCACATAGTTCTAGTTTGAAGATAGCAAATTTATTAAAATTATTATGAGCACATTTTTGTGAAACATTTGTATAATTTGACAATGTAATTAGCACTTCACAGAACATATGGTCCCAGTGACTAAGAGCCAACTAACTGAATAATAATTAAGATTGGAAACTCAAATAAGAGAAATAAAAAAAAATGTAGAGTAAGGGCCCTTATTAAAAATTAATAAACAAGGAAAAAAAATGAAGAAATGTTCTCAATGTCAAATGTAGAATTTTAATTTGGCAATTAAAGTAGAAAAAGGTAGCCGGGACCGGTTTGGCTCAATGGATAGAGCGTCGGCTTGGGGACTGAAGGGTCCCGGGTTCGATTCCGGTCAAGGGCATGTACCTTGGTTGCGGGCATATCCCCAGTAGGGGGTGTGCAAGAGGCAGCTGATCGATGACTCTCTCTCATCGATGTTTCTAACTCTCTATCTCTCTCCCTTCCTCTCTGTATAAAATCAATAAAATATTAAAAAAAAAAAATAAAGTAGAAAAAGGTAAAATCATGTATTTTAAGAAAAACTAAAGTAAACTTTAACATAATTATCTTGAAGTTTGAGGCAAAATTCTAAAGATTTTATTTATTTATTTGATACAATTCTTAGTGTAGTCTTTTATATTACCAAAGTCAGAGCATATTTTGATTTCAACTCATATTTTCTATTTTCAAATTCATTTCTGGGATGGTAATCATAAAAGGCTTTACAAACAGCCTTGGGAGCTCTTGAAGTGATCAGAAAGAAAAACTCCACAACATATCAATTTTTAGAAGACTTTGGAGGAGCTGCTTAAGCACTACTTATTCAACTCTATCACTAATGGACCATTTATTATACAATATCTCATCATATAGTGCAGGTCATTAAAATACTGTTCAAAAGCAGCACAAGTACAGATAATACATATCCATGATAAATATAGGGATATATAATATTGAAGAGCCAGTAATTTTTCCCATTACAAGGTGAGACCACATAGATTTACAGTTGTAAGTACATGAAACACAGATTTTATTATTGTATTATTATATATTAACTAGAGGCCTGACACACAAAATTTGTGCACTCGGGGGAGGGGGCAGGTAGGTCCCTCAGCCCTATCTGAGCCCTCTCACAGCCCAGGTGCCTTCAGGGGATGTCCAACTGACAGCAGTTGGACGTCCTTAGTGCTACTGCAGAGGTGGGAGAAGCTCCTACCACTGCTGCTGCACTGCTCATCTGTGAGCCCTGCTTCTGGTTGAGTGGTACTCCCTTGTGGGAGCACACTGACCACTAGGGGGAAGGTCTTGCATTGAGCATCTGCCCCCTGATGGTCAGTATGTGTCATAGTGACAAGTCGTTCTGCCATTTGGTTGATTTGCATATTAGCCTTTTATTATATAGGATTATTTTTATTTTCCATATAAACAACTCTAAATATACTTTGGCCCCACCTGGATATTGACATATAATTGAAAAATAAAATTATATACATTTAAAATGTATAATGTGATGTTTTCATATACACTTATACTCTGAAAAATTTGCCACATTTTAATACATTGATCATCTCATATATGGTGTGTATGTGCGTGTGTGTGTGTGTGTGTGTGTGTGTGTGTGATGAAAATGCTTAAGATCTACCCTCTAAACAAATTTCAAGTATGCAATACAATATTATTAACTACACTCACTATCATGTATGTTTGAACTCATTCATAACTGAATTTTATTACCCTTCAATAACATAGCCCCATAATTATTTGTATGTCTCCTTTGGGAAAAAGAAGTCTATTCAAGTCCATTGCCCATTTTTAAAATTTGCATTATTTGTTTTTTGTTGTTGAGTTGTATGAGTCCATGTGTATGTATGTTTTACCTATTTTAAATATTAACCTCTTTTTAGATATATGTTTTGCAAGTATTTTCTTCCATTCCATAGGATGGCTTTTAATTTTGTTGATTATTTCCTTTGATGTGCAAATAATATTGGTTTTATATAGTCTGGCTCCTATATTTTTGCTCTTGTTAACTGTGCTTTTGGCATCATACCTAAGAAATCATTTTCAAATCATTGATAAGAAACCTTTACCATATGCTTTGTTCTAAAAATTTTACCACTGCAGCTCCTCCATTTAAATTTTTAATCCATTTTCAGTTAATTTTTGTGAGTGCTGTGCAATAAGGATTCAGCTTCTTTCTTTTATAAATGGATATCTAATTTTTCCAACAGTGTTTAGTTATTCATCTATTCTCACCAGAGGATATTTTCTCATTGATATTTAGAGAGAGTAGAAGGAAGGAGAGATACACAGAGAGAAACATTGATGTGAGAGAGACACATTGATTGGTTGCCTCCTGCACATGCCCCTGTCAGGTCTGGGTTTTGAGCCTGCAACATAGGTATGTACCCTTGATTGGAATCAAACCCTGGACCCTTCAGTCTGCAGATTGATATGCTATCCACTGAGCCAAACCTAGGGTCCAGCGGCATTTATTAAAGAGACCATCCATTTTCCTATTATGTGTTTTGGGGACACTTGTCAAAGATTAGTTGACTTTTTATGTGTGGGATTATTTCTGGGGATTCTCTTCTCTACCACTGGTTTACATGTTTGTTTTTATGGCAGCACCATACTATCTTAATTATAGTAGGTTTGTAGTATATTTTGAAATTAGGAAGTGTGATTTTGTTTTTCTTCTTCAAAATTGTTTTGATGATTTGAGATCCTCTGTAGTTCCATATGAATTTTAAGGTTTTTTTTTTCTTCTATTGCTGTGAAAATTGCCATTGAAATTTTAATAGAGGTTCTATTGAATCTGTGGATCATATTTGTTTATATGGAATTTTAACAACATAAAGTCTTCTAACCCATGAATATGGAGTGTCTTTCCATTTATTTAAATTTATTTTATCAATCTCATAGTTTTTAGTGTACAGGTATTTCATCCCTTTGGTTAAATTTATTTCTAATTATTTTATAACTAGAGTTCCGATGCATGGATTTGTACACAGGTGGGGTTTCTCAGCCTGGCCTGCAGTGATCGGGCTGAAACTGGCAGTGTGACACTCCCCAATAGGTCCTGGATTGCAAAAGGATGCTGGCCAGGCCAAAGGACCCCACTACTGCACAAATCTGTGCACCCAGCCTCTAGTATTTGTATAAGACGTTTGGTTAATCTCTTCCTGGCCCTCCCTGCTCCCTTCCCGCTGAGATTCATCAGTCTGTTCCATGTTTCTATGCCTGTGGTTCCCACTCCTGCATTGAGTGTCTGTCCATGGTGGTCAATGCACATCACATCTACCAGCTGGTTGGCTGGTTGGCCAATTGCCAACCTCTTTTCCCATAGATTATCAAATAAAAAAAATGACAATAGACAACCTAACAATAGCCATCTAATGTGAATGAATCAAAATTATACATATTTTTTGTGAGATCAGCAAAAATATATATTTTTTGGTGTGCCACATAATTTTATTTATTTATTTATTTATTTATTTATTTATTTATTTAAATATATATTTTATTGATTTTTTACAGAGAGGAAGGGAGAGGGATAGAAAGTTAGAAACATCAATTAGCTGCCTCCTGCACACCACCTACTGGGGATGTGTCAGCAAACAAGGCACATGCCCTTGATCAGAATTGAACCTGGAATCCTTCAGTGTGCAGGCCAAACCAGTTAGGGCTATGCCACATAATTTCAGTAATTAGTTTACGTGTGCCATGAGAAGAAAAAGGTTAAAAATTGCTGGTGCATATAAACACAACTGATTTTATAAGTTGATTTTGTGTTATATAGCTTTATTAAATTTATTTGTTCTAACAGCTTCTTTGTGGAGTCTAACAGGTTTTCTAAACATAAGATTATGTCACTTGCAAAGAAAGACAAACGTACTTCTTCCTTTTCAATTGGATAGTTTTCATTTATTTTCTTATCTAATTTCTCTTGCTATCGTTTCTAGTACTATGTTGAATAGACTGGCAAGAATGAGCAACCTCATCTTGTTTCTGACCTTAGCAGAAAAGCTTTCAGATCTTCACCACTGAGTCTGGTATAATCTGAGTGGCTGTTAACATGGGGCTTTATTAGGTTGAGGAATAGTCTTCCTATACATAATTTGTTGAGAGTTTTTGTCATGAAAGGGTGTTGAATTTTTTTCAAATGCTATTCTGCATCAAGATTTTTATCCTTTATTCATTTAATGTGATATTATTGATTGGCATATGTTGAACCATACTTGAATTCCAGCCATAAATAATAGATCATGGTGTATGACTCTTTTAATGTCAGGGTTCATTCAGGAAAGAGAGATGCTACCAATTATTTTTTAAAGAAAAGCTAATAATAAAATAATGCATGAGGATTAAGTCAGTGTTAATTATGTAGCTGAAAATACAAAGAACACTAAGATGTCACAGAGTTAGCAAGTGCTGGAAGCAGCTTCCATTCCCAGGGCTAGGCAATAATGGAGAAAGCACTAGAATTATTACAACTCAGAAGTGTGAAGTAGCTGCACAGAGCTACTTCAGCTAAAACAGCTGAGAAGGGGACAGAATCAGCTACTGCGATTGACTCTGAGTTTAGAGGAAGGTTTCTATGGGTCTCTGATACCAAACTCTACTGAGATTGTTCTGGTTGACTGGCAGTGGTATCTCAGAGCGCACACACATTCTACCTCGTCCTTGTAATTCTCAGTTTCACATTTTCTGTGTCTCATGTGGAGCATCTTTTGATTATGTGTACTCTTGAAGCAATTAATATTTTATAGTCTTTTTTATTGGAAAATTATTTTTTTGCCTAAGTTGAAGCTTAAAAAGCAATTATTTATCAGCTAACTCTAAGTATAAGTACTTTAAGATAATTCCATATGAAAAAACAAACCACTTTTTTTTAGTCCAGTCAACTCTATTTTTCTGTTAATGTTTTTATGTTTGCTATCATGAAGACTATAGTCATATTCAATATAAAACATTATTGATAATTATAATTACTAAAAGAATAATTCAGTGGCTTTAAATAATGAAATTTACTACCTGGAAGTATTAAAAGTGTAAACACGGAAGCCCTACTTCTCCAGGGTCCTTATGCTTTGGCGACATCTGTGTTTCAATTTATTGTCTAATGTCAGAAAGATGTCCGTATCTGTGACAAATTTCAAATTAAAATGTTTACCCTGGATACATTTTCACTCATTTATATTTGATTGGAAAAAATAAGGATGTGGGCATTGACTTATTTTATCTCTAAGGAGAGCTAAATGTTACATCCTTCTAATACAACCTAGCAAATATATATTGAGTACCTAAATGATGTGTTTTATTAGACTCTGGAGAAGCATAATGGTGACTAATGCACAAAGTAAAGAAAGGAAGCTTTTCTTAGCTAATTGCCTCTTTTACATTTTTAGTTATCTATCTCAAAATTTACTGTTTTTCACTATCAAAACATGCAATTACCGCTCTCAGCATTATACACATTGCCATGCAAGAATCTCTCTCTTACGTTTGAAGGTTACTAAAATCTGATGGTATTACCAGACAGCCTGAAAACTCTATTATTACTCCATTTACCAACCAAGCTGTATAAGGAAATCAAGGCTTACATAGGAAGGTTAGAATAATAGCAACACATATCGATAGATAGCATTTACTATGCTCCATCCATATTCTTTACCTCTATTAACTCAATCTTCATTGAGTAAACTTATTTGAATCTCAAACTATAGTATATGAAGTAATTGTTATCATTATTATCCTCATTTTAGAGATAATGAAGTTGGGACTGACAAAAAGCAATTTTCCCAAAGTCAATCAACAAGCAAGTGCAGAACAGATTGTTGAAGCCAGACAATCTGGCTCCAAGATGAAATGCTTAAGATAATTTTTAAAATGCATATAGTTGATGAGAAGCAAAATGTTCTATGATATATACACCTTGATACGCATCTCACTCAAGCTGTGAACTACCCAGCTGAATAACTTTATTTGCTACTTTTTGTAAATCCCAATTTTAAATCTATATCAGACCACCCTCACCTCCCCCCCAAAAATACTTATAACACATATCAGCTTGAAGACTACATATTCTGGTATATTGTATTTAAAGATAATTAATAGATCTATCATTAGTTCTTTGGCATTGTTAAGTAATTTATTAATTTTTTAGCAACATTCTTGAATTTACAATGAAAATTCCAACTCCTGCCTAACGAACAAAATAATGTAATACATCATTTTTATTTTAAGATATTTCTTCACATTTCTCTTTCTTCCTCAAGAGCTTCCTTATCTCCCCCCAAAAAAATTTGGGGGGAAAACAGTAGTAATTTCTTATTTAAATTCAGTTAATATGACGTTACTACCAATTTCCAGCTTCATAAAAGCAGATTGATATATAGGAACATTTTTCTCAAGATGAACAGAAAAAGCTTCTAGGCATAAAAGGTTCAGTGCACTTTGCACATTTATACACATATTTAATGACAACGAAAGCGTCACTTGATTTCAGAATTTTAAATTTTTCTAGAAGGAAAGTGGGATGTTGCAGTACAAGTTCAGAATTAAAGCATATGATCTATTATTAAAGCTCAAGATATAAGAGAGTTTCTCTATTGCTAATGGGGGGAAAACAAGTTCAGGACCAAAAATATGAAGCTTTCCTTTTTATCTTTCTTCAGGTTCATTTCTGTATTACTTTTAACCCTTTTATCTTTCAAGCAGCCTCCTTTAGTCTATATTTAGAGAAGCAGCTGGCCAATATTCTGTGTCAATAGGCCATGAATCACCTCAGGGGTTTCTGGAAAACAAAAGATGAATTTTTAGAAAGTAGTTTCTAATCTTGTTTACCTGGTAGCAACTGACTGTTTAACAAATCAAACAGTTTTTGAGATAGCAAAAATGAATTAATGCTTGAGGGTGGACAGTTTTCTAAGAACTAGAGGTTACGTTGCATAAGCATTTAGACCTATTCATTGGTTTATTATGTTGTTTATAGCTGTCATTCTGTAAAAGTTCAAATGCTGGGAAGCCATGAACCTCATGCTAGAACATGCATATTTCTCTAAGAGCAAGGCAAAACTCTGGATTATGTCTAATTTATCATTCTGCCATCTGTTTAACATGGATTTATCACCAGTTACTGGCTCTGAGTAAGTAATCTTTAAAATCTTTATTCCGTCTGCACAGTGATCTGTAAAGTTTCCCCCATAGAGCTTCTGTAGGACTCCTCAAAGTCAACCAGCACCATACTTACTACAAATCCAAAGCAAAAAACTAAAATCTAAAACGGTTTCTCTCCAGCTGTGGCTAAACTGTAGCTCGTTGCTTTAACTTTTCCTTCTGTGACTCCAAGTATTGCAAAAAGAACAGCTGCATGGGCAAGACATGCTTTCCTTATTAGCCAAGCTCAGTTGCTAACTGCCAGAGAGGTGGTTTTATCTTAGAGGGATGCTTGACTACAGAACTGAGGTTAATTTACTTAAATTGCAAATCATGCTTCCAGCACTGGAGCCCTTGCCGTCTGATAATAAGATCTAAATTATTGTTGAAACTCCCACAGGGTATTATACTTAATGGTCCGAGCAGTTATGAAGTTCTAGGCTGCTGCGATTAAATTATTTTTATGTTTTTCTCTCTAATATGTTGCTTTGTAATATGCAAATATAAAAAGCAGGCTTTCACTTGTCCTCAACTCCATTATGTTTAAATCTATCTGTATAGGGTTATGTCCTTCATGTACCAATTATATTTAGGTCCCCATATTGCCTCTGAGAATGCAAACTCATACTTGTTCCTAGACTAAGCAGGATCAAAAAACCAAAACAGCCTAAACCGGTTTGACTTAATGGATAGAGCGTCGGCTTGGGGACTGAAGGGACCCGGGTTCGATTCCGGTCAAGGGCAGGTACCTTGGTTGTGGACATATCCCCAGTGGGGGGTGTGCAAGAGGCAGCTGATCGATGACTCTCTCTCATCGATGTTTCTAACTCTCTATCTCTCTCCCTTCCTCTCTGTACAAAATCAATAAAATATATTTAAAAAAACAAAATATTGACACAATAGAATTATGAGCATATTTGATGATAGACTTTTCTTGAGACATGGGAAGCTGGGAAATCATTTGAAAGATAGCCAAAAAGGGTAGTAAGAGGCATAAGCATAGGAGCAGTTATTTTTAAAAAGAGACATTAGACCAAACTTTCCTATAACAAAACTAAAGAAGGACAATTGAAGTTTAGAAAATGATAAAAGCAACAGGTATATTATTTAAGCAAATTCTAGTAAAATCAAAAGAAGGCATCATTAGGAACTTAAGAAACGAAGATGAGGAGAAATAAACTCAATGGCTCCTGTTGTACAGAATATAAAAGTTAGATTCTAGAAAAGTTTGGTAAACTCATAGGTTATATATATGTATTGCACAATTTAGGAGAGATAGGACTGTTCATAGAAGGACTTCACCTTTAAGTTTATTACCTCAGAGAAGACTGTTTCAATCCTTACAAATCCCCCATTTTATTGTTCCACTAGTTTTTCAGCCAAGGTAGCCTGGCAAATACAGTTTACAGTGTATATGTTAGTAGGATATTTCTATTTCTGTGTTTGTTAAAATTATTTTTGTTGAGTACAAAAATAGTTTAAGTAAATTAGAGTGATTTTGCTGATAGGGAGAAAAACACACAACAATAACAAGATATAGAAAGAGGTTAACTCCTTTCCCATAAAAATATTTCTACCTTGTGATAAAAGCCAAGACCTCATTTTTCCAGAAACTATACCGCATCTGAAAGTATTTTAAGCACCAGTACTGCGATCATTGTCCCACTGCTTGCTATAATACTGCAATAACAAATAATTAACCTCAATTTGGCTTCAGTTACTTTGGCCCCATCTCCTTTGGGTGTCCAAAAATGTATTCATGTTTGTTTATATTTGCTAACAGTCTGAACTACCTCTTCTCTCTCCTTATCTCTCATATATCTCATTTTATTCATCCCAATGCTGGTTAAAACATTTTAAAACCTATTTTTTTATTGTTGACACTATTACAGTTGTCCTCATTCACCCCCTTGGCAAACCATCCACCTTCCATCCACTTCCTTCACCATATTGTTGTCCATATCCAAGTGCTATGCAAATATATCTATCTATATAAAAGCCTAAGCGACCATTGCAACTGAACATAATGACCAAACAGGCTCTGTGAGGTGACCAGATCAGCAAGGGGATTAGTGAGGGGTGACCCAATGACTGATAAGCAGGCTGCATCAGACAATTTAGGCCAGTAGGGAGGGCAGTTGGAGATGATCAGGCCAACAGAGGGAGCAGTAAGAGGTGATTAGGCTGGCAGGCAGGTGAGCAGTTAGGAATTAGTGGTCCAGGATTGTGAGAGGGATGTCCTGGGTTAGAGAGGGTGCAGGCTGGGCTGAGGGGACCCTCACCCTCCAGT
This sequence comes from Pipistrellus kuhlii, assembly GCF_014108245.1. Taxonomy (NCBI): domain Eukaryota; kingdom Metazoa; phylum Chordata; class Mammalia; order Chiroptera; family Vespertilionidae; genus Pipistrellus; species Pipistrellus kuhlii. The sequence goes on from NW_023425449.1 coordinate 16,194,449, forward strand.
CATGAATTTCATGCACTGGGCCTCTAGTGAATATATATTCTTTGGCTAATCTCTTCCAGTTCCCCCTCAACACCTCACCGAGATCTGTCAGTCTGTTCCATGCATCCATGTCTCTGGTCCTATTTTGTTCATCAGTTTACTTTGTTCATTAGGTTCTTATGTAAGTGAGATTAGATGGTATTTGTTTGTATTCCCCATGCATTCACCTAAGAAGCTGATCTTTACAGAAGTAAATCTCACAATTAGGGTATGGTAATTTAATTTTAAATTTATCATCTCAACAACACATGTTGAATCAATGTTGGCTGCCTAAGCTGACTTCCTTATGATCTGATATATTTATATTATAATGTCTCCTTTTCCCTCAAACTTCCAGTTATGTATATTTTTCCAATAACCTTTCCTCAGTTTTCATTTAAAAATGGATGCTATCAGATGGACCTTTACTTATATTGTTAACATAATATGCAAAATTCCTACTTGTTTCTTTGCTTGGTTTATATGGCTTCTCTCTTGTTAAAATGGAATATTTCTATATTCTCAGAAATTATAATTTTTTCTTTTTGAGCCTGATCTTTCTCACTCTTATTCTCTCACAGACCTCCTCCCTCAGTTATCCTCTCTATCTATATACACAGCAGATATTTTTTTTTATACAGCTATATTCTAACAAATAGGCTAGCATGCTCTATTAAATCTCATTGTGGAAAACAATAAAGAAAAACTTCTGCTCACATATCTCCTGTTATTCTTTTGGCTCCCATTCCTGAGAAATTTTAAAATAAATGTTCTACATTAAGAATTGCCTTACTTTTTTACTTTTTTTTTTTTATGGAAAAAAGCAACCTGGTTTCATTTTTGTTGTTGTTGTTTATTTGTTCGTTTGCTTTTTTTTTTATGACTAAAACTCTCTGTTCCATTTACCCAACAGAACACACACACACACACACACACACACACACACACACGTTATCCTCAGATTCTTAGAATTTGCTGCAGCTTTTAATATTAGTGTCCACTCCTTTCTATTGAAAGTCATTCATTTGGAACCTTTCCCTCCTGGTATTTATTCTCTCCCAATGGCACCCATTCTCTGCCTCTGTTATTAGCTCTTTCTTCTATCTGTTTGTTATATTTTTACTTAAATCCATGGAGAAAAATCTCAAAGTTAATATATTCAAAACAGGGCACCTAATTCCACACTAGAAAATGGAACCACCAACCACTCTGACTCAACTCAGAAATGTTTGTTCTACTCCTTCTTATTCTACCTCTACTTGTTTTAAAAGATATCTTATTGATTTATTTATTTTTAACAGAGAGGAAGCAAGAGAGATAGAGAGCCAGAGACATCAATAAGAGAGAAACATCAATCAGCTGCCTCCTGCACACTCCCCACTGGGTATGTGCCTGCAACCAAGGTACATGCCCCTGACCAGAATTGAACCTGGGACGCTTGAGTCTGCAGGCCGATGCACTATCCACTTAGCCAAACCTGTCAGGGCTCTACCTCTATTTTTTTAAATATATATATTTCAGAGGGAAAGGGAGAGGGAGAGATAGAAATATTAATGATGAGAGATAATCATTGATCAGTTGTCTCATGCACACCCCCAACATGGGATCAAACCTGCAACCCCAACATGTGCCCTGACTGGAACATACTATGACCTCTGGTTCATAGGTCAGTGCTCAATCACTGAACCATACTGGCCAGGCCTACCTCTATTATTTTAATAGTTATAATTCTTCCATTTTAAGATATTTTTTTTATTCTTACCATCTGTATTAACTTTCACTGACATTAACAAGCCACCATTATCTATTATTCTTTCAAATTTATCTTCCTTTCTTCAAATTATGTTATACTTTCCAGTAGATGCTGACAGAATAATAGGAGTAATTTATTGAAACCAAAACAATAGAACAAAATCACTATGATCTTTACAGTTAAACCTATTATCAATGGCTTATTATTGATAAAATCCAAACTCTTTATCAAGGATTTTATGACCTTGTTTGCATGATGTGGTTTTGCCTTGCTATCCAACTTCCCATAATACTAGCATCTCTTTACCTGTTATACTGCTGACACTGGGCTTTTCTTTTTCTTTACACAGGCAAGACCTTTTTGAACCTACAACATTTGCATACTGCTTCCTCTAATGCTATTATTTTTATCCAGCTCTTCACAAGGTTCTTGCATTTTTCACTTGGCAGTCTGTATCATTTAATATATTTCCACCTACAAATAATATAAACTTAATTCAAACTGGCATATAAAGTAAAATAAAGATATATTGGTCTCTGTTTTGGAAGTCCAGATGGAATGCTGACTTCAGGCTATTTTAATTCAATAACACAGGCTTTATTTCTCTGTGATTCTCTATGGGTTTCTTCCATGGGTAGCTTTGCTCTCACAGTGTTTACAAATGGCTACAGCATTTTCAAGATTCAGAGCTACATTCCACAGTATAATATACAAGACAAAGATTCTTTTCTGTTGCTTCTATGTTCCAATCTAGGTATTTTTAATATCCTCAGGAAAGCTACTTTATTCTCAAAAACCAGAATGCATGATCTTTCCTGAATCAGTGCCTATAAAACAGGAACTATTTAAATTATGCCTGTATCAGCTACCTAACTCCTAGGTGCCTGTTAGCTTCCCTCCATACATATGAGTTGTGGTTATGCAAAGTTAGTGTTATTCAAGGTAAATAACTTCTGGAGCTCTTTATACAGCATAGTGCCTACAGCTAATAATACTGTTTTGGATACTTAACATTTGCTATTTGGATCTAAATAATAATAATAATAGTAGCAGGAGGAAATTTGGGGAGGTAACGGATATATCTATGGCTTTAATTGGGGTGATTATTTCTAGGGTATATAATTATTCCCAAACTCACTGAGGTTTTGTGTTTATTTGTTGTTGTTGTTGTTGTTTTGATTTTTAGACCAAGAAAGGGAGAGAAAGAAACATTGATTTGATTTTCCACTTCGTTATGCATTCATTGGTTGTGTCTTATATGTGCCCTGACTGAGGACCAAATTTGCAGTGTTGGTGTATCGGGATCATGCTCCAACTAGCTGAGCTACCCAAAAAAGACCCAAACTTATTGTTTTATACATTAAACATAGACATATTTTTACATGGCAACAATACTTCAAAAAAAGTGCTTTGAGAAAGAAAAGAAATGAACTTCAGTTACTTGCAGCATTATAATAATATCAGTGAAACAATTAAAGCCTGAAGGTCTATATGCAGCATAATGTAGTTCTAAAATTAAAGACAACTAAACACAAACAAACACACTCTATCATTATTTTTAGGAAATGAAGCAAAGATATAGTGAACATGGAGTTTAAGTTATCTTTTACCTCAGGTTAGGAAATAAAGTGGTTGTGAGAGGGAGGCTGCATAATTAATGTTATTGTTCAGCTGTTAGCTTTCGTTTTGATTGATAAAACCAAACCATGGGAGTTTGTGACACTATTAAAAATAACTAAATAACTCCTGAAAAAATATAAAAGCAGACTATGCATAGATTGGAGTGTCAGGAACCGGGATATCATGATTATGAATTAAACCATATGGTCCAAAGCAGAAAAAAAATGGGGGGGGGGGGAGAGGAAGTACAGTACTGTTTTTAATTTCTTATCATTATAGCCTTTTAGAATATGTATTTTTAAAACAGGTTCATTATTAAATACAGAAGAGTAGAACAGTGTCACTTATTAAAGATAATATTAGTGCTGAATATCATGAGTTATTGACTTTTTTTTACATAACTTTAAACTTTTGAAAGATAAAAATATTTTCTGCTCTGTGAAAAATAAATGCTGTATTGTGTGTCAAAATAATGTTAAATAAAATGAACATATGCCCATGAAATAACATCATGTAGCTTTTTAAAGGAAATCATATAATATTTACCGCTGTTAAAAAAAGTAACACCAATGTCTGAATTCACTGCTCTGATCAACACATGTAACTCTGACAAAAAAAAAAAAAAAAATGTCTTTGGAAATTGTAGTATTTGTCAAATAAATAAGTGAAACACCTGTAAATTATTTTTAAAGTTAAAAACATTTTTTTCCTTAAGAAAATACATTTATTCTATTACAAAATCAACCTCAGAAAGAATTCATTGAAAAGTTGAATTTTTAAAATAGAGAAGGAAATCCTCAAAATCTGTAATTACATTTTTGGATAAAGTGATTCACTCAGCATTAGATTCAAAGGAGATTTCCAGGTGTAATGCTCATGATCATGCAATGTGAAACTTACAGGAATAAAAACCATGTAACAGGGCATCGAAAATGTCACAATTGTGCCTATATTATCACTAATCTAGGTATGCCAGAGTCTGTATTCTTTTATTTTGGATAGCCCACATTCTCTCTTACACTTATAACCTGCCACATGGATAGTCATAATCATCATGAATAATGACAACTGTGACATTAGTGAGGCAGAAAGTTAAAAATGCATCATTTTAACAGATGAAAAATGGAGCTTTGGTTAAGGAGAGGGATTGCCATTGTTTATGACAATATGTTGGTAAGCTACATGGAGATTGAAGATGAGGTCCTGAGACTATTGTTTGAATGAAAATTGTGAACCCAACGGAGTTATTGTAATTGCTCTGCATGAGGAATTAGTACTTAGGTGAGAAATGGTAGAACACAGGAAAATTTAGGGGTGTGTGTGTGTGTGAAAGAGGTGGATAGATATGAGCATGAGATTTGAGTTATATGTAAGAAAGCAAGAGCCAGTAGGTACAAGGCATTGGCCATATT